>NC_139811.1:17112051-17842884 GCF_963457635.1 Microchirus variegatus | reverse complement strand
GTTATGCGTACAAGTATGGTTTAAATCATCACCAGTGTTTCACCAGTGTGGTTTGACCAATCAAACCACAGAAGTTGGTGTAGTGTTTAGAGGAGGTCTACTTGAGCCAGTATGTACTGTATATAGGAACATTTGATATGCCCCGTTTAAATAAAACAAGCTTATTTTAACAGCTGATACGGCTTATAGTGCAGCTGTGAAATCTTAGCTTGGGTGTGTGTTCAGTATTATTGATATGAGAAGTGCTGATTGTGTGGGATTTTGTTTATTTGACTGGTAGGATTGTAGGAGTCCCCTCCTCAGTCCTTTTTAAGTAGATTTAAAATGAAATTGTCAAAAATATCAAATATATTAAACATTATTAGGATATTGTTGTAGCTCTTTGGGGCCAAACTATTTTGAAAGAAAGAAAAAAAAAATCTATATAATTTTATTCTTGCATGTTGTCACATTCACACAGCTGGCATAACATGTTACATATACCTCAGTGTAATACTATATTATTGCAGAATGCCAAATTTACTTTGGTCCAGTGCTCAATTCTTTGCACATTTGTAGCACAAACATTCAAAACTACCTCTTCAAAAGAAATGACAACTAAACAACTGAATTTGTTTGCTCTTTTGTCAGTCTCACCTCTCCTTTGTATTTACTACATGCCACACCTCAACTGGTATGTAAATGGACATAAAGCAGGTAGACCCATATCTTGGAATAAAATCACTGTTTAAAAGAAATGTTGATGTGTGTTGATCTAGAACATAATGCTACTGTCAACAAGTAGTCAAGCCAGTAGCTCAACTGTTTAAAGACTCCCTTAAAGACATTTCTTGCATAAATCTTCACCATTAATATCACCTTAGACAGAGCAGACTATGATAAAGCATACACGTTCCTTGAACACGCCACACTGATCTCATCCGTTTTTATTTTCACTCTTGCACACATGCATGTCCCAAACAAAGTCCAGTTGAATATTCAAGGCAAGGAAAATAAAATAAAATAAAAGTTCCATCAATAAAAATGTAATTTAAAAGGTGAAAATCTATGACTTTTTTTTATTAGAAACCCAGAATCAACAATTACAACACTGAACTGGTAACAGCTTAAATGTCATACAACAGAACATGTATGGAAGTGCAGCATAATGACAGTTACTACACACTGTGTTATTACTGACATGACAGTAACTACACTATCATCAATGAGGAGTACTGTAGTATCAACTCAAATGAATAAAGCTACATTTCATGTACTACACTCAGATCGGTCATTCACCAAAGACCCGTAAGTTATTGGATTCATTTGAAGTATGGGCTTACCCAATTCGACCTCACGATTTCTGTGTGCTATTAAATGATGGTTGAGGTTTACCTTTTGTGTGAAGGTCTTTCCACATTTACCACAGACAAACGGTCTCTCCCCAGTATGGATGCGTAGGTGACATTTCAGATTGCCTTTCTGGGTGAACCCTTTTCCACACAATCTGCAGCTGTGGGGTTTCTCTCCTGTGTGGACCACATAGTGTATTCTCAGAGCTGATGGGTTTGCAAAAGTCTTCCCACACAGCCCACAAGACTTGGCGACTCTATGAGACAGAACTGGAGGTATGCAGGTGTGCATGTTTAACATGCTCCTGTCTGGGAAATGCTGCTTACAAATGCTACAGAAGTTTGACTTATGAAACTTCATGTGGTGTGTTAGAGTGCCCTTGTGGTAAAATGTTTTGCTACATATTTTGCATGTGAAATGGACTGGATTGGATTGGAATATGTCTTTGTTTAGATCTCGGACAGTTTCTGCATTAAGCATATTAAAGTTATCATGTGAATCTTTCTCCAAAGCAGTGCTGTTTTCAATGGTGTCTGCCAATAATGTTTGCTGCTCGTTGTTGCCGGGCGCCCATGCAGTGTCCATAGCAGGTTCCTGGTGGCTTTCTTCAACAAACAGTACATCATCATCGTCGTCATCATCCTCATCGATTGGAATAATATGAGCACTGAAGGTCTCCTCTGTATCGTTGATAGACATCAGCTCCTTTGACGGTTCTTCAGTATCAGCTGCAGAGTGAACCAGGTCTTCTTCTTGATCAAATGACAGGCTGTAAGCGCTGCCATCAGCAGAGTAGTGGACTGTCAGCTGCTCTAGCTCCACAACTGAACTTTGTTCATGTTCACCTGCATACAAACACACAAAATAAACACATCGTTAACAATAAAACTGTTAAATCTGCTGTACGTCCTCTCCAGTCTTACACTCTTACCCTCTGTACTCGCTTCCTCGTCATCCTCCTTTTTGATCTCAGTCACAGTAATTTGATCGAGCAGCAACTACAAAACAGAAAGATTTCAGATGTTGGGCTGTTGTTCAATACAACAACATTTTCTATGATGACAGCTGAAATAATTAGAAAAATGTTAAATTGTTGTTTTAGTCGATAATATGACTTTTGACTGTGGGATGGAATAAAAACAAGTACTGTGATTTATGCTTCTTAAATGAATATATATTCTGGTTTATATACTTCTCCATGAGAATACACTGAATATTGTTGGTTTCTGGACAAAACGACTGATTAAAGGTGCAATATGTAAGAATGTGGCCAAAAACAGTTTCTACATTCAAATTCAAAATATCGAGGTCTTTTAGGTTTCGTTTTTTGACGTAACTGGCAACCCGTGGTCACTTGGTAGCTGAGACTCTACTGACTGCAATGATTGGTAGACGGCGGTAGGTGGCGCCACATGCCAAAACATGATTTGCAGTCTGCAAAATGTATTTTATAATGCAAATACTTTGGCTGTACTGTTGTTGTTGGTGAGTTCAGTATGTTATATGAACATTATTCCTGAGTCTCTGTGACATATTAGGAGGATTTTATGGTCAGTTGCTTTAGATTTATTACATAATGCACCTTTAAGTATTCATGAAAATAATCAACAAGTTAAACTAATATACACTCTGGTATATCAGGCATCTAAACAGTATTATACATAATTTTTACATCTGTTTTTAAGCCTCTGTAGTACTCATATCCTCTCACCTTATCAGAACACTGTGGTGAGTTAGTGACTGTCTCCAGACGACATGGGTCTCTGTCTTTCCACAGATTCATACACCAGTCTTTACCAAAGACTCCCTCTATAGCAGGAGTCCCGGACACTGAGAAGTTAAATGAGTGACACAAAAACAGTTACACACAGCCGCGGTTTGCGTTTATCCTCAGGGCAGATGCTATTATTGTGTTAATGTGACAGACAGAAAGTTACCGTGAGGATCTCCGTCTGGGCAGCAGACAGTTTGTACACCCACGTTGCTAGAAGTTTTGCACAAAACGGGCGCGTCGCTTTTCACAATCGTCAACTCACACTCGAGACTGTTGACTTTTTCTGCCAGGGCTGAATTAGCAAACAAAAGCCGAGACAACTCGAGCCGGAGCTCGGCAGAGTCTTCATCCACCAGCTTGCTGATCTGACTGAAGGCGGACTTGGCCATCGCGTCCATGATAGAGGAGAGCTGAGAGTGGAAAGAAACGCGGCGGTCCATCGCTGCTGTTGACCGATAAAACCCTCTTCACCAGCTAAATAAATACAAAAACAAATAAAACTTCGGCTTACAGTAAAACTGAAAACGCGTGAATCGAATCCTTTGCTCCTGAAGCTAATGTGAGCTAACAGTTCTTCTTCTTTGCCTTTAAATGGCGGGTGGCAGCATACTTTAAGGTGCTTTACCGCCACTCTTTGTTGGAATGTGGACCGGAGTTGTTACAAATCTTTACAAAATAATAACAATACACATCACGACACGTTTAATTATTTGGATTAATTCAGTTTTGGTCGGAAATGACCCCCTATTCCAGCAAATACATTTTTATTAGACTCAGTTTTCTATCCAAATCTTTCTTGTTTCATTTCCAATGCTTCTCGTTCTCAACAGTACATTTAGCAGTAAATAATGACATGCTCATCTGCTTCCTCCTGCTTGACAACAGTCACACAATCGAGAGTGACGTTTATTTACTACATGTAATACAGTGGGACCATGAGTGGGACAGCAGGACCCAATACTTAGCAACACCCGTGGCGTATTTCCGGCGGATGCAACCGGTCAGCTGCGCTGTATTACAAGGCTTCCTGGTTCGCCAATGAAACATATGCTGTCTCTCTGCTGTGTTGTCATAAATGTTATCGGTTTTGATCGCATTACAACGCAGGTTTCATTAGACACGATCCGGTGTGACCGCAGCCACGAACATGAACACGGAAAAGGACTTCTCGCCTCTGACGCCCAACATTGTCCGGGCTCTGAATGACAAACTGTACGAGAAGAGGAAAGTAGCCGCTTTAGAGATAGAGAAACTGGTGCGGGAGTTTGTGGCTCAAAACAACTCTACGCAAATCAGGCATGTGATCCAGATCCTGGCGTCGGAATTCGCCCTCTCCCAGCACCCTCACAGCCGCAAGGGGGGTCTCATCGGTTTGGCAGCCTGCTCCATCGCACTCGGTAAGGACTCTGGTCTGTATCTGAAGGAGCTTATTGAGCCAGTGCTCACGTGTTTTAATGACTCAGACAGTCGTCTGCGCTACTATGCCTGTGAGGCCCTCTATAACATAGTGAAAGTAGCAAGAGGAGCTGTGCTGCCTCACTTTAACCTGCTCTTTGATGGTCTCAGCAAGCTCGCTGCTGATCCAGATCCCAATGTGAAAAGTGGATCTGAACTCCTGGACAGACTGCTGAAGGACATAGTGACAGAGAGTAACAAGTTTGACTTGGTGGCATTTGTCCCCTTGCTCAGAGAGAGAATTTATTCTAATAATCAGTATGCCAGGCAGTTCATCATATCCTGGATACACGTTCTGGAGTCAGTGCCGGACATTAACCTCTTGGACTATCTCCCTGAGATCCTGGATGGGCTCTTCCAAATCTTGGGAGACAACAGCAAAGAGATCCGCAGGACGTGTGAGGTGGTGCTGGGGGAGTTTTTGAAGGAGATTAAAAAGACTCCATCCAGTGTGAAATTTGCAGAGATGGCCAACATCTTGGTCATCCACTGCCAGGTTGCAGACGAGACCAAACTAACTAATGACCTGATCCAGCTGACTGCTATGACCTGGATGAGAGAGTTTATTCAGCTTGCAGGCAGAGTCGTGCTCCCTTACTCCTCTGGAATTTTAACTGCAGTGCTGCCTTGTCTTTCTTATGATGA
The DNA here is from genome assembly GCF_963457635.1 of Microchirus variegatus. Lineage (NCBI taxonomy): Eukaryota > Metazoa > Chordata > Actinopteri > Pleuronectiformes > Soleidae > Microchirus > Microchirus variegatus. The sequence continues at coordinate 17,837,678 of NC_139811.1, read as the reverse complement.
CAGAAAGAAAAATACTAAAGATGTGGCCAGTGCCTGTAACTACAGTCTGATGAAACTGGTGACCCCTGAGGATGATGAGGATGATGAGGAGGAGAAAAGTGGAAGTACGGTGTCACCATCAAGGGAAGATGGCCAGCCCAAGATGGAAGCGGACAGCAATGATATGCTGAATGCATCACAAGAATCTGTTGGTTTCAGTAATATCAGCTTCTTCACTCCAGCAAGCTCTGACAGGCCACATGTAACTTTAGACCTGGATGGTATTGTTCAGGTGCTGGACCGCCATCTCCACGACTCCTCCACTGGCATGATGACTCGTATAGCTGTGCTGAAATGGCTCTATCACCTCTACATCAAAACACCACGTAAAATGTTCCGCCACACTGACAGTTTGTTTCCCATGCTGTTGAAAACACTGTCTGATGAATCCGATGAGGTGATACTGAAAGATTTGGAGGTGCTAGCTGAGATAGCGTCATCTCCTGCTGGCCAGACGGACCAAACTGGCTCCTGCGATGGCACCGACTGCAAAGTGGAGCTCAAGGTCCTAGGTTCTAAAGCAGTGGACTCCTCTCCCTCCACTCCGAGTATGAACTCCTATTTCTACAAGTTCATGATCAACCTGTTGAAACGCTTGAGTCAGGAGAGAAAGCTTCTGGAGAACAGAGGAGCTTTCATCATCAGGCAGCTGTGTTTGTTGCTTCATGCAGAGAATATCTTCCACTCCATGGCTGACATCCTGTTGAAGGAGGAAGACCTCAAATTTGCCTCCACTATGGTTCAAACACTCAACACCATTCTGCTTACGTCTGCTGAGCTCTTCCAGCTCCGCAACCAGTTGAAAGACCTGCGCACCCAGGAAAGCTGCGCTTTGTTTTGCTGCCTCTATCGCTCGTGGTGCCACAACCCTGTGGCCACTGTGTCGCTCTGTTTTCTCACACAGAACTATAAACACGCCTATGATCTCATCCAGAAGTTTGGAGATTTAGAAGTAACGGTGGACTTCCTGATGGAGGTAGACAAACTTGTACAGCTCATAGAAAGCCCCATTTTCACCTACTTGCGCCTACAGCTCCTAGATGTGGAGAACAACCCTTATCTGATTAAAGCACTGTATGGTTTGCTGATGCTGCTGCCACAGAGCCAGGCCTTCCAGCTGCTCTCCCACCGCTTGCGGTGTGTCCCTAACCCAGAGCTCATGAGGACTCTTGATGAGTCTAAGTATATGGACTCCAAACAGCAGGTGGCTTCCAAACGGGCCTCTCACATGCAGATGGATTTCAATGAGCTGCTCCAGCATTTTGATCGTGTCCAGAGTAAACATCTAGAAGTCCGACACCAGCGCTCTGGGCGTGCCTCAGATCATCCTGACAGGAAGCTGGTGTGAAATCATTGTCCCAGAGTGACCTTAGCTTGGTAAAAGCAGCAGAGGGATGAAGGAAATTGTAAAAGTTATACTAAAAGAGTCTATTAAGATGTTGTGCTTAGCCAAAAAGTATTGAGAGATTTTGATTTTAAAACTCACTCTTGAGATAAACACTGTCATTGTCAATAAATAACTAGCTGTACATTTTTGTGCTGTTCAATTATGCCTAAAACTGGTTAATTCACCACAACCATACTTAACTTAAGAAGAATTGGAGAGTGTACATATAATCCCTTGTATATCATGACACGTGGTGGCGATGACATGGCCATATCCTCTGTTTCAGCGGTGAACCTCTCATCAGCTGAGTTTTCTTTCCGGCTAATTGAAATGTTCACAGTATTTCACATGCAACTGACATGCATCTCAGTATTTAAATGTCACACTTCTGTCATTTAATCCTCACGTGAACCACAGTATTTACATGGTATATCCGCCTGAGCACTATGAATAGGGCATACACTGCTTGTTGACACAGCTGAACTGATATTTTTAAACTTTGCAAATTGTAGTTGACTGATCAATGTCTGGATAGACACATATTGTTAATGTAATTTCTTTGTTATTAAATCTGATCACATACATACATGTTTATCTCCTCAAAGCTGTCTTATATTGACTGCAACTAATATGTAATTATATTATTGTGCACTGTTTTGTCTTGCATTCCAAAAAAAGAGTAAAAGTAATCACACTGTTGTTGTTCCTGCGTGAAAATTAATAAAGTGGATATGTTAAAACCAAGAATATATATATTTTTGTTCATGCATTGCACAAAATCTATTAGAAATATTGGCTGTTTGTGAGGGGAGGAGAAGAAACAAAGTATGAGCTTTTTTAAAAAAAAAAGTTTTACTTTGCATAACATTACTTTTAAAATAGTCCAGTCATAATTTCTACTCTTGATTTATTACTGTAATTAGTCTCATTATACATCCAGCTTGACATGAAGGCTGCTCAGTCAATTTTTTTTCTTTTTTTAATAGGCTTCTACTGTAGTTGTTATTATAAACAATGCATTGAAGCAAACACATAATTGCATTTTTGCAGTGGTCTTCAAGAATTTGGCTCGTCATCTCAGTTAAAGTGTCCTCCAACTAAAAATCAATAAAAGCTAACACTTTTTTTTATACAAGGTAAAAAATTTAACTTAAGTTTCAGCTCTCACCCATACACAGTTGACCCTTAGTACACATACTGTACATCTATATAGGTCTAATTTCTTGATAGAGACATAAAAGTTCTGTATTTAATTTTACGGCCAGGCTGACATCTCGTGTCAGTGTGTGGACGAGTCCTGCTGTGCTGTGTGAGGAGAATCGTTTTTCATTGTCCATTTTGTCCTCAGCAGCTTTGCCTTGAACCACATCAATAGGAGGATTGTTTCCCCTCTTTGTTGCTGATACAGAATCTGCTGCTCACAGATCATGACTTCATTTGTTTCACAGATACACCCTAAAGAACGCTTTTACATTAAGATACACGCTGACTACAAAAAGCAATACATTTGTTTTCTTCCTTGGAAGATGTGTAGAGCATGTATAAGTCTGTGTAGATTGTTGCACAATGACTCCACAATATGCAGTATGCAGTACAAATACAGAAGACATACTTCATATAATGTACAGTGTTTTAGATAAGGGTGTATTGAGTTCACAATAATTATACTTGTTGAAATTAGCCTCACAAAATATACAAATGTGCAACAGCTATATTGAAAACATCTGTTTCAAAGGACTCGCTGCTCTTCCCCATGAGCTCAGAAATGTCTGCACTGCAGAAATTTGACTGTCAGTTCCTCATTATATCCGTCTTTGCTTCACACACACACACACGCACGCACAGATGTGTGTAAACATAAATCAACAGGGCAAAATCCATCTGTCTTTTTCCCCAATTAATTTCATTGCAGCATTGTTTCAGTTACCTGCACGAACCACAACTGTTTCTTTTCAAAAGAACATGAATCAATTTATGGTGAACTCGTGTGATAAAATATTAAAAATAGAATTGTAATCCAGGAAAAATATCTGTTCTCTGTTTCATGCAAGTTGCCAATATGGTTGTATATGTGTATGAAAAAAACTTACTTCAACGTGGCCTTTGTCTAAAAAGTTTTCTTAAAGATTTAGACGGAACTACATTATGTATGTAACCATTACTTTACAACACACACACACACACACACACACACACACACACACACACACACACACACACACACACACACACACACACACACACACACACACACACACACACACACACACGCGCACACGCACACTCCTACCTGCACAATTTGAAGCTGAACGGAAGTTTTAACATGACACGTGTGAAAGGCAAACACACTGTGTATACATTACAGTTGAAGTGGTGGGATCATGTTTCTCAAGGCGTTTTTATTTTTTGTATCTATGCTCCTCAAACTATTTCGGGTGCAGCATTGATTTAAGTAATCAAACTCCCATTGTACTTGATAACAGTGCAAATAACAAACTGCTAAATGCAGTATAACTACTAAAATGATTGGAATAACCTCTTTAGCTCAGTGGCGTGCTGGTTGAGGAATTTGAGTTTCCTTGGACTAAGATACAACATTTCTAAAAAAATCCATAGTTGTCCAACTATGTTGAAAACTAAACTTGATGGTGAAAAACACTCCCCTCAGGAAAACCTTTCCTTGCTCACAAAACTTCCGTCCAAACTGGTCGCTTCTGTTTATTTTTATCTCCACCCTGATTCTTATTTTGGACACAGTTCAATCGTAAACCTCTCACATTTTGACTGATTGTTTCAACGGTCGTCTCAAATAACTTGTTAGTGATCAGGGTATTACTCCAATGGAAAGGCTGTCCTAAGTGCAAATATTTCACTCTTCACATCCTGTGATATCACACGAAGAGAGACAGTCTCTTCCATGTGAGACCAATTTGTCATATTCAGAGAGGAGCAGTGTTAATTTGAGAATACACAATGTGCATACTCAACACAGCACCGTAAAATGGGATATGCCTTTAGGAGCTGTGGCATTAACACTTATTTCTGAGGGTAGGATGAGGTAGCCATCCAGAGCCATGGGAGGGGCCTGGGATCCTGCAATGCCATCAAAGTCCAGTGAAGAATAATGGCTACCAGACGTGCTCGTACTGAAGATGACCTTTCCTGTCCAATTTGTGGGCATATTCTCAGCCAGCCAGTTGTGCTCACTTGCAAACATAGATTCTGTAAAGCGTGCCTGAAAGACAGCTGGGACACACAAGGCAGTGGGGATTCACACTTCTGTCCTTTGTGCTGGCGCCGTTCCTCCATGGATCAAATAGTGGTGAGCGCTCTGCTGGAGAAGACCTGTGAATCCTTCAGGGTAGAAAGAAGCAAGAACGACCCAGAAGCTTGTAAAGAACATGGAGAAAAGCTTACACTGTTCTGTTTGGAGGAACTGGAACCGATCTGTCAACTTTGTGGGAAAGCAGCTGCACACAGAGGACACAGACTTTATCCCATAGGAGAAGGTGTTCACGACTGTAAGGTAAGCATGTCAAACTCAAAGTGTTGATCGACTTAATATGTACAAGCACATTGTTAGGAAACCTTGCCTTGCCATAATCCCCATCCCTCCATAATCCTCAACTGGATCATAATTTTGAAGTTGAGGCTTCCTCTGAAAATGGAATATTCCATAATTTGACAATCATAATAGTCTGATTTAGATTTGTTATTTTCTTTCTACCTCTGTGATTCTCCAGACCTGCTACAGACATGTGTCTGTGTTTGGCAGAGTTTATCAAACTTCTAAAAATAGATTTATATTTTTGGTTTGTCTTGCTGTTGAGGTCCTGAAACTTGACTCCCACAGGGTTTCTGTGATGCTGCATTCATGTTACTCCCGTCCTCCTCTGCCCTCTCCTGACATCTTAATTGAACCTTGCTCTACTCTGCCCTCACCTGCACTCTCAAGCTGCATATGGCAATTTTTGCTTCTTTTGCTAAGGCGTTAGAACATTTACCCCTTACAACTGATGCCACTTTACAGTATTGCATTTGCACGGAATGCTTCCACGGTAGAGTGAGTGGCAGCTGAAAGCCCCACATTAAACTGACAGCTTTGGCCACCTGCCAGGCTGACCTTTTTTTGAAATGTTGATGCCATGTCAATGTCATTGTAGGAGGAACTGAAGAGCGCTCTGCTGCCTTTGAAAGACAAGTTGCAGCTGTACAAGAAGGCAAGAGTGGTCTGTGAGGAAATGGTAGAACATGTTAAGGTACGGTTACTCCCGTCACTACCAAATGTTTTGTTGAGCACTCCAGAGTGCAATGATTGCCCATCAATCATTTCTCTTTCCAGAGTCAAGCTGAACATACGGAAGCACAGATCAAAGAAGAATTCGAAGCCCTCCATCAAATCCTAAACGAACAGGAGGCTGCAAGACTTTCCTCTTTAAAGGCAGAGGAGGAGCAGAAGAAACTGAAGATTAACCAGAGAATTGAGGAGATGAACAATGAAATGACAGCTCTCTCCAACACCATTAGACTAGTAGAACAGGAGATGAGTTCAAGTGATATCCCATTTCTTAAGGTAGATACAGAGAGATGCTTCAGACATCCATTCAGACAAATCCCAACCCAGTTTATCTGAAATTCATATGCACATTAATTTAAGGCTGGTCTCATTTTTTTTCAGAACTACCAGGAAACAATAAAAAGGTAAATGTAATGAGCACACTTCAAAAAATAATTCTGCTTTACTGACACAATTCTCTATCAGCTAACTCCTCGAGTTTATTTTCAGGACCTGGCAGACGTCTCTGGATCCGCAAATTATTTCAGATGCTCTGATTGATGTAGCCAAGCACTTGGGCTCATTAAAATATAAAGTATGGGAGAAGATGAGGAGTATCATCAAATATAGTGAGTTAATCGAAATATAACATGCCATGTCTTGCTGTTCAGTTATATGTCATATTACTGACTTGTTCCCTTGTTCTCTATTTTGTTGAGATCCTGTGGTTCTGGATCCAAACACAGCAGCAAGCTGCTTTGTCCTCTCACCAGATCTCACAATGCTGCAGAACTCTACCCAGATTTTCAAACTGCCGGACAACCCAGAACGCTTTGACATCAGTGCAGAGATGCTGGCTGCTGAGGGCTATTCCTCTGGACGTCACAGTTGGGACGTGGAAGTGAAGGACAACACCTACTGGGTGGTGGGAGTCGCCAGCAGCTCCATTAACAGGAAAGGAAAGCATGTGCTGACACCGGCAGAGGGCTTCTGGACTATTCGGTTCAGGAATGGAGAGCACAAGGCCTGCACAGCACCATGGGAGCCGCTAAACATGAGTAAGAAGCCAGAAGTGGTTAGAGTGGCTTTAGACATGGACCGAGGCAAGGTGTCCTTTTTTGACCCCAGAGAAAGAGAGCCTCTCTATACCTTCATGGATGTCATCACGCCCAACGCCTTTCCTTACTTTTGCTCTGCCTGCAAAGAGCATCCACTTAGAATTCTTCCCACAAGGATATCCTTGTCAACAGACAATTAATACACCTTAAACAAAAATCACCACAATCAACGAGATATAACATTACTTTAATAAGAAACTTCTTAAAGGTAAAGTAAGTAGTTTATAGTGACATCTAGAGGAGAGGCTGAAATTTACAACAAATAACTGCTCCTCTGCTCACCCCCTCCCTTCCCTGAGCGCTACGGTATCCTCAGCCGGTCAAATGTCGTCCTCGTCGTCTTTCTCCGTGTCAGCAGATGAGGTTCGTGAGGCGATGGAGAGGGCGAGCTACCGCGGCCGTAGCAGACGAAGCGGAGAGAGTGGAGGCGGGACTTCTGCTACAAGTAAAGCGACGCTTGATTTGTTCTCTCGCATTTGTCCTTACAGGCTCCAGAAACATGGCGTCTCGCTGCTAACAGTGGCAATGCAACTGCGGCCCGCGACCATATTATTTTACATGACTTTTTGAAACACTACGAAAATGAAACAAAAAATATTATACAGCGACTAGACAATGCAGGAGCACATAATATGTATGAAAAAGTGGATTTTGGGTTATATAAACCCATAAATACTACACAGTGTCCCTTTAAGGCAATTTTTAATGAATGACTGAAACAAACATGTTTTAAAATATTTAATCTGAGTTAAAACAAACGCAGTCTGGAAGATCTGATACTGTAAAATGTTTTACAATCTTGAACAGCCATATTACTACCATGATAAGATTTTTACAGAAAACAAGTGGGACCTCAGGCTTGCATGGCAAAGATAAGCATATAAATGAAACACGGGTGCAACGTTTCATACAAGGCACATTATATGCGGTCTTCGCTAACCCATACCACTGTTCTTCAAGAATTAAATTGTTCAAGTGAGATTAGTTTTCCATTGCAATCAACAATTATCTACAGTTAGTGTTTGCTTTAGTAGCCAAGTGCACAGCATGCCCTGTAACGACATAGAACTTCAAACTACCTGTGCTGTCCTAACCACCATTATTACAACATACTCCTGTCAAGTTGGTTGTGGGAGATGCCCCCAATGTGTGTGGTGAGGCTTTATGGCTTTGTGAGGTGTTCGTTTAATAAGTGAAAAGAAATGATTAAAGGGGAAACAATGCCCTCACATTGTGTCCTGGTGTGTTACTTTTACAGTGTTAAAGATCATCGGTAACAGTTCTCCATTTATGTAACTTGGTTTAAAATGGTTAAAATCCAGGCAGGTGGTGCCAAGACTAACTGAATCCAGCACCAGAATTAGCCTATTATTTGTCTTACCAAGGCAACTTGACCCTCTTTCTATGGCCTCCATGTCATAGAGACATTCTTCCCTCCACTATAGCAGTATATAGCTCCTCATCTACAGCCTCATAACGTGCAGCCCTGGAGTTAAAAACGTAGATCTGGTCAGATGTGAGACGTGGGTCGCATCCCTCCCTCTGCAGCCTGGTTTTCTGAATTTTAAATGTTCCTATGCAGGAATGTAGGGATACAGAAAATATATTACATTTTGTTTTTTATTTAAAATGATTGCTGATGATTGGTATCTGTATGAACTTAGTCAGGATAATAGGACAGTTTACCTGTGGTGTCCACTTGTGGGGAGATTCGCAGGAACACTGGGCGAGCATATGGAGGAAGAGCTCGCTGGACTTTCTGCAAGAAGTCATTGCAGTCAAAACTTCCTGTAATGTCTGCAATGGCAGCCATGCCTGCCTTGCCTTCCACACCTGGTAAATGTCAAGGAAAGAAATGGTTATCATGTGTCCAAACATACATTTTGAAGTAATGTGATGCTAAAAGCAATAAGTCAAGAGTCACCTGGCACTGCCACACCATACACTGCCACATCAGTCTGACTCAGAAGATTGCTGAGTATGCCCTCCACTTCAGTGGTGGAGACGTTTTCCCCTCTCCAGCGGAATGTGTCTCCGCTACGGTCCCGGAAATACATGTATCCCAGCTCATCCATCACTAGCACGTCACCTGTGGTAGACACACAACAACAACTCCATGTCTGAAACAATTACCCCTATTGATCACTCACTAAGGAAGCTTTGCACTCCCAACATGCTGAAATGTGTTTCAACATATTAAAGACATTTTCGCGGTTTTCGTATACTGCTGCTCTCGTCAGCACTCTTGCGTGTTTTATGGACAAAGCAGAACTCCGAACTCAGAATTTAGCGCATTGTGACGTCCCAATGAGTGCGTCCCTTTTAAACATAACAAGATTCACTGCCTTTTCTTAAAAACAAATACTACAAGTTACTAGTGTAATATTACTAATATACAACTGCAAAAATAATGAAAAGAAATGGTAACCTGATAAATATGCCGAGTCATTTAGCTTGAAGACATTGTGAGCGATCTTCTTCCTTGTAGCATCCTGATTAGCATAGCCATCGAATCGTCGTAGTGGGTCCTGCTGGTTGATGCGACCCACTAGAAGCCCTGGCTCTCCTGCAAAACAAGGAAGAGGCTACAACAGTGCTTTCAGACCATCAACTCAGTTAACAATCAAATGGTTATGTCAAGCAAAGTCACTGTTGTATTAGTTACCAGGGCGGCAAGGCACACAGAGTCCCCGGCTGTCGCGAATTAGCTCCATGTTGTCCTCATCCACCCTCACCAGACGAATGGGGTACACGTAGGGGAGAATACGACTGTTGAATCCACAGGCTCCCACCTGACATAACAAGATAAATCAAAATCTCACGATTCACATCCAACATACATTATTAGTGATGGCATAAGGGATCTCTTTCATTGCTGACCTTGCCATCCAAGTTGGCAATGCTGCAATTGCACTCAGTGGCTCCGTAGAACTCGCCAATCTGTGCCACGGCAAAACGTTCCGTGAAGGCCTCCCACACGCTGGGGCGCAATCCATTTCCCACTGCCAGCCGAACTTTGTGGCCCTTTTCTGACGGCCGCACTGGCTGAGACAGGAGGTAGCGGCAGATTTCCCCAATATACTGCACCACCTGTGAGGGAAAAGCTTTATTTGTTTAGTAAATTTTGGCTTTACAAATTCAGAATCATCATTTTAAATTAAATGTGATATTTTCCACATAAGTTCTTACAGTGCAGTTGTATTTAACGCAATCTTCCCAGAAACGGCTTGCAGAAAATTTCTTCTTCACAACCACTGTGAGGCCATGGATCAGAGCCTGTCCAACTCCCATGATATTACCTGGGAAGAAGGGTGAGCTCATATTTTAGTTTTGCGAACCTAAAGCAGAAAAATGTGCTCACTAGAAGCTGGAAGCTGTGTCACATACCTGCCGAGTGATAGAGCGGGAGGCAGTCATAGATGATGTCATCAGGATTCATGCGAAAGGCATGATATCCAAAAGCAGCAATTCTGTAGTAACTATCGTTGCAAGACAGGAGAGATCCTCAAACATATATCATTGCAAACCTGAAAGATGTTGCTTTGATGTGTAAGACTGGTGCAAGGAAACATACCGACTGTGTACCACAATGGCAGCCTTGGGCAATCCAGTGGTGCCAGAGGTGTAAATATAAAACAGGCGGTCTGCAGAAGAAAAAGGAGCAGAGCATTGTATTTGTTAGTGTGTCTTCACAGCATTTCATTCACCACAAAAATGCCATTAGTGAACCCAAAAAAGGAAAGGAAAGGCTTATTGATTTGTATTTGTATTTGTATGACATGACATGACATGACGGTTTGACAATTTATTTCTGAACCAGTCCTTCCTTTTTACACCAGAAAAATATCTTTATCCGTCTTGGATTCAAAATGACTCACATCTGTCTAAGTTTTGTGCAGCCAAAAATGTCAGTCTCTAGGTCAGAGTTAGATAAGCAATAAGAAAATAAGACAGCAGATTGAGAACAATTAATTGCAACGGGCATATCCTTGGAATTTAGAACAGTGCAAAAAACAAATAAAACAAAACAGTGGATATCAACAAAACATGATAACGGAAAGCAGTCAGGGTTATGGGTAATTAATTAGTGAAATGAAACTAATTATCAACATACTGATTAAGTGTCAAAAAGAGTAAGGTGCTAAGACTGTTTTTCAACCTCTTTTGAGCCAAAGCACACCACCAAACAAAAATGTTTAAAAAATGATAATCTATAGCCTATATTAACAATTTAGTCATTCTTATCAAAGTGTCTTGAATATTTATATACATATTATTTGCAGGTAATTAATTATTTGTTTTCAAAAAATGTTTTTAGACCAATTAGGTGAAATTGGATAATTTCCCACAGCACACCTGATGATCTCTCAGGGCACACTGGTTGAAAAACACTGTGCTAAGGTACTCACCGTTCATGCCTTTGGGGGGAACACAAGGTGAAGGGGGGCGTCTCGACGCAGAGGCCAAAGCTGGGTCCAGAGGTTGAGCACCTAAAGAGATCATACGTTCTGCACTGAGGTCTCCTGTACAGAACCGTACCATAGACTGGGTGATGGAAGAATTGACATCCGACATGGCTGACAGAGAGAGAGAACATCAAACAGGTCAGATTCAGCGCTGCAGTTTTCTACAATAAACTGAACATTTGAATTTAAAGTTAGTAAAACACAACATGCAATGGAATGAATTTGTTCATTGATTTGTTCAAGGACAATCCACACAAATTCTTACCATCAGCAAGCTCAGCTCCGAACACAATAGCCCGAGACTCTGACACCCCGACACAGTGCAGGAGGGAGTCATGGCGCAGGTTGAAGTTAATGAGGGCGGCTTCCACCCCAACCTTGGCCAAGCCCAGCCAAAGTGCCACCTGTAAGGGTCTGCTCTCCATGAAGAGGGCCACCACATCCCCAGGGACCCATCCCTGATCTCTGGCCCAGTGGGCCGCTGCATTCGACAGCTCGTCCAGCTGGGTGAAGGTCCATGTTTCCCCCGTTGCCTCATAGATCAGCGCTGGTTTGTTTGGATGACGTTTGACCGTCTGAGCGAAGATGGAAGGAATGTTGGATCCATTTCGTACGTAACGCCATAACGCTAGCTTCACTCTCAACAGTACATACAACCCACTGATGAAAGGAAAGGAAGAAAGGGAGAAATAAGGTTTTACAGTTAAGTGCACCATGAGCATCGAAACATAATTGTATCATATTAAGCTTACTTGAGGTCTCTCTTGGCAGTGCGAGCTGCAATATAGAAGTATTTCCAGTGACTGGTGCCCAGATACACTCCAATTCCCGCTGCTAGACTCCAGGACCAGGACACCCCAAAGAGACGAAACAGTCCCACTGACCCCAGAGAGGCTGAGACACTTGCTGCATTGTGCATTCTTGTCATACCATAAGGGGAAATAGGAAAAAACAAGATTTCAGGAAAGAATGGGTGTATGTTAAAGCCATGTAGGAAGCTGGACTACTGTAGTACAGGCTGGTGCACACAAGTATATGATACTATGTTTTATGTATAGCTTTTCATGGCCACAGCCGTTGTTTAGAAATCAGGGCAGCCGATAAACAATACAATGCTGAGTTTTTTTCTTGCCGATACATTTAGCTTGTTTTCTTTTTTCCCCTCCTTCTTCCAGAATTGGCAACTGGATAAATGATTGTGGCTGGAACTTCCGGAGCAGGAGCAGAACCTCGGAGCAAATTTTTTCCAGTGGCAACTTAAAACCCATGCTTGGTGCTGTGGACACTAAGGCTTTGACTTGGCTCTTTGTCTGCCTGTAAATAAAGAAGAGACCCAATCTGCTTTGACAAAACACAACAGAGCTTATTGCTAATTTGTGTTTTTTGACACGTTGTACTGCAAATTGGGGCAGTGGTCAGCAACTGGCCTGCCAGCAGCAGTATTTGGTCCAGCAGATGATTTAAAAAAAATATATTTTTTCTCTTTTTTTTTTTATTATTTGCTTATCTTCATAAAACGACTGACATACGGAATCTTTATTCTGACAAAATATGAACTCATTCAAATAGATTCTGTTACTGCTGTTGAAAGTTTGGAGAGTAAATGTCATTTTCTGACATTTTATTCTCTGTATCTCTCACATGTTTGTTTATTGGTAAAAAGCTGGTGAGACAATGTCCACATTGTCAGCAGGCGATTAATGTGCAGCACACACTTTTTTTATTCTGACTGAATAAGTTTTTAGACACTAGCAAGTTGGTGGCAAATCTTAGTTACTCTTTATAAACAATACATTTTTTAAATTAGTCTTTTTAGTACAAGATTGGCTAGTTTTGATTAGAATAGATAAACAGATATATGGCTCAATATTCATAGAAATGACTTGAGTCCTGGTTGAGGGCAAAGCAGAGGAACCATTATACCATTCTTTAGAGGAGTAACAGGTGATGTTCCCACATGTTCCCACTTGAATCTCACACACAGAGGTGGTGACAGGTATCATGGGTCATAGGAATCAGTTGGATACACGAACTATTACATTGAACAATCAGGTAAATGAAAAGCTGAACTTTGTTGAACAAACTTTTGAATAAACACATTAGGTTGCAGTGCACTTAACAAGTTCCAGAGAACAAAACCAGTTGATATAATGATAAGTGGAAATAACAGTTCAGATAACGATGTGATTGATTATCACCACGAAGCAATAACATGTGACTGAACTCACATTTAAGCAGTGCACACACACACACACACACACACACAATCTGACGCCATGCCGGGTTACATAAACGAGCTTCATTAACTTTCACAGCAAACCCCCAACAACTTACCTACGAGTCAATAGACAGCAGCGGCGTCACCTTTCACCCACTAACCCCGCCGGTTGTCACCAACTTGTTCCGTGAGGGGAAAATGACGAAGTTAAATCACGCACTCATAGACGGTGTAAAAAACGACGTTAGGCCGACCGGTAGTTTTTATGAGTTACAGCAGTTTTGCAGTTCAGCAGCGCGGTTGCAGTTGTTGAGCACGAACAGTCACATACACGCAATGTACGGAAATATGTCAGATCTATGTGAGAGACTCTTATCGACAGACATCTACGGAGGAGAGTTCATCATTTGGACGCGGTTTACGGGGCTAACGGAAATTTGAATGAGCGCAAGCTTGAGCTGAAAGATTCGGGGCTATTTTCTGTTCTCCATGTTGAATCGAGTCACTGCCAAGGAAGCACCGCCCAACCCGGTAGCTAGCGTCACACAGCAGCGCTGCCATTCGCCAGCCGCGGTGCTCGTCAAGCTTTGCTCAGTATCGATTGGACAATATTAACCCCGCCCAATTGAGGAGCCTTCTGATTGGCTCGTGGCTGCATTTGATAGTACCCCCTGCACTGATTACTAACTTTGAGGAGACAGACAGATAGATTCTACTCACTCCCGTAAACTGTGGCAAGACATTTGTAGTTTTAGGCTGGGTAATATTATCTGTGTCTTTTTGTTTTAATGTGTTCCAAAATAAAACATATACAACATAATATATTTGACAAAATTTCATATTCACTAATCCATATTTATGTTTTCTTGAAAGAGTTTGAATTATACCTAAATACAGTATCTTCAGGCTGGAATGACTCTAGATTTGGGTGAATCTTATTTTATTTGTAAACATAATTAGTATACACGTTATCTATTTGTTAATTTCACACTGTTTGACATTTGTCAATCTTTAATAAAACATGTTACAGCAGCATGTCATCAGGTACTTTTATGTCTAATACATAAGATTATGGTAGCCTAAAGATATTTCCAGTTGGCAGAAATGCAATGCAACATTTTTTTTAGTGTACAGTCAAACACATTAATGAATTGTTGTTTACATTGCCACATAATGAGCCATTTATATTTAAATGATGAGTGGGTCCATATCTTTAATGGACGAACAAAACAACATTTGAGTTTTAATGATAACTGACTGCTGCCATTGGTTCTCCTACATGCTTGACACCAAAAGCAGCAGGGTAATTCTACAATGAATATCTGCACTCTTGGCTGCTAGTGTAGAAAGCACACCACCTCAAAAGTGAGCAAGTACATAGGTAAACAAAGCTTTATTTATATACCACTTAAAAAAACACACATTTACAGTGTGTGCTGCAGAGTTCATAAAAAACAAATAATGTGCTCTTACAAGGAGTGGGAGTCCATTCCAAAGCGACTGAGCTTTTGTCACTTGTCATTTTAGGAGTGCGTGGAATGGTAAGGAGGCTTAAGGCTGATGATCTTAGTTGTCTGAAGGTCGAGTATGGTTGGAGGAGTTCTCTGATGAGCTAGGAACATGGAGGGCCTTATACGTTATGAGTACTAAATTGAAGTCAATTCTAAATTTGATGGGGAGCCAGTGAAGGGATGCAAATATGTGAGAGATATGCAATCTAGACTAGGGTTTATGAGGAGCCTGGCTGCTGCGTGTTGTTGAGTTTAGAGACAGAGGGCTGCTTGCTGACAAATGAGAAGAGGGAATTACAGTGAGATGAAAGTGTGCAGTTGAATGAGGGAAAGCATGGGCTTGATTTTCGCCAACTTTTGTGGTTGGATTAAACAGTTTTGAACAATTGAAAAGCACAGCTCGCCTAAGTAAGATATAAACCCAAGGGTCCAGGATTTGATTCCAAGATGCCATACGTAAGCTCAGAAGAGTAAATCGATCTTGCCAATCACTTGAGGGTCTTTGGTTGATCTGCATCACAAGAATGTGGATCTATAATGCAAGATAGACACAGCACCAGTCATGTTGATGATGAGGCGTAGTCAGCTATAATTTTTTCATATTATGTGTTTGAAATACCTGACTGATACTCACAAGAAAGGGACTCCAGCACACACAGGAAACCACAGTGATAACTGCCAGTTGTGCCATCATTTCCAGATCCAACGAGCAAAACAAAGAGGAAGTTGATGTTGACGGTGAACGACTGGAGCAGTGAGCTGCTGAGCTTTTATTGATATTGTGGGAGCAAAATCTGGCCTGCAGCAATGCCAGACCACTGAAAATATTGCACAGCAGGGAAAGAGTCAGTGCAGTGAGACCAAGACATGAAAATGCCAAGATCAGAATGGTATCGGCTGCAGACTGTGGTCCATGGATAGGTAGGAAACACCATGTTCTGGGAAACTGGATTGTATAGGTGCCCCAGGAAAATAAAGGCAGAAGTGCCAGCATGAATGCAGCTGAAGAAAGAAATAACACAACGCGCAGCACATGAGTCACTGTGAACGTAGCAGCATGGGAAAAGGGCTGGGTGATGGCCACACAGCGCTCCACTGCCATCGCACAACCCAACAGCAAAGGGCACAAGCCAAAAAACACCATACTCATCCCAAAGATTTGACAGAATGTGGTGGGCTTGTCAGCTTGCAGTGCATTCCTATGATCCATGTGCAAATACAGAGCAAAAGCCCCAAGGATCACATGACCTCCCAGGTCAGAAGATAGCAAAGCCACTATTAACAGCAGAAATGGTGCTTTTGATTTGTGGCGGAATCTGACATGGGATTTAGCCAAGATGCCCAGAGCAGTGAGGCTGGAGATGGCACCAAATGTCATAATGAAGCAGGACATCCCTATGCCTGAAGATCTGAGGGTTAGGGAGCTGCCGTTGTTCAGCCACGGAATTGGTTGTTCTGAAGAGTTGATCTTCATGTTCTGGTGGAGGACGGATAGAAGAAGTGAAATAAATAAATAGACAAATTGAAACAGCCTTACATTTCAGGACCCAGCATGTGTGTGATGATTACAGAAAAATAAAACAGTCCATAAATGACCTAATTACTTACAAGTGCATTCTGCTTTAGGAATTAGTCACACAACACTTTCTTTTAAAATTTCTTCAAAAAAAGTCTCAAAAAATTGAATACGATATGGTGAGCATGTCATCTTGAACCATACTGTTTATTTTAAGTACAATGTAGTAACATTCATTGGTGAAATTGCATGTTGAGTCGAATATCCTTCACCTTTCCCTTCCTGGTGTTATGGTGAACCTGTGTAGCCCTCAATTAGCATAAAACTCATGATGTTTAGTTTGTCCATTGTGAGCTATTGTAAAAACATGGTGGTCCAAAATGGCGGCTCCTGATAAATATAAAAGGCTCATCTTGGGATAAAAACAGCCAACAATTCATAAAATTAGGTGAATATACACTTCACATAAATTAAGTTAATTGAGAATTATAGACAAGTGTAAAAGGCTTCACATGGTTCAAAGGCACTGATGTGTTAATGTCATATTTGACTAAATCAGAAGGACAACAGAGAAGTCTCATAAGCAAACTTATGCACCAGTGCGACACTGGACGTTCTTCACTGGCCAGCTTAGAGACTGACTGTGACAGGTTGTCTGGCAATTCACATGGGATTTAGACCTTAATTAGAGAAAACGTTGCAATTGCCAAGGAGAGTGTTAAACCCTGCTGAGCCCAGAGAGTTATTTGTTTCTGCCTATTATAAAAGTACAAGTGTTTACTTCAAAAATAAGACTGGTTGTTATGACTGTAGATGTAGATAATGAAGATAGATAATGAAGTGCGTCTCTGAAGGCTTACTATCACCATTAAAGATGCTTTAAATGAAATCTACAGAAATGAAGAACATGGACTAAATAATGATGATAATGTCAACAACATTCTTCACTTTTCCCATACTGGATCATTCTGATGAAATGCATGAGCAATCCCAGTTTTCTCAGATAACTATTGTTTTCCTAACACACTCGTCCTATATGTTTCAGATTTTACATATGCATCACTTCTATGCTACATGACTATTTGAGAGTAAATTAGACTTACCGTCAGCTGCCTCTGTATGAACGCAGGATATTTTGAGGAGAATAAATGAAAACAACAAATGTTTCTCTCTCTCGTCTGACGAGCTGCCTGATTTGCCGGAATTACTTATCAGTGCTATCCACATTTGCTCTCATCCCCCTCCCCTGGTTTCCCTAACTGTTTTTCTTTCTCCTGGGTTTGGCTTTCTCTCTTTCTCCAGAGGCTCTGCAGTTAATTTATCTCAACATGCTGTAGATGTGTTCCTTTGATCCTTCCCATCTCCCGTGTTGAGATAATTTTAACTGTAATTTGCCTCTAAAAACATCAGACAACAGTGTTCCCAACTGTGTTCCTATGCTGGTCTTCATACTGACAGATACATTTAAATATTTTAGATATTAAAGTACTGTTAATACATACTTCCAGGATTTGGGTACAAAGCAGAAGAAGTATTAACACTGACTCCTCAAAGTAAATGTGAGACTATTCATTAATCTGCACTGATAACAGTAAATACATGTTTCCAGGACTGCTTAAGTTTCTGTTTGCTTTTTGAGGCCATCACGCCTGAGATCTGACATAAACAGGAAGGAAGAGAGATTTCCATTTCCTCCGTACGTTTAACTGTTTCGATCTTTTCCAAAAACGTGACATATGTGTTCAAAAAGGAGGCAAAATGTATTAAAAAAACAATATTACATAGGGTTTACTTTGTCTATGTCTCGTTTGTTGCCATTTCAACTGAATATAGGCTATGACAATAAAAGTAAAAAGAAAGCAATAATCCATTGTCCTTTTCTTATACAAAGGCACATTCTTCTATGGGTTCAACTATTCAAGGAGTAGTTTCATAGCTTAAATTGGAGGCATGAAAAAACACACAAAGGTGCACACATACATTACAACACATACAACCAAGCAGCATCAAACAGAACATTAAAATGAACCAGTGCTTACAACATTATTTGCATTCTAATACAAATAATGAACAAATATCAACATTTCAAGTTTAGGAACTTATTTAAGTTTGGTAAATAATAATAAAAAAAACTCAGAAATTATACACATATGTCACAATATGCTTATCAAAGACGGAATGCAGGCAGATTAACAATACATACATTTATGGTAACACTTTAAATACTGTGGATAGAAGTGCTTGCAATTATGGTCTCTGTTGATTGATTGAAGTACCTGGATGACACAACAAACTACCTGCAAAACAGGTCACATTTCGTTTATCATTTTGATATTTTGGGGCTAAATAATGTTTTAATAATTTTTACAAATGAAAATTTGGAGATATTCATATGAAGGCACAATAATCAGTGATATAATAACACTTTTCTCATTTTAAAGGCATCATTTAACAGTACATATACCAATCAATAAGTTTAATTAGCTTTGAATATAAAGGCCAGCTCATAATAAAAAACCTATATACAACCTATTGCAGTAAAGCCAACTTGTGGACTGGCCACAAATGCAGAAATGAAACTTTTGTCTTGAGTGAACGATGAACTCTTCAGATGTGAGACTCTCCTGTGTCCTGCGTGCTCTTAGATGGCTGAGGATGACAGAGGGGAAAGAGACGATCATTCACAAAGCACTTTTTGAATGCATTATCCTTTTAATTTGCTTTAAAAATAAAGAAAATCATTAATGAACAAACTTCTCAGATCAAGTTGCTTTGTAATATAAGTAGCTGCTTACACTTGCTTTTTTGGAGTTGGAGGATCCAAAGTCTGTGTAGCTTTTCTTCTGAGGCACACATAACCTGCAAAAGATGTTTCTATATTCTCCTCTTACCTAAAATTGCAACAGAAATTAAAGTTTTGACACCCCCCCCAAAAAAAGCAGAGCTTGTTTATTTATTTCTGAAACAATCATAACTGACCTGTTTGGAGAAGAGACAGTGCATGACGAAGAGCATAACTCCCTGCAGACTGCCAAAGATGGTGAACAGGTAAGACATGGCGACAGTGCCTTCCCCAAACTGGAAACATCCAAAGATCCACATGGTGCCCAACACGCACAGCTGAGCAACTGCAGTAACAGTGAATGTCCTGCAGGGGGCAACAAAGACACAAAGATAGTGTGAAACCCTGTGGTCACATTTGAGCCTCACTAAATATCAGTCAAAGGAAATGTCCTGCTTTTAAGGGAGGTGTTGGATTTGTATTTCTATTTTGTTATAATTTCAATCATAACACGAGCACATGCACATTAAGCGTGTGGTCATTTTTTATGAGCTTACTTGATCTTCTGCAAACTGTCCATATCAGGATTTAAACTTGAAAACTTCTGTGCCAACTTCCAGACTGTGATGAGAAAGAAGAAGACGTTCACCTGAAGAGAAACAGAGGTGAGGTTATAGAAAAGCTCTGGAAATCTATTTTAGGGTTATTTCTCAACTGGATGATTTTCATACTTACAATGATGATGAAACTGACGGGGCCAAAGAAACTCCAGATGAATTCCAGGTTTAACCAACAACTGCAACACATCATGAGAGTTTAATTTAGCAAACACAGTAGCAACAAAAGCTTTTATTCATTGTCTACCTCTATAAATTTCACATGAGGGTCAACTTAATGACCCCCAGGTCAGGTCATCACAGGACCACCACTCAGAGACGTGTAACCATTCACTCTTACATTCACACTTATGGTTAATTCAGTGTCCAGTTAACCTCTAGATAGTTTGGACAGTGGGAGGAAAACTGAGAATTCAGAGAAAACCCACACACACATGGGGAGAACATGCAAACCTGGGACTTTTTTGCTGCAAGGCAACAGTGTTACTACTCAGCATCAGTAGATGGGAACTTACTATCGCTCAGTGCCATATCCCTTGGCATTAATTATGGCCGAGATAGTGACGATTACAGCTGGGACTCCGTAGCCTCCCAACATCATGTATAAGGTCTTGACATTGGCATTAAAGACCAGAACCACCATTCTGAAAAGTTGGATGCCCTCCAGACACATCCAGCAAAATGCTGCCAGGTAGAAAAAATGCAGCAGCCCTGCAACCACTGCACAGCCAACCTAATGCAGTAAGAAGAAAGATGACAACGGTGAAAAAATGACAAAGGCTGCTGAGAAATTGGGAGAAAGAGAAAGGAGGAAATTACTTGCTGAATTGTTGTTTATACTGTAAATCTTCTGCACCCCACATAAATCATTCAGTAGTTGTGCTGTTACTCTGTACTTTATTCTTGTGTCACAAACTTTAACTGCACTCATTTGGACAGTGCACGCGTTTTGTCTGCACAAGCTGAATTTGGAGTATTTACCTGGTTCTCGGTGCGAGCGATGCCTGCGAGAAAGATCAGGCCGGCAGTGAAGAGGCTGATGCAGAGGTGCAGGTGGATGGTGGTTCTCGGGCTTTGGATGGAGCGAATCAACGAGAATGTCAGGATGCAGAAGAACAGGCAAATTAAGGAAAGGGACAGACCAACCCATGTGATCAGCTGTAATTCAAACTTGTTCTGTTGGCACAAACACAGAGAAAGAGTGCGTGGATTTTTACACTCAAGAACAATCTTTCTCCTGTAACATTTTTCCGGATGAGGCCGAGAACTTTTCGGTGTGTACGTGTGTGTGATTTGCTGCATTTCATTGTGTAGGTTATGTAACGCAGAGTTATTACCTCCATCTCATAGAGAGACATGAGCACAGCAAAGCTGCTCATGTGGGTGCAGGAACACACAGTGTATTCAGGGCTGGTCTTCACCACAGTGCAGCCACGAACAGACCACGCCCCTCCGTCCTCTGAGGAATCCCAGAACGCACAGTGGCTCGTATTATTGGTCTGTAAAATGAATTGACACACCAGATTAATCAGGGAGAAGTGAACAAAAGTTAATTGAAATTTTTCAAGAAAAACACAAGATTTTTCTTTTCAGTTTACCTGCGTCAGATGGTAGAAAGTGAGTTTAATGGGCTCTTTGAGATGGCTTGTGTTACTGTTAGTGACGGTGACCGTCACCACTTTGGAGTTGATCTTAAACCTTTGCTTCGCCGGTGGTTTCATCTTGCCGAAGTATCCATCTGCAGAGTCTTCCAGGTTTGCATAGCTCAGCAATGAAAGTGTTGTAAAGCCTATTACAGTCATGACAGGGAAAGTAAGTGACTTAAGTGGACATTCATTACTTGAGGGAATCATCTGCGCATTAAATGAAAGACGTTAAATGTGTTGATTAGATCTTGTCATCACCAGGGTAATAAGAGCGATCTCCTGCAGCTGTCTCCAAGAGCATGTCCAACTGAGCTTGCTTTGAAGACACAGTCACAGGCCCTCGGGGTAAGTCAGCCCCCTTATGAACCAGCAGCTCCAGCTCTAAACCAAATACAAACATGATTTTATCAAATAAAAATACATGTCTTCTCTGTTAATACTGTATAACCTGCATAATTTGTATGAATAGAACAATAAAAAAGCGGAGACAAATTCAGCTGCTTCAGTATAAATTCTGATTTAACCTGTGTGACTGGAGGACATATTTATCACTGGGGTCTCGACGAAGGGTCCAATGAGCCTCAGGGCACTCTCGACCAGGTCCAGAAAGATGGAGACTTTCCTGTTATCATTCAAGGCTCCACTGGACAAGAGCTGGTCAATCATAGACAACAGTCTCTACAGTCACATCAGAGGAGGGAGAAACCAGAGACACAGTTAGACTGAGGCAGACATTCAGGCTGCAAGGCCACCTCAGGTCAACATAAACAAGACGTGCACAGACACGACTGTATGAAAACAATGTGACATAACTCGGAGACAGTGGGCTATGAGTACTGGAAGGCTTATGAGGCTCTGGAAGATTTCACTCAATGATATTACATGTTTAATATAATAATAATAACAATGGTTGTTAGTGTTGTCTGTTTGCCCTGCAATGGTCTGGCGACCTGTCCAGGGTGTACCCGGCCTTTTGCCCTATATTAGTTAACTAGGATTGGCTTCAGCCCCCCTGAGACCCTCAAATGGAAGATAGTGCAGTAGAACATGGATAAATAATAATAATGATAATAATATTATTCATAATAATACAGACATACCTGTAATAGATCTCCATAGTTAAATTCTCCATGAAGCACTGTTGGATTCTCGCTCTCTGTCATCTCTACACAACTCTTGTTCAGCAGCACCACAACATCATTTGCAGTGTGAAATTTCTAGGAGAGCGATTTGGAGAGAATGTGACATTAGCACGAGATATTTTTTACGATGTTTGAATAAAACTAAAACTTTTCTGTGGTGTGACTTTACCTCAGTCAGAATGTTGAGCTCTTTGAAATCATCACAGTTTAACGCTGAGGAAACAGGAAATTTGATTCATTAAATCTGACTTCTGGTGACAAGGACACATGGAAATGTTCTGTTTTTCTTATAGGTGCTGAAAAAACACACGAAGCATTGATGGATGGTGGAAAAAAGTTGAACGCTATTGTGTTCTCACCAGTGCAGCGAAAACTGTTGTTGCCATAGTTAGTGAACCCTGTGTGGCATGCACAGTGATGGCCACTGGCTCCACGGTGGCAGGCTCCATTTCCACAGATTGTCTTATCAATCATACAAATGTCTGAAAAGAGAGCCAATAGCCATGAACAATCAGCTCTGAAAGCTATAATTTCTCTCCTTAAAAAAGGGGGCAGCATTCAAATAATATTTTCATTGTTCATTTTGATTCACTTTGTTCTACTTTGGTAAAACAATATCCTTGAAACAACACAGTTCGCACAATTTCGCAAGGATCAGAAAACCTAATTAAACCACAGCGGTGACGGCAATACGAGCAATTTACGAAATGAATTCACTTGCAGAGTGTGCGGCATCATGTTATACCTCTTACCTTCACAGTGTTCCTGAGTCCCGGAGAAATTAGATCCCCCAGATTTGAGCCCAAAGCCAGGATTGCAGACACAGTGATAACTGCCTGGTGTGTTGATGCATGTGGCATATTGACCACAAACCTCATCCTCTTGACATTCATCAATGTCTAATAAGGAAAAAGAAGACATTTAAGAATAACTGAGAGGATGGACACATGTGTCAGTTGTTTCTTACCTTCTAACACATACAATGACATCATGTCACTGAAGTAGTATACTGTATAGAATACTGCTCATGGTAATTATGAACATCGTACCTTTGCACGTAACATTGCCACCCTGACGAAACCTTTCCAATCCATTGGTTGAGATGAATCCATCCGCACAGATGCAGGAATAATATGGACTAGTGTTAAAACAGTTGGCATTAGGTCCACAGACGTCTTGGTCCTCCAAACACTCGTTGATATCTTAAAGGAAAATATAAGGACAGAAATGTCAAAAAGCACCTTCAAATACAAATCACACTTGATTGAACACGGCTCAACACCAGTTACCCCTGCATGTTGCAGATGATTCGGCAGAAAACTTCACAGTGGGTCCTGATGATCTGAACCCATCTTTACACACACAGTAAAAGGTGCCAATCGTGTTGATGCAAACGGCGTCCTCTCCGCACGGTCCGACATAGTCAGGATAATCCTCATCGAAAGCACACTCGTCAATGTCTTCATGAAAGAAACAGAAACATGAACAGGACGGCTGCTTGACTTTAAAATGAAAATCACACATGACATGCTGTATTTTTTAGTATTAATGCAAATCAGCAATTTATGACAAATAAAGTTTTGTCCATCAGGTGTCGTGTGTGAAAAATAGTTCTGTTTTTCATACCAATGCATCCTTGTGGCATGTGACTAAATCCATCGAGACAGGATTGTTTTGACAGAACCGGGATGACAGAGAGGCACAGAGCTGAAAAAAAGCAAGAAGGCAACTGTCATTCTGGTGTTTTATCATCTGCAACACTAACTCCCATACTTTATCCACATGAAATCACCTTAGATTAATGCAAATAAAACATTATTTATTACTTTTTATCACATAGACACACTGAGTACACCGATACCCGACCCCCACCCACCATAAAAGATCATCTTCTGAGATGATCTCTTCCTGAGATTGTTCCAATAGCATCAGCGCCGCACTATTTCAAATTAGCAACAAATCTGCTTCCTTTAAGTAAGGAAACATCAGATGGCATGGTTCAAGCACAGAACACCATGACGTCCTCTGCTCAGAGTGTTACTGACACTATTATAGCTGCCTAAATAACGCCAGATGGATGCATTTATGTAAAAAGCAGGCAATCCTTCACTTTATTGCTTTATTTATTGATGTTTTGAGACATTTACTGCTTGGTGACAAACAGGTGCAACAGAACTGATGTAATATTGAAAAACACATTTTTATTTATTTATTATAAAAAACATTTGGCCTGTGAGAGCTGACATCAAAGGTTAGTTTGTAAGTAAAACATTTTTTTTATGATCATTAGGAAAATGACTATTTTGTGACTACCCTGTGAACGTTTAGCACCATAAGATTTTCACCTCAGGACAACAAAACCTTCAAGTCAAATCAAAACCAAAGCAAAGATAGAGAATTGTGGTTGCTGGCTGTTGGTTTGTTGCATGGCAACACATTGTTTTCTTCTCTTATATTCAGTGACAAGTATGTGTAGAGCTTGATGAGTTCATAGTATATAAATATCTCAAGGGGAAGAACAGATGTCTTCTGCAGTGGAGCCAGAGTGTGGGGAGTTTGAAGCAAAGCTGCTGTGCTCAGCATCACTCTGCTTCCTTTTCTCTTCATTTACTCGTGGGCTCTTTCACACACTCTAAGAAAACACTCATGTCATTTGTAATTTAGAACTTTAACATGAAATTTAAAATGGACTATTAGGAAATGTAGACATGTTTATCGAAAGTGTCAAACAGCATCTTAAATTAAAATATTTGCGGTGTAGTGCAACTCGTAGGTCTTCTTCCCTAAAAGCACAAACTATAGTTTTAACATCCTTTACACATGAGGGCTACAGCTGTGACTCACCCAACATCAGGAGATTCCACCTGCATGTCATGGCCAACAGTGAACTACTGTCCAGATCAGTGTACGGAGAGTTGAAACAACCGAAACATAAAGATGGGAACTCTCTTCAGTCAAAGTATCCAAGTCTTCTCTTCTCTTCTGTTCTCTTCAAGAAAATTAAAATTAAAAGAAAAAAATATCTGCGTCACAAGGATCAGTATCTCAGACAATGACCTCTGTCTCTGACTTCTTCTCCTCTTTGAATCTTATCTGCCCTCACTGCTGAGGTGATACATTGGCTGTGATGACTATATTTTCTGGGAGGGGTCTCTCTCTCTCTCTCCCTCTCTCTCTGAATCACGCCTATAGACTTTACACATACACAGTTTCTCAGGGGAGTACAGCCAGGGGAAGTAGCTATTTTCATAAGAGCAATACTTTGCTAAAAAATACTACATCATTTTTTTTCTTCTGTTTCTGCTTCTTTTTTAAAATGTTGAGTCCTGTTGGACTCAAACGATCTGCTCAGAGAAAAGGGGTCAAGAGGAGTTTAGACTGTGAGAATGGTCATTGTTTTCCAATGTCCTGCCGGCCGGCTTACCCACCCAAGAGTGTTAGCTCACAGCATGTTAACTATGATGATGACATATATATGGCTTTTGCCTCTGACTGCATCAGCCAGAGACAATGGTGACAGTTTTAATCTTTTTTTTGTTTTTAGAAAGAGGAGAACAAAGAAGAGCAGACATATATATGTGTGTACATACTGTAATTCCCCATTCCCTAAAGGCAGGGCATTTGTAATTCTATTCAGTACAAACACAAAGGAAGCACATTCAGAGTGATACTTATTGAGGAGAGAACAATTTGTAATTCTTTTTAATCCTTTTTTTTTTTTTTATTCTACCACATTAATGTGTTGTGTGGAGTAAAAAAAACATCTCTCTCAGTGATGCTGTGGTTATAAGGGACACGATGTTCTTTTACAGGTTCATTGCCTCAGTGTCACAAGGTGCAGCCCCTGTTCTGCGCGCGTTAACGTATGTAGAACTGTGTGAGCTGTTCTGCGTAAAACGTGTGACAACACCAACATACTTCAGTCATTCATAAGAGCGGCTTCCTGGAACAAAGCAAACTGTTATTTTCGACAACCTTTCTTGTGTCCAGCTCAAAGCGACATTTTTTTTAGTTCTGAACAGACAGTGCTCTCCGGTCATTGCACTAATTTAAACTTTTATACAATTACGCAACCTTTTGTCCTTTGCAAGCGTGTGAATATGAGCGCAGTTCAGAGCATGCTTATGAACGGAGAATGCTTATTAAAAAAGTCAATCAATTAAAAACCCTCCCTGTAAATAGGTGTGTGTGTGTTACTGTACATGAATTAATGTTTTTGAATTGAATAACTTTATTCCTCCCCCGGGGGGGAAACACACATTTACAACAGCTCAGTTAAGGTGACAAGAGGTGCAGAAATGTGCAAGGGCATGATAAGTAAAAAGAAATTAAATGTAAAGATAAGAGTAAAATTAGGATAAATAAAATTAAATACAATATGGTAAAAAATTACACTCTAAATATAAGTAAAACTAGATTAAAATAAAAATAATATACAATATGGTACAAAATTCCACTCTAAATATAAGTATGAGTATGTTTTCTCTTACAAATCAAACTTGAGCATACATTTAACAGAAATTTAATTATTTCATTAATTCAATTCTTTCAATAATAATTCAATAACTTCTCAATGAAGTGAACTTATCTGTGTACAGTGGCAATGTATGGATGATAGTATAAGGTGAGGAGAGATTTGTCTGTTCGCAAATTTACCTCCAAACAATAATAAAACTATCCTGTTACAAATAACACTTTTGATAAAGCGATCTACCTTTCTGTCACAGCAGCCGTTGTTTATTGTGTGTAGCTGCTGGGATACTGGAGGATATGTCTTTGCTTGAGGTAAAAACAAAAGTTGAACACTAACAACAACAGATTGTGTTGACAGGAAGCCAAAGGTTGCTCTGAATTACAACATGCAACACCTCCATTAAAGGCAGTACTGAAACAAAAATGTGGAACTTGAGGTGATGCATGTACCATACAAACTTATTGCATATTCTATCGTGCATAAGTTGGACACATAATTTCTCACATTGAATCCACAACACATGGTAATGGAAATGTGTTTAAAGCACTCACTGACACACTTATTTACTTCATGCAGTCAATTTTCATATAAACCTGCATTTTTAGTCATATTAGCAGTGAATGGGACTCCACTCACATGAAAGCACGCTAAAATAAGGTAACCAGTTCAAACTGAACAGCCAAACACTCTCGGACTGTGTGATAATCTTCTTTGTGGGCAGGATGTGGTGGTCAGTGCCATGCTGAGACTGGCAAATCATTGCGATGAGGTCAGAACCCAGATGCCAAAAAAGAACTACACACACACACAAATATGTTTCATCTGGAGTTGTCTGACTGGACCACGTATTAGAGCTGGCTTGTCTCTGAAGAGAGAGATTTCCACTCACAATGATCATGGCAAGCATCCAGAGCTCATCCTGTTTCGGACGTTTTGTGTTGGTTGTGCTTGTTTACCTTTCGTTTCTGAATTCTCTCAAACAATGAATAGGGACTATGACTTCCTGACAAATGCAGAAACAAAAAAGGTCAGAGTGGAGACTGAGAGGATTTGTCAGTCTGCTGCGGTGTCTTTATAGTAATGACTCAGTCTCAGAAATGTGCAGTCATCACTGCATGAATAAATGTTCCAAAAGGTACTACACTGAGGCTACTGTGTCTCCTCATGCAAGTGTACTTAGCCAGTAAAAGCAATAATGCAGTAGTTATTATATTTTATATTTACTTATGCACTTGCATCCTTTTTCAAGAAGTACATGTAATTGCTATGAATGGTTTAATATTGTTTTGTTGCTGCGTCTTGCTGCCAGTTCGGCATTGTCAATGAGATGTGGTTCTCGAATGTCTTACCTGATTAAATAAAGGTCAAATAAATAAATAAATAAATATATTTTTTAAGAGCTTTGGATGTTGGTAGCACATGCTGGAAAGTGTTGCTCCATCCACACCATGTGTTGAAACCACAGTAGGTGGGTTGTGGTCATGAAAAGTGCTCACCTTTAAGTTTTTGAACCACATACTGTATGTTGCTGGAGGACCCACCCAATTTGACACACATGCACATAAAACAAAATGTCAGACTTCATTTCTGTTTTTGCCTGTATGCCTTTTCGGTCTTTAAGAATCTTTATTACTGTCAATTTTCCATTTCTCCCTTTGTGAGTTTAGCTTCCTGTCTTCTGAAAGGGGCCCAGTCCAGAAAGAGGGTGTTTTATTTCATTCCCATTAACTAAAAGTGTGTTCCGTGACAACCACCATTCTCCAGAGAAGAGAAGCAGACGAGTGTGTTTGACCCCAGTTGATTTTGAGATTGTTATCACTTTTATTATAACAATCTTTAACTTAAACATTATTTCACTCCTGAGTGCACGCTGACATCCTCTGCTGGGTCCGTGTTATTGTTATACTGTAAATCAGAGCATTAAACCTGGCTGGGCTTTTGTGAGCAGGGCCTGTAAAATGGACCTGCATGGAGACATCAGGGAGACTTCTCCTTTTACCCTTTACGTCGTTTTAGAATAATTTTGCTGAACTGTACCTTCTTTTATTTGTCTTCAGTATTCGTATGCGGGTAAATATACTACATACTCTTACCCAATCTTACACTATACGTGAAATAAGAATGTTTGAGATTGCACATGAAACAGAAGGACGTACACTATGTGTGTGATACATTTTCATCCTTACATTATTGCAAAATCAACAAGAACACACCAAAGTGTCTACATTTCAAATATTCTCATCAGAATTAGATCACAATCCACAAACTGAACTGAATTCAGTGAAAAGCACCCTGCCCCTCTGTTCTGAACACTGTAACAATATGTGCAAAATGACGTTTCCTTTTTCTAACTGTGAAAGAAAATAATCACTCCATGCCTACAGGGGAACTGTGCTCATGTTGTCTTCACTCTTTCACACTCTTTGACACTTTTGTTGCTGTGTTGAGTGTCAATCTGAGAAGCTGAATTCTGTTGACAGCTCTAACAGCTCCTATAATTCCTCAGGAATATCAACAATGAATGCAACTTTCAAAATGAGCTGTTCCCATTCCAGTGTGAAATGTCGTCACCTCGTCATGTTACTGTATTGTATTTGACATTTAAGGAAAAGTAATCATAGGATAAAGTAAAAAAAAAATCTTGGTTTTGAGGCCACATTGACACTTTGTCAAAGTGTCGTGTTTCTGACCACAGCTGTTGCAGTTCACGGACACAAAGAGGAAATCATAAGGGCGGGGTAGAAGTGTGAACATTTTAATACACACAGTATTATATATAGTGTATTGTATACACTATTTGTTTGATAGCATTATTTTTGATTCAACTAGATTATGTTTTGTTTTCAATAAAATACGATTTTTAATTATCAGTATTCATTAGTGCTCCTTTAAGCTATATTTGAGTTAATAAAGTTGTTAATATCATATGCATATAGTTTGGGCAGAATGTGGTTAAGTTATTCAGTGAGAGAGGCAGACATCAACTTCTTTTTTTTCAGGATTTTTGAACAAGAAAACCGTTCAAAATGGTGGAAAAGTAGTCTTTTTAAAAAATAAAGTTTACTCTGACTTTGATTTGGATTTATTGCTTTTTGACAAACAGCAACAGTGCCTATTTTCTTGTCATCACTGCTACAGTAATTCACCTTTTTTTTTAACCCACATTTAAGCCGGCTCACTGTGCTTTTTCTCAGAGAAGTCAGAAAGTAATCAAGCATAACACTCAACTACAAAAAACAAATGCTTTTGTTCAGGGATGCAAGGCAGTGACTAGAATTTGACATCTTAATCGAGAAATAATAATGTGCTTTAATATTTTTTTTGTAAAACAGCACATTTGAATATTCATGGATAACAATAATAATCAGTTGGTTAAATGTTTAAAGAGCTTCTATATACTGGTGTATTAGATAATTACCATTGCTTTGAATTGAGTTGTGGCATAAACTTTACATTGGGTGGTGGACTAATACATTTGTTAAGCACTATATATAAATGATTATAGTTTATTATAGTGGCTTAGCACACTGAGAAACATTCAGCCAAAGTTTAATATATATATATGTATATATGTACATATATATATATATACTTTGAGTTGCCTCAAACTCCAGCACAGACATCACGTACACACATTTTTTTTTACACATCATAAAATAAAATGTGAGGAGGTTCCAAGCAGTGTTTTGTAGTTTTCACTTTTTTTAGGGGGTTCTTTTTCCCCCAAAGCCGCTCAAACTGATCCCATGTTAGTGCTAAAACAAAATGGAGTTCTGCTGTTCAATGTGAATTATCTGTCTTGGTGAAATAGCATGACCTAGTGGTAAAGTGAGAGTATTACACCAGCATTTAACAACATCCAACTGCATTTAAGAAATCACTGGTGACACTAAAAAAAATCCAGTCTTTTTCATGATCTCAGCTCATTAATTTAAAGCTCTAGTGCACAAAACCCCTTTGATACACCTAGGTTTTCTTTTGTTTTTGAAACAAAACACAACAACAAACCCCACTCTGTTGCTGTGGATGCAATACTGCACCGACTGTGCCTCAGGCAATTCTCATGTTTGTTAACCATGGGGAAAGTTTTATTCGTAAAAATCCTTGGTGGCGGTACAGATTAGGGGAGGTAGTTTCAGCGCTGAGACGGTAACACATTAAGTGGAAGATAATTCTCAGTTTTGAGAATTACTCTTATCGTGTTCAGTGTGGAACAACAATTTACCTCCTGTTATTGCGTCGGAAATTGAGGCAGATCCGTGAACTCAGCAAATTCTGCAAGTTTTAGGAAAACTCTTAAAGACGCTGACTTATGCATTTTTGAGCACGACGCTGGTTTACATGTACAGTACTAAAGCTGGAGGGCAGCTGCAGGCCAAACGATCAAACCGTGTTTTATGTCAACATAGAAATACTGGCAATGTAATCCACTCTCTAACCTCCCAGGTTCAAAACTGAACCTAGTAATAGTCTGTGATAGTTTTCATCATACTACACTCTTTTATTACTTTTTGTTAGGCCACTGCTTTTGGATTAATGCTGTACTGATGTGGCAGATTAATGAACTGACATTTTTCTGTCACATGTTCATTGATTTTAAAAATAATAATAATAATAATAAAAAGGCATCACATGCTGGCGCCACAGATACAGTCTTTGACAGATGTGGCATTAAACGCATACATTCAGTCACAACACCATCAACAGCAGGAAATGGCTGGAACACTAGACTCTGATTGTTGATCATCATAACAATCACAGGCTGCTGTGCAAACACCGGTGTTCATCACACTGCTTTCCTTTATCTGCTCATATTTTTCTTTCCGTGAAGAGACTGAACATCGATTCCCCCACTGGAATATGAACAACCACTCATGTCCGTGCTGTGACAAATCTCATTTTAACAACTTTAAATCACCAACCAGACATTCTAAATCAGGGTATTTCCAACTCAGGTGACCTGGGAGCCACATGATCTTCAAGTCTGTGATGATATTTCACATCATTTTAAGTTAAAAGTGTTGTTATACATAGTAAACACTTTCACAGGGAAGAAAAACTGGTGATTCCGATAAAAAAAGAAGCAACTCTGCCATCATTATTATGATTATTTAAGTGTGCTTTTCCTACTGTGACCTATAAAACTGAAAGAGACATATAATGCATCCAGATCCAGGTGCAAATCTTAAGCTGACCTGTTTTTCCCCGCCGCACTTATTCACTTTATTATTGTTACAGGAGTGGGAGGAACAAATGACACTGCACTTACAACCATCTTCATCTTTACTTTCCAACCGTCTTCAATATGCTGTTGTACTTACACTCCACGAGGTAATAGAAGTCACATTGGATTAGTAAATACACAAATAAATCCAATGATAACCAGGCATTAAACTGCAAATGTCTCTGCAGCCACACGAGGGCAGATGTGTGCGCATGTGTCACATCAGTCACGTGGTAACTTCAGGAGGCGCGGACCAAACATTTGAACCGTAAAGGGAAAACAAACAAACAGAAACTGTAACTCGATGATTGGAAATATAAGGTTGCATCAACTGTTTTTAATGCTCCAGGTGTCCGAAAAGTTGCATTTCCTCAAACCCTAGAGCCACATTTACCTGATCAACGATCGATTACGCAGTGACAGGAAAGTTGAGCGGACTGACTGGAACTGGTTTGAACAAGAGTGCGCAGAGAAACCTGGCGCCGTCTGTGGACAAGTTTACAGCATGTTTTCACTCAGGTGAGTAAACCAACACAGTCACTGAGCCAAAGGACAAACAACACCGACAGGATCATTTGGAGTGAATGACCAGTTGAGAGCAATAAAACATGGATTTGGAGCGACCTGCATGAGGTCTCAAAACAAACATAGAAACCACAAGGACAGCTGTATATTTAAATAATTACCTGATGCTCTGTCGATGTTAAAATGTTCATCCTTGTTTCATCCAAGTGGCCAAGTACATTTTTTTATTAGAAAGGAACTGAAGAGCCAACCTTACCTCAGTATTCCCCTAGAGCAGGGGTCTACATCCTTTAGTATTAACTCTCCACTTAAATCAATTTAATCTGGAGACGCTGCAAAACCTTTTTGACCCATACAATGAAGATGACATCATGTATCACGTTTATATGCGACATATAAAAATAACTATAGCTTGTTGCATTTATGAAATTTAAGAACTACAAAAAGGAAACGCATGTTGACATTTCATTGCTGTTTTTATCTCATAACACAACTCATGTAGGCCTACTTTGAAATACAACACAGAACCACTCTATGTAGATCTATTTGAGATATAAAAGTACATTGAACTACAAGCATGAACTACATATAAAGGGATTTTATGTGCTTGAGTAAAAACCTGCTGGAATAATTATTATGTGGATCCAAAGATGGATAAAGACTCTTGGGAGGTTTGACGTAGACCGAGGATGTGATTTCTAATAAAAGTCAGCGTTAACTTTAAAAGAAATTATGAAAACATCATAAAAATAAACAGTGTTTATTTTCAAAGCTACAGGGAGCCACTGCAGGGACTGAAGAGCCACTGTGCTAAAGCAAATATTTAATAATGATTTTTAGGGAAAGAAATTATACAGAAGTGGAAAAGGTAAAGCACATAAAGCCAACTATACGACAATAACGTTTATTTTGTTGATGAATCAGAAGTGATTACAGAGTCCTATTTAAAAATGTTCTTTGTTTGAATTTGAATTTGATGAAAACCTTTCTTTTTGTTTGTAATAAATCAACATAAAAAATGCTTTATTTTTCCTCGCAGACTGTTGGTGCTGATAAAATGTCAGTGAATAGCAATAATTCTTAAAGCAGTTAATTGCATCATGTTTGGATACATTAGTAATCATGAAAATGGGCAGTGATTTTATACTCCATTAAAGCTGTCACAACCCACTGCCACAGCCAAGGCTTGAAAGTAGAATGCTGTATTTTTTTTTTTTATTACATTGCATTACATTTGTGAAATCATTTCAGAAAATATACTGTTTGCAAGCCTCTAGATATTTATATTGTGCTGAATTGATTTGATGCTATTGGTTGAGACATCATTTATTTATTTTTTTCCCCTGCTTTTAATGGCTAATAATCTGGAATTCTTTGTTGTTACTGAGCCAACATCATGAGCACTCGGTTAGCAGAGGAGCTGCTGAATCATTAAAAACATAATATATAATTGAGAGATGCAATATTCTGTGGAATGTATGGAGTAAATGACCACAAATTAATTACCTAAATGAGATTATTCTATTATTACGGTCTTATTACTGGGGGTGCCACATTCACTGCCAGACTGAACCACTAACAGCTCAGCAGTTGCATCGCACACAGAGTGCTGATGTCTGACTCTAATGTGGATGTGCACATTCACCATCGTCAGCAACCAGCCTGAGATAGCCCATTTTTCTTAAAGTGAGCCCCTTTAGACCCATTTGGCACCACTAAGTTAATAATCACAGACGGATGTACTTCATATTGTATAAAACACATTTGAACTTGATTACGCCATCATTAGATTGCAAGCGTTTACAGAACAAATGTAAATGTGTTATCATTTTTTTTGAAGAGCATGAATAAACAAAAATGCTGCAGGGCTGCTCAGGGGATGAATGATCACACCCTTATAACAAAAACATTAGGATAATTGCATTGCGCGGTTCTCAATGGTGTTCATAATTTCATACCATTAGTTGTGTCCAGGCATGCATGTAGAAAAGGGAATATCACGCAGTTGTACCCACAGGTCTTTTAGGAGCCGTGAGTGCAGAAGTGTTTGGATCCACCAGAGTGCTTAAGCTCAGGTTTTCTGCTTACACGATGAAAACTGGAGTGCAATGGAAACACATTTTGAGAGGTAAAAGTGTGAGTCAAAAATAGTGCTGAGAAGTGGAATCATGTTAAACTCTATCCCAAAGATTTATAAACTGCTTTATTTAGGAATGTGCTACTTCAATGATTACACTAAGGGTGAATTCCAATTCCTTGCTTAACCCTCAATCTCAAAAATGTGCGCTCCCTCTAGTGCAAGTGCTGTCCCGATTCTCAGAAAAATTAAGTTGAGGGCCAAGTTTAAGGGCTGTATCGCCCTCAATATTGAGATTTTCCCAGACCACCCTTGGGAGCAAGGGCTACCCAGAATGCATTGCGTGTTTTCACATAACAAAGATGGCGCAGAAAGCAGCGGAACGAGTACGCTACAAATTAAGTTTTTTTCTCTGTTTATAGAGATAAACACATTATGAAAACCATTGTATTATCTTAGTTCAGGCCCATATTATGGATTACTGACGTCATTGTTGCGTAACATTTATTTTTATTTTACGTTCTTTTGTCAATAGCCGGCCGGTGCGGACAAGCGATCGTTTGCTATCGTTTACGTTTCAATAAGCCGTGGTGTGTGGTAACTGTCAGCTGAATATGTCTGTGGTTGTGGTATTTGTATGAGTATCATATTATAACTAACTGACAACCTAATAACTTGACTGACAAACGGATCGTAATAATTGTGACGTAAATGTGTTCTTCTTCTTTTTTGGAGTTGACAGACTGGACGCAGCTTTCGCGTTATTCTGCCCCCTACAGTCTGAAGACGTATCTGCATTTAAGGGGTGTCCCATTTCTAAGTGACAAAATAACCCTCAACACTTGGTTTTGAGGGCCAGTTAAGATTAAGGGTTGAGCTTGAGGGTTAAGATTGAGGGTTAAGATAGGAATTGGAATTGGCCCTAACCAGTGGCGGCTGTACTTGTGTTCCCAACTCTCAGATCTCATTGTGGAAGTGTTTTAAAATTCTTCTGAACTCGCATGAAGAGGTCTAATGTTCTCTTGCTTTGTACGTTCGTCTCTGTTAACCCGGTTTCGGTGTGAGCACCACATGTATATAATCATTTTTCTGTGTAGGTGAAATTCAGAATAATTCATTTTGATATCAACACTTGTCAGACAAATTGCTTTAGGAGTTGCATCAATAAAAACAACAGTGTAGTTATAAATCCGAGCAGTGTGTTTTTATCTGTAATCAGTTTAGGGTCGTATCTCCTGTGCACTGGAGAGTTCTAACCACCAACAATATTCAAAGTCTATAAACTCAAAGTTATAGATCCAATTTAGTCTCAGAGTTTGTTCATTCCTCTTTGAAATCACACAACACTCTCTAGTTCACCCTAAATCGGAGCTGAGTTTGTAAATAGTTTCTGCTGTAAATGACAGAAGACGGCTGCATAAAAGAGAGGAGACGTGTGATGCTTGTTGTGCATGTGCTCAGCCAGCAGGATGCACTGCAGCCTCATCACCCACCAACTTTAATGTCGGGGAAATTATCAAGCTGAAAATCACCATTTCAGCTCATCTGAGATGAATATTTATGTATGAAGGGAAAATGAATACCATTTTTCACATAAATGAATATCTGCATGCAAATTAGAGGTTGAGATTATCTTGTTGCTTAATGCTTAATTGAAGCCTGCCTCTAATTAGCTTGGCTATTATCATTCAACTTGGGAACAATTCCACATTTCTAGAACTTTTCAACATGGTGAGAGTAAAATTTGGCCCATAGAAATACATTTAAAGCCTCCTGCATTATGAAGAATTGTAATCTGTGTCCCTTTGTCACAGCGTCACCCACCGTGACCTCTTTTTAATTCTCATCCTGCTCAACATTAATTTGGCTACGAGCAAAATATCCGAATTAATGTGCTTTTTTTTTTTTTACCACGTCAACCTCATTTCATGCTGCGAAAGTGCTGATTGTCTTGCCTCTCCGCAAAGCAAATGGAAGTTCACTACACTGTATCTGCAGCAAATTTCCTCCGCTTTCATTCAGAACACTTGGCTGGGTGAGACAAATGACACAGTCTTTGCAACACAGAGTGGAGATGTGCATTGAGCACTCGGGCCTTGAATGGACTCTCTGTGGCTTTCATACGAGTATAATTCCTCTGCTTATGCTGGTGGCAGTTGTGAGTGTGGTCACACTGTGTGCCTGCCAGTGTGAATGAATTGTTCCAAAGTGATGTCCTACACAAAGAGCTTACCTCGGGGGGGGGGGGGGGGGGGGGGGGAAAGCAGGACGGATTTCGTTGCACTGTAAATATGCCAGGAATTCTCCCTCTGCGCCACAACCACTAGGCACACCTGCAAGGTGCTTTCTGGCACATCTGACGTGCAGCGTGCAGCACGAGTTGTGCGGCTGTTGATTAATAATTTCTGACCCGTGTGTGGTCAACATTCACCCTCCTTCTCTCTGTGTTATAAATGTTGTTCAAACAGCCCTTCCCATTCTGTTGGCTCCTTCGACTCTGCTCGCTCGTTTCCCCACCTCCTTTTGAATTATTGAGCTGCTCCTTTCAAAGGGACCAGCGCCTCTCATCAGATGTGTAGGCTCCTTCAACCACGGCTGCAGCTGCCCCCGTGTTGCCTCATGACATTGAGGAAATCACTGACATGTACTTCACTTACTTGTCGCTCACTCTACCACTTGCTCCGTCTCAATCTTTTTTCAAGCTTCTGCCCTCCTAACCCCTTTTTAAATCCCCCCTCTCCCTCTTGCCTCCACAATCACTCTGCCTTTTTTTTTACCCAGCAATGTTCCTCTTTCAATTCCCTCCTTCTCTCCTTCCCCTGCTCTGTTTTTCTGTAATGTCACGGCCCACTGCTGGGTGTCACTGAGTTGATGGAGGGAAAAAAAAAATATGGAAGGACTGAGTCAGAGGAGGGGCTTGACAGGAGTGTGTGTGGAAGTGTTGGTATAAGATTCAGAGAGACTGAGAGACAGACAGGGAGGCCAAGCGGCAACAGACATTATGCCAGCGGGTGTGTCTTGTGTAAATGCTCCATTCTGGTGAAAACACACTTGGCAATTTGTGCACCAGCCCTTGCGATAAAGCCATACAGCCTGGTGCTTGTGACTCCTAATGGTGTTCCATTACAGCTTCCCAAAGGAGCTGTTTCTGTACATAAACATAGACTGGCATCGGTTTGCACCATCTTATTATGCAGTCTTGTACAATGTGAAGCCAAGTGCATTGTCTGACACACCATCTGCATTGGGAAAATGGATCATTGAACCTTTTAAAATACTGCGTCTCATGTTCACAAATCAACGCCACATCTGGCTGTGGAAGAAGAGCTGATTGTCCTTTTTGTAGTTAAGAAAGAAACCAATGAAAGCGTTATTCCCTAGTCTGTGCTCATGGGTTCATTTTGCTCCACTGAAAGCACTGTGGTGAACCTTAAAGATCTCTTTTAAAAGCTATGGTAGGTACACATGTGATCTAAAACCTAATCAGGGAGACATCTCAGGGACATTGCTTGCTGCAATTGCAACATTATGAGAGTCGATAAGACCTTACTGTTTAATACAATGATTTTCACGTGTCATCTCTCTTTATCGTTCAGGTCACTCAATAGAATTGATTCAATCAGCAGCGCAGCACAAAACAAACTGAAAATAAAGAAGAAATCACCCATTCAGTGGTAAACACAAATGCATCCTCACACAATTAGTAAACAGGGGGAAAGAATGTTGGGGGGGGGGTGCTTATGTGCTGAGGACTGGAGTGTGAATCTGGGTGTGAATTCTGTTTGAGGATAAGACAGATGTGTGCTCAGCCACCAAGACAGTAAATTCAGCAGGAAGTGCTTTCGGAAAAGCCCTCACAGCTATTCAAACAGATTAATGGCAACAAACAGCCAGGTAACAAAGAACAATAAAACACTGACAGTGGACGGTCACCAGCTGACCGATGGCAACGACTGATTTATGTTTTATAGGATGTGTTGCAGCGTATGTGAGGTTAGGAGGTTCTGAGGAGAAAAAGAAGACTATTGCGTTGTATGCATGTGGGTTTATGTGTGTGTGTAGGTTTAGGGTTGACTGAGGTTTCTGCCATGAGTAGGTGGTAAAATGCCCCAACTCCTGTGATACGTGTTGATCTGAGAGAGAGAAGTGGGAACTGGCTGATCCGGTCCATGTTATTAGTCGAGCTCTGTTAGACCATGTAATAGCTTCATAGCGCAACAGGGAGTCGCTGTTCCGAGAGCCTACTCTGCCCAGTATGACATCCTGATATGGAAGATATTTGTAACAGTGTTACAGCAGAACTTGCTGGATGGCTGTGTACAGGTGTGTGTGTGTGTCAGTGTGTGTGGCCAGTTACTGAGAGTGTTTGCATAAGTGCTGATTCTGCTCTTTCAAACCCTTCAACTGTGCATTTTTCACAGACTTTCCGCTGTCTACTTTGCCCTCATCTCCTCTCTTTGTTGCCACACAGCTTGCTGGCTCACCCTTTGCCTCTATTCGTCACACAAACCTTTTCATTACCCCTTCTAACCCTACCTAAAACAGGGGGGGAAAAAAAGCCTCCTCTTCTCTCAGAGAGTCGCAGGCAACATAAGGTAGCGGGCATCAAGCAATATCCTATTCTGGAAAAATGAGAGCTTGACATTTATGAGGCAGCTATGAACGTAGGTGATGGTAAAAGATACGCCGTGTGGATGGAGTGGAGTCTGAGAGTGGAGGCAGGTGATAAGAGAGGGAGACATCACCTGCAAGCCAAGTGGAAGGCAATAATTCTGGATGGGCAAAAAAGCTAGTTAAGAGGGAATACAGATTCACCTGACAAATAAAAAAAAAACCAAGTCATACAGTTCCGGTCTACGTGATCAAGTATACCTTGAGGAGAAAATGGTTTCATATTAGTCAGGACGGAAAAAACAAACAGGTCGTTTTTGAGCCATTCTGGGTCTGATGAGGTTCACGAGAATGTCGATTATTTTTTATTTTTCTTGTCTCTGGAGGGCACCTCACCTGCTTGTGGTACTTCACATAAAATGGGTTTGCCAAATAGCAGAGAAGCATTATAGTTTTACAGATTACACTGGGAAATATCTATCTACTGATCTTAAAAAAAAGAAACTTTGTGCACTTTAATCACAGATACTTAGAAACTAGCAACTTAGCCGTTGCACTCAAGGGACAAATTCAAAAACTGTTGCTTGTGTGTACACAAAGAAACTCTCTGTCGCACACACACTCATGCACATGCACACTTGTGTGCTTGCTCACGCAACCATACAGCATATTTATGCCATGAAGCAGCATTGTTTAAAGAGAGAAAATACAGAAAATGAATCAATACACAGCCTCCATGCCAGGGCATTTAATGTGGCATCTGTTTTCTTTGCTCGGCACAAAGAGCTGGCCGTGTGCCTCGGCACTGTGGCCAGTCTCTCTCTCAGTCAGGGTTGAGGTATACAATTGGTCTTTATCTCATTCATGCTCACAGCACTGTGGCTGAGCATCCGTTTGTCTTTGTGCACAAGTTTGGACGTATATATCTTTCAGAACAGGTGCACAACAAAGAGAAAACTCAACTGTTGAGCTTTACAACAGAGCCGTAATGCAATTTACAGGGAGTGGTGCATTGTGATATTATTTCTCTTGTACTCTTCTGCCAACATTACACTTGTTCTGATCCATAGCCCTTATTCCCCCTATTTCTTTTATTCCATGCTTCCCTTCCTCCCTCTCTCTCTTGTCTCTCTCTCTCTCTCTTTCTCAGTCTGTTGTAGTACCACTGGGATCTCATTAAGCCACAAACTTCAAATAAATAAAACAAACTGCAGAGACAAATGAAGGATCTATATATTGTAAAAAAAATGACTTGTAATGAGTTTTCCTTTTTCCCTGTTCTCACACCTTTCTCCCCTCTATTCCCTCTTTCCCATTTTTTGTTTGGTTCCATCAATTCAATTAATTTCCAACAGGATTTATTGGCATAACTGAAGCATATTCATGTTGCCAAATATTGAAAAACAATGAAAAAAGAACCCCCCAGTGCTGCCACTCCATGTCTTCCTCACTGTCCAGCTGTAGCATATCGCACAGTTTCACTGTGGCCAGCAGAACTATCCCCTTTATCCATGTCCAGCTTCCTCAGCTCGTCCTCTGTTTGAGTATTTTCTCTAAATTGTCCATTTGTGTGAGCTGTGATTCTGTTTTTGGTCTGTTTCTGTTTCTGTGTGTATGTGTAACATAGCAGGTGTGGGTATTTCACTGTCTTCTGCAATCGTTTGTGTCTGGATTCTTTTTCTGCGCTATAAGAGAATTGAAGCTGATCAGTTGGCTCATTTCAACACGTAGTGGTCGGATGAGGGAAGCTTGATCTGGTGTTGTTTATGGTCTCTGATAAACTGGGAATGGTCTGGGCCAGAGCAGAGGGTGGAGATCACAGACACGAGAGCATCATGAGAAAATATCTCATTTCAATCAGTCAACCTCGAAGGAGGAGTAGAACCAAATGAAGTGACCAGTGCCTGCTGCTCCAAGGACTTTCATGAACAGATCGGGGGGGGGAAGAGAGAGATGTGGGGGACGGAGTGCTGGAGGATCGCAAAAGAGAAAAAAATAGTAGGATAAAAGAAATCTTGATTTTTGTCTGAGAGAGTATTGATTTTTTTCCTCTGGGTTGGCCATGTGCGTACTGCCTGTTATTAGTTTAGAAACAAAAAAAAAGTGGAATGTGGAGAGAGTGTGCGTGTGTGTGTGTGCGTGTGTGTGTGTGCGTGTGCGTGTGCGTGTGTCCTGCCTGGCTGCACTGTTTGCATCTGTTTTCGTTATGTGTGACAGCTTATGTTGCCCCAGTGGCATGATCACATGTGCACTGTGTGTGTGTACAGAAGCCTGTTTGTTGGACTGGAGTATGAGCCCACATGTTTTGGAGCCCCTGGCTGGTTGGAGATGTTGGGATTAGAGGGAGATTAGAGCAGTGATTACACAATGTCTTCGCTCTAATGATCCCAACTGTTTGTTCATCTTATCAGCCACTCTGCACTGGATTCCATGACTGCAGCTGATATGAGATAACGCACGGATTACCCCCCCCCCCCTGTACACCCCACCCTTCAATCTCGCCAACTGTGACCACCGTGCCACACCAGTCAGGATGAGGAGTGACCCGAGTGGGCTGGGCAAACAAACCCTTAGGGGATGAGCTCGAGAGAGATTGACAAGCGTTGAAGGAAAATCATAGAGGGAGAGGGTGACTTACAGGGCTGACCCCTCGAGTACACAGAAGCATTAGCCAGAGTGTTCATTGTTCACTGAGACAATACATTGACCCCTGGAGAGCCCTCGGTCTGCAGTGCAATGTACCCGCAATAGCCACAGCATATTAGAGAGGGAGCAGTAGGTGGAAGCTGCAAAAAGGTGTACAAAGTACTCTGGTAAACGACTGTATGTGCTGTGAGTGTATACCTTTTCTTGCGATGAGGTTATTACTTGTGTGTGTGTGTCTTTATTCAGCTGTGAGGACACATTTTTGGTTCATTGTGGGGACATTTTGGTGTGTGTGTTTTGTGTTCATATTTCTGTGCAGTTTGTGTCAGTGTGGCGGCCTGTGAAATAAAGGAGATCGACAGATGTTGCATGCGTGTTTTTAATAAAGTAAGGATACGCAGATTTGTGTGCTTAAGTGGGTTTGCCTGTGTGTGTGTGTCTATATGTGTGTATGTGTGTTTGCACTTCTCTCCATGCCTGCATGCCACTCTGATCTCCCCATTACAAGGTCGATTAAGCCACTAATCCCCAAAATACACGCATCCAACAGCACGACACTGGGAAAAAAAAAATTTCTCCCAAGGAAAAATGGCTGAATCTTTCCTTCCCTGATGCTCGGAGCTTGAGCCACACACCAGTGCAACGTGCTACAGAGCATAAGCGCTGAAATGTGTTTTGCCTCCATAACTACACAGACAAAGGATTACCATCATGTACCCTAAACCCTGGAAAAGCAGCTATTTTTTCCACTTCTTGGCCTCAGGAGCAAAAAAAAGTTAATACAGAGCTACAGTGACACAGCAGGACAGAATTGTAACATTCATGCAAGCTGAGATTCAATACCAGATGGCAAGAACATAAATGCAAAGTGATAAAATGCTGAACACAAGAGTGTGAAACCCTGAAAAAAAGATTTCTACTCCTCAGCAAGCCAACATGTGCACCTAATGCCCTTAATATGCTTTCATGATTGTATGACTGCATATTTAAAAAACAGAAATGACTGTGGCTCTTTACTTGCATATCCCTGTTGTCTTGCCCTGTTCTCTGGCTGGCACACAGAGGCATCTGCATAGCCATTAATTAGATGGCTGAGGCTCTTTTCTGGAAGATGACCAGGGGCAAAGGATCAAGGGCCCTTGAAGCCGCTCTGATTTCTACCTCTGCCTCCTAAATTGGCCTGATTCACCTGGAGCTGTGGTTTAGCGCTAAAGGCCAGAGTGGTCAAACACTCATCATGGTTAATTTTCCCTGTCCTCCTCAGACAGTAAAGTTGGCTTTTTTGTTGATGCGTTATTTGGTTCTTCTGGATTCTGGATGGTTTATGGTTTTATTTGACTTCTGCCAGTATGGTATATAGTAAAAGGGATTTAAAGGGGAAATAAGTAGTTTATAGTGCCATCTAGAGGAGAGGCTGAAATTTACAACAAAGACCTGCTGCTCTGCTCACCCCCTCCCTTCCCTGAGCGCTACAGTATCCGCAGCTGGTCAAATGTCGTCCTCGTCGTCTTTCTCCGTGTCAGCAGATGAGGTTCGTGAGGCGAGGGAGAGGGCGAGCTACCGCGG
Source organism: Microchirus variegatus (assembly GCF_963457635.1). Lineage (NCBI taxonomy): Eukaryota > Metazoa > Chordata > Actinopteri > Pleuronectiformes > Soleidae > Microchirus > Microchirus variegatus. Next base: position 17,793,837 of record NC_139811.1, on the reverse strand, counting down.
CCGTAGCAGACGAAGCGGAGAGAGAGGAGGCGGGACTTCCGCTACAAGTAAAGAGATGCTTGTTTTGTTCTCTCGCGTTTGTCCTTACAGGCTCCGGTAGAAACATGGCGTCTCGCAGCTAACAGTGGCTATGCAACCGCGGTCCGCTGTCATGTTATTTAACATGACTTTTTGAAACACTACGAAAATGAAACAGAAACTATTATACAGCGACTAGACAATGCAGGAGCACCTAATATGTATAAAAAAGTGGATTTTGGGTTATATAAACCCATAAATACTACATATTGTACCTTAAACTTAAATCTAGGCAATTGTTGGATATTATTTTACAAGAATAGGTCTTAAAAAACCCTGAAATTTAACAATACATACACACTAACCAATACACACTTAACAAAGTCCCTGTGTGCAGTCGTAGCACACAGTGCTCCTGTGGTGTCTACTACAATACTCTGGTCCTGTTGCAGCTGGTGGTCTTTCTGCTCACCGGTGGGATATAGATCTGTTGTGCTCTCCAAGGATTGAGTTAACATGGCCGACCTCTATCTTTGCAGGTTGTGCGCTCCCAGAGATCTCTGTCTAAGAGTCTTGTCGCTCGCTGACATTTATTGCGTGGCGCTACCCAGGAGATCTTCTGTTGTGACCCCATTCTAATTGAATTGTTTCTGGCATCTAATATGTGTGCACATCTGTTGCCAATGAGGTCCCTGAGAACAACTGTATAACACTTGATATATATCTTCTGATATTTATACACAATATTTTATTAATGGTGACGATAACGGATTGTGTTTAAGCTGTAAAGACTGATGAGGAGTCCACGCCTTTACTTAAACAGCTTTTGCCAACTCTCTGTGTAAAACTCACAGCTCTTGTCAATCAGATTTATTTGTCTGTTAATAATTCACAGCACAGATTTGCCAATTTTGTTATAAATGAAAACCAAACATATGGATGGTAATGAAAGTAATTAGCACCTGGCTACTGAGGAAATTAGTAAGACGCAATGCAAGCGTGGACAGTTCATTTGTCCTGGTTGTGGCCTATGGACATGTTATTAGCCATGTCAAGGGCACAGGTGTTGTACAGGTCAATCATTAATAATACATATATATCACCTCCTCTGAAAAGCTCATGAACTGGAAATTTAGAAAATCCACCAGAGGTTTAGACACATTAAAATGAAATTACTTGTAAATGATCCAATTCATCTCTCAATGTACACGTCCGAATCCTTCTTATTTGAATCCTCCCTTATTCAACAATTAAAATCTGATGCGACTTTGCTCCATTTAAAAACAAAACTGCTCCCTTATGCAAAAGGCTAATGTCAAGAGTGTTTGATTTAAGCTAAATACTTTGTTTATCCTTCTAATGAGGAAATCATTAGTGCTTCTCAAAGACGTTAACACAAGAGCACAAGGTCCCTTAATTATAATCTGCACGTCACTTGTGACAGACACAAAAACATTCTCGAGACAAAATGTCCGTCAAACACAAAAAGAATCTACATTGCACCACGCTAAATATGTTTTTTTTTTTTTTTAAATAGTAAACGAAATAATTCTCCAAAGGAGAACCATTGTACTCACCCTGACAGATAAGCACAGGATTTATATTTAAATATTTTTCTTCTTTGTGCTCTCTCATGAAATCTGCAGAGGTCCAGTTGTTGCCTGTGGGTGTATGAGTATGATTCGGTGTTTGCTGAAAGTATTATTTTTTTTTTCCCCGTGTAATTATATAGTGTACTTTGCAGAATGGTGCTGCTGCTCCAGGTGACCAATCAATGAGTAATGAGAGACTGAGAGACCTGTACGAGATTGACTACAAACCACGGCCCGTTCATCTCATTCAGGTCTTAATCACAGTGGTCCCGCAGGATCCCATGATGCATGCCTGGAAATGTTTGGGCCCCTTTGACTCAACAGGGGTATGAACTCCCCGGACCTCATCTGTCTTTCCCCTCCTTGCTGTCCCATCCGTCCTCCCCCTCCGTCGCTGATGGAAGTGGAAGGATGGAATTGAAGCCAAGAGCTGGACTGTAGTATACCTGAGGGTGCAAAGTGGTTCTATAAATGGAGAGGTGAAATGGCTCATGAATAGCATTTTAACTTGTGGACAAAGTCTGCAGGTTAAAATGGTCACTTTCAAATAGTCAGGGTCAAACTGACAATGGGAGAACGATTCAATGAAACATTTAATGAAAACCACTGGTATCTACAAGCTGCCTAATTAAGTCAGGGCCAGTGCTTAATTGCATTTTCAAAGGCTTTTCATTTGCTTGGTGTATTTTCATTTTCTTGAAGCAGTATGGGGGTAGACTGTAAATGCTATTCCATCTGTGTCATTTCCTATGTATGATTAATATTCAGCACTGGTTCTCCTCTGCATTTAATCATTCCAGTCATTATGAATGTTTGGCCTTGGCACACCCACACATAGAAATCCTCAATGGTCCAGTCAAGTCACTGTGGAATTTCCATTTGACTATTTAATAACCTCATTGTAGATTTGAAATACAGTGATAAAGTATGTTACTGTCACTACTGTCACTGCTGTCAGAGCTGTCGTCCAAACTGATGCTGTTCATTTAGAGGGATTTTTTTTTTCAGCCTGCATTATTCAGTGTAAAATGTTAGAATTTGTTTATTTATTAATTATAATGTAGGGTACATCCACACATTTATTTTACCCCACTAATAAGCAATATTTGTTGTGTGCTGAGGTATGCGGCAGGAGATGGAGAGAGATGTTTCAACTAACCTTAAACACCCACGAAAAATCACAAGCCATGAAATATTCAACGGTTGATAATGACGGGCTGTTTTTAATACACAGAATTAGACACACGCACCCTTAAGAGAGTCAAAAACAACAGTGACAGAGTGAGTGTGAGAAGAAAGGGAGATGATTGAATGGTAGAGAGGGGATGGATGAATAGAGTGTGCTGCAGTGAGCCAGTCCCTCAGGAGCACATTAAGTGATCAGTTCTTTAGTGTGTAGGTGTGTAATGTCCCTTTGTAAAACCTGCCCTTGCTTCTATAGCAACACGCCTCTGTGGCTCGATGCACCAATGTGTTAAACTCGGCTCTGCATGCCTCCGATAGCCGCCATCCTCAAGTGTTCCCATACTCCTTCACTTAACAGACATAATAACACTGAAGTCCATTGGGCTTGAGCTACTGTTTTCATTTCAATCTAACAGTCAAAGTATGTGCACAAGAGCTAATTTACAAGGTATGTTATTATTTTATAAGTCCATTCACTGGTGCATTTACCGGTGTAACAGTTGAGGAGGGAAAAAAAAGAGCAGATCGCTCTGCGTTCACTGTATTATGATAAATCTTCTCGCCTCAGGCAGTAGTAGGCTGATTTAAAGGTCCGTTAAGTAATCTCTGACCTCTATCGACCTCTATTGGCAACCATCAGGAATTGCAACAACATTAATAGAGCTCATCTCCTCCCACGCAGCTAACGCCTCCCCGCCCCATCCATGCTGCTCCTGCTCCCCCGATCCCCGGTGATCTGTAACTGAAACAAACAGTGAAGTCATACTCTATTTTCACAAGTGAGATGAATACGGTGGCTAATTAGACCAGATATCCAACAGAATTAGCCTGTAAACAGGTAATTTATCATCATGTTAAATAGGAAACACTGCGATAATTATGTTGTTGTGTCGTTTGCTTGTTTGGCTCGAGCAAAAGGATTTTCAACCTCTGTGGCTGAAACGGTAAAGCAAAGGGTAAAACTCTGCTTGGTAGCTTAGCACTGCCCTCCATAATTTAGCAAGAGCAAGTATAATGCTGCTGCTTCGAGAGAGTGATGTTTAAGAGCTAGAGATGATAACACCAAAGGAAATGATCATGGGGTCATTTGTATTGACTATAAATGCTATAACCACTTTTATAATCATCCTCTCTCTCTCTCTCTTGCTATATATATGTATATATATCTATATATAGATATATATACCCCTACCTGCTGTTTTTCACCATCATATTGAAGAAGTGGCTGATATCGGTAAAAACCTACTAATGGCTGGAGAAAACTGGACTGACAGACATCACACAGGCTGATCATGGCTGCACAGAAGCTGGCCCTAAACACTAGATCAGTAGAGGCTGAGGTCTCTATCTCACCTGGCAGGACCTCAGGTGTAAGCTGTGTAAATGTGTCCCTGAGACTGTGCAGCACATCACAGCAGGTATGGACTGGATGTCCCAGTATCAAGATGGAAGGGGCCTTCAAAGGTGGCTGAGACAACGGGGCTAAGATCCTTTGGGACTTACATACCCGCCCAGACAGACTGGTGGCAGCTTATCAAATGTACATAGTGGTTGTCGATAAGCAGCGGAAGGCGTCAGTGGTGAGATATGTGGCAATCCCAAGCGACGGCAACGTCAAAAAAAGGAATACGAGTAGCTTGAGAGATACCAAGGGCAGAGGGAGGAGCTCGAGATGATGTGGGGAATAGAGGCAACTGTGGTCACATTTAGCTGCTGCAAACTCCATACAGGTGTCATGTGGTCAGCTTGAATGTGGAATATAAATATTTTAAGAAATGCATCCTCTTTGCGGCGGATACAAATTCCCTCTTTATAGCCTTACACAAATAATCATACACAAACATTTATGAAGTTATTTTTGCTCCTGTGCGTACTGGAATCTGAGCTTTAGGCAAGGAGCATGTGTTTTTTTTGTGTTTGTGGTGTGGGATGCCAAGTCACCCTCAAGTCTTGCAGTTTGGCCGTCACCATGTTGGTTTTCAACTAGAAACAAATATTCGAAACAAGTCAAATAGTTGCGTGAGAGGGTGGAGATGTGGAAGAAGTGATGGTGAACCTTAGGGAAAAAAATCTTCCCAAGCTTCATGTTTACTCGAAAATATATCTTCAGGGATTAATTTATGAGCACAAGTAGTTAAAAACCCATTACACTCTGGATAACTCCCACATTTAAATGCTCATATTGGTTGAAGATGACAAATAAAGTTGGATGATTCAGTAAAACAGCTGTGAAGGGACTCGTATGCGCTAAGTCCCATTTGGGCACTCAACACCTGTTTGTCGTCCCAAAGTAAAAAGAAAATCTTCAGCACACTGTTGTCTCTCAGAATTAAGAAAAGGTCTCAGAAGAACAACTCAAGTTTACTTTGAATCTGTGCTTCCACGGAAAATAAAATAGTCTGTGGCATCTGCTGTGAGCGCTCTCGCCAGCATTGTATCACTAATGTCCATATGGTCACTGCCACCCAGAATCAGCACCATCATAACTTAGTTTTCCTAATTGAAAGAAATATTTTTGGGCCCCTTACCGCAGTTGTAAATGCAGTTTTGGGATAAACATTAGTGGTGAGACGGGAGCGGAAGGCAAAAAAAAAAGGAAAAGGCTGGTGATAAAGGAAAAGTGTAAAAAGCTGAGAGAGTACTTACTGAGTGAAGTATGTGTGAAAATTGAGTCTGAAAGCTTTGTCTGTGGCTGGCAGGAGTGTTGAAACAGAGCCTGTTCACCATACAAAATAGACTAGTCTGAGTTTTTGGGGGCCATGCCACAGAGCACATTTCTAACCTCAGTAATAACTGACACCACTAATAGTAGAGTCATGCTGATTTCGGCGCCACCTGAGCCAAAAAAAAGTCCACCTCAGGTGTTCGGGAACCAGGACAATCTGATGAGAAATGGGGACACTTGAAGTCCCACGAGACTGAGGAGGAGTCGGATTTTGATGACTGGTAATAATACTGCATTACTTAATACATGACTGTATAGAATCTATTCTGTGATCAATGGATGATGATGATGAGTGAAAGCTGGTCTTTTATATTAGCTCATACAACATGTGTATGTGATGTCTGTTTCCCCTGCTCATGTGGATCTTTTTTATCCTGTTTATGAATGCAGAGCATAAAGGAAAGAGTGTGAGATATACACTGACGTTCATATGAAAAATGTACCTCCCTTTTAACAGGTGACCCTACAATGAAAGGTTTCAGCGTTTCTCCTGTGCCTTTTTAAAAAAATATTATCATTTCTTGTTGTTATTGTTATTATCATTATTATTATCATGTTTATCTCACGGGGAATTTTCACTACACGTCGGCTCCCTGTCAATTAAGTGCATAACGACGGAGACAAGCTCACCTCCGTGGACCCCCTCTCCTGCAAATGCAACCGCTTTTTTTTCCTCCAGTAATCAATTCTCAATGGTAGACTTCGGTAAGCTCATTAGGCTCTCACTTGGCACCGGCTCCATTACGGCAGCATAATTACCAGAGATCTGCCTTCTTCCCCTTCTCTGAAAGAAACACCCTCATTCTAGGTCTGACAGTGATTATTGTTATGATACATCACTTGGGAACTTGGAGCTGAAAACATCCTTTACATTGTGCCATAGTGTACATTTATGTTGTGTGCTTGTATTTTTAGACGGGCTGCATAGAGTGTACAGCGGTTATGTTACAACATTTAAATCAGCATTTTTCACTGTTTGCAAGAAGTGTACAGCTCGGTTTAAATCTGAGGATTTATTTTCTTCCTCTGTGTAGATTATGTCCTCGTTCATGTTCACTGCACACATGCCTGATGTGCTTGTCATATGCTCATCAGGTCTTCTGTCATGCATAACGTATCATGGATATTATACTAATTAATATTGATTTACATATGTTTTGTTGCTGCTGCATATGCAATTTTGCGTGGCTGTGCTCGCATGAAAGTGTGCGTTTGTTCCTGCTTTCGTTCCTTGTTTGTGTTCTGCGTGCGAATTGTGCGTGCGAATCAATGTGCAGATGGGATTCGGGAGTGTGTGGAACGGGGACGGCTGCAGTGGGAAAAGCAGCCAAGCTTTTCCTGTCTTTCCTCACAGGCAGTGCAAAAGAAGTGCAACATGACATGAAGATAATTAAAAAACCTAGATCCATATATATTAAAAACAGCAAAGCCTAGTGCAGGAGGACGGGGGCCAGGCATCATTAGGATTCTGTCCATAATGTAAACTTAAACTGCCCTAGCTAACCGCCCTGAAGGCAGAACAAGCGTCTTAGAGAGCTGATATTTCATTACTCTAGTCTGGAGGGAGTGAGTACACCCCCCTACCTTCATCACCCTCGCCCTGCTCCACCTCCCTGGCTCCCTCGCTTGATCTGTGCGTACCTCATAGAGAGCTGGAAAACTCCCTGTGGGACCATAACCCACACTGTGCAGCTCCACATTGGACTCTGGACTGGAAAATGACATTTTCAATCCAGCCCACACATGTAAGGGTGACTCAGCAAGCACTTAGCACTTGATTCTTGGAGATGCTTCCCCTCTGAACATGTAATATGAAATGGTAAGCCTAATGCTTGATGGGAAAATGTAACACCTTATCCTTATGCTGCTATGAATATCACTACAAGGCATTGCAACTCGGTATAGTTTTATTACTTTTACTTTTAAGTCACGTTATAAAAAAAAAAGTGTGAAAAACTGTACAGGAATGTACAGGCTGTGGAGAACACGTACTGCATGTGCCCGACTTCCACGTGCGCAGATATGAGCCAAACTACCATTGCACTCACATCACACTTTAACATCTGCCGTTTTCGCTTAAATGGCTTACATCCGACTGTATGCATCTTTGCTTGCCTTTGTATGTGCAGTTCCTAAAGTGGAGTGTTTACAATGCAGCCTCAGCCACCCTGAGAGCACAAGAATTGGCCATGATAACAGCTGTAACAACAGAGTATATGATCTAATAGGAGCCCAGTTGCTTGGAGGTGAATATATTTCTTGAGGGGATGATTAAATGAGAACATTGCAGAGGAGGTGATAGATGAAAAGAGAGATAGAAATGTGCTGGGAAGGAGTGGGAAGGCAGCAGAGAGTGAGTGAGGGAGAGCGAGAGAAAGGCAAAAAGAAAAGAAAATTAGCAGGTGGGAGTAGGAGGGCTAAAATAAAGTAAAAGTGAGTGAGGTGGACTTAAAGTAATAGACCGAGCACGGAGCAAGAGGGAGGAGGAAGAGAGGAATTTGTTTGCTGAGCAGCGAACGTGCAGGAGTATTTGCTGTTTCATTATGCAGAGCAAGGGATCCCAAATTTCTCCACACAGAGCAAAAAAAAGTATCTTCCATTGGAGCTCTGGTTTCACAATAACCATAAAAACTGACCTATATGGTGCAGTCAAATAGTTAATTTTGACTCCAGGCTATTTTGACTTATTATTTTCGTGTACAGTAGTGTTCTAAGTAATGCTAATTGAATTATACAAGGATTTTTTCGAATTTGTTCCTTAAATGTGTTTTTTCATTTGTGTTTTAGCTGATGTTTGCGTGTTTCTGTTCTACTGTATCTATGAATGAGAACCAGGGAGAGGGAGAGCTGCAGGTGACTTCATCAGTCAGAGAGACCGGTGGGTTCCGTCAGTGCGACGGCCTCGTCAGCAGCCCATATTAAACACATTAAACACTGGGCCGAGCTTCTCATTAATCAGCCCGGGGGGATGACAGCCACCTCTGCTATCGGGCCCATACATCCACGCATGCCCAGGGCTGTCTGGGCTCCAGGTAATATACCTTTTCTGCAGATAACACAATGATAGATGGACTGCAACCGTGCTGATTGGAGCTCGCTATTGTAATACCACCTTGTCTGGCTTTATCAGTGAGGCCCATTGAGCAGTCATGACAGATCAGATTTTTAAGAGCTTCATGATTCGACTAGTTTTTGACTGGAAAGGAGTGTCCTGATGTTTGTGTCAGCTGATTTATTGTCAGACCTATGAGGTGAGACAGGTACCATCCAATCATAATTGTCACGTCCACTCCCTCTTGCAGAGAATAATGACGTCCTGTATGCAACCTGTCACATTAATTTGAACACTCTTATTAACCCTTCAAGAGGCCCTGCACCAGCTTGAGAGCTATGATCGATTTAATCCCACACTTTATTGCAGGTTACGTGTTGTGAGATAGTTTCAGGTATATCCTAACATGGCAGGTTTGTATTTTCAAGGACGTTACACAAATAAAGATGAACGTTATTTGTTTATAGCGACACCAAAAAGTAAAAGTGAATGTAAACGTACAAGCTCTGTCATTAAGGGCTTTCTGCAAAAGCAATCTGTTTTTGCATTTGGAAGTGAATTGATTTTTAATTACACTGCCGGTGTGAAGGGTGACTTTTAATCATCCGTGGTCACTAATATTAGGTCTCACTCCACCTATATATATATATACCACACAGCCACACAAGCTAGGACCTCATCCATAATCAAGTGTTCGCTGTTTTTTTGTCATACACCAGCAGACCAAACACTGTAAGAAAGGAAAGTATAGACAAGGAAAAAGGTGTGTGTAGCTGATAGCGAGCAATGTGCAAATCACACTAATAATTGCTGTAGTTAGTGCTTCACTTTGATTAATGTGGCGTCTTTAAGAGAAACACATAATGGCAATGTGCAGTTAAGTCAGCTGGGATGTTGAGTTTTGTCCATGTCCACGTGCAGATGGCGGTTTGGTCTGCGCCACTAGGTGTCTCTCTTCAGATAAGTTAGAGTCTGGGGTTGGAGCTGACAGACGGGCTGTGAGAGGTCAGATCTAAAGAACAGGCTGGAGAGGGAGGAGAAAGAACAGGCTGGAGAAAGAAGTGAGGGCAACTCCACAGGGTCTGCTGCTTCAATTTATGCTCTTGTTTAGACGTGACCGTGGAAGACTTTGGTCCTAGAACTGTCGAACCGTGCTTGTTGTTTCACAGAACAATCGTTATGGTACATTCTGTATTTTCCTCAACTCATCATTGATGTTAAACTCTGCCTATAAATCTTTGAGAGAAACAATGTTCCTAAACTCTAGACGACGGTGAATGAAATGTTTCTTTTTCGACTATTTATTTACCCGACAACATTGTGTTTGTTATTTCCCCTTTTCACTACGTTTCCACGTCTTTCATTCAGTCAAATTCACATTCTCTCCCCCTCCTGGTTTTGTCGAGATACGCTGCTCTGCATTTCCATTCCATTGTCCTTCCTCCTCTATGCACTTTATTTTCTACTCTTTTATGCCTTTGTATCGACTACAAATCCTTTGCTACAGAGGTTTTAGTGTTTTGTAGAGGGGGGGTCAGGAGTGCAGCGGTGTGTTATCTCGGCAACACTGTAAGACTAGATTCCAGTAAATCCCACCGAAACTGCATTAAACTTTAGAGCTCAGTGAAATACATGAAGAATGAATAGGGAGTGAAAACTACAGCATGAAATTAACCATTGGTTTTCTGTCATCTTTCTCCAAAACAATTTTTGTGATTGAATAACGGCAAGAATGACGAGTTTTGTGACTTTAAAAGGGATGTTACACTGTGTGTATTTAAAGCAAACCCATGAAGTTGGTTAAAACAAATCAGTTTGCTATACATTTATTTAGCTATCTGCATGATGCTTTGGGGATTTATTTATGAAACTCTTATGTTAGATATAGATTTTTGTATTAAAGCTAGGATCATTCATTCCAACCACAACCCACGCACAAGTAATTGGTGGGGTGATGTTTTTTATTATTATATAGACCAAATTAGAGTTAGGCTATGTCTTGGCACTTATTTCATTTCATGACTTTTATTATAGGCACAGTGGAAAAAATACTGAGGTCCAGACCTAAGAACCTGCTGCAAGGATTAGCCATTCACCTGACGTCTACCTCAAAGTAGCTCATTGCACTGACTCTGACTCAGAGCATGTATTGTGTCTACCCAGTGCTTGACGCTGGCAGGAAAACATAAGAAAAGGAGGAAGGGTGCACTGCCCAACTGCATCCATCTCCCAAATTGATGTTTTTATTTTAGATTTTTCTTTATTTATTGGCATACAGTGCAGGCAGTACACAAACAGGAATTTATTTATTCATTAAAAGGGGCCAAAACAACTGGAACTCAACCCCACTACAAATAGTATTTCTCAAAAATATATGGACAAACACTGTGTTATTACTCGGTGTCTATTTTTCCGTGTGGCACAGTACACAGATCCTTTAAAGATGATTCTCTCGTGTGAGGCAGTGGAGGTCATGGCGCCACAGTCTGCTTATAGTGTTGCTATGCCATAAAACAGGCCTGTTTAATTAATGTTTTACATTCCATTCCATTTTCCCAGCCAAACAAAGCAGGCCCACAAGGGTAGGTGAGACTAGAGGAGACACTCAATGGAAAATGGGAAATAGGGCAGCGACAATCAATTGATTTTTAATCATTTGCTAAATTAATCACCTACAGTTTTGATAATCAATCTCTTTTTTTTGTTAATTACAACAGGTTCAGATTTTATTTATTCTGATTATTGAGTGAGTGAATGTGTAAATGGGAATATTGTCTGGTGAGCTCCTGAAGAAAACTAAATAAATAATTTTGATTTGTGTCTGTGTTAAAGAAAACAAAACATCTGAGGACATTGTATTATTATTTAAGTAACTGTAATGTTTAAAACCATGAAGCAGGGTCAGCAGATCTTCAGACATGTAAACATTATATGTAAATATAAACATGATAAAAAAAATAATCCACAGAACATTACACTGATATTTAATTGCAGTCCTGATATGAAAAGGTACCTTAAAGTTGTGCATGCTGAGAGAACTGGAGAGAATGAGGGAGTCTGAGAAATGAAGGCGAGTGAGAGTAAACAGGATGTGAAGGATGATACAAAATAGTAAAAAAAAAAAGAAATCTGTTGAGGGTTTTGCTGTGTTTTATGAGTGTGTTATTGTGACTTTTTGTTTTTCGTGTTTGCAAAGAGAGAGAAGCTGTGCAGTCAGCTTCTCTCCCCAGCTTGTAATCAGCCGGCATGTCAGTAAACACTGTTAATAGGGGTGGACACTCTCTCCCTTTTCACCCAAGACCCCTGCAGTTGCTAATTGGGATAAATGCAACTTCATGCTTCATTTACCCTCACCCTCTCCATTCCGTTCTGTCTCTTCCCTTGCCGCTTTCTCCCTCCCTACTTTGCGTCTACTTTAACCTCATCTTTTCCTTCCTCGGTGTCTTCTGTTGCGTTCTTTGCTTGCTTGTTCTCCTCCGTGCTTGTTAATGGCTTCCCGGCTCATTGATGCCCCAGATGTTTGTTATAATCAAAACATGAGAAATGGCAGAGTGGACACAATGCCATCTCTTCCACCACGGTTGATTGAAATGAGCTGTTTGTTGTGTTGAACATGAGCACGAGATAAAGTCTGTAATGAGATACCGTCAACAGCGGTTTACACATCACTTGTCTTTTGGTTAGCGTGTGCTGTTTTGCAGCAAAGGTACACTGAACTCAAAGTTGCTGCATATATGCATACTTCATGTACCTTGGAGTAAAGAAATAACTAGTTGATTTGATATTATTCATTATGATTTATTATTTTCTTGCTACCTTCCACCCATGCTCTGCGTGTATGTGATGGTGTAATGTATTCATGGGCCTTGCTGCACCATCATTGCTTTTGTGATGTAATCTCCTTTCCCTTGGCTGGGACCCCACCTGTGGGAGAAATAGAGAGAGCTGTAAGTGCTTGTGTGATGTAAAATGCCTAATTTGGGGGGTGATTGATGGTTTAATATTGCAGCCTGCAACCTTGTTGCCCCCACCTACCCAATGAAGCTGCAGGCAGGCACGAAAACCATAGCACTGTGTGTGTATAATGTCACTTTCTATTCTCACATTCAAACCCAGATGGTGGAATTAAACCAATTCTGAGTTTGTTTTGGTGTGTGTGTTTGAGCGTGTTTGTGTGTGTTTGTGTGCACTGTGGGCGTGCTGGAGCATTTCTACTATCGCTGCACAGCTAAAATCCATTTAGATATATTGACTGTGGTCTAGAGTCAGTGGTCAGTTATTGCAGCCATTTCTATTTTCCTCATTTTAACCAATCTTCACTAATCTCCCCTGTCTCCTCTGCTTTCCTTGAGATACAGAGCCAGTTGTCTGTGTCACTCATTACCGCTGCCTTAATATCATAAATACCCTCAGCCCTTCCTCTGTTGTCCTCCTGATCTTCTTTGTGTGCTTCTTTAGACATACAGTGATGTAAACGGTATTGAAGCTATATGTTGTTTGCTTTACTTTGTTTTTATTTATTATTTAATATTGAATATGTATGTTTTCAAGTAAATAATGTTGTGAAGAAGAACATATTTTGTTGTTAATACAAGACTGTACTCTCTGGGTGATATTGATATTTGGTAATTTGTTGGAAATCTATACCAAAATGCTGCAATACTGCTGTTTCAGGGCCGTTGTTGAAACAAACTTCAAGAAAGGTTTTGTTTGATTACACAAATTTCATATAACGTTAAACAAATCTTGGATTCTGTATCATGTGGAGTCCAGTTTAGGACACAAATTGGGATCAGTGAAACGCCCATTGGAAGACGTCTGCTGCTAATTGAATTAAATGTCTTTGAGGGCATTGCGAGGGAGAACAGGCAGCTCAGGATTGTCCTTTGATGCAAGTGCAGTTGAAGGTTACATTTTAAAATTGACTTCACCCCGGAAAGGGCAATCTTTACCTGGAGTGATTTGTCAAAAACTGACAAATGATGTATCACATAGGAAGCCTTATCTTTACCTGATGTGAATATCAGTGGAGGAGAAATAATTGTAGCTGGGTTTCCAATTTATGTATGATCCCAGTCACAAAAAAACTAAACCAAAACAAAAATAACATTTAGTACTGCTACTCACAAACTCATGCAAATTCCCGGAGAAAATGGCAGGTTGTTTATTTATGCAGCGCTTGCTAACAGGCAAAGTTTTCCAAAGCCCATGAGTGTTGACACATCACAGCTGAGAGACGTCAAAGACAGCGATGCATGATTGGATCCTTATGGTAATGCAAATCATGTGAGCATCTTGTACTATTAATGTATTAAGAGAAGTATTAAAGCCTTTTCGCCCGCCCCCCCCCCCCCCCTGCATGTATTGCTCTTTGTTTGGCCAGACTTTTAAGTTTTCCCCTCTGGTTTCTAAGCCTGTTCCTCCCTCTCATCAATCCTGTAGCAACATGTTAATATAGTCGCTATCTGAAATAGAAAAACGATTAGTGGTGCTCGTTTCAAATGTAAAACAAAGTGCCGTCAGATCTCTCTGGAAGTGTTCATCATCACATCAAAGTTGTGGATCTGTATTCTATACAGCACTGGGCAGGGAAATGAATCATGGCACTGTGCCTGTGAGTCATTTAGTTGTGCAGAATCTATGGTGTCATTATGCTGATATTTTGTTTACTATTAGCCATAAGGAACAACGGCTCACAGTGATATGTATAATGCCAGCCAGTCTGGACAAGTGCAAAAAAAATACACTTTTCTGAATCGGAAATACACACACGCAGACACACAGACACACACCAATATGCATGCGTGTGGACACAGTCTCAAATGGTTGTTGTGCTAATATGTTTTTAATGTCTTTGGGAAGCAGTCGACATCTCTAATTTGTTTTTGTCTAAGCTGTGTGCTTATGTGGATGGGGGACATCAAAGCAGTAAAAATAGCATTTCTCATTAACCAGCCTTTCCCTCTCATTTATTTTCCTCGTTCTCACTTGCCAGTTTGTCCACATGAGTGTTTTTTTAGGCACAGCTTGTGAAGTTGTGAGGACGAGTTGCCGGAGAAAAGATAATGGGCTGATGCCTGGTGTACATTTACTGCTTCTTGTATTCGGTCGTCAGCAGGCCTTCGTCAGCAACTCGCCATCATTCGAGTTAGCATTCGTAAAAGCCTGTGTCCAATCAGGTTACATAATGCAAATGAAATAACCAGTTTAGCCGCTCAAAGCGACGAGCTCTTGCTTGATATGATAATGTTTTAATCAGAAATGACGCGGGAAGCGGTTTGATAAATGGTGTCTGAGTTTTGCGTCTGAGGGGGAAAAAACAAGGCTTTTTCTAAGACTAACAGTAGATATCCACTTCAACCATCAGCTTAAAATACATAATATTTTAAAATAAAATATTAAATAATATTTTTTATGCGCTATACCACATAATGTTTTGCATAAAAACGGATGTATATTCAAGTGGCCACTAAAGGATCTGCAATGTCTCTATGCAACTCTTGACTGAGGGAATCATTGGCTTTGCATTATATTAAATAAGTAAAGCATCAGTCATCTCTCATGTGTTGTTACATGTTTTAATGCATCTGCGTCCACTGCAGCCTTCAAACAACATATTTTGGACAGTTCATATGCATAAATGGCAGAAAAAAAAAATCACAAAAAAATTATTATGCACCGTCCTACAGTATCCAGAAAAATACATCTTTATGTATATGCATACTGATATGTTGGCTGTTTATACTATTGCACCATAGCCTTGTAAATTGCAGTATATGAGCAAGGATTATTGAATGTATCCACCGTATAAACCTCATTTTACTCCCGTGACAGGAAACAGCTTTTCTATCACTGTAAATGTAATAGAAAAAAGAAAATCTCAAAGAAACAGTGATGTGAGGCGAGAGCAGCATTTGACTGACTGCTTCAGCTAGTGATGAAAAATATCTCACCTCCACAAGCTATTACAGTCCTATTACTGAGCTCATTATGACAGTTTCATGTCACCAGTTCTATTTATTCCCCATTTGTCTTGTCTCTGCAGCACCACAACGGAGAGTTGAATCTAGCCTACAGAATGCCGTACCATCAGGAAACGGAACCGTTGTTGCAATAATTTTCAAATCACTGTAATTTAAAATAGCGTAATCAGCAAATTGCACATTGCAATTTATTTTTCCGTGTTCTAAATGTTCTACCAATTGAGAAAATGTAATACAAACTTTTTTTTGGGAAACAATTCATATCTTTAAATTCATCTCCTTGCATTAATTATTTGACCATAGGGTTAATATGTCAAATGCTTAATCTTTATGGCTTCAAATACTTATTTTCTTAAATTCCTGATTATGATTGTGTTGTTGAAAGGACAGTCTTCAGATTCCATCTGTGTTGGTGTGTTGCAGATTGTTTCTGCCTTTCACTTGGCTAAAGTTGCTTCTGTTTTGTCCACTCCCTGGAAGAAGAGATCTCTTATCTCAACGGGACCCTCTTGGCTAAATAAAGGATAAATAAAATAATACAAATGGCTGTTTGCGATCTGACCATGATAAAATATAGTGCTGTTATTCATTTTTAATGAATTTATCTTGCATATCTGAGTATATATTTAGTATTATTGTGTGTTGATCAGAACAGTAATACATGCAAATATTTTCTAGTTTAAAATAATGTGGAGCCATTGTGAAGCAAAACAATTCATTATCCGCTGGCCAATGATTCAGTCTGCTGGTGAGTGATCAGTACGGTCAAATGCTGCTGAGAATAATCAGTCCCAAAAGATGTGATTTTGGCTTAAATTGCTGGATTTGATTGGTTTTGGTTTCCATAGCAATGGCCACAGAGCAGTCCATCCGTCAAGCGATGCCAGTGGAAATGTTTTCTTGTGACAATTCAGTCTGTTGTGTGCAATTTTAACATCTCTTTCACATTATCTTATGACACTTGAAAGAAAACGTTTTTTTTTTTTTTTCAAACCCAGGTTAATCTGTGTAATTATTCCACTGAGCAGGTTACAATCATTTGTGATGTGCCAACATCAGTGCAAGGAGAGGAGCCTCACACTGATGTCGAAACAGAATAGGATAATCATCCTCAGCCATAACAGAATACATTATTCTTAACCACTTCATGTTGCTGTGGAAACTGTTAAAGAGTCACTAGGTCTGCCAAAGGGTGTGCAGATAAACATGTCATTGTGTTTGTGTGTCGTGCCATACAATGTGTTTTATCAATTTAAATGTTGCACTCCCCAGCCGCAGTGCATGTTCGATGGGTTCATTTGGAAAAACAGAGCAACACATTTGCAGGGAATTTGTGCGGGTCAGAGAGAAATGTAAGTTAAACTCTGCCAGGAAAGAGACGAGCAAGGCAGGTGATTAGGAAGAAAGATGCACTTACAGTAGAACCAGGTCTGGATCAGAGAAAAAAAAAAAGAGTAAAGTGAAGAAACCTAAATGGAGAGAGAGAGAGAGAGAGAGAGTGACAGAGTGCAGTGACATGTATGCACAGTACATATAGATTGTTATAGGGGTGTGAATGAAACTCTCTCTGCAAGGCTCTATTAATGAAAGTGTGAGTGTCGGCCTCATGGATCTGGGACGCACACGTGCACACACACACACACACACACATTGTGCTCCATCTCCAGGCTCATATCATTACCCATCATTACACCCCCCATTTGGCATCAGCCGGCCAGATCGATCGTGGCCGATAACTCTGTCTCACTCGAGGCCAACCTATCTATCTCTATCTCACCCCCTCTCATATCTTACTTTCTTTATATCTCTCTTT
Source organism: Microchirus variegatus (assembly GCF_963457635.1). Classification (NCBI taxonomy): domain Eukaryota; kingdom Metazoa; phylum Chordata; class Actinopteri; order Pleuronectiformes; family Soleidae; genus Microchirus; species Microchirus variegatus. The sequence continues at coordinate 17,776,469 of NC_139811.1, read as the reverse complement.
TTCACACCATATAGCAACTATCTCCATCTCAACCCCCTCACACCACTCTCTCCTGCCTACAAACTGTATCACTTTCAAAATTACTTAAATCATCCACCCACCTTATCCTTCTCTGCTTTTTTGCTTTGCTCTATCCAAAGTATCTCTTCATCCCCTGTCAACCAAATCTTGCCATCTAATGCTCACTAATCTCCCGCAGACTCCTCTCGGGGTTTTGTACCATATTCCCCGAAATCATATCTGGAGATTTTACCACGGTGACAAGCATATCACTCACCTCGTATTTCCATTTGTCAGTGCCCTGTTTCCAGCGTCACTGTCATACACCTTTTTTCCCCCACCGTACCCTCTCACATCCCCTCGTCTTTCTTTCATTCTCTGTCACCCGTCTTGCTCTCACTCATGCAGCCCAGTCACATCAGCTGTGTCTTTGCTTATGAGTCACGATGACTTCCTCTCTTTTTTTTTTATCCTTTCCTCCTCCTCCTACTTCTTCACTACTGCCTTGCGCTCACTCTACTCCTCTTTTAACTCTGCACCCCCTTACCCTACTGTAGAGTAAGAGTAAGTGGTGATTATGTTAAGACTTCAAAGCTCAAGGTTTGCTCCACAGTCACTTAGAAAAGTTCTGACTATTTTGTGTGTGTGTGTGTGTGTGTTGTATGTGCTAAAAAAAGCAAGAAAGCAAGTGACAGACGGATGCAATGAACACTCGACGAACAGGAAAAAAAACGAAAGCAGATCTCATTCATGCTGATTTTATTTGATAACGTGGCCTGAAAAGGAGGCAAGTGATCGGCTGCTTTACTTCTCCTCCTCCTTCAGTCACTCTCTTAACTCAAGTCTCTTGATCTAATGATGCTCTTGCTTGTGTATGTTCCACATTGATTCTAATTCAATTTGGATGGAACAAGTCTTTCAGACAATTGTCTGCTGCGAGTGCCCCAGATGGATTTTTAGCTTCTTCTGCATGCATTAGAGATTAATGGTAGGAAGGCCACACTGGACAGAAGAGAGCAACAATCAATTCCTCAATAACCCCATATTTACACATTCTCGTGTAAAGAGAGTAATAAAGAAGTGAGAAAAAGGAGCAGAATATAGCACATAGTGAAGCATCTCTCCCTCCTGGGAGGAAAAAAAAAAAAACAGGATTGCAGGAAGAAATCAATGTAGCATTGCCACAACACTTTTTTCAATATTAGATATGCCCTCTGTGCATATGAACCAGGCCTTTTGCATAAAATATAGGCAGAGAGTTTTGATTAATTGATCATTTAATTTTAAATTACTATTACTTCCACAATAGTATTAATATTTTAATAGTATTACTTCTGTTTAATGTTACATCATGATTATTTCCTGTATTGATCATTCATTTGAATCATCAGTTTTTTTTATTCATGTGTTTACAGCCATGCCAATAGACATATCCGTGCACACATAAATAAACGTCACGGACCAAATTTCAATTCAACAATTACTGACTGACTGATTTGTCGTAATTAGTGAAATTGTTGGCTATGATCAACGGAAACAAAGCACGGGCTTTAGAGACACTTTTTTTTCCTCTTGAATATTTAACAAGCCAGTGACTGCAGAGTCACATGATCCACAGCAGTGGTTCTATTTTAATGCGATCATACGGTGACACGCAACTTTTGTGCAGTATATTTAGTACAGTGCTTTTTTTATGCCCACTGTTATGCAGTCACCGTATGGAATAAGTACGTGTTTGTATTACAGTGAACATACACCTGTGTCACCATCCTGCACGTGCCTCTCATCAGAACAGTGAGCAGCGGTGATTTGGTGTAAGCGGTGGCGAGCAGCGTGATCACATACAGCAACCTAAAGAGACATGAGCCCATAGTGCAGCATCCTCAGGTTCAGAATATCCCTGACTGTCTGTGTTGACTGTTGTTCCTGTGTCTTTCCAGCTCTGAGCATCAGGCTGAGATGTTCTCTGGAGGTTGTGCTATAAGCCCGAGACTTGCTCCCTGTAGGCCATCTCACTGACAGGAGATCAGGCTACATCAGTATGTGTGAGAGGTACAACAGGATCTGTGGGATGGATCCAATTTCAGCTGATACAGCACACTGTGAGGTGGCTGCCAGATTCTCAAAGTTACTTTGTGCACCTCTTTGTGTGTATATATATATATATGTATATATATATATATATATATATATATATATATATATATATATATATATATATATGTGTGTGTGTGTGTGTGTGTGTTTGTGCGCAGTTGCATGTGTTGTAAATGGGCTTTAGAGAAAGACGGCAAAGAAAGACGGTTGAGACTCTCACTCTCGCTCTGTGAGATTGTGTGTGTCTGTGTGTGTGTGTGTGTGTGTGTGTGTGTGTGTTAAAGAGAGAGATGGAGGAAAATATGTTTGCCCTGTTCACACCGATCTGTTTGTGTGGGAGTGCATTAACATCTATGTGGGCTGGAAGGGAGGCTGAATATGCAAAACAGTTGGAACAAAGGCTAATAACGCTGGAGCTGCTGTGCAGAAACATGGTACATTTCCTTGACTTTCGTGGAAGCCAAACAGACTTTGTTTGCAGGAGGAACACAGGTTTACTCTTTAAGTAGTTTTGGGAGCTTATCTAACCATAGGGAGAGACTGTCAATCTGACATTTGAATTTTAAACTACTTAATGTTCACACATTTATTTTCTGTCTCTTTGCAGAATGCCAAAGATACATAAAAACTGACTAACTAAAAAAAAATCCAATCATGTGATGCAAGAATGTCAGGGAAAAGGCCAAAGATTATACTGAATAAAGGTATTAGCTCTTGAAATAAATGAGTAAATATTTAAGAGCACAGACTGCTAATTCAGTCGGTCAAAGTACGAAATGAAAAGAATGAGAGAAAGAAATGAGTGACGCGAGGTGCGCACTTTGTTATATTTAGGGACCAATTCGTTGAAAAACGTTGCATAACCCACCTGGCTCCTAAGAAAAAGGTCCACTCTATTAAATTCTTTCCTCTGTCTCTTTTGAAATTCCCTTTTCTAAATGTATTCATGAAATATTTCCTATGTCATTCAGCTGAGCAACATGAAATGCAATGATGCCATCTTTGTATCAGTGTAAAATACAAAATGTCAGGGTTGTCTTCTCACTAAGCGACGGCGTTTGTGAATGGTAATCTTTGCTTCTATGTGCTCTGTGTGTGCTCGACCACATGCACCCACATGGGTGTCATAATGCACAAGTTTGTGTGTGTGTGTGTGTGTGTGTGTGAGAGAGAGAGAGAGACTGAGAGTGAGTCTCTGTGTATGTGTGATTTCTTTTATTTCACAATAGTAGAAGGTTGCTGGCAGTAAAGGGATTTGAAATGTGCGATTTTGAACTTCTTCATGTTAGAAGTCAGTTTGATCAATGTCTGCTGCAGCTCTCGCTTGCTTTGGGGCACAGTGAACCACTGATAGATGAATTCCTCAGTGTGAGTCCATGGACTGATGTGTAGGTGTATAGTGAGGAGGATACAGAGAACAAAAAGCGAATCACAGTCTCTCTCTGTCTCTCTGTGTGCGTTATGTGCCTTCATGTACATGCACCATAAAATCTGCATTACATGTCCTTTTGCTATGGAAAAGGTGTGGGTGTTGTATATGTGCGAGTGTCTGCATCCATCTGTGTGTAGCATTCACTGATTGAATCATATATTCAAAGCCTCTCATTAGTATCGTCTTACATGTAAGCCTGTAGCGGCAACAAAGACACCATTGAGTCTCTGGATTTTATCAGGCAGTCCAGCCACAGAGTCGGACTGGCAGTCAGGCCTCAGTGCCCAGACTGGCTCTGGAGCCCAGCAGCCTGCAGAGGAACCCATGTGCATAAAACCTTTTAGAGCTCCAGCAATCCGATTAAGGCAGTTCTTTTTTTTTTTTTCTCTGCACCACTGTTGATGCTGAGATAAGTGTTCTAGTGGGCTCCTCAGATCAACTCTAAAAGCGCTATTTCATTCAACCAAGAACTCAAATTTCTGAGTGGATCATTTTGGTTGTCTTCGTACAGTTTGAGGAGGTGAGGTGCGGTAGAGAGGCAGGCATACATGCGCACACAGACGTACAGCGCAACCGGCGTCACAATGCAAAAATAATGATGCTGGATAAAAGGCAGTGAAGCTGCTGCTGACAGAGTGAGTGATGCTAGGCACAAGAAATGGTTTCTTTAGACTTTTGATATGCAGAAATGGACTGGAATTATGAGTCTGTGTATGTCTGCGCTATGTGTGTTTATGATTGTGTGGTTTCTCAAAGACAGGTACAACTTGAAAAGCCTCCATATTTATCTTCAAGTGTTTTGGCAGAGCGTCAGCGGGATGATGGATGATGTCTTCATTGGTGGCCAATTCTCTGAAGTTGTGGTTTGAGCGCTGGACTGAAAAACAAGATTACATTTAATGGACATCCACTCCCATCCAGAATTAACTGCAGGCTACACACGTACAGCTGTGGATAACACGGTGTCCAACAAACCAATTCAGTGTCCAATGTTAAACCCAACGGCTGGAAAACACACACAGAGTTATACAATTCCTTACAACTTTTGATTTTATTATATTATGTGTATGTGATACTAAAAGAATAAACTGAGCTGCAAGATGAACAGAATTATAAATAAGTCATTAAGCTGTTTAAAGGAAAAACAAATAATCCAGTAATGAGTAGGTTTTGAATCTTAGGGAAATAGTTATGAAAATTGAGCTTTTACTATTAATTTGCTCTTTGATCTTGTTTCCCCGTGATTTTGGGACATTAGGAATATAAAATTCTTATTTATAATAAGCACTTGTAATTGGAGCATCTTGGTTGTTTTAATGACAAAACAGGCTTTGATAATTATCAAATTAAACTAATCACATGTAATAATTGACTGCTGTTCTCTGGGTTAAGACTTTTAATATAGTTGTTTCGTGTAGTATGATCGTGTTTTTTGTTTTTGTTTTTGGCAATGTTAATAATCACTACACTTACTGTAAGTGCTGCTTTGAAAGTGCATGAGAATGTGGATCGGCTTTTAATCTAATAAGGTTACAAACCAATTGAGACACTAAATAGTGATGCGGAGCCAGCTGCAGCTCCCTATCTCCATCAGAGGGTGACCTTTGGCATGGCCTGTTACTGTATAGTTTTCCCTCAGAGTGTGAGGATGTGGGCAGAGCTTGATTGTATACAGTGGGAGTACTCGGAGGGATCGATAGCTCTCTGTGAAGCTGTTCCCAGACACACCTGCAGTACCCAGGGTGGCCTTTGTGACACACAGATAAAGAGAAACCACTCCCCGGGCTGTTAGTGCCAGCGCCCATTTCCACCTGTCCCTGCTTTTCCCTCCTCCACCTCCTAAACGTGCGCAGATGGAGGTGGGTAAATCAAAACTCGCATGACGCTGTTGTTAATATTTTTGTGATCCACAACAATATTGTCTTAACTTAACCTTTGCGTAAGGGCGGTGAAAAACATCCCCCATCCATCCACGATGGGCTCTGCTGAGACAGCTGAAAGAGCTGGAAGGCGGGGCCCATGTATATTTACTAACTCTCAGCTCCATCCATCAAAAGACACAGCACGCTGGCTCCACCTGTCTATCAGTGTCCTCTCACATTCCCAGGCCACTTCCTCTTCCCCGGCCTCTCCGTGCTCTTCTGTACTTGATATGTGCATGTTTAAGGAGAGCACAATCCTCTTTTTCTTGTCAGAGCCTTTTCTGTCTTTGGTCTTTTGTTGCTGACTCCATTTTTCCACCTTTTGCTGTCTTTTCACTCTTGTTATTCCCTTATTTCTTGTCCTAGTCCTGTATGCGTTTCCCTGTGCACATGAAACACTAGTAGTGTGTAGTATGAGTGTGCCGTCCAAGCGGGTTACAGAGGGTAATTTGAACCTCTGATCTAGTTTTAGCAGGTGTGCTGACAGTCAGCAGACCCACTCTGATCACACCAAAGTCACACAGATTGGTAAGATGTGTAAAAGTCTTTTGGGAAAGAGGGTAAGTGCAAATTTGTTCCAGAGAGAGTGCAGCAGAAGGAGTTGCTGTAGTTTTATCCTCACGGGGTTGAGAGAGATTTTACTCTCCAGCAAGGGTCATGTAGCGTTTGAGCTAACGTCCATTAGAGCATGTTTTCTGTCTGAATCAACACATGTGGAAAACAAACATGATGTGTGTTGCTATGTGTATGTAGGTGCAAGAAAGACAACAATTTCCCTCAGCTAAAAACTGAGTTCTGACAGAACAACTTACACATTGTACTTATCGAACAACTAACAGATACACCCAAAAAGAAAAACGCTGGAGTTGATGTCGGAGTTTTAGTGGAGTAGACAAGCGTCTGTATCGAAGCAGTTTTAATATGTTAGCCTGTCTCCCTGCTGGCCTCCCCTCCCCCTTTCAGGGACGGCACTAATGCCATTAAGTGTGGGACAGATCTGTTCCATGTCTGCAGGCCTGCCAGTCTACTGGTCTGCCCCGAGACCACTCTCCATCTAATCCTATCCTCTCTCTCCCTCTATCCTCCGCCTCCCCTCCTTGCCAGAGACAGGAAGAGGCGGCTGGGAGAAAAAAAAATCTAATAAATAAATGAGAGGATGCAAGAGGAAAAAAAAAATATATAAATTAAGTTCTCCGTTCTCGTAAATCATGTTGCCAACTTCCAGTAGACAGGAGGGAGGAGCTTAGGGGCTGGAGAGAGGAATACCATAGGTGGAGAAGAGAGGGAGAGGCAGAGAGCAAGATAGAGATATTGTGAGAGGGAGAGAAAGAAAGAAAGAAAGAGAGGGAGAGTGCGGGAAGCATTTCTGTTTCACCCTCAACTAGGCTCGGCTCTGGAGACTCGGCGGCGAGGTGTTTTTAATTGATTTTTGATTAGATAGACATGAAGAGGAGGGGTTGTCCATTAGCATGAGGGGAATAAACCTCTGAGAGGAGTAGACTGAGAGGAAAGCACAGAAAAAAGGAGGGGGGGGGGTGACAAATACTGTAATTGTCAAAGACACTGTGAAGCTAATGACAAGTAAACACAAACACATTATACACATTTGCACCGACGATGGGATAGAATGTCTTCCTTTGTTGAAAGTAATCTACAGCTTAAGCAGAACACACACCACGATTGCCCTGTAACTTTCTCCTGAGCCTTTTCTGCTCAGAGACAATGAAAAACAAGCTTATTTATACACAACAGCACCTTTCAGACACAAGGCAATTCAAAGTGCTTTACAGAGGTACAACAGTGCAGACAGTATAATTGTTATCAGCTCTTTTATTGATGCTATACAATCAAGTAGAATACATTATCTAACCTCACTCAGTGGCAACACCCACTTATTTAGCTTCACTTAAACAGCGGGGAAAATATGGATATTAAAATTCCAGTTTAACAGGAAGTTTGTTTTGTCTGCAGCATATGGTGGTGATTTTGATCTGGGTCCAGATTCAGGATTTTTTTTCTAAACAATTAATTCACGTTAGTTAATTTTGTCAGACAGGCGAGTGTTTCAACACGTCCTTGGCGAAGGTTTCTTTGTTATTAAAAGTGTTCGTACAGAGTGGAATTTACAGATAAGGAGCCTGTTAGCTTAGCGCGCTGTCCTTTCTCCAGCTGTAAGAGTTGGATTAGAGACATCATAACAGCTACGATCCCAGGGGAACGTGGGACAATTATATCAGGGGGTAAGATGCCAACTTTAAAAAAAAAAAAAAAAAAAATGAAATGCATCACATCAATCCAAAACACAGAGAAGAAATAAGTAGTGCATAATGAAGGGAAAGATTAAAGAGACTGCAGATGACTCGCTAACCTTAGCAGTTCCTGGGTGGTCACTGTTACTACAGCAGTAGTAAGACCCCACTGAGGACAGAAATAACTTCTCCTCAGAGCTGATCCTTGTGTCATAATAAGCACTACTAAATTAATGAGTCAAAAATATCCACTGCAGTGTTTTGGATATGGTATAATGCAGTTATTGACGCCTCAATATATGGCACAAAAGAACTGAAAATAAAAGTAAAAGTAAGGCTAATTGGGGACCAATATAAACTCACCCATCCTCAATTCAAATACACTAAGAAGTTTTGCCACTGCCTTATACTAGCCTTTACTCCAACTTTCTTTGTAGATGTACAGTATACTGTGCAAGGATTGTTTATTCAATAGACACTTTAAAATAACAAAACTAATTGGTTTGGATCATATGGTCTGCATTGTTTAAGTAATAAAAAAGTAAATGCGTTTACATTTTGTATTTCCTCTTCATGTCAGAGACTTTCATTCCAGCTCTGCGTTCAGATGACCTTCACATGCATGAGAGACTCCCGAAAACGCTGCCAGATTTTGGCCTCATTGTTTGCTCTTCTGTATCAGGGTAGCTGCTAATGCAAACTAAACATTCCCCCGACTGCTGCGGCACATCAGAAACTTTCATCTCCTGAAACAAAGCGATGCAATCTATTGAAACGCACGTCACACAATACATGCATTGTTTCCGTCCCTGTGCCAGGTATTTGTAAAAGTTACAACGAAAGACTTGTCATTTTCATCCTTTTTCATTTGCAGATCATTTGTTCCTTTTTGAAAGCGACTGAGGGAACAGGCAGCAGCGGTTATGCGTTGATGGTGAAATGCCGGCAACAAGCAACATACCACCCACTTCTCAGTAAGACAACCTATCTCCTACCATTCATCGATGTTATGTGGAAAACTTCTTATGCTGTGTGCAGTTTGAAAATACCTTTAAGGGCCTTTATGTGTGGAGTTTTCATGTTCCGTGTGTGTGTGCATGGCTTCTCTTCAGCTTCCTCTCACAGTCTGAAAACAAACCTGAGCTTTAGGGGTTTACACCCTATACCTGGGATTGGCTCCAGCGTCCCTCATGTGGAGGACAAAGCAGTAGACGATGAGAAGGTTCCCGATTTAAAATAATGCAAGTTTGATTGCCTGTGCCAGGAACAGACACAAAAGCAATGCAAATGTCTCTATTTCTGATAAAGCAGCTACTCGCTGATTCTGTGGTTTGAATTAATGCATATACCGTATATTGATATCACCAAAATAACTGGTACTTTTAAATTGAGAGCTAAAAGGGTGTAAAACCAGGGTGCAGGAGTCTGTAATCTGTACTTACACATGTCCATTGAAAATGAGCGGCCACCTGTCGGCAGTAAACTGTGAGAGCGTAGTTGTGCCAGCAGAGATCATAAAAAGAGAGTCCCCTCCTTCCTCATGGTTATCCCACTCTCACTCTCGGCACAGTTATTTGCTGTTATTTGGAAAGCGAATAGCATTGTTCTTGCCGGACTGAACGAAACACTAACAGTTCCACGGTTCCAATAAACTGCTCCAAACATGCTTGGTGTTATCACACTCTTAAGTGTCCCCTCATGCTGACTACAATTGAGGCAAAAACTCCAATCTCAGTCTCCTTTCACTGAGAAGTTGATGGAGCTACCAATTTGTAAATGACGCCTGAACAAAAACGCTCAACTTTATCGATTTGTCTTCGTAAACTGTTGGACACGATTATGTGTTACTCTCTCAAACCCAAAAAAATGCAGATGATCTACATTTTATGCGTTGTACTGAGCAGAGTACATAAATATACTATAGCTGCCAACAACTGTTTACTACACTGTTGTGAGACAATTGAGTCGTAAAGAGGAATAAGTTAGTGTGTGAGTTTGTTTTTGAGCCTCTTTGTTTTTTTTTTTTTGTTTTTTTTAATGCCAGTATAGACACATTTTCATATTAGTACATGATGCATCCTTCCCTGCTCCTCATGTATATAATGAACACTTCATGACATCCAGGTTGACACACTGACTGACTTTCACCGATATGTGTGCAGTGCAAACACTGTAAACACACCTGTCACCTAAACACAACCGCTCCACAACACCACCTGTGACTATGGTATACTGCTCAGTAATTCCAATAACACTAGTGTATTGCAAGATCACTTTCTTCAAGAGCAGAATAACAAATATCAATATACAGTATATCCATATATTATTTATGCAGAGACCTAACACATGAATGCGCTCCATCAGATGTGTGAACTGCCTCTCCGTTTAGAAGCGCTTGTCACTTCCTCCTCGTTTAAGAAGTTCAAACCCACAACAATCTGGTTTCTTTAATGTCCACTCAGGAGAAAAAACAAATCTTTAATTATATATATTTAATTATTATTATTAATATTTTTATTTTTTTTAAATCAATCATAATTACATTTTTGGCCACATCATCCATCCCCAACATCTTAGTTTTGTGTTCTTATTATGTGCCTGCTATTCTTTCCTGCTCACAGTTTTTAAACAGGTTTTAAACATAGACACCGCTCTAACACCAACCGCAGCAGCAAACCTGTGTGTACGATGTGACCGTCATGCAAAACGGCTATTTCTTTTTTTTTTTTTCTTAAAAAGTATTAAAAGTTGATAAATCAATTTAAATGTACATGTAAATATGAAGGATCTTTGCCGATTAGCCACATGTTTTGGTGGTTAATGTTGGTTCTATAGTGTGACATCTAGTGGTAATAAATATTGTGACATTTTTGATGAGAGGCATAAAGATCAATTTCATAAATCTGTCATCGGTCATCGATACAGATGCTTTTGCAGTGTTGTTTTTTTTTTTTTATTCCCTTGAGAACTTAAGTAATAATATGATGCTGGTGTTCTAATTAAATCTGTATATACAGTATGTTACTTTACTGTCAAATAACCCATTTCCTCTCAGTGATCCCAGCTACTCAGACATGCATGCAAAGACGATGCACTAATGGGATGAAAACAAAAGTGATTTTATAGCAATTACAGTAAATCCGATAAAAGAGAAATGTGCGATCAAGTAAAAAAAAAAAAAATAGAACTAGCCTCACGCAGGAAAAGACACTGACAAATGACCTCTCACATATTGATTGTTGTTCACCCACAGCCTCACACACAGAATAATAACAACCAACAGCGTGCACAGTATCGTTGATATTTGTTGTTGTTGTTTTTTTTGTCCTCGGGTTTAGTTTTAATGGGTGAGTGAACCAAGGAGAGAAACACAACACTTCACCAACCATAAATTAGATTTGCACCTCCAGCAAACTTTCATTCGCTACTTGGTAAGTTGTCTCAGTTCTCATAAGTTTTCTCGTCTCCAGACACCCCCACCACCCCTCCCCGACTCTCATCCTTCTGGTCAGTGAAACTGGTCCCAGCTGCACTTAAACAGAAACCCAGAGCTGCGGACGTAGACACATTCACATACTCCCACTCCCTCACCGATTCCCTCTGAGGCACATAGGGTTAGAGTAATATCCAAAGTGCAGGTGGGACCTTGCTTTTCATAGTGAAGCTGAACAAAGCAGGGTGAGAGAATGAGCCAAGTAATGGAGTGATGATCACTGCAGAGATTGAACAATAACAATGGGGAGGCCAGTCGGGGAGGGGGCATTCATGGACTTGGGGAACTTGCACACTAATTGTATCTTATGACTAATTGGTAAATTAGTGAAACCTATTTCAAGGCACCAGGCTTAGCTTTGGGGGACACCCACAGCTCATTATAGACTCATATTCTGGGCAGAGGAGGAGAAAAATAAAGGAAATTATACAATTGCTCAGGTGAGAATGGCAATTAAGCAAGTGCTTAAGAAGAGGAGGAAATGAAGCCTCATACACGCATAATTTACTGCACTCTCTTGTGTCTAGCTTTAACTCACAGCCGATCTTGAGCATGTATTTATTGTGGCACTGAGTGTGTGTACTTTTGTATGCATGCATTGCTATGTGTGGATGACTATGTTTCCTTTTTAATATGATGTATGGATGCAAATGTGTATAATTATGCAAAATAACTTGGGTTGCTGTGGTTGCACTGCAGGTTTTAATCAATTACTTAAATGCAAATTATTGAATTCTTTAAAAATGTCACTGCAAGGTCTATAAACAAGTGTGCTCAGTGAAACCATTATAAACCTTCCCTCAGCAGTATTTTCACATACTAATGCCCCGGTTTTGAATGTTTAAAGCTTCATTCGCTGAAAAAGCATCATCTCATCGGAAAGGGGAAATGTCATCAAAGGCCATTCAAGCCCTGGATTTTAGAATGTAGGAGAGAAATATACTGCCTCATTTAAAGTAAATCTAAATACAGTTAATTCACACATGAAATGTCAAGTAAACATACTGAGTCCAAGAAGATATAGATCACCATATGGAGAGCAGTGGTTTTCTGATGTCCCATCTTTGATTGTGAGGAGTTTGTTTTCTCAAATGCTAATTTACCTGTCGAGGATCATAGGAATTACACAGATGAATTTAGTGGACTGGTAGACTTTTACTGCTGCAGTGCTGCAGGGAGAAAACTGTGAGCCAAGCAATATCCAAAAATACATGTGGAAGTATGAGATTCTAACAGTTCAGTGATTAAGAAGTGCAAGTTTGAACTGAAGAAAATAGAGCACTCGTAGGCAACATGTCGAAAACCATCATCTATAGTGTTTTCTTTCTTTTCTTCAATCTGAAGGTGTGTCTTTCATGCAGTCAGAGTATGTATTGGAAGGCTGTAGAGGTATGAGGTGAGATGATGAACAGTTGTTGTGGATGGATTCTTAACCTTCAACCATGTTCCTCTCATAGTTTCCCTTCTACAGTGGCCCCTCAACACACTGTATATGAGTATTTCCTCACCCACGCCTTGCTTCTCTCATGCCTTTGATCCATCTCGTCATCACCATTCAGAGGACATTTAGGATATTTCCACAAGGACACCATCGACCCCTCCAAAACTCACTAACCCATCCTCCCTAACCAATTTGCTGGTAGTAAAACTAATATTGTCTTTAATCAGATGCAATTAGACCTGCAAGTTAAGATCTCTTTCCAATTAAAACTCATTATGCCCATAATATCATTATGGGAGTCTTGAGTAACCACTGCTTGCATAGCTGGCCATTTTGTCATGAACAGCTGTAAATCACTAGATTTGTTTTTTTATCAGCAGTAACAATGAGATTACTTCAAAACCATCTAGACACCTTAAATCCCAGTTAACCAAAAGCTTAATCCCACATTTCTGAGATTAATTTACAGGTGACGGCCTTAAGTCACAGAAAGTGATGTTTTTTTTTTTAAACTTTGCGGGCACAAAAGATTTTATGAAAACATGTTGAACACATTTGCGTAATAAAGGCATTATATGCATGTAGTTTGTTCACCATGAGGATAATTATATTTATAACCTTGTGGATTGTTGATTTAAAGTATGTTTGAAACTGTTCATAGTTGTTATGATGCACTTCTCCACATCTGTGGAGAGAATATCATTGAGAAAGGTGTGTTTTTGTTAACAATACAAATAACGTACACACTGGCTACATTACTGTTGGTGTCATTCCTGACTCACCAGATGAGGTGAAGGGCTCGGGAAAATCTCGCCTCTAATCCTCGGCCTGGATTCACATGTATCCCGCTGAGTCCCAGTGTCCCCAAATTTTACTCTGTATTATATAACTAATATATAAACAGAGGTGGAAAGTAACTAAATACATGTATTTTACTTGAGTACGTATTGACTCAAGTATTGTACTTAGTTACTTTATAAATCCGTTACTGAGTAAAAATAAAAATTCAGCACAATGAACACCTACAGGGGGAAAATATACACCAGAACCAGACGAATGATGATGTGATTAGCACCAGCACTGGCGCGTGAACATAGAGGGCGCGCACCAAAAGTTACGTAATATCCTGCGTCGCACTGGGTGCGTGAGCTCCAAAATAGTTTTGGAATTTTGACCCCTTGTCATATTTCTACTACCCTCACACCCCACGCAAAGTACATTTCAATTGAACTACTTTTTACTTCTACTTGAGTACATTTTCAAATGACTACTTTTACTTCTACTTGAGTATATATTTCATTAAAGTGTTGGTACTTTTACTTGAGTACAATATTTTTGTACTTTTTCCACCTCTGTATATAAATATGCAACCTTGTTTTTGATCAGGAGGAAAAGCACAGTTTTCTGTATGGGTGGTATATAATTCTTTCATGATAAGATAAGAACATGTTGTGAGCACAAGTTATTTTTATCTTGAGTGCGCAAGATACACTTTCTGTGACTTTAGGGGCTAAATATACATGTATTTATTTTTTAATCCTGTGAATATTAATCAATCATTGTTTGCCACTGAACAGAACGGGTTGTGGGGGTGGGGCATGCCTCTCTGATTTATCGCCTTATGATTTCACATTGTATTCTTTCCTTTGCACCAATCGTCTATTTTTGAAAAGCATACAAATAATAATATTATTTATTATTAATATTAAAGTGCAGATATTCACATGGCACCTACTGTGTCGATACCTGTTGTTGTCCTTTGTATATTTGCAGTGTATATCTGGTAATGTTATTCAAACATTACGGTAACGCTTTCTTTTACAGTCCCCTAATTACCTGGTATTTAGCTGGTAAATTCATGGTAACACTAAAGTGTTGCTAGGTAATTACCAAGGGTAATAAGATAAGTAAATACAGTGAAACCGTTGCCAAAATACTGGGTAATGCACGGTAATGTACTCGGTAAGTAAAGTAAAACTGTACTGTAAAAGAAAGCCAAGCTTGTTTCCATGTAATTACACACATTTTTAGGGTTAGGTTTGTTAGATTACCCCTTGGGTAAATAGCTAGTAATTAGGTACCTGCTTATTACCAGTTTATAACCCAATAATACACTTACATTTACCATAGTTTTGCCATAGTTTAGCTGTACATACCTTCTTATTAACAGCAGTAATAACACGCTATAATTAACTATATAGTTACCAGGTAAATGCCCAGTATTTTGGCAACAGTTTCACTGTATTTACTTTCTTATTACCATTGGTAATTACCTAGTAACACTTTGGTGTTACCATGAATTTACCAGGTAAATACCTGGTAATTAGGGGACTGTAAAAGAAAGCGTTACCAACATTACGTATACAAGGTATATTGTGACCTGAAACAAAATGGCAAACTCCATCCCCCTTACACACCATAATTATAGTTGTAAATTCTGTAAATAAACAAGCTTGTTTAATTTGAGTGGTACATACATTGAAACCTCACCCTCATATAGTGTATTTATGACTGTAAATGTTCGAAATAGCAAGGCCATTTTTTCTAAAAGATTTTAAGGCATGCACAACATAAAATTAAATACATTTCTAATAATATGTAAAATATCCACACCTGCTCAACAGAATATACAAAATAACTGATTTTCTATTGCCTGAACTACCCTGCATTAAGCTGCTGGAAGAAAAAAAAATTGAATGAACCCCCTGACAGCAAAACTGCTGAAGGTATATTGAATTTGTGCGTCTCTTTGTCTGGCTCAAAAGCAGTTAATCATTGATTCCTGTGCCTGCTGCTGAAGAGTTTTTCTAAAGCCTTGAGACGGCACTACCTTGAAGTTAATGTGCTAAAGGCACACAGACATGGTGCTCTTAGGAGATAGAAATTCATACTATCTTAACATTGCTTTTGAAAGATCTTGCAGCACACCGCTTTTCTTAAGCATATTAAAAAAAAAAATCTTAATACATATCATCATGTAATAATTCGACTAACTTTAAATTACCCGAGCAAGAATCCTTTTTAAAACGACAGCATGTTGAAAACACAAGCGCGTCTGCGTGGTGAAAGGGCATTTATCAGTACAAGGGTTTCCGTCCTGTAGGTAGGGCCCGCAAAAATCCCTGCGTGACACCAATCAGCAATAATTACCATAGGGGTTTGAATTTTCCTCCCACTTGTAATTGGCCTTTGCTGTCAGTCAACAAGTGATTTCTGCTCACAATTGAACTAAGGGGAATGATAGAAGCAGTGATGGCAGGATAATTGAAAATAATTGAGCAAATTGCGGATTTGAGAAGTTGGCTTCATCAGCACTGCAGGGGCGGTATATGAGCATGTGGAGAGAGCAGGACTGAACAGAGGGAAAGGCAGATCTTAATGATAATGAACAAAACACTCGCCTCCATTTTGCCTTCATCCCCGAAGGATGGAGCTGCTTATCTGAATAATCAGCCTATACATGGCTCAATGTCACATGCATGGGAAAAGATGAGCACCTTTGATCTCTGCATCCTGAGTTTGAGCAGCTATTCACCAGCCTGAGGGCTTACTTACATCCTGGCCCTGATCTGTAAACTCCCGCAAGCGCAGAGGAAGTGCACCTCTGTGGTGCAACTGCGTTTTAGGCTCTGCATATAATTACTGCAAGTGTGTGAATTTGGCATTGGGCAAGTGTGAACCTGAGAAATAAGAGTGTGTATGTGTATTTTTTTTTTTACATGTCAGTTTGATTTAACAACTCTCAGAGTGTCATGTATTTGTAATACCATGGCTAATGCACTTTACACAAACTTTATTTGGGCTTCAAACTGTGTGTGTGTGTGTGTGGTGCCGCATAAATCAACCTCAGTTTACTAAAATTTCTTCCGTGGGTGGATTTGTGTATCTGATAGAGTAGCAATACTGACAAGCCACTGGGACTAAAGGCAGCCCCTCAGTTTCAGTTGTTTGTCATCTCTTCCTTTTCTTCCTCCTACTCTCCCCATCCTCAAGAGCTGCTTACCTTCCACAGCTTTGAAAAAAAACATCTCGCCTGCAATTTACATTTCCATATGCTGCCAGTGGCGCCAGGGAGAGTGGATAATTGGGTTGAAAGTGGTGACGGTGAGAGCAGGATAGAAAGGGATACAGAGAAGGCCAACTGGAAAAAAAACCCAGCCATTACAGGATGGTTTTCTCCCCCCCCCCCCCCCCCCCCTCGTCATTTTGCCATGCTGCTCTTAACCACTTGTGTAGCTGAAAAGATTTACCTTGGCCTCCCATTCTCTCTCACTCCCGCAGAATCACTCTGTACTTGCCTCCCCCAGAGCTTTGCTCCCACCCTGCTTATGCCTCATCTATATTCACCCAGTCTCTCTCTCTCTCTCTCTCTCTCTCTCTCTCTCTCTCTCTCTCTCTCTCTCTCTCTCTCTCTCTCTCTCTCTCTCTCTCCGTAGATCTCTCTCTCTTCCTCTCTCTCACTGTGTCATCCACAGC
Organism: Microchirus variegatus; assembly: GCF_963457635.1. Classification (NCBI taxonomy): domain Eukaryota; kingdom Metazoa; phylum Chordata; class Actinopteri; order Pleuronectiformes; family Soleidae; genus Microchirus; species Microchirus variegatus. Next base: position 17,759,359 of record NC_139811.1, on the reverse strand, counting down.
ATGGCGTTAATACACCAATTAGTACTAAGAGCAGATAATGGACTATGTCATGTTCGAAAAGGGAAATAGAGACATAGAGACATCTATGAGAAAAAGAGAAAAGATATAGAAAAAAAAAAAAAAAAGGGAGCGGGTTTGGTGGAGGCATCTTTGTGAATGTGGTCTCTGAAAATGTTGAAATGCAGCGTTTGCTGTGAACATTTATCCAATGGGAGGAGTGCTCGGGTGGTCACAGGGTTGCTCTATAAAAGCTGAGGTGTTACACCAACGCTTTGCTGGCTCCACATACAGAAGTCTATTTGGCTTTGTTGAACTCTTAAATCCTTTTCATTTGGTTTCCTCCCTTTTCACTGCTGGAAATGCCATACAGTTTCCTCTTCTGTCAGTCTGTTCATATCTATGCCTACAGGCCTTCTTCTCCACAATGCAGTACATAGAGAACATGCATCAAAGAGCACAAAGATGCTCTCTGATTGTGGATCTGTGGTAGTCGTTTATATATATATATATATATTCACCACAAGAAAGGTGTGATTTTTTATAAATAATGAACAACAGTTGCTGTGGCACTTCACACAAACAAAGGCATAACGGTAATATTCATGAAAATGGTGCGTTTTAGAGATGTGATTTTTTTTTTTTTTTTTTACATCTCATTTCAAAAGAGTGATCTATTTTATACCACGTTTACACAAGAAAAATTTGATTTTTTTTTTTGTCGAAGACAGTTTGTCAATCACAGCAAACCAAGAAGGTGTATAGCTGTGAAAATAGGGGCTATTTGCAAATAGGACAAGGTGCAATGTAAATAACGGTGCTGCATAAACATGAGCGCAGACTTGGAAAAATTGGCATTAATCAAACATGAGCTGGAACAAATTAAAATGTGCCAGCTGTGAGCGACTGTTTTCTGCTGCGCTTTAGAAGAAAACAAGAAGTGTCCAGAAACACCAGGACCACTGATGCTTTGTTGACGAAGTCTATCAGTCAAGACATCACTGTGGTGGGAATAGAAATGCAACATGGAACAATAATAATTTTTGTTAACGATGACTAAAATCTTCACAGTCATGGTCGAGCCTGAATGGATTTATTCAGTGCTCAGTCCCACACTCCAGTACAAATACACTACAGTGGTGCACAGTAGCAGGCTCTTATCTCTGCTTTTTCTTTCATTTTCATCCCCATCTTCTGTCTATTTTCTAAATAGCAGTTTTCTGTTTTGTCTCCGCTGTGCATGTATTTATTTACAACCGTATTGAACAATCAACTGAAAGGCAACTTTACATCAATCTCAACACTCACAGAGTGTGTTTAGTTTGCTGTAGTATCTATTGTCACCACTCTATTGACAGAAAACACACGGTAGATATTTGAGGACATATTGAATGTTGTTAGGCAGCACTCATACTGTGTACAGTATATATATAAGATGCCACACTGTATTATAGTTCAGTTATTACTTTTGAGTATACTATTTTATTAGAGATACAAATCAGTCAGAGACCCCAAAAGTCAAGATTTATTCTGTGAGTTGGACTTTTGGAGGCATTCAGTCCTCGGAAGTAGCGGGGAATGCTTTCGTATACACTTCACACTGCTTCCACATGCAGTGAAATCATTCCACCACATCAAGTTGTCCTGTCTGCTTGGTGAAGATGTCTGCAAAGGTTACAGGTGACTGCAGACCTAACCCCAGGGTGAGCCTGACACAGAGGCAGCTGCTCAGTCAGACTCTGGAATAACCTCCTCTTCAACCTTCTGCTTAGAAGTGCTGCATTCCCAGCTAATGTGGAAAGGATGCTAGGAATATAATGATTATTTGTGTTTAACTGCCGTCTGATTCAACTCGCAAATTATCACCCGGTTAAAGCCTTAATCATCGAAGCCTGCATGCACACAAACACATTTATTTATTTGTGTTTTCATCCATTTTGTTTTATTGGATAATGTAATTTATGATGAGTGAAGTGATCAAGCAGTGAGGGGCTGGCGAATTAGTAACAAGAGACCACTGCTTGTGTTTAGTACAGCAATCAGCACTTAATAATTGGTAGTCGCTGTTGTTGTTGCTAAGAGACCAGTGTGTAATGAACAACTGCTGAGATTGTCTCGAAGCTGTAAATCTCTCCATATTAGGTTCTTAGAGATCCATTAGGTACAGTAAGGTTTACCTTCAGCCTCCTATGATCACACTAAGCACTGTGACTTTGCATAAATACCATCTGATCTTGAAAAAAAAATAAAAATAAAAATCCTGAGAGTGTGTTACTGCCATGGAGCACAAACCACATTATGTTTAGCGGCACAATGAGTCATGCGGCCCATGAAGGTCAATTGACTGGACTGGAGAGCAGTATAACAGAGTAGGTACTGTGTGACAGAAGGCTAAGTGGCAAAGGCATGTATATGGGCCACTCAATAGAGCCCAATATTAGCAATCATAATATAACCTGACAAAGACCACTGAGAAATTTCTACTGTGCACTTGTGCCATTTGTGCTTACGTATTACGAGTAAAAAGAAAGAAATAAAAAAATCTGACGGTGTGTGTGTTCACCTGAGAAACAAAGTCAGCTTTAGATTAATCCAAAAAGTATCATCACCAAGGATAAGCTTAATGTTTGAAACAAAGCAGTATTATGCATTATGCATCTGTATTTGTGTTTGTATCATGTTCAAAATTCATTATCTAAGCAATTACAACATGATACGGTTTCCACTAATATCACTCATGTCAGCTGTCTTCACCGTGTTCACATAGACAAAATCATAAACTACTGGCCGTGCTATCAGATAAGGCTGTAGCAGCAAACCCCCTGAGCATAGTAAACGGAAGGAAGTGTTTGTTATTGCTGCCTAACTTTATATAAAAGAATGTGTTATCTCTTCTATTAATAGTTATATAGAGATGTTTTAAAAGGGAAAAAAAAACATCTGTAATAGGTAAAATGTTGCTTTAAAGGTCCACTGTGTAACATTAAAGATGGTTTATTGGCAGAAATTGAATATACCACCTGAAAGTATGCTATTTTGTAAGTGTATAATCACTGAGGAAAAAAATGTGTGGTTTCCTAGTCTTGGAATAAACTAGCCAGAGTGCAAGAGTTTCACATTTTAAAGTAGAAGGCTACAATGCAAACGAAGAGGAAACGACATCCTTTCTGGTATGCAAAGGCCACCGTCATTCCCTGACAGATGAGGGGAAAGAGGGGGAGGGTGGTGAGCGAAGGAGTCCTCCGTTTGTAATCTGCAGTGTCAGCATTAGATTTCAATAATTCCCTCTCAGTGAACCTATAGATCTGTGTGTGTGTATACAGCCTGCTGTAAAATGTTATGATATTTAATAGCGCTTCCACCTGATGCTGCAATTTCCTCTGTGCAGTGATGGTGACACAGTACATCATTTATTCGCTAATCATGACGTAACGTGCAGTTGAAATACGGGGAAATGCAGCGTGTAGCAGCGTGTTTGTGTACTGCACTGAATCGTCCTGTGTAATCTCGTATATTAGTATTAGTATGGTGTGAATGTGTAGTCGGGAGGTGAACGTAGGGGAAGTAGCATGAACACAACTACTTACTATGTGTCATCCCCCTGACTCTCTCCCTCTCTCTACCCGTGGAGCGTCTTCTCTGTAGAAGCACAATCACTTAAGCATTCCTCGGATTATTTTCTTTTGTGTTCTGACCTGTGAACATCCTGGCGAGCCCCTGAACTGCCAATTTACGGTACTCCCTCTGCCCAGTGAGGCACTCACTCTTGGTTTCCAGTAACTTGCCTGTCAGTGGAAGAACCAGGGGGGGGGGGAAAAGAAAATATGAAAAAAATCTTTTGCAAAAATCCATCTACGTGTGCACAGATGCGGCAGAAATATTATCTTATTTGGACACACTGGAGGATCGATGCTTTGACATTAGACAGACATGTTGCCTCTACTCATGTAAAACAAATTACTCAAAGCCATTTGAGATGCGTTTGAATTCATGATGGTGCACTTAAGTCCACAAATCTCGTACGACTGCATGCAAATGAATCCCACACAATGTTGTTGCTGCTTTGTTTTATTAATCCACTGAGCACAATAATAGGAAATTCATTGTACCTTTTTAAATAGTAAATCTGTATCTCTCATGCAACATGAAACACACTGATCAACTCTGAGGCTTCAGCTTTAACTAATTCTGATTAGATGCTAAATACTTTTAACAAAGACTTGAGAAAATGATCTTGGTGATGACTTCTTTGTTACAGATGGTGGTTACAAAGACCTAAAAAAAAAATAAAACGTTTAAATAACCGTGAGTTAGAAGGCAACTGAAAGTGCCATAAAGAGGGAGGAAGTCTAACTAATGGGCAGGCAAATTTGCTTTAAATCAGATTTGGTTATATATATATATATATATATATAATATTGTCCCTATGCTGCCCAACTGTATGTGAGGTGAGAGGCAATGATGAATGCGCTACGTTGTAGGTATATAGGCCTGCTGCAGAACTGCAGTGGCAGAGAACACCGTGTGAATGGTCCTGATGAGAGTGTGTGTGTGCTGCCTGCAGACGGAGAGGGAAACTACAGAGGAGTGATCCGCTCGGTGCGCCAGGACGCAGATGGCGTGTGCAGTGTCTCCTGATTCCAACGGGCTATTATTTCACACCGTAGAACTTTTTTTTCTTTCCCTGAGACGACACGAGGGCGAATAATAACAATAATAATATATATAGTTGGACGAAACAAACGTGTCGATCCGTTCCTGTGACCACGCAGATATCATAACATCCGACACCCCGAGATTTGAAGATCTGATTTGCCTGACACGTTTGGCGACGGTGGCTCATTTGCTCACCATCTAAACCAGGGACGCACGGACGACGCGACTGCAACTTTTATTTCCACCACAGTTGCCACTTGACGGTGCTCTGACTCGCATGTTATTATTGTTTTGGAGCAGGACAATGGTATCGTTATTTATCTTGATGCCCACACGGGCGCATTTTCGCGAGAATCTGCTCTGTCCGTGAGGATTTCATCCACTAGATTTATAATTTAGACGATCGGATCCCTCTTGTTTTTATTTATTTTTTATTATTTATTTTTTATTTTTTTCCCTCCCGTCAGGTTGTCTTTAAGATTGCAGCCTATTAATTTTTAATTCTTATGCATCCGCAAGAAGACGGGACCAGCGAGGAGAAAACGAGTGATAACCAGAGGAGAGAGAGAAGGAAAAAGGAGGCAAGAGGAAACGCGAGAATGAATGAGACGCACTGAGCAATCAAGGAAAAGGAGATTGGAGGGATCAAGGTAGGAATAAGCAGTGTTCGTGTCATGTGTTCCTAATAAATGTAATGACATTGCATCAAACATAGCGTGTAAATACGCACCACCCGGGCGTCCATTATCAGTCTGCATGCGTGAGGTGCAGGCGTGTAAGCCGATTTACTTATTTATTGATATTTAATGCATTGACAGATGCGGAGTTGGTTGTAAACGGTGCGTCACCAGCAGCCTCCTCATATTAAAAATACAGGCTGGATCCTTTAAATTAGTCGTGTTTTTTTAAAGTGGGGACCCCTTCTTCTGGGGCCTGTTCATTGCACCGTGACCTGCACACTAATAGATTTGCACAATTTTAATTATTTCTTAGAGTCTGGGAGCTGAACAATGACTTACTGTCCTATAAAAGCTAAGAGGTGGGGGAGTTTTCAGCTGGCCAAATAAACAGGCAGGTGACATTGGGGAAACAGAGGGCTGTGTAATAGCCAGAAATAGTATAAGTATTGAAGAAATTATTTATTGGATGAATAATTTCAGTCCAATGAAAGAGGAAGATGTACTAAATGTTTGCCACATGTGTGATTTTGTCAAACATCTCCCAGCTTTTTTTCTTCTCCCTCCTCTTCTTTACAAGCTCATTCCAAGAGAAAAACAAATTTGACTGCCAGAATAATGTGAGGCTTAAAAAAATTAACTCAGTCCAACACTTCATGCTTCAGACGACACTAATACTCTGCCAGGTCAAGTCGTTACCTGTAAACCAGCAGTGTTGTGAGGGTCTACACAGCCCCAGGTGTTATCCAGGAATGTTCCAGGATGTCCCAAATAAAATATCCCCCCCGCCCCCCTCATATTCAACTTGAAATCCCAATTAGAGATTGTCTATGAATGCCCACCCTGATGAGTTCAAATAATAATATACAGTATGTACCACTTTGCGACAGCAAAAATCCACTGCAGGAAAAACCCCCCGTCATATATCAGATTTAATCAAATGTGTCCCTGTTTTATTTAGGGGTTCACGACATGGAAACTGAGGCGCTCTCATATTGTTATATGCCTGACTAATTCCCAATTTAATAATAAAATATGTAATAAAAAGGCATCAGCAATCCACCGTAGTTATGGTAGAAGAAATTAAACTCCTACTTTTGTTTTATTATGATAAAATTGAACCGTATATGGACGTGGAGGAGAAAGTCTCTGAACACAGTTGTTTTCTGCTGGTAAGCCTTTTCCTCATTCCACTGGGGTGCATTGTGTTTGTCCTGCCAATTCTTGGGGAAAAAAAATTGGCGTGTCTGCTGCTGTGAAGGGGCTGAATGAAATTCAAATTCTTCAGGTGGTAAAACAGCAATATTGCAACTGTCTGATTGCGTTATCTGGGCATTCAAGAAGCCAGACTTGGAATTGGTTTACTGCCAAACACTCTCCCTGGGAAGACAGAAGGATTTATTTCCCCCTTGTCTGTGTGTCACATCACCATCAGAAAAATTATTCTCTGCTTTCAACGGGTGAATAATAGTCATACATTAGCATGGCATGATCGTCAGACTTTTAATATATCATTAATCATAATTAGATTGATTTTAGTGTGACTTGAGCATTTTGGGAGGCTCTGCGTGACCGTGTTCAGGATCAAACGATTATATTATTCTGTTGAAGGTTGTTACTGTACGAAAACCTGCCTGACGGCCCTTGCGAACAATAGCGTAACTTTTCACACTCATTACCTGCTTTTTATTTTGCACACGAGTCCACACAACTAACACGCAGACTCACTTAGTTGTGTATGCACACATGCATGCACACACACACATATCCTATTTTTCATAATAATATTTATTAACACAGAGCAGTTTTCCCTAAGTGATTCTTTTTGGGCATTTTTTATGACACTGAATGTATGTAACCCCTACAGCACTTTGACAAGACATGTAGAAATTAATATTTTAACAGGAAACAGGCAAAAAGAGCGCAAAAAGAGCACTTTTTCATCGATTTCATAAAATTACCCATGCCTTTTCATGCCCACAGGAGCCTTAAATGTATTGCATCCATTGCTGTTTAAAAGACAAATGTGAGAATAAATTCACCAAATGTTCAGAGGTGCTGACAGATTTTGGTATCGTGGTAATATTTCACACCGTTTCCATTTTTCCCACCGTGGCTATTATTTACAGCAAGGGACACATCACATATGCCACGTGTCGGTGCAGGATTGTCGATTTTGACGCTTTACTGATATTATTTTTTAGTTTTTCAGGTCAAGAATGGTGTGACTTAATACAAAAATAAGCACTTTTTCTGTGTTTTTCTGAAATAACAATAGGCTGTGGGGTAACAAAAAATTAGAACGGCAGCGACGAACAAACTATGCCAAAACCAGAGTTCACGATTCAAATTTATTTAAGATAAAAATTGTTGTTTTGAGTGAGGTCAACCCAACAGGTGATTAAAAGTCTGGTTACATTATCAATTCTGATGTATACATTTTTAAGAAAATCCATTAAATATATTATTTTATAGACGTTTGGAACCGTAATAAAGCCGTCCCTTCTCTTTTTACACACAATGCAGTGCAAAATGTTAATTCTGGCAACGCTCAAACTACATTTTTGATTGTAAAATAAAGAAACACACGCACGCAATGAATAGACACACACACAACCTTTCACACTTTAAGGATGGAAGAACCAAATAATCTGAATAATCTTAACTGTCAGTAGAACAAAGGACATGGTGCACACTGGCTCCACACTACAATATTCAGATGAGAAACTTAATCTCATCATTGCATTTTGATGATGAGAGGATCTGATTAGATGCACGGGCTTTACCAGTCTACCCGTCCCTGGCTTCTCACGGTTCACTGAACAGGGCGATCCATTCTGAATAATCATGCTCATTGTCTGTATTGATCTGTCATAATTCTGAAGATGACAAAGCGATGTTATTCCAGGAAAAAAAACAACCCTTTCTAGGATTTAATTGTGTTTGTAGTTTTTTTTTTTTTGTTTGCCCCAAATCGTGTTAATAACCAAACTACTAGTTGTGACCTTTACAACACTTCTGGTGAATCCTTTCTACATATTTGCTGACATTTTCAACCAGAAAGACACACATTGGCAGATGCTAATATAACAATATTCGAGGGAATTTAAAAATACCAGTGATAGCTTCATTGCAGTGGGTGGGTTGCTATGTACCTATTGTGCAAAGGCAAAGAGCCATTTTTATGCCCTTTTCAGCTGGGTCAAAATTATATGTCTCCATCCGTTTTTTCCCCACTAATCTGACCTAGAAACAGTTTATTGTGTTATTTCTGTGTCATTTTTACTCCCTACTGTTACAGACAGTGCTGTTTACCTGGCAATGGCAGCTCTGTGTTTGTCACTAGGCTGATAAGACTTGTCTTGACAGGAAAGCCATTATGATTATAATAACAGTTATTGTGGTTCAGAGTTTAACCGCTGCTGACAAAACACACTGGAAAGCAGCTGTTGTTAGACTAATTATTGCAATCAGAAATCCCCAATTATGTTTTCTTTGGCTATTTGTAATGTCTTGGCTGTTTTTTATTTTATTTTGGAAGCATGTCCATTCAATAATGGTTTGGAGAGAGAGAGGGGGTTAAAGAGAGGAAAAGGAAATAGAGGTGGGTGTGATAACAAATGGGGAGAGGTTTTGTACATTTAAATGAAAACGAGCACAACTGGTCTTTGCTGCTGTTGTGCAAAAGTGATCGACTATGTTCATCCATTTTGAAGCTCATGGAGATCCGTGCTATGCACACAGCAGCCTCGTCTGTGCTCGATGTGGAGAAAGCCTGGAGGTGTGGGCACTGAGAAGCCAATCTTACAATCTCAATCTACCAAACACTAATTCAATTCAATTGCTGCCAGTCCTTAGTGTGTGTAGGCGCCAGCATGGCGAAAATGAACAGGAGCAACAAGAGCACATGAACAGAAAAAATCAATGAGGACTCTTTTTCATAAACGGAGTGGGTGTTAAATTAGCTGGATGGACCCGAGTAGCAACACACTGGATTGAGTGGCTGGTGTATTTGGGTTGTGTCTATCGAGTGAGAGATGACTTGGTGTTCGGCAGTGAAAAGACATGGTGATGCTCAATCAATGTGACCAATCAGCTTCATCAGTAATTCATTCAGTTTCATATGTTCCCGCAAGTTTCGACAACCAAATTGTTATTGCAATTTGTAATGACCTGCCTTGAGTGGCCCTTTGATCCCGTCTGATTTCCCTATTCATACTGTTGAAAGCAACTTGAAATACCAGATACGAGTGTTGCGCGTTTGCTAGTTTTCTCTTCTTAACATGTATATGAGAGGTTTTCAAGGACCTGTGGTAAGACCTAATTTTGGAGGCACTTGAGAATAATGTTCACAAATCAATATAATCTCTGATTGTGTGGCATTTTAGGAAATTGGTTACAACAGCTCCTGCCATAATGTGCAGTGTAATGGCAGTGGGCCTCTGAACACTGAGATTGATTCTGAACCTTTTGCACCTTTAGCAAACTGTGTTTAGCAGTGGCGGTTGCTGGTCTTTGAAACAGGGGAAGCTCAATCCATACATAAATTCTGCAAACAAACAACTAGAACAAAGAAACTTCATATTGTGCAAAACAGAAATGCTAGTTGCTATTACAGTGTATACGTACAGATGAAAATTGACTCAATCGCCAAGCAAATACAGACTTCCCTTGGAAAATCCACACAGGACTGAGGCAGAAAGAGCTCCACTGCTGTGTATATGTTTCTGCAACGCTGTCGATCAAAAACGGGTTCCGTCTTTCAGAACCGTTCCTCCAATCACGACCTCAGAAGCCGAGCATCCGCGCTCGCCTACTGCTCCATTGTCAAGCTCACCACAGTTTAAAAAAAACTTTCCCATAGAGAGTTGAAGCTGAGCTCCATGTGGTTTTAATGTGGAGGCTGCTACGGGAATGTGAAATACGAATATGATCCATATGTGATAGACAGCTGATTCTGAACAATCTAGTGACACGTTCTAACGCAAGTTTAGTATTAAAATGTAAATACAACACAGTACACATTTGACGATATTTTAGAGGAAGCTGAGCTTTGCTTGCTGTCTTAGAGCAATCACCACTGGTGGATAGCCAGAGAGAAATGTACCTCTGCAGAGGCAAACGAGCACATTTATTCAGGGTTATGATTATGAGGACTAATTTTACAAATTAAAATCACAGAATATTGAATGAGACAAAGTTACAAAGGGAGAGATAAAGGAAATGTTCTCCTGGCCGTCTATATTTCCACATCTGACTATTTGGAACAAGGTCCAAACCAAATTTTGCTCTTTAGAAATTCTGGTGATCTACCTACATCCTGTCAGCTTGAATGCGGTGTCTCCTTGGGCATTAATTGTTTTATAGACGGTCATACATTTGACATTGATGTGTTGACAGCTTTTTGTTTGAATGGGAAAATATATATGAATGGATTAATTGGATTTCTACTGTAGTATCTTTATATTTACCCATGTTCTTCTTTCTGTCATTCATCGGGTCACGAGTCTCCCTCAACGTTGAGTCTGCAATTGCAATTCCATTAAAAAAAAACAGAAAAACAAGCCTTTTTAATCCAGACCACCTCTTTTGCTTACACTGAGCTTGTGAGAGCATCTTTAGTTAAACCCTTGTCCTGAGGTAACATCAAACCTGTGGGGCGGAGAAGGAGGAGCATGAAAGGAAACGGGGATCAATTGACCTAAAAGCTTGTCTAATTAATCCTTATGTTTTTCTGATATCATGACTGAGGGAGTGTTAAGAAGGTGGTGCATGAGTTCCTCTAATTGGCCTGGCCAGAATACACAGAGCAGGTTGAATGGTAGTAGCAGGAGTATAAGTTGACACCCCTCCTCACACCTGGTGCTCTCACTCTTCCAGAATGCAGTACTAACACTTTTGTCCTCATTACCGCCAGCTAAGTATACAAACCCTCCATCTTCCACTGCAGGACAATCAATCCAGTTGTTACCATCTTCTAATTATCACTTTATGTAAGTTTACAGTAACTGAATAGATGTGGCTCTAAGTGCACTAAAACCTATTTTTTTCACCCTAAAGTTCAGTTTTAATATTTATTTAAAATTTATTAAACACTTCAGTGCAGACACAAAACACAGAGTGGAGAGACATGCTATCATTTCGATGAATCTTAATTAAAATTAAGTGCTTTTATGTGTAATTTGTTGTTTAGACGGAGTGAGAAAAACAAACGGGGCAAATATATATGCCAAAAACCAAAACCCTCCAGTGTTCATTTATAACATCTGGGTTCCAACTGCTTCATTCTACAGTAGAGTTTAATATACAGCAGTTACACAAAATGATTGAAGCCGTCATTTGATTAGGCAGCAGAATTAGGATAAATATATCAGTGTGTTTGTGTGTTTATGCGTCTGGCTGTCTGGCCCTGACGAGCAGTGATGTTCACCTGAGACTCACCTGAGTCATTCCACAGAGGACGGCTCTGTTGGGTTCGTATTTGTGTCAGCAGCACTCCCTTTGGACTGTATGGTGTTGGACTTGTGTGAGCATGTTTTTGTGTGTGCGCATGTGTTGTCTGTGCCATTAGCTGTTGGAAGAGGCAACACCAGAAACAACACGGGACCAAAAGAAGCAGTTTGTTTGTGTCTCTGCCAAGATGGGAGTTGGAGGGAAACGGGTAGAGAGAAGAGACAGTAGGAAGGGGAAGAGGGATGTGAAAGGCCACATGTATTAATAAACAGCTGCAAAAACAAACCTAGAGCATTAGTACATACTGCAGGCAGATGCAAGACTCAAAGAGGGGGAGGTGGACCATGATGGAAATAAGTCTGTAAACACAGAGAGGGACAGAGAGAAAGAGAGGGAGCATCCGGAGTGGATTAATTAAGGTTTATAATTATGTTGGGAGTATGCATGTCTCACCTGAGACTGCCCTGTGCCGCTTCTCTCCAACGCTCATACCCTCTGCTCCTCTGCACATATGGACGCAAACCACAGGAAAATACCCACACTTGTGGTATCATAGATTCACCTTTCCGACACTGTGCACCAAAGGAAATGAGTGCTACGGCATAGTAACCGTTTTTTCTCTCCTGCCCTTGAGGTGCTATACCATCAGTGCTCGGATTATATAATATTTAAGAATTGTATTATTGTTGTTTAAAGTCCTAATGGCATGGCACCTTATTTGACAGAACTTTTAAAACCTCACACTCCTGCCAGAGCTGTGGTGTCAGCTGACTAACTCCTCTAGGACATACTAAGATCAACTGAATGTTAAAAAACAGAGGGGACAGAGCCTTTACTGTAGCGGAACAGCCGATCTCTTCATGTGAGCGCTGCCCAAACCCTCAACCAATTAAAACAACTTTTTTATTCCTCACTTTTCACTGCCTTCTAACTCTAGTAAAATACTTAAATACTTTATGGTGCCTGCATAGTGTATTTTATTTAAATGGTTTCCTTTATTGTTTATTTATCTTTTTATGTGTTGTTGTTTATTGTAACATATATTTATTTCAGATTTTATTAGCGTTACATTTATTTTATTTTTATTTGTGCAGGACTTTGGTCAACTGAGGTTGTTTTTTTCAAATGGGCCATAAAAGGTAAGATGGAGTTGAATTGACTTTACATACAGGGAAGTAAATAGTAATCGTAAAATAAGTATTTAAGAGAAGTTTCACATTTTTTACAATTTAAACCTATTAATACCAGTACGATACCAAATGGTAACTTTGTTAGCAGATATTGTTATACGTGTTTACACACTTTTTTAGCTCTGTTTTTCCCTCCTCCACTTCCTTAGGGATATATCTGTCTCCTCAGCTGTCATAATTATGCACTGCTCTGTTCATCCGTTAATCACTAGCTTTAACTGTGTGCTGTTTTGTGCTGGTTAGGTAGCATTCAGTGAGTTTTTGCAGCAGAACAGGTGCTTGGAGTGTCCTCTGACATAGTGGGGATGGTGACAAAACCAGATCAGTAATGCTGTGAAAAACTAAAACAATGAGTTCAAAAATACTGAATTGCTGCATAGAGCTGGCCGACTTTGTGATACCTCTCTCTGGGTTATCACTGCGAATGACTGCAAACAATGCACATATTTATGTGTTAGCGTCAGATTATCACCTGCTATGATGGCAGCATCATCGAGACACATTTTTGAAGTGCGGCTTTTATTGACAGATGTTCCACGCTTATATATTTTCTTTTTTTTTAACGGTGTTTTTAAAATGAAAACAATCTCCAGATGAGTTTTTTTTAATCATCTGCGTCTTTATAACAAGCTGAAAATATGTCACATGACCATGCATGTATGCTGGTGCATGACGGCGTAAAACAAAAGCAGATTGCTTGTTCTGTAATTGGTTATAGTTGCAGAAACTATGAGAGTAAATTAATTTAAGTAAAGATTGGCTAGATGAATGTGTTACACCTGTTTCTACTGCAAATGTTGTACAGTAGAAGTGATGGCCAAATTGTGTGATATACTATAACTTTTGATTATTGCAGTTTAAATCAATATGGGTATTTCTTTCACAAATACAGTAGACTGTAAATCTATCAGTGACATTGTATGCGGCCTGTGTTTTCTTCTCTTCCATTTCTAGTGAGAAAACAAGATGGCAGTACAATTTCTTGGTTGTCTGATTTTGGGACATATTGTACCTCGGAGTTGGGACTACTAAATAAAGGGCAGATTAAGCCTATGGTTCAGGAAAGACCACATCTACTCTGTAGATCTGCATGGCTCTGGAAACATTCAGTGCACAGGGAATTTTTCTGTCACAGCAGTTTAGGATTAAGGTTGAAGTGTCCCGAGTGAATAGAGCCTCTTGTTTTCCAGTGAAGGTGGCCAACAGCTAGCACCCAGGTGTGGAACAGTCTGAGGTAGATGCTGCTAAAAATTGCCCTGCCGAGTCAGCAAACCTCCTGTGGTTATGTGAAGGTTTTTTTTTTTTTTGTTTGTTTCTAAAAACTACAGTGCAGTTCAGCAATTTTTAGTAACTCCAACTGCTTTGCTACTTTCGACTGATGTAGGGACAGAAAGGAGAAATTGGCAAGAGAATAATAAAGAAGAGGCATGGTGCATGGTGAAGGGCATATTTCTAATAATAAAACACACTGTCTGGTCTGTCAGGATATGAATGCTCTAATAATTCAGTAATGATTACTATCGCACTGCCTGTGCTGGGGCACTGCAGTATTAACTCGTACGTCATCTGACCACAAAAGACAGTTGCCAGACCACAGCTTAACCTCTGACTCGCAACACACCAAAGGGTACGACACACACACACACACACACACACACACACACACACACACACACACACACACACACACACACACACACACACACACACACACACACACACACACACACACACACACACACACGTGCAGCTATTCTATACTGCATTGACTTCTATTCATTTGGACAGCTTAAACAGCTCAATGCCTAACTCCAACCTTAACTTAACCACAATTCAAATCTGAGGCTTACTATTAACCAGTTCCTCAGAAATGATCTTCTGCCTCATTAGGGCAAGGTTTTAGGCTCCACCAGGACTATTGGTCCTGACGAGGTCAGCGTTTATTCCAGGAAAGCTAATTAAAAGCGTAACAAATACAAGAACACACACACACACACACACACACATGCACACGTGCACACACGCACTGTAGTCTGTAGTCACAGACATGAGGCATTTAGGGAACAGAATGGAAAAGGATTTAATTGAGTCTTTGATCATTATAGAATTACCATGTGCCTTCTTGGCGCCCTGGTTATTGTTTCATGGATTAATCATTTTCATTCCACAAATTGTGGAATCCACATAGCAAATCAGTCTGCTGCCTGCTTGACATAGATACGCAGTTGGAGCAAGGGAATTTTAATGTGTCCAAGCCCCCAAATTGGCTCCAGCCGGCCATGCAACTAGATTTATTTGAAAGATTGGTTTTATTGATTTACTGTATTAATGTGGTGCCAGTTTAATCAGTGTGCCCTGGAACTATGCAGAATTTGACATCTCTGTGAACTCAAATGAGTTTCGTGTACAATATTGATCTGGTTATCCACAGTATTTATTCAGCTATTTGTGTTAGAGCTGATTAATTCGGTGTGTACGAAATAATGTAGGTATGTGTTTATGAGGCAGTGTAAGTATTTGTGTTTGTCTCCCTCTCTGTGTATTTGGGTAACTGGTAATTCCTGTTCTGTTATAGACTGAAGGTTTCACTCTTTTACGGAAACAGCAGTATTTTTTAAAGTTGATATCTTTTCTTTTCTGTGCATGCAAAAGCGCGCTACTGCTATATTTTATAAAGAGACACATCAGATGCACATGCGTGTAAAGAATTACTGCATAAGTGAAAATGCACACACCTTTATCATAACCAGTTAACTCCTAACCTTAACCTTAGCCTACCACAGTTTTACATCTTACCCAGAACATTAACCTCAGAATTGATGTTCTGCCTCATTAGGACCAGGCTTTGTCCCCATGAGGAGTACTGTACACGTGTGCGCGCACACACACACAAACACACATTGTGTGTTGTGTCACTGTGTAACAGCAGCAATGGCATATTACATATAGCCGGACTGGAGTAGCGTTCAACAGTGCCAGTGTGATGATTGAGCAGTATCTGTCAAGAGAGGGACAGAGGAAGAGGAGTAGTTATCTAATTAGAGCTTACTTAGGATGGATATGGATGCTTTCTGGCAGCTGTCTCATCTGATTCACCTGTCTGTGGAAGAAGTACATTTGTTTGTAAATGTTTGTTTCGGGCTCATTACAGATAAAAGCAGAAGCGTCACTCTTTTCTTTGCTCATATTCTGTGTATATAATGAGAAAATAATATCTGCTGTCAGTAAGTTATTTATGTATTTATTCACAGGGGAGGGGAAATTACCAGACGCCACAATAAGATATTGTCACATTGTCATATTGCAAAATACTGAGTATTTGCAAAATCATATATCGCGATATACTTTCTAACATCAGTTAAAACATTGACCCCACCCCTAGAGGATACATATGAACTTCTGTAGTATGAGCTGTGTAGCAATATTAATTAATTACTATAAAAACTATTGAGTAGATTGAAGAGATCATAAGTGTGGCCCTAGTGAATAGAGAATCACATTAGAATGACACATTTCTAAGGCTCGTTACCGACAATGTGTTCAAATAACAATCTGAATGGTGTTTTATAATCCAAATCCAGTGAAAGTACCAGTAGTAGCTTGGTACTTGAGGGTCAATTTAGAAGTGCTAGACAACAACAGCCGATATTTTGCGTCTGATTGGCTGTGATGTACCCCGCTTTTTGCCCCGTGTCAGCTGAGATTGATTCTAGCTCCCGCTCAACCTTCAAGTGGAGGATAAAGTGGTAGAAAATGAATGAACTCAAGATGCTGTTGGCGTGAGTGATCTTGAGCCTTATAGGCAACTTGAATTCTGGAATTGCTTTTATTTTTTTTTACAAAAATAGCTCATTATGCTATTTTATTGTTGTTGTTTTTTGCGACTAATGCCTGATATCTCTCACCTGCAATTAAAAACTCACAAGGAAACACAAATGGTCAGTTCCGTAGAAGTATAGAACTACTGTACTTGATGCTAACTTAATTATGGCCAGATTAAGGCAGTACTCAAATTATTGCTGCTGTCATGTAAACATCATAATTGGATTATCTTAGATGAATCAAGGAGAGAGTTGAAGAAAGGGTAACTCAATTGTCTGACCCCAAACTCGATTTCTGACTGTATTCTCGGACATGTACCTCCATACTGATGTCTGTTGGTGGTTAGATTCTGCACAATAGCATTTCTGCAGAAATAGCAGCAAAGTAAAAAAAAAAAGTAAAATAAAAAGTACACTTTTTGGGCCAGCAACAGAAAAGTATCTTTGTGACAGCTTACTTGGCATGTGAGACTGAGACATAGAAGGCTGTGTAAATTCATCATCATGACTGCTATTTACCTTGTGCTGTTGAAGAGGTGTTTTGCTGTACTTGGCATCAAACTAATCATGTAAACACTAACTAGCGTGCAGGCAAATCTAGTTCTTGTGAACCCTAATCATGCAATTACCTTGAGGTGGTGAGGTAGTAATTCATGGTAAACAGAGGAAAGTGTCTTGAATGCAAACGGTTTTACACAGATCTTATTAGAGGTGTCGCGATCTCGATTTGTAAATCGAGTATCGATCGAAACGACGTCGCGATCTCGACCTTCGAAAGCAAATGTGGAATTGAGGATTTAACCACGCCCCCAGTGTGATGTCCTGCAGTCGTAAAAACACAGCGTTGTTTGTAGACATCTCAGCACGACTATACGTTACCTCCTCCCGCTAACCCGAAGCTACCGCTGACTAATAGTAACCATGGCAACTGCTGATTTGGGAGCAACACATCGACCAAACTCGAACTCCCTCCTGCTTCTCTGAAATCACCGGTGTGGAAATATTTTGCGTTCCTTGTAGGTTTTTTCAACAATGCTTGTGCTGTCGATAAGAAAACCATGATGTGTAAACTATGTTATGCAGAGGACATCTCCGCATGCATCATAAGGACGTAGACATGACTACGAAAACAATCCGTTAACGCAGGCACTCTCTTCCATTCCCGTTTGGAGCAAAATTCAGCTCATGCTAAAACGATAATATAGACGTGTTTGTAGCATCAGACATGCAATAGTGTTACATTCATATTGTTAATACATTATTGAAATTTGAGTTAGGCTTCAGTGTGGTACATTGCAAGAAAATGATGGACATTATATCACCCATGACACAATAGAAATAGGAATTACAAAATTAAATGAGTTATCGTGACATAAATCCAATGATCCTAGACTTAACTAGACAAGTCTAAAAATCAAACTGAATCAAGCATTTGGAGAATTGTGATACCCCTAGATATAATAATTGATGTTTATGTTAAAATGCGAGGCATGACTTTATCTTTCCAGATACAAAGTGCTTTATTCTCTTTTCTCACATTCTCACACTAGCCTTTTTCAGTGCTCTTGAAGTTACCTTTAAACATTTTTTTTCAGCCCTCACAAAATAGTCTAAATAATTGTGGTGCTTCAGCCTACTTAGGAACATACAGTACACACCTGTCTGTTCACATTTGCAGACCTGGATGTCTTTGTGCTCGCTGCATGTACCTGTTTACACTCTCTTGCCCCTGTTCCCTGCTCCTACATGCAGCTGTGTGGAGTCCCCTTCCTCTGTGATTGTTCTAACGTTTGCCCTACACTCACCTTCTCTCCCGCTCATCTGCCCCCCCACTCTCACCTCATGATGCTTGCAGATATGGATGGAAATACAAATGACCTCTGATGAACCTAGATATCGAGCTGTTTTAAAGCTCGAGGCTTTAGACAATATCCCTTCTTCACTCTAACATGCTGGAGAAGGAGGGGCTGGGGTTTCTCACTACATCAGAGTTTTATGGGATTTATGACCCCCGTCCCCAGCAGCTATCTCTTCCTCCACTGGCACATCTCCCACTGGCTAGAATTAGCAGGCGAAGAAAACAAACAAATTACAAGGAAACAAACACAACGGCTAATAAGCATGAAGTGAAATGAAGAGAACGCTTTCAGCAGCATTACAGGCTGAGAGAAGGAGAGGGGAGGAAGTGCAGGGTGTAATCTGCCCTCCCTCGTCCCTGTTTTCAGTCTTTGCATTTCCTTCTAATTTCCTCATGCCCCATTGTCCCCTCCGCTCCCTGTGACTCGCCAGTGGGGCTCTGCGAGTAGATCATTTCTGAGGATGGGCAGTGGGAGACAGATGGGTGGATGATGGATCTGACGTGATAGACAGCAGGATGATGGATGGCTAGATGGCTGATAGGGGATTAATGCAATGCTGGGGCCGCTGCAGCACAGTGGAAGGCTTAGTGATAGAAAGATAAAACTGATGAGCAGATAAACAAGAGAGCACTAATCCACGCCCCTTTGATGGACAGAAAATCAAAGTGAGGTAAAAGAACCCGAGGTGGAGTGGTGGATCTTTTTATTGCCATCTTTGGGTATAGAGCTTTTATTGGAGGGGATATACGTACACACAAGGTTAGAGGATGTATGGTTGTGGTGACGAAGTGAATTTGGTAGCAGTAGTGTTTTTACATGGGTCAGTTAAAGCTCATGTATGTCGAGTTTGACTTGGCACTGATATTTTGGGAGGTTTTTGTGATAAGGCATGGTGGGCGATGGCAGCAGTATGCTATTTTGAGTAATGGCAAACAGTCTGACTGTGGGGGAGAGATTGGGCTTATTGGTAAATTGGCCACAGTGGGGTGTGATGGGATGATTGGACCGCAGTGAGTGAGCTGTTTGGGGATTGAAGATAGGACCGATTGTTGTCTGTTGGTATTTTTAATGCACTTCCAGTCTAACCCTCTGTGTAATGTACGAAAGTAAAGGTTTTTGGTCTGTGTGCCAATTCAATTCTGCCAACTGGCAAGTTGCAAAGGACTGTCATGGTAAGAGGAAGAGAAAAAAAGGGAATGGATTGGAGGATGAGCACAGGGAAAGCTCCTCTGAAAATAGGGAGCAAACAGACTATCCCCGCATTATTATTGAGCACTAAGCTTCGTCTCTGTTCACCGTTTCAGGGGACCCCAGGGGTTCTGGCATTGATCCGGAGTGCTCAGAATGCACTCTGGTGTCACCTATTTAAACACAGTGAGCCGTTAGCCAACAGAGACAAGCCTTTATTTATCAAGCCTCTGATTTTGGCTGCATGGATGACAACCTGATTAGCACTTAAAGGACCTCTTAGATCTTTTATTGGAAAAGGTGGAGGCAATCTATGCTGAGAGGGAGAAAGCAGTCTTAGCCTGAGAGAGTCAGGATAAACAGCAAAGCAAGGTGAGGGAGGGACTTTGTCATCCAGCGCTTTAATGAAGGGGAGGGACGGCCGAAAAATGTGAAGTGTGTGACGAAGATGGCGACGGAGGAAGTGAAAGACGTGAAAAAGTGTCTGTGACTGCACAATGAATGAGGGTTAGAAGGTGTGAGTGGGTGAGAGCAAGAGAGAGAGCATGTGATTGAGGAGTGGTAGCAGGGCTTGGAGGACCAGATGAGAGCACAAGTGGCTAGTACAATGAATGAATGTTGAATAAGTGGATGAGAACATTGTGGACAAGTGAGGACCTGAGTAAATTAACAAATTGCTAAACAAACATGTGGGCGATGGCGGTGTGTTTGTTTAGTCTGTGGGCACACTGGTGCACATAAACTGTGTGTGTGGAGCCAAATGAATGAGTGAGGCATCATGGAAAAGACTAAGTGAGTGAGTAATGGGGGTTAGTGATGGGTGTGTTGACAGAAAGTGTCAGTTTTAACCATACTGACCCACAAATACAGGCTGCATGCAAAAGTGGCTGCATTTAAGTGCCAGCTTGAACGTGGAGTGACTGTAAAATTGAATGTGAATTTCTTGTTGGATGTGAAATGAATGCAAATAGGAAAAGTAGGTGGATGGTGTTTGTGCATCTATCTCTATGTGTCAGTCCCCTGCAGTTTTTACATCATTTTAAATGAGCCCAGGAAATAAGCGTCTCTCCATTCTCGTATATCAGTGTAGCAACACTTGAACACCTTATTTTTCAGAGAGGGCTCTTTATGCTTGCTTCTTCTTATCAGGGTACTAAAATATATATTTTTTATATTTTGTTGCGCTTTAACTCAATTGAATAATAATTCCAACTTTCGTGGCAGCTGTAATTTGGAAAATTTTTGTTTCATGATGACTTTATTTACTCATGTAGAGAGAAGGACAGTAAACTGCCAGTGTGAGATTAGAGAGGAGCTCTTTCTAGAGAGCAGCGAGATAATTTATTCTTTCCTTGGGGATGCCAATGCCTAATCCCCTTCCAATACCAGAAAGTGTTTGTGTGATTGTATATGTTTGTGACATTGTTGGTAGATTGATGTTGGGAAGTTTGGGACAAGGCCATTGTCTGTACTGCACTCAGATATTTCTCCTTCACTCTTTGTTTTTGTCGGTAACAGCTGCAGCAAAAAAACTACAATTAAAATATGGCGAGTGAAATATCAAGAGAATTAGCAGGGCGTAAATGCACGCACATTGTTTACTGTCACCCCCATCTGTCATTGCTCTGCTCACCTGTCTCTCTCACCCTCTTGTCTGGCATGAGTCGGTCTCCTGCGCCCTCCACCACCCTTGGCTGCAGCATGCATGTCTGACCCTGTCATAGTCTCCTTCAGTGCCTGTCTCTTGCAAACTCCATTATTTATGCTGTATCATGTTTCACCATCAATTCCCGCAATGGAACAATTGAGACTGATTTCCTTGACTGTCACAATAGCAGTGAGACTCAACAGACGATGAAAATGGGATTAGCCTTAAGTGGAATTTAATTTTCACCGTTGTTGTCTCCGAAGCCTGTCTACCACCCAGACACCATGACGCGCTTTGGTAATGCTTTCACCGTTGTGTGTGTGTGTGTGTGTGGGTAAGAGATTATTCCTGTGCTGCACAATGGCAAATCTATAGCACTTGAAATATGATGCACATGCATAAATGTAATTCATTTGTGCTGCAGCTCTGCTTGACTAGTTTTACTAGTTACACTGCCAAACTAATAGTTGAAACACTTAGAGGTCCATGCCTCAATGCAACAAGACATACGGAATATTTTTTTCCGCTCATTTCTGTGTCCAGAGGCTAAAAAAAAAAAGTCCCACCAGCATTGATTAATTACTACCATCGCAGCAGCTTGGATTTATGTTTTATTATTATTTATGTTTATAAATGAGAAAAATAAAGGTTCAGGTCCCTTTGAACTAAGAATCTGTGTTTATGTGCATAAGACCAACTGTGCTGCAGATTAAGTGAATGTGGTGGTGGCTTGTGTTCTTGTGTGTTGTCGTTATAGAAGATGTTGTGATACTTGGAGTTTGTCTCCACCTGTGTAGAGTTATCATATAAGTGTACATGGTCATACATTTGTTACATATCAATGACCTTTTCTGGCATAAATACTGACCTTTGTCTGTACCAGTATTCCTAATGGAGACTGGGAGGAACAAACTGGTTGAGTTTAGGGCTAACATTTGAATTGGGTTAGGCTAAAGATACGGTTTTGGTTAACGTTAGGGATAAGGCCTTGGTTAGGCTGTCCAAATAAATAGAAGTCAATACATGTGTGTATGTGTGGGTGTGTGTGTCAGCAGCCATCCTGGCTCTTCCTGTTCTTTTTTGTCTCATTCTCAACACAAGCATGATCAATTCTTGTTCAAGTTCAGAGTCAGAACACGTCACACTGGCCTTAGCACAGACTCCTGATCCACCCTGATGTCCACCAGCACAGCAGGGGAGTCGAGTCGAGACAGGATTGGAGAGAAAGAAAGAGCAACAGATCATGCAGGATCAGAAACAGGAGTTCAGTCATACTGAACACATTACAGGGGTTAATTTGAATACATTCAGCCTTTATAATCTTCCTTTTTGCTGCAGAAATAATTCTACTAATTATTACTTGAGAGGTAATTATGTCTTGCTGCATGGGTGATGTCTCCCGTGAAGGAAGACGGCGGTGTGGTGAATGACATGTGCACTCGAGTGTTGGGATAAATGTAATTTAACGTATAAAAAGCTGCAGGTGTGTGTGTGTGTGTGTGTGTGTGGGTGTTGACTCAGGTGTTTGCGTGTGTGTATGTATTAGTATTTGTTTGCTGTATTTGCATGTAAGTGACAGGGAATGAGGCTCAAAAGACAGAGGTGATTTGTGACTATTGTATTCTTGTAATCTGCTCAGATCAGATTAACCAGAGCCAATAATGCAACACTGAGCCAAATACCACACTGCTCTTTCTCGATCTTTCACTTCTCTTTCTCTCTTTCTCCCTTTCTCTCTCTCAGTCTCTCTGTGCACCCGCCACACTCTATTTGCTTTTTTTTTTCCCCACTGCAGTGGGAGCCAGCTTTGCTGCAGAGGGAAAGATGGAGTAAAGATGGCGAATGTGAGTGAGAGAAAGACAGACTAAAAAGGAGTCAAAAAGATGGATGGTGAGGAATGGAGATAGGGCTGAGGAAGAGGTACAGAGAACAGAGGAGGAGATGCAAGGTGGATGGGACTGAACAATAAATGATTTCTGCTCTGCTTGCGTGTGCTCCTGGTAGAGCCTGATACCAAATCAAACAGTGCTCTTTCTTTTTATTGACACTCACAGAGAGCGACACACACACACACACACACACACACACACACACACACACACACACACACATTGGCCACAGGCATTTGAGTTTGTTTTTGGCCACTGCTGGGTGGTGCTTGGCAGAAGAAATTAAGCCTAACAACCATGGCATCTGTCTCAGCAGCAGGACAGTCCCGCCTCCCCACCCACACATGACCTGTCCTGCTTTCATTCACTGAGCCGCCTGCTGCCAGCCTCAGGATGGGCCGCTGCCTCTGCCTCTGCCCGCCAAACCCCTCCTTACCGGCGTCTCTGCGCTGCCAACCACTCTGTGCCCACTCCCATGTTTCCCCACCTCGAGCAACATATCGAGTGTAGCGATATGGGTGCTTCAAATATTCATAACAGCCACACTGCAACACAGAGCTCTCCTCTCCCCTTCATTTTGAGAGGCAATCTACGTGCCATAGGTGCCGTTACCCTTAACACGGTTTCTGTGGTACTTTGAGTCCACTACTCTGTGTAGTAGCAGTATGTAAAAGTATTAAGCAGTGCTTGAGTCTTCAGTCTGGCCTCCAAAATGATTGAGCTTGGAGCTAAATATATACACACTCTTCTCTATGCTGCCATCCCTCCATCTACAGCTAACAACCCCCCTCACCATTGAGTGAACACAACCGCTTGCTAAAGGGGTTGTACTGTTTTACAGTACACTGGCCCTCATTTATCAAACGTACAAACATAGAAAGAATGGGTGTATGCTCATTTCCACAAAAAGATCAGCATTTATGAGTATGGTTGTTGGCGTAGCATACTTTTGGCATGTTTCTCGAATCACATGAGAGACTTTGCAGATTTTTGCACCTGAATCTGCACCCTTTTCTACACATGTTTGATATATAAAAGAGTGCCACTGAAACCCAACCAGTAGTGGTGAAGGGCAAACTAACACGTTAGTAAGAAAGCACAGAGATGTAGACTAGCTGGACTTCTCCGCACACCCAAATACTGAGTGACGTGAGAGGTGGCTACTGGGGAGAGAAGTCCCACTATGTATCTCGTAGGAAGCCACAGGCTGGATAAACATTCATGTGGAGCAGCAGCAGATGCCTCCGTCTCCCTCTAATACCCACTCCTCCCTTCCTCTCCACTCACATCCTACATCCTACTCACACCCTGCATCTCACATCCTTATATCTGGCTCACTCCTTTCTGCCTCCTTCAGTGAAGCCTACCCCCTGCCTGCTCTACCCTTCCCTCTCTATCTCCCTTTCGTTTAACCACCTCTCCTTCCTTAACTCATTCTCTATGCTGTCTCCAGTTCTAATTTTTTCTCCGTCTCTCTCCCTCTGCCTTTTATTCACCATCTTTTCTCATCATGCAGGCCACCTGCTAGCCCTGGGTCCTGCTGCTTATCCTCCATATTCACTCGTTGTATCTCTAGATTATTTCTCTGGGGGGCATCCTGTGTGCTCTCTCCACCACACAGTGTTATCTAGCTCATCAAGTGGTTTGGAGTGAATCAAGTTGTGTGGGGGTTGAGGCTGGATGCTCTGGCTTGTGGCTAACAGGTGGCTCATAAGGATGAGCACTAACCACAGTGAGTACAAATGCATTTGGCTATGGCTGCGTTTCTATAGTGACCTTTTTTCTGAACTGGCTCTATACAACATGAAGTTGTGACGTTGCACAGTGAACCCACTAAGTGCTGGTGAGCTACAAGATGGATGAGATGGCTGCTGCAACTAATATGGCAGCTGAGTCTCGAGGCATGAGCTGAAATATCATTTGGAACAACAGCTAAGATCTAGAGCTCGTTTTTATGTTATCATTTTAACTGCACTGGGACACCCGCAAATTGGCATCGATCATTGATGGTTGGCTGGCTTTTAATGGCTGGGCCACTGTTTAATGTTCCTGTAAGGGAGTGGTTATCATGTAACCTGCTTGCCCTGTCTCCTGTCCTCACACCTACTAAATGGCATGTCATCTTCTTTGAGAGAGGGAGAGAGAGCATGAAAAAATAGGGGAGCAGCATAGAGCCCTTATTAAAGCTGTCCTCCAAGGCTGCCCTCTGACTGATTCCCCCTGTAAATCTCCCCTTTAATTGGAGAGGGCACAAGAAGAGAGGTGCCACCTCAATCACAAATGAATGCCGTGTCTCCAAGGAAGATAGAGAGAGAAAGGGAGAGAGGAAGACAAGCAGAGGGACAGACGGAGAGAGGTCCACAGAATATGTGTATGGAGAACAAACAGAAGTCACAGACATGGTGGGTGAGATGACATATTTACATTTGCCTGGGATGTGGGAGGCAGGAGGTGAGAAGATGAAAAAAAGGCAGTGAAGTAATGTAGAGAGACGGTATAGAGGTGTGCCAAGGGTGATGCAAGGAGAGATTGAGAAGGACAACGAGTGAGGAAGAGAAAGTAATGGAGGGAGACAAATAGAAATGGCTGGCAGTGAAAGAAAAGGAAAAGTAAGTGTATGTGTGTGTGTGTGTGCATGCTCACAAACATGTGCATCTGTGTGTGTTTAAGAGAGAGGTGGAAGAGACACAGGCTGATTTCCTGAGTGTCCTCTCTTAATAGGGTTGCTATGACAACAGTGTATAAGAGAGCCAGGCTCCAGCAGAGAGTGTGTGGTGTGTTTGTGTGTGAATTTGTGTGCACATGCGCTGCTCCTCAAGTGATTGATTGTCTGTGAGACAATATACAGTACAATGTGGTAACACCAGCGCACCTTGGGCATTTTTGTGTTTAACTATTTGTGTAGTCAACTGCCCTTGCATGAATGACATATGGAAGAGAGAAGGGGGCAGGGCGAAGGGGGGGGGGGGAAAGCAGCCTCTCTGTCTGTGTTACTGTGAAGTGAAGTGAATGTACAGCAGCTATAGGGTCCTGGTCATGTTCCTTGTCTCACAGGCAGCCATGTTGAAAGAGGTTAGGCGATGTCGCGCTGGTCAAGCGATGTTTGGAAGGCCCAGCTGTCAGGGAGCAGAGGCAGTCCCACAGGAGCACCAATCTGTCATCATTATATTAATGGCACGCAAACCACTGCTAGCAATGTCATCTCTTGTGTGTGCCAAAGCTAACGAGCAGTGCCTTAATTGTAAAATTAATTGAAAAACATTTTGATTAGACCACCCTCCCCACCCCACCCTGGCCCTCTTCTATCTTCATCAGCTTCCCCTATATCTGGCTATCGTTCATTCCTTGTGCGTATGTCCTTAGGAGTATTCTCCAAAGCCTGGTAGCTCTAACAGTCACACATTCTCACTTCCTTTTCTCTTGTCTCCTGCATTTAAATATCTGACCTTTTTCTATTTTCATCTGTGCTGTATTTTCCTTCAACACTTAACAACTCACCAACACTTTCTCTTCCGCCCTCCATTTTCTCCTCCTCTCAGCGTACTCATTTTCTACTATCTGTCACTCTCTTCTTTCGTTAGGCAAATTACAACTCTTTTATGTGCTCGATCTACCTCCTCATCTCCCACTCCCTCCCCTCCTCTTTGTCTTTACCCATCAGGCTCCCCTCTGCGCTGCTGTCTCTCTTGTCTTTTCTCCTCGTGTCTTTATTACTGTTTTATGCTCCCCTCAGTATATCTGTGCATCTGTGTTTGTAGTGGAGGGAACGAAGTTAATTCACACCCTCTTTCTCCTTCCTGTCTTTCCACCAACGCTCCAGAACCAGAGGGACAGAGGGAAAGAGTGATAAGGCTAGTGAACATTTCCAGTGGTCTTTTGTTTTCTAGCCTCTCCTCTCGTCTTGGCTCTCTTGATGCTGATCTTACTCTCCATTTCTTCCACTGTGGTCCAGTTTATCATTGTGCTAAACTCCATGACACGATTTCTGTGTGAAGGTATGCACTGCATGTGTATACTTTCTTACAAAATGTGTTACTGTAGCTTGTTCTTTGTGCGTGAAAGCATACAGTATGTGTGAGTATAAAATACAAGGTGTGAGAGTCGGCTGGGATAATGAGCGCACAAGGGCTCATTAATGTCACCCGTTGTAATAATGATACAGACAAAGAGGAGACATTGATCATCAGCGGACGATCAATAACCGGCTGTATTGATCCAAACAACAGTTTGTCACCGTGCAGATCGACGTCCCTGCTGGACACCAGACTCCCGGTGGAGGGTGTTACTACCCAACCACAGGCTTCTATGTTCATTTATTTAAGAGTAAACTTAGGCGCAAACAAATGCCATTCTGATGAATGCCTGTTTTGTGCATAATTAGCAAAACATAGCTCTTTGTCAATGGGAGAAGAGATCCATTAATTAAATCTTGGTGAATAATAAGCTCTAAATGCGGGCATTGGACAACACAGGAGCCGTGCCAAATTCTTCATGTTAGCCTTAATAGCCAATGTGAGACAAAGGAAACATTAGGGAGAACTATAAACATGCAGTGCTATATCAGGTGTCTACTTGAGAGGCTTGAGCTCGCCCCCCCCTTTTCTGGTTTCCTTTCCCCAGTCCACTCCTGCTCACCCTTTTTATAGGATTCAGTCTGTGTTGGAGAATAGCTGGCAGTGAAGAAACGACAGCACAGTGACTATAACACCAGGTGGAGTGTTGCCATAGAAACACGACGTCACAGCTCCTCGGCAGATAACACATTTGATGCCATTCTCTTCATTGCGATTCCCACATCCAAGGATGGAGCGGGAACAGGTGTGATCAACAGCTTTCTTAAATATTAAAGAGGAGGTGTCAGGCTGTGTTTGGCACAGGTGGGATGGTTTCTCTCTGAATTTAGAGTAAAGCTTGCTCTGCTATAATGATCAATTTGGGTAAAGAGCATGAGACAGTAGAGCCTTGCCACAGTCACCAGCATGCAACAAAATATTGAGCGTAATAAGGTGGTGCAGACTGTAGGCACAGCTTCCTTGCATATTTGAAATCAAACAATGTTGATTAATTTTAAGTGTTCCAAAAAAAATCACATTCCTGTATTTACAGTGTCTTTCACCTTTTTTCTTTTATACTGGAGCCAGAAAAGAAGAAATGCCAGTGTTGGACAAGATGTGAAATGTGCTCCTCTTCACATGTACGTGTCTTTGTAGAGCTGACCCTAAGGCAGATCACCAAACAGCTGTGTCTTAGTGCCAGTGAGTAGACATTTGGTCCACTTGACCCGTAACGCTGGCACACAGGCTGGGTAACTGTGTCCAAGTCTTCTTCTCAAATCCTCAGGCCATCCGTCCAGTTCCCCCACTCATTGTTCCCAGGGCAGCAGGCAAACCCAGCTAAATGCTGATCTGCATGAATGGGCACAGGTGCAGCAGGGGGTCTGTCCCACTGCCAGGTGTAGTGTTTCTGTTTCCTTTGGGCTTATTATACTGTTGCTGCAGATGCAAGTGTTTGATCAGCCTGCTGATTATGGAGTGTCTAAAGAAAACACAAGATTGTGAAACATCAGAGAGACAAACAAATATGAGGGTTTTGCGGGAGTAAACTACGCGATAACAGTAATACAATTATTTTAGAAGTCTTGGTCTCACACAAATTGAGTGGAGGTCTTGTTGTGAGAATGGACACTGCAGTACGCCTGCAGCTGTCCCCGGGGGAACTGTGTTTGTTGAGGATGTGTGTGTCGGGGGTATCTTTAGAGATGCTCGCTGCAGGCATTCCTTTGGGATTGCAGGACGGGGAGGGAATAGAGCAGCACACTGGTTTCATGTCTCAATCAGGAAAGCTTCAGGAGTGCATCTCAAGGCTCAAGTAGAAGCTAGTATCCATTTGTAGTGTATTTAAAAAAGACTGCCTGCATTTAATGGCTCCTTATTGCTTCATGAATAGCCGAATGGAGACGGTGAACATGAGCAGATAGATATATATGTAAAAAGCTGACTGACACATCGCACAGCAGACCTCTCTCCTTCTCTTTCTCTCTCGCTCTCTCTGAATACTCTTGATTTCCCAGTCAATTTATGTCTCCCAGGACAGTGCTCAGAAATGTTGAAATGGGGCCTAACCCACCCAGCAAAGAGGGAGAGTCGTTTAAGCTAAGTTAAACAAGGGCACTTAGATTTTAAAGGGCCATAATCTTCAAAAAGGGCTGCTTTAAAATCAATTGACAACACGTATAAATATAAAGACAGGCTGAGAGGAGGAAGGTACACTTAAGTGACTCATTTTTGAACATGAACCTTTTAATTGAATGTTATTGACTGTTCTGTGCATGCATCTTAGTTTATATCACTGCTATCACTAAATTAATCGTCAACTATTTCGATCAATGATTATTCGGTTTGAGGGTTTTTTGCATAATTAAGCATTGTTTGTGTGGTTTTTCAGCTTCTTAAATGTGAATATCTTTGCTCCATATAGCAAAGAAATCAGTCAAACTGATGAATTTTCGTTTGTGGACAAAAACAAAGACATTTGAGAACTTCATTTCCAGGTTTGACAAACACTGATTAACATTTTCGTACATTCTCTGACATTTTATGAACCAAACGATTACTCTAATGATCAAGAGAATAATTGACGGATTAATCGATTACGAAAATAATTGTTAGTTGTAGCCCTAGTTTATGTGTATTTGTCCACATCTCAAAAATATCAAAGTCAAAGTCAGCTTTATTGTCAATTCTTCACACCAGACATACAAGGAATCGAGAAGACGTTTCTCATTCGCCCGCGGTGAAACAGTTAAAGTGCACAGGCACACAGATGGACAGACATTCCTAATACTGAAGCAAAGAACCTAAATTTAACATATGAAATGTAAAATATACAACAAATAAGAATAAAAAGTAAAAAATAAAAGTAAAAATACAAAAGTGCAAAAAGTGCAAAAAAAGAAAAAGGCAGATGTAGTGGTAGTGGCAGTTCGAAATAATTTTTGAGGTATGTTATGTGCTGTAGATGTAAAAATGTAACTAGCAGTCAAAATATGTACTTGTGTGTGTGTTTGTGTTGGGGGTGGGATTACATATCTATCTATATATTTATCTATAATATAGATAGATATATGAAAGTGTGTATCTGTTTGCTGGTCATAGCAGGTGGGCTTGATCAGTATCCCGAGCAGCACTGAGCCAGTGATTCAGTCTGCACAGTTTGGGCCAGAGTCCAATCAGGACAGCCATCTGGTGACCAATCAGGGCCCTTGCTATGATGTCACAGCAAAAGAGCCCTGCGTTTCATGGGAGCTGTGAAGGGTAAATGCCATGAATCACACTGGACCTCTGTGCTGTTAAAGCTGGCTGGTGAGGCCACAGAGGCACAGACTATTAGGCCATAGCTACAGTATGTGAACGTCAGTGGATTGGATGATGAGTTGTGGGAGGGGTGACTGTGCTGCTGACCAGGATGCTGGGTCACTGACACCAGGCTGTTGTGATTTGTGTACCTGTGAATGTGGGCAGCATGTTTGTGCCTCTTCACTAAAAAAGTTTGCAACTTATAGACATTAAACAACTATATGATTATGCCGTCATCAGTGCACCAGAATATGTATGGATTTTTCAAATTTATTCAAGCAGTTTAGTAGACATATCTCTCTTTTTTACGGAGCGATTTAAAAAAAAAATATTATTCTAATGTGCTTAATATTTTGAAGCTTGAGTGCTTCTATCATTTTAAGTACAGTACAAGTAGAGGTGAGTCAGCCTGACCTGTACCTAAAGTGGAAGTGTTCACAGCTCCTTTTAGTGTGTTGTTAGCTGGACAGCAGGGTGGTGGATGACTGGGTGACAGAGTGGGGAAGAAAATCACTAGCAAAAGGCCCTCTGTGTGGCATTAGAGGCAAAAAAAAGAGAGAGACAGGGTGGAAAGAGAGCATCCCAGAGAAAGTTGGACCTGAAAAAAGCTTCACAGCACCAGATATTGCTGTAACACTCGGGTCTGTGAATATTTCATCAGCCCTTAAGGCAGTTGTAGTATAAGCAGTTGACTATGGTGGTACAGCTACAGTAGTAATACGGTACTATACGGTATTATGTCCTGGGCTATATAGAAAAAAAGGGGGTTTGCTTTTATTTGGTAGCAGATTCCAAAATCACATACAGTATTAATGCAAATCCCTCAGTTGAGATATACAGTAGCATGAGTAGAGGAGGGGGCTGGAATGTTGTGATTACTAAAACGAGTTAAATCCACCCCCTTCCCACTGGTGCTTATCTGATCAGTGGAGCAACCACATAGGCCTTCAGCATGGGATTTAATAACAAACACAGGCCATAAGCCATATTCAATAGACATGACAGGGATACACATCAGTGGAAACACGGAATGTATTTGCTGGTCTTGCCTGCATCTAAGGACACCAGGGGTGATATGAGTGCAGGGTGCACCGGTACATACTAGGTAAAGAGCCCACAAGCTGAACCTCAGATATACTGAATACAACAAAGAGGGAGAATACAATTTAGGAAAAGACAGAAAACGAAGAGGTGAGAGGTGGAAGCCATCATGCAGAGAGAGACACATTTGTAAGGCCTAGCATGGAGGTGCAGGAAGAAGGAGGTGTAAGAGCTTGTGGGACTTTTCTGTGTGTAAGTGAGTGCACACTCAGTACGTGTGTATGCCCGCTCTGCCACCCTGGTGACTTCAGGTGTTATCTTCTTAGCCTCCAGACGTGACAGAGAGATAATTAGAAATGTTAACACTCACTGGAGCTTGTACTTCTATGAATTCTCAGTTTATTTCTCTCTCGCTCTCATTTGCTCTTTATCCTGTCTCTCATAAACACTCACTCTCTCTCTCTTTTACACACACACACAGACACACACACACATAGTCAAGTCAAATTCTATTATCTCCCTTAGCCTGTGTTATGAATGACACACTTAAACTCTGGAATGAATTGGCCATGCAGCAGTGGATGACAATTAATGTCAGCACCAGCTTCTGTGGACATAATTGTCACAGCTCAATTTTAAAGTGCTGTTGACCCTCCCCTCCCATACATTTAAGAAGAAATTCTTATTATAACTTCATACACAAGATTTGTCGTTCGTTCAGTGAGCATGTAACAAATTCAGTGTTTCATTAGAATACCAAGAATAATTTGTTTGTCACAGTCACACATTTCAGCTAAATTAATAAGAATTATTCTTGGTAAAAATCATTAATGCATACTAATAATTTTAGTGAAAATATGTAGAAAATAAACATATATATTGTACATAGGCTTTAGTCAACAAGCAGAGCTGCTTGTTGACAAACCCTATTTACTGGAGCAGTAGGAAGATGTTGAAATTCTGACAAATGTCTTGGCTCAAGGAAAGAGAGATGCAGAGAAAGACATGCTCACTGGAGTGTTTCGCATGGAAAAATGAAAAGTGACAGAAAGCTGACAGAGAGATGACAACCTTGTTTGTCCTTTACTGGATGATCAACATGTGTTACGCAGATATGGGTCCCCAAGGTGGACACGGGGTGGCTGATACAGAGTTTTCCATGCTCCACTGGAATCCCTCTACCTTTAAATTAGCATCCAAACTCCGCTTACTCAGCTAGCGGCACAAGCTGTGGAGCTGTGTGTGAACGCCGGCGATAATGAAACTGCACACCATCAACATCATTAAAGATAATCTTAGCTCATTTTGTGCTGGGACACAAACTTTTAGGAAGGAGAACAACAAGGTGGGCCAATTTCTTAGCTTCCTGGATCTCGTCATTCACCACACCTCTGGTACTTGGTCTGAGGGATAAAGAAGTACAATAGGTTAGTTTGGAGAAAACAGATCCCAGGTCAAGGCAAAAGCTTGTCGAAAGGTGTCTCCAGCGTGTGTCTAATTGAGCGCTGTGTAGTTAATTGTTGTGCGTGGGAGGGGAGAAATCAATCTGT
The DNA here is from genome assembly GCF_963457635.1 of Microchirus variegatus. NCBI lineage: Eukaryota > Metazoa > Chordata > Actinopteri > Pleuronectiformes > Soleidae > Microchirus > Microchirus variegatus. Next base: position 17,726,035 of record NC_139811.1, on the reverse strand, counting down.
TTTCTTGCTGCCGTGACTTCAAGGCCCTGGGGTGAAAGACTGAAGCTGGCAGACAGACACACACACACACACATGCACTGCACTGCCAAAAAAAACCAAAACGATGCCTTGCAAGCACAAACTTCCACATACAGACCCATAACCTTCCTCTACTGGCACACACACACACACACACACACACACACACACACACACACACACACACACACACACACACACACACACCTCAGACGGAGAGGATGTGCGTGAGGGGTTATTGAGTCAGGGTAAAGTCAGATCCATCTATTGATCGGCTGCTAGCTGAGAGAGGAGTCAGGAACGTGAGACCTGCACAGGTCAGAGGGCCAAAACACTGAGGGGATGAGAGACAGTGAAAGAGAGATGGAGAAAGGATGAGAGAAGGAGAAAGAGAGAGACCGACCGAACTCTCAGCTACAGCAACACCCCCCCCCCCCTCCCCCCCTCCACATACACACCCATCCTCTGTGGATGCAGAGCCAGCTTTCTGCTTTGATGTGGATATTCAGAGACGCTCTGCACAGCTTCATGAACATTAGAATGAGATTTCTTCAATTTGTAACTTGGGTCAGTGCCATGTGTCAGATTAATGGGAGAGAAAGATTCTACTATGGTGCTGACGGCAGCTAATTGTTATCCTTATCTTGTTATCTGTATTCATTGCTGTAGATTATTGTACATTTAATGCATAGCATATATAGTTAATTAGCAGGTCAATTAACATATAAATGCCTTCTACAAATACTGTATTAATTTGCATATCCGGTGAATCAGCCCATTTGCATGTGTTTAGTTATCTTTAACGGTTTCAATTTATTAATGAATTGAATGCCTGTTTGCTGTATCTGTGTATAAAAACCAGTATTTCCTTCAAAGCACCAGCCTCCCCCACAGAGAGGAAATGGCTGTGCTAGTTTAGGGGGAATTTGCAGCAAGAATGTCACCTGAATAATTTACTTTTATTTTCAGTTGGATCAGAGCACCAACTCACTTCTGATCTCATCTGAATCGACCAAAGATCTTTTCTCATTGGCAGGAAGCAGCCAGCAGAGTGTCTGAAAGACCCTCCTTGATTGGCTGAGCGTTATTTATTTTCACCCAGTCAAAAACTCTTCTATTATTTATGGGAATGATGCAAACTGGGATCTGATGATGAGATGTGAAAATAGGATGAGAACTGCAGAGAGAGCATGTGAGTACAAAACACGGGTGGTGGGGGGTTTGGAGGACCATGGATGTGAGGTTGAGGAGAGATATAGCGAGGGGGAGGGGTGATAAGGTGGATGAGTACAAACAGTACTATCCTTCACTTGGATAGCTGAAGCAGGCGCCATGAGATGTCTGTTGATTCATCTCCCTTTATGCGCTTCGTTCCCTTTCTCTGCCGAACCTTTTTGCCCGAACAAAGGCAGACGGAGGGAGTGATTCAGAGTGACCAGACGCCCGAGACTCCTGCAACGGAGAGTGGGAGAAAGGTCACATGAAACGGGAGGCTCCATGGAGACCATCAACCAGAGCGAAATGTGTCGATGAACTGATGTATCCAGGCCTCTGGAGACTTGGAGAGATAGAGGGGGGGGGGGGAGAGAAAAAAACGAAAAAGCCAAGTGTTGAAAGTGTTCGTACAGGCAGAGCGTTTAAAGGTGCTCGTCTGTGTTTGTCCATGTCTCAAGGAGCAATCATTATACCAGCGTATGTACTCTAACAACAGAAGAATATATAATAAGTGTGTGTGTGTTGAATACTTTGGAGCGAGCATGTGTGTGCACTTTCTTAAAAGCATGGGGGGCGGGGGGTCTGTGGATCCTCTCTATGCACTAATGGGTGTTCACCTGGTGTGGCTTCTGGCAAAGCATTTCCAGTACTGTGCTGTTGGTAATTAACAGAAGCAGGCAGTGGAAAGCAGCACCTGTTTTAGAACCTGACTGACTGAGGCCCTGAGCTCTGGGCTCTGAGCTGTGTCTCCCACTGTTACACTCTGATAATCAGACCACCGCTGCCCATTCCTCTCTGGGACCTCCTACTATGACTTTATGTACTTGTGTGTTTGTGTGATTATGTGTGTTGTTGAAAACTGGGGGAAAAAATAGGTGGATTCAGAAGAGTTGAGGACACAAAAGGAAATGTTGCCTTGTTTGTCTGTGTGGCATTGGGCACACAGCTGGAGGTTTTATACATATGTCTCTCTATATACATTTATTTGAGTTATTTCGCCTTTGTAAGACAGGAAATGAAGTTTGAAAGAGGGGGGTGAGAGGGGAGAAGACATGCAGCAAAGACTTTAACCCATGTCACCGCAAATGCTATGGGACACCAATTCTACTCACTGAGCCCACATAAAACTGCAAACGAACCTTAATGTTATTGTTTAACCTGCATTTGTACTGCTATTTCACAAGGTCTATTATGCCAGGTTTATTCAAGACATGCTTGAGCATTACAGTACATACATGTTGTATGATGAGATGCACTAACTGAAGCTAGCCACATGAGGCACTATCTTTGTATTTTGGGGACACTGATATCATCTGACTCTGTGTTCTGCACTGGGGGCCTCATACATAAGGTAAGATTAAACCCAGAGCATGATGACATTATCCATTATGGGTTTTTTTTTTTTTAAAGAAAGAGTTGACTAGATGCCCACTATGATGAGGACTGGGGTCGGCCTGGTCTGTTTTACGAGAATCAATTACTGTGACTGCCAAATGAACAAGCAAGGAGTGCATTTTAATGCACATGTTGGTGACATGAGAGAGCAAGTGAGCTCTGCCTCTCTGGGTCACCAACATGCAAGGATTCCTCTTGGTGCTGTCAATGGTTAGTTTGAAAGGTCACTGTGGTCGTGACAAGGAGACAGAGAAGGGAAGATGACTGCACAGCTCTACAGTGTTGGCCATCTTATTATGGGAAGTGTTTTCTTATTTGTGGGACAAATTAAATTATGGTGGCCTGCATTTTTGTCAGCTAAATCACTAATGAACATCCGCTAAGCATGTGTCTGTTTGTATAACCATTCGAGTACAGTTATTCCTGAGTTGCTATGCTTATGTGCTGTTATGTATACTGTGTATGTATATGAGCCTTCATGCACTGTACATGAGGGCCAGTCTATATGTGACAAAAGCAGACAGAGGGAGGAAGAGATAAGTAAGTGAGTGATGGCCATCTTTTAGAATTGGGGCATGTCAGCCTGGCCTGCTGTGTCAGAATATCATAATGCCCACTGCCCATCCTAAAGTCGGATAACTTTGGCTGGCAGATTGGGGTCACTACTATCAAATTAGATTCATCATTTATACCGAGACTCACAAACATATACACACAATGTGAAAAGAAAAGAGGATATAGTTTGCCCCACCTACATGAACAGGCACACTGTGCTCCGAAAATGCACAACACAATCCTCCAAGCAACTGGAGACAGATATTGAGGGTCAAGGAAATGGCACCATTTAAAGTGTTGAGTTTGGTTAAAATAGTAAAATCTCCCTAAATTAGACACTTACTTTCATCTGAAGTTTAATTAAAATGCACTCAGGTAGAAGTGTTTGCAATGCAAACTACTCTTTGCTTGTGTGTGAGTCATTTTTTATGGCATTAATGGTTGCACCTATAAAGAGTACTCTCAAACTACCATGTCTGTAATATAATAACCTGGGGAATGTTTTATTTATTTTACTATCACAAAGATGTTTCAAATTTGTTGCATTGACGGAACATTTTATACATATTTTTTTATTTTTATTTACAGCAACCACAAAACGACAAACATCTGATTTGTTTGAACTTTAAAAAAAAAAAGAAGTATAATACAGCATATAATCTTAGTCTGTTATATGCTTGTTGGATCGTCCAGACTCTTCTGACTGGTTTCGCTCAATACAAACTGTCGTCTGGGTAAAAAGCAGGGGTCACTCAGTGGCAACTGGCATGGTGAAAATGTGACATAATAATTAAATGATGGTGCCGCTGACACAAAAGACGGTTACTTCCATTGTGTGGGTCTCGGCAATGAGATGAAAAGAATGTCATCCTATTTTTAAATGTCACTATCCTTTTTTGTTCTGGATCCCTGCTCCACTTTGTGTCACAGATCTAAACTAGGTCAACATCACATGTGGCTCCCCGATGGGCTCTTCTGTGTGAACATGTGGGAGTGTGTGCATTTGGGCGAACGTGCACAAATGCTTAAAGCCATGATCATGTGTAACTTACCATGCATCGACACCAACGCCTCGGAGACAGTTTCAATATTATCAAACATCACTTTTTTTTAACAAAGCAGGGAACACTCTATGAGTTGAGCAAACACAAATGAACCACACAATCAAAATTGCTATAAAATAAAATATCAAACAATCAAAAATGATTGTTTTTTTTTGTTGTCTATGGGCGGGCCTTAGGAAGCTGGCTGCTGATTGGCTACTGAATTTTAGAGTGGCAGCTCAATGGACCGGAAGTAGACACAGGCTTGGAGTCACTGTTCGTTTGGAGCTCGTTCGTAATATCTCCAAGATAATCTGACAAACATTATACAGATACATACTTATTTTAGTTATTACAATTATTATATGTCGGATGTCGGCAGGGAACGAGTTATTTGTGTATTTTGATTTTGTGGTTGAATCTAATTCTATACAGTTTGCTTTGAGTCACTCCCAAAGGTAGCAACAACTAAATTACCTTTTTTCGACATATGATTATTGTCTATCATGGCCAATTACTAGTGAGCATGCATTACCTGCAAATTGTTTTATTTTGTTCCATGGCAGGAGTCTAAAAGGACTGTGTTTATTTCGAGATGCACTTCAACTGTACACATATACATTTGTTTGTATTTGTGGTGTGCAGCCATAGAGTGTATGTACATGATGAAGGCTTGGAAGTGGTGCACTGTAGCACAGAAGTGTGGCAGGGTTGCCCTGCCGGAGCTTTCAGATTAATAGACACTGATAATAACACACACAACACACGGCACTTCTGTCCTTAATGAAGACGGATCTAGCCGAGCCCGGCGGTGCACATTCACTCGGGGTGGCAGCTTGCCAGTCACAGCCATGTGACATCTCAATGCAAAGGGCGTTAGGGAGCAAGATTCACTAGAGAGTACAATTTCATAACATTATCATGTTCTATCATAATCCATTGTTGGTGGCTCATAAGATTTAAGGCCCGGGCCGACAGTTATCACTCTTGTTGCTGAGACTTAATGGTCACAGTGAATTATTCATTTCCTCGTATTGATTTGCAAACGCAACTCATGCTGACAAAGTTGTCAGTGCAGGTTGACTGATAAGGAGTCCATCTAATTTGACTGTGAGGCTATGAAGCGGTGAGATGGAGCGAAAAAACTTACGTGTCACAGTGCACTAAAACATTTTCGACTTTTGGTTTTCTGTGTTTTTTTTCAAAGTAGATTTCTGTATTTTTAATTCACACATTTGCAAAATTACAGTTTTGAATCGATGTTTTGGGTGACTGTCAAACTGGGGGCTAAAGGTCTGATCCCTGTAAGATATTAGAAGCCATTAGAGTCGAGCTTCACCCAATGTTTGTGTGACAAGACAGGTGGGCAGTGAGGTCACTTCCTCTGGCAGCTGTGGCGGACATCACAGAGCAAGCATTGATGGGTGGTGGCGTTGCCTCCTGTTGCATCAGTAATAATGAACAGTGACAAGTTCTCCGCCGCCACAATAAATCACAGGCCACACTGGAGACACTGAAGACCAGGCCGGGGAGCATGCTCTCTCTGCTGCGCGGTGTCACTGCTGATGAACAGACTGACTGCCGTGCTGGATACTGGCAGACAATCTGTTTCACTCATTCACAGATGCAGCACGATTATCACACACACTGACCAATGACCCCTCCTTAGGTACTCATTTACTCTGATTAACATGTACACCTGTCACTCAAGAATAGTTGGCTCTTACTGACTGCTTTTTAAGCGCTAAGGTTTTTTTCTTTGTGAGAACTACTACTGTTTCAAAAGTATATACTCTAGAGTTGAGGAGGTGTGTGGGTTGGGATTTATGGGGGGCTGCTGCTGTTGAGGCTGAATGCTGAAGCTGAAAAAGTACAGGAGTGTGTATTAAATAAAGTGAGAGGGTCATTCTCTCTCTCCTGCTTCCCTTTGCCTGTACATCTTTGACAGCCACACTTGCTCTGTTTGATATCCCTCCACTGTGTTCTGCAGCTCTGCAGATTCCCTTGTCTCATTTGCATTCCCTTTAAGCACACTTCCATTAAAGCCTCCTCCTGTTTTTTGTCGCTTCTCTCTTTGCCTCTGTTTCTTCAAATAGGTCCTTTTTTTTCCCTGGGTTGCCATTTTGGAGGGAGCCTTATTCCCTGTTGACTACACAGCCTATCCCCACTCTGCCTGAGTCAGTAATCAAACACATTGGCCCTAATACACAGGCCATTACAAGAGCTCTGATGTTCCATCTGCACACAGCCGGCACAATGGTGTCATTATATAAACAGCCGTGCTGCTGCTGCAGCAAGCAAGATACTACCACACCAGAGCTCCAGCCTTAAATGACCTACCACAGTAAATGGAGAAGTGTTGGGATGATCTGACCTGAATGTGCTTGTGTAGTCACTGCTATCTTAACAGCATTATCCATCCTGAATGAATGCTCTTGTGTTAACATTACAGTTGGCTATTAGTTTTCACTTTGGCTGAGACCTTGCATGTGCATCAATGCATATGCAATAGAGTCAGGTTTCTGTGAAGGAATAATATCTAATAAATAACTATGCTGTCTTTGCTTGCAATAACTTCACCAAAAAGGATTAGGGAGATTAGTGATAGGCCAAACTGGAAGATAACAATAAATGGGCGTGGGAGGGCACCAGTGATTTATACAAGCTGGTATCATTTTTTTTTCTGCTGTGACATTGACTTGAACTTGTTTTGGCAGCTGTTGAGCATACAGAGCAGTGATTATACAATGTGGAGTTTTTTTTTGTGTTTTTTTTTTTTTTACTGTAAAGTTTTGGGAGATTCAGAGTGAAAATGGTATGGGTTGTTGTTGTTGAACTTCATGAATAACGCTGTCTGACTGTGCTCAGCCTTGCCCTTGCTGTCACTTTCAGATTGAAGCAAGCAATTTTGATCTGATTCCACAATTGCTCGTGGTGGAATCTAGTGGCTAGTGTGTCCAGATTATCACTTTGGTTAATTTTATTAATCAAGTTAAATTTAGCTAAGCATCCCTGAAGGCGGTTTGACAGTAAAAAAAAAAATCTCGTCTCCCACTCGGCAAAGCTCAATCACAGATGGTGATAATAATGATATTTGAAAGTATGTCTGTTACCTTTTGAAAGAAAACGTAGGATAATTATATTCACTTTGGCGAGTGATTAGCTTTATGGAGGTGAAGAAGTAATTAATGAATTCTGTCTCATCCTCAATTATTGTTACACTTCCTTGTATTGCTCCCTCTTGCCTAACTCAAGAGAGTACAAAAGAGCATTGAGTGTGACAAAGCTTCAGCACCGATGAGTCAGAGGGAGAATTACTTAAAGGCCCTTAGGCAAAGCATACTGCTTTATCATTCTCTGCAGTCTCATCAGACTTTAATAATACTACATGGCTAGCCCTTACTGAGTCCAGTGTTGTTTTTCTCTGAAATAATATGCCTATTTCACTCCGGACTGAAACCAAACCCCCACAGAACTGAGTTAATAATGTATTTGTTTGTATTTGAACTGAGTTTTTACTTGATTACAAATATTTATAGCTGCAGTTTTCATCAGTGTCTGATCTCGAAAAAAAGACGTGATTGCCTTTCAGTTTTACATGCTCATCAGTGGCACGGTGCCAATCATTTCCCTCATAGTGGGAGCTTTGCTTTCAGGACCAACTGTTTGTTGTTGAAGCATCTGACGTGCAAACATCAATCCTAATAGCATGGGAAATGCATGTGCTCCACGTTAAGATGTAGAAACTCACCGTCATAATTTATGACTGTCAAATCTTCAAATCAATCCTGAGTGTTTTTTTTTGTTTTTTTTTAAACCAAATTACAAACTTTATATTCAAATGTGTGGAAATGCTAATGAAGATGTTTAGCAGTTGTGACAGCACTTTGTTAGTGTGAGATATCTTTTGGCAAGATTTGTTTAAACGAAATGCACTTGTAAAGATTTAGTATTTTGTCTCAACCGTGTGTATCTGTCACATTCTATCTATTGACTGGTCAATAACACACACATGTCGTATCAATTCACACACTGAGTTGACTCTCACTCATCATAGTTTCTCACCTTGAAATCAGATTCCTCAGTGGGAGAAAACGGGTGAGAGAAAGCCTGTAGCCATTCCAGCCTTCTCTAACTATGCAGCAAAAACTGTCTACACAAACTATTTTTCTCTCACTACTTTTGATTTTGGTTGGATAATGCACCCAAATGCTGCCGTATTCTGCACAGAGATGATATGCATGATTACGTTAATATCAATAGTTTCTGTCACAGACATACATGGCCTCAAGCAGCGCACCACACCCCTTATTAAGAAAGGACTTATGACACCATGTTCTTGATGAGCATGTCTGCTAATGCAAACAGATCCTAATGATCTTGGTGATTATTGTAATGATCCAATAGTGGTGGATAATGAGGTTATTTGCTTTGGATCAAGGCAAACTATACATAAATAGCCAGTGAAACAGCGGGTATCACTCAAAACAAGATGATGGAGCTGTAGACTTAAAATTCCACCACCTCTCGGCTCAGACAGCCATCTCTGCGTTTGTTTGGATGCGCCCCACTGTTGCTGACCCTTCCTCACACTGGCTCTCACCTTTCCACCACTGCAGTGAAATTGCTGTCCAGTCTCCCATTTTGTGGGTTCTGGTCTCATTGGGATATAATGCTCAGCTCTATTAGAAGTGAAACAGTGATGATAATAATGGTGGGTTACATCAGTGCAGAAAGTCAGCCTCTGGCCTCAGGCATGTAACATCCTCCAAGTAGGGAGAGCATGCAGGGTGGAGACCCATTTCACACCCTCCAAAGACTACTAACCTTCCTCTACCCAAAGGCAGACTGACTCGTATAAACGCAAGCAAAAGAAATATCTTCTCCTCCCTGTTATTTCCTGCCTTTTTACAATTAATTTGCTCTTCTCACTTGGCTTTCTTCAGCAGTGTTCCCTTCCACTGACTCTCATTTATTTTTTTTTAATACATGAATCCATTGTTCCCTTACAACATTTGTTATTTTCTTTTGTTCCTTCTCTGTTTATTAGTTACTCAGAGTGCATAGAGTGTTTCCTCTCTTTTTGTTCATTCATTTGCTCATTTCTTTTTTCCCCTTCACACTGGCTTCCCTCCATCCATTCTTCCTTCATTCCTTCTGTTCCCACCGCCCCGAAATTGAGTGTCTTGTAATGTTAGCTTTCTTTTTGTCACAAAATAAAATCAATTTATCTACCCTGCACTTTCTCTCCCCTTCAATCCCCAACCTGCCCTCTCGCCCTGCTTTCTTTTCCACAGGAGAGCTATTTATTGAACTGTACAGACAGAGGCAGAGTCGAAAGAAACAAGGGGAAAGACAGATTTTTCTTATTAAATCCACAAAAGTTGGTGAAAGAAAACAAAGCAAAACAACGGCCTGTCGCTGCACAGGAGTGGATCACGTTTTGAACATTAATAATACAGCAAGATTGTGGAGTGGAGGGTGGAGGCTGAGGCTGTGTGAAAGAGCAGAACCACCAAAGTTTCTACTGTACCATAATACATGTCGGTTGCTATTTCTTTAATGGTTTTCTACTCTTTCTCCTCGCCTCCCTATGAGTTTGTTATATCTCTCAGCTACTTCTAACAGAGGGTGGTAACAAACACACACATCACATTACGGCACATGACTGTGCTGGTGTGAAGGTTGTATGTGTGTGTGTGTATCATCTGAAGTGGAACTGCTTCATAGTGTGTGTTCTGCTTTTTGTTTTCTTTCCCTTTTTCCTCTTTTGCCCTCCCCTTTTCCTCTCAGTCTTGTGCCTTGCTTGTACGCTACGTCATCCAACATATTAAACCACACAGAGACACCCAGGCAGGTCATGGCAGCAGGCCGGGCGTTGCCACAGGGGAGGAGGATAAATATCAGAAAAGGTCAGAAAGAAGGAGGGGCTGAGAGGTGGATGGAAAGCCAAATCACTGTTGATTATGAGAGGGGGGTAAAGCTACCCAGTCACTCAGTTCCTGCCATCTTGGCTGCAGGGAGGAGAGAGCTTGGCCCATGCATGTTCTCATGAGTGTTCGTGAGTAAAAATAGCAAAATCTGATGAATAAATGCTGAATCACACTATTATAATACGTTTTTGACTTTTAGTTTTTATATATATATATATATATATATATATATATATATATGTATATATATATATGTATATATATATATATATATATACATACATATATATATATATATATATATTACCTAACATACAGTATTACATGGTCACATATTCTGCTACAACAGTATGGGGAAATGATTAATCCAACGTCATACTTTGTTAAATGTACATTTTTATTGGTCTTGTGCAGTTTCAATTTCCTTTTTTTGTAAATCAGCATAACATCTGATCCGACATCCCTGAGCTTCCTAGCATCCAAACACAGGCCTTGTATGTGTGTGTGTGTGCATGCGCGTTTGTGTGAGAGAGAGGGATGTAGAGTACAATATGGTTTTGTCTATATTATGCCCTTCTGCAACTCTTACAAAAGGTTTGCAGGATTAATCAAACAAAGAGGCTAAAAGAAATCCTCTCAATATTCAAAAACACAACACGCACAATCCAGTAACACAAACAATACCGTCTCTATTGTTTTCTGTCCGTCTGTCCCTGGAGGGGCAGAGCAGGCTGCACTGTCAAAAACAAATCTGAGCTAAAGTTCCACCAAGTAATTTATTTCATTACACAAATGAGAAGTGTTCGCCCTGCAGCATTGCCGACTGACTATTCAATATTTTCACCGGACTGTTTTGTATGCGAGCCCGTAAGCAGACATGCATACATGCATGCACACGCCAAGGATATATACAGTATTTTTCACATGTTTGATATAACTCTGTGAGCATCCCCAAAACATATGTAGCATGTCGGATTTAATCAAGCATTCAAACCATGTGGAGTGATGAGCTGGTAGTGGCAGCAGCTGTTGCCTTGCCATCCTGCACAAAATGGCCTCAGATCTCCTTGTGTGATCATTCTACCTGACGGCCACAGGAGGAGCTCTCTTCTCCTCTTTCCTCCTCACATTCCTGTAATAAATGCAGACTAAATTCATCACCGTTTTCTAATTCAAATGCCACACTTGGAGCGGAAAGAATAACAAACAAAACAGCGTCATTTCTCCTTACAGATAGACCTATTCAATTGTTTTTCATTGTGCAGATTAATAACACTTCCTCATTATTTCTATCCCCCTCTGCTTGCAGGATCACCCTCAGGGAGGGTGTAAGTTGAGGACGTGCCTCCTCACTCACCTGTACCTGCTCCCAGCCTACACTTTAGCACTGCCTGTCACCCTGCCCCCTGGTCAGGCTCCATCATGGCTCTTGCAGTCTGGATCATCTTAACCTGTGCTGTGGCTTTCGGCAGCATAGCTCCTTCCTCGCAAGGTACGTAATAAATATTAATGCAGTATTTTTAAATATCATTACCTGCCATTGCAGATATCTGCATTCACTATGTATCTATATATGTCCCTGTTTATTTATAAAAAAAAAACAGTGTATACACTCTGTAGAATATTGTTTGCTTCTCTGAGGCAGCTTATAATGTATCACAGGAGCTCCCACTGTGTTCATTATGCACTGTATGTGTCCGGACCAAGCTATTGCAAATGAGCATGTAATATTTATATGTTAGCTATGTGATGTGGCTTATAAGTATATAGACTTGCTGACCAGGCTAGAAACGCCGCACTTGATTAACCGTACTGTCGCTACAAGAGTCAGAGAGTGTGTGTGTGTGAGTGCGGTGGAGAGTGTATGTGTGAATGTCAATAACATTTCTTGTCATCTTGATGTTATTTGGAGCGTAGAAAGAGTACAGGAGGGAATCCGTGCATGTAATGGTGCCATATGTGTGACCTCCTTGAATGTGCCATGTACCATAAGGCAAGGCAGCTTTATTTGTACTGCACGGGCAACACAATGTGCTTCACATAAAAAAAACAATAATAAAAATAACATCTAAAGTTTGGGAACGTTAAAATTCACAATTTGAAATGAAACAGAGTACAGAATAACAAAAGAGGGAGAATGTATAGTGCCGAAGATTAGTTTGGAACTCAATCATAAGAATATGAGAAAATGAATGTTTTTAACCTGGATTTAAAAATATCGCCAAATACAGTTTTACCATATTTGGTTTGGACGCTGGGCTCGACTATCGACTAGTCAGTCGATCTCTGAGCCCCAGGATGTGTATATTATTTTAATATTATCATTAATGTATTTTGGACCCGAAGCATTTAGTGCTTTGTAGACTAGCAGCAGAACTTCAAAGTCTATTCTATAACTGACTGGAAGCCAGTGTAAAGACATTAGGTTTTGTTTTTGTGTGCTAGCTATTGTAAGATCGGCAGCAGGTGACCTGGTTGCGTTGGTGATGCATAGTGACTTGCTGCTGAGAAGCCATTTAATTGCAAGTGCAGTTTGAAATGGCATTAAGACAACTGAGGTCCCTGCGGTTAGAATAAATTCAATAAATTAAATTACAAATTACAATGTTGTATGGCAATATAATTAATATTCTTGGATGATGTCAGCCCTCTGATGTAGACTAGCAGGTGCAGGAAATTGTTTCTCGATTTTGTCCGAGATGTTTGGTGCTGCAGAAACTGAAGGCGCACACTTTAGAAGGGAAGCAGGAGTCAGAGGATTGAGGAAAGGAAAGAGAGACTGTTTGGTGTCCTGCTTGTGGCCTGCCACACAAACAGCATCACACCATCTGTTGTATGCTCTCGGTCAGCTCTGTGCCAACCAGCCTCTGGGTGATGGACAGCTTGGATGACGAGGAGGAGGAGGAGGAGGAGCATCAGGGAGAATCAGTGTTGCCACAGGGTGGGGCTAATGATGAAGCAGGAGGAGTCAAAGAACCTGAGGGAGGGGGGGGAATAATTAAAAGTGTTCTTGTGTGCCTGTGTCAGCATTGGTTCTTATCAGTCCCCATGTGTAAGCTCTGACTGACCAGATGTGGTTTTAATTTGAGTGTAGTTGTGTTTTTTTTTCATTTCAGTTTGGCTGCTTTTGTAACATTGGTTGTGTGTAGTGTACATTTTGTTCCATCAGACACCTTTGGCCCCTGGCATTGCATTGCTTTGTGCTCTCTCTCGCTCTGTGTGTGTGTGTGTGTGTAATTGTATTAAAATGAGCTTATCCATGTGACCCGGGACTTGCGGAGTATTAATAATGCATTAATAATCAATTGGCTGTTTTCTGTATGCGCACAGGCACACCATTTGTTTTAATCTTGGAATTTTTTTCTTTCTTTTTTTTTAAAATGAAATCTCATCCACAGACATATTGATATGTGCTCACCGAAACCGTTTTGTTGCATAATAATTCTCGCAGTGATATTTTCGGCTGTAATGTTCCCCCCTCGCTCTAGTGTGACTGGAGGAGCAGGAAAGAAAGAGGGAGGGAAACAGGAAGGTATAATTTTAGGAGAAGAGCATAGTTTGGATGTGACGAGAGCTACCGGAATCACTCTCGGGGTAATCGGAGCTCATTTCGGAACCTGCAGGATCATCACACATGGTTTCACAGTCTAATGTGTACCCCAGCCCTTCCTCAGTGTCCTGACTAAGCTGCTGTGCTTTAACCTCACTCCACTCTTGGCTGCACATGCTAATATTTAGCCCTAAAGCTCACACATTTACTCTGATCTGGAATCAGCTCTTAAAAGCAAATGTTCCTAACCAGCATGAGCTTTGTACACACGCCTGCTTAGCCCGACGAACTCACTCACTAGTTTGGCTCACGCAGTGAATATTCATCTTTTTAAATTACTATTACTACGCTTTTTTCACTTTAAAATGCACAGGCTACGTAAAAAAACACTTGATATGTCATTCCTGAATGCAAATGTCTTACAAACCATGACCAATAAAGTCATATTCATTATATGCAGCGTATGCAAAACCTCTCCTCTTGCCCGTCCCAGCAGGTTAACTGACAGACTGACGTTCATACCCTGACGAACAGAATGTCCCGCTGATTCCACAGAACGCTTGAAAACGTAACCGAATTCAGTGTTGTTCTTGGGAAAGCCCATTAGGGTTGCTTAATGTGGCAGGCATTGCAGGCAGCTGCGGCGTGTAGGCCATGATGCCCTGACACAGCATCAGTTTGCACATCTGTGAGCTGTATGTGTGTTTGTATTTTCGTGCACCAGTATTAGCAGCCAGGCCATTTTAAGTCTATTTTTCTTAAAGTCTTAAATTACAATAATTTGACGTGTGAAAATGTTTATGTACATTATATTCTGTATGTGCATTAGTGCATTTAACACACCCCCATATGGGGGTAGTCGAGTGTTTGCGTATGTGTGTGTTGCGAACATATTAGGATGCCAGATGACTGGTGGAATCTGTTCTCATCTTTACTGTATTTAAGCCTTTGCTCTCTGATCAGTCGTGTGGAAAGGCCCCTGGACCTTTAGTGCACATGCAGACATTTTTATTCTTCTTCCCTCCTTTCCCTGGCTTTTTTTTCTTCTTCTTTGCCTTTCCCCTCTAGCTATTATTTAAAGATGGGGGACTATCTATTTTATTTATATATATATATATATATATATATATATATATATATATATGTTTACACATTTTCTCGACCAAGTGCTTTAGTCTCTTGACTGCCCTTGGATGGTGACAGAATGTATGAATGGGGACAGGTCTCAATGCAGTATTTTGGTTTCCATAATGCAGGACTGGGTTGTTATTTTTCATGGAGGGCCACATGAAGAATTCACCATGCTTTAACAAGCCAGATGCTTTTTTATGACTGAAGCTGGCAGTTATATCAGGACTAAGTGTTGCTCAGCCCTCAATTTGAAATTCTGAGTGAAGATTTAAAAAAAAAAAATACAATACTGAAACCACATTCAATATCAGATTCATGCAGAGAGAGAAAGGGCAGACTGTCAGTCCCTCAATACTGTAATATTAAAATGATCATTTCAAAACTGCACCCTGCTCATTGATTCATAAGAATTGATTCTCTGATGGGCTTGTAGTAATAATATTTCAAGACGAGGCAATAAAGCTGTTGGGCCGCTAACCTTGCTATGTACACTTGGCTCCTTGTGGCTGAATAATTTGCTGAATGGCACATTATATTATATTGCTTAATGTGTGTTTTGTAAAATCTACACTTGCACTTATACGGCGAGTCTGAAAGACCAAGCATTTTTCATGCACGTATACTGAAGCTGCGAATGATATTGGTTCATCAGAATGAGGTGATAATGAATGATGAAATGAAAACGGCAATTTACACTCCCATGGTCAGTGTGGTAAATCCACATTATTTGGACTGTGGGATGAAGCACCCTGAGAAACACAAGGCAAACATACATTTAACCTATGTTTGCTTTGGGTAAACATGAGAAACCCAAGGCAAAAAGGAGAACATGCAAACCCCACAGAGAAAAATCAAAATGGGATTCAAATCAAGAATCCTCTTGCTGTGATAGACCAGTGCAAGCCACCACACCAAAGAGGACAGTCCTGCTGAATCATCAATAAATATTTCTTTGATATTTGTTTGCTGTCATTCTAAATATTTCACATGTTGCTTAAAATCCATGAAAAGTATCTTCAACAGAAGAGTTTCCCCATTTAACAAATTCTTTCCTCTGATAGCTTTGTGTTTTACAGACCACAACCATCTAAACTAGCTGACTGTGTATGTGTTTGCAAAGACAAGGAAATGGTTTCATTTTGTGTGAAAATGACCCTCGAATATGTGTTACTTTGTTTTTCTTTGCCAAATCGACAGTCTTCACAGACACTAATTGCCAATCAAGTGCTCCATATCATCTGGATTGTGTTATAAAGAAGAGCTGTAAAATCTTTTTTTTTTCTTGCTTCCTCTTGTGCACGTTTAGGCTCTTGTAGCATCCCTATCTTTTTTTAACAACAGTCCTGTACCTCTCACTTCTCTCACTCACCTCCAGTTTTTATCCAATCTTTCTTCTCTCTCTCCACTAACACCTTAGCTATTACTCCCCCTCTCTGTGTTGTAATGTTATTCCTCCACAGACCCCCTCCCACCCGTCTCCTGCCTTTCTGTCTGTCGGTTGGTCCTCTCTTTTTTTATGTTCCCGCTCCTCTCCTTTTAACACCATCCCCGTGTAACCAGCCCTGCTCTGTTTTCCTCTCCTTGCCCTGATATCTGTTAACAGAGCATATCTCGTATCCCTTGTCGTCATTTCCATCTTTTCACTTCTTTTGCCTCTTTTTGTGTTTCTCTTGTTTGTTACTGTCCTAATTTAGTCTCTGGTGCTGGGAGTTGCTGTGCTCTTCAAAGCCCTTGGCTGAGAGCAGTAGATCACAAAGACGACTGTGTGAGTGAAAGGTTAATGGACGGCCTTTGAACATATATTGGGAGACGGGGGCGGGTGGGAGTAGGAGGAATAGGGCATGTGTGGAGTGGCGGTGTGTTCTTTCAAACCTTCCTTTGAAGATGATGCATGTGTCCATTTGTTTATTTGTTGTTCACAGTGTTGTGTGTGTCCACTTTGTTTGCGTTTGCTTGTAGTTGTGTGAGTCAGGGTATGTTGGCTTGTGTACATTGATTTGTGTACTGCAAACACACTCCTATATGAAGGAGTGGGGACTGTGTTGTGTGTGCAGTTGTGTGATAGCTGCCTCTTTTCTCTCACGGCCCCACTGTGTAACTTGGAGGCTGTCTTGTCTTGTGTGTCAAACATGTCATGTGCTTGAAAGTGTGCACATTTGCTTCTCATGTATTCTGTGGACGGCAGATTGATAATTACGAGCAGCAGCTTACGGCCGGGAGCCAAGGGCAGAGCAAGTAGAGAGGGGGAGAGAGAGATGGATGAGTGGAGAATCCGCTAAAACGGTGCGAAGGAATAAGGGGGGAGAAAGAGAAGGAAGGGGAAGAGGGAAAACTGGAGGTGAGGGGTCAGGACAAGTAGAGGGGATGAAGACATGGAAGGAATGAGGGGTGGGCAATGAGGATGAATGGGGAGGGTAAATGAAAGAATTTCTGGGTGGATGAAATTGGACGAGGGATCGAGGGAGGTGAAAAAGAAATAACACAAGGAGAAACGGAAACATAAAATATCATTGCACTGGAGGTGAGCAAGACGGCATAGAAGAGTAAGAGGGGTTCATCAGCGTTTGCAGCCAAAGCCCTTTTTAATTATTGATACTGTATAATACAAAGGTACATGAGCATCATACAAGATACTTGCAAACATATCGATCAGTTAATAAACATGCACTGTAGATACACACAGACGCAGCATCCACAAACCTTTGCCTGAGAGTGTAGGGAGGTTAATTAAGTGTCTGGTGCTGCAGCTCGGCTGAGCATCAACACTTATCTGTAATAAAATGCCTTTGAATGTAACTTGCAAGTCTTCCAAATACATGCACACGTCTTTTTGACAGCAGGTCCCCAATGCATCTCTCACTCTCCTTTTCCGTATCACTTTCTTCTGTCCTTCTCCTTCTTCAGTCCCTCGCCCTCTTTCTCACTTTTCCACTCTGTTCCCCTTCTCCCATCTCCATAGCTGATTCACTTCATCACCTGCAGATTTACTCCACTAGAGTGTTTATATGAATCTAGGTCTGACTCACTGGCCTGCCTGATGTGATACATGCTGGAAACCAAGAACAGGAGAGAAACAGAGTTAGCACAGCTCTCCTCCCAAGGGAAATGGAAGATATTTTGCATCGGGTGAATCTCCTACTTTTTAGGCAGGCTGATTTTTATTTTGGGCTGTGCTGTGCCCCCCTACTGAGGCGCTTTTATTGCATAATTAGGCACTGGGGCTAGCGATGAAGTGGTTTGACAGTATGAGCACGTCTGGGCTTGCCTCACTCTTCAAGTTTGTGTATGTGTGTTGCTCAGTGTCTCAGTGGCTTTTTAGCCACCTGTCGTAATCTCTCTGCTATGCCTGCTACTTCCCACCACCCCTCCCTTCACCCAACCACCAGCACAACAACATAGTTGGTCGTCACACACTCGGTACATTTCCATGCAGTTACTGTATGTCAAGTTATGCTGTAGCTCAACTACACTATAAAACTGGACTACTGCCCTTGACCCAGTATACAACCACTAGAGAAGAATCTATTTATTGAATGAAGGGTCTCTCAGTTAGGGACGAAACTGCCCCTTTCTGTTTGTTAGTATTAGGCGGTTTCCGGTTCACCATGTGGTTAGTTGTTATCGAGCTCCATTTTCCTACCATACTTAAAATGAATAAAATGAATCCTATCATCTGTCTAAAAAGATATACCAGCCTGAATGTTGGCATATTTTTGTTGCTGTTGTCTTTTTCTTCTGTTTACTAGCTTGTTCTATAATTTATGAGTATTAGCCAGGGGTGGGATCTGTGGTGCATGTGCAGAGCACCTGGACCAGCTTGAAGGTATACAACTCCAAATCACATTAAAGTGTATACATTGTTTTAAGTCAGTTTTTTTTCTAATGTTATGTAAACATATTGAGTGAGAGTTCTCGAGGTTGAGGATGGATGAGGGTTCAGGCTTGCATGAGTCTGCCTGCAATAATTGTGTATGTGTGCGTCATTGCAAATGTGTTGTATGAGGGTGTTTGTATGTTATTTCCACTTGGGGCACATTTAATTCTCTTTTGAATGATGTAATGTTATGGGTTCTGCTGTAATTCAGTTCAGACAGAGGACTTGGCTGCTGAGGAGATCAGAACAATAGGAAGCCCTGTCCAACAAAAAAAATCTGCCTCACTCCTTTCATGTCAGTGACCCCGAGCTTCCGCAAAGAATGATCGTCATGTTCAGCCTTAGTCAACATCTAGTTTGATGATTTTTTATCTTTTTCTATTGTTTTATTATTGTTATTCCATTTCTTCCTCCCTGTGAGCAAGCTTGACGTGGCTTCATTGCGGTGAATGTGCGTCATTTTGGTGCTGCATTGTGTGACCCTATTGGAAGACTGGTGACGTCCCATGCAGTCGCCCCCATCTCATCTCTGAATCTTCTGCCTGCCAGACAGCAGAGTCAGAGGAGATTCTAACTTTGAAGCCAGTCATATTTATTCACCTATATTTATTCACCTGTCTTCATGGAACCTGTTATTGACATTTCTTTTCATTTCAAAGCACCTTATCCTAACCGTAATAACTTGATGCTGAACTTCACCTCTACCTTAACCACCCACCATTTCTTATTCAACCCTAACCTTATGTAGTTTGTCCTATTGTCTGCAATTTTCTCCTCAAATTGTGAAACCTTGATTTAAACTGTTGGGGTCCAACATTTTGGTCGCCACAAAACTCTCAAACACAGGTTTGTGCAGCTATTCTGCATTGGTTGCATTCATTTGGACAACCTGAACAAAGTCTGACTACAAGCTTTGATCATAACCAGTTGATGCTTAACCATAACCCAACTACAATTCAAATCGAAGGTCTAAACTTAACCAGTTCCTCAGAAATTAGTTTTCTGCCCTCTTAGGCCCACACTTTGGTCCCCAGGAGTATTGGTCCTGTCAGTGTTTATACCAGAAAAGGTTCCAAAGAGTCACATAGTCCTACTAGCGCACACAGCCCCGTCCACATTCATTCTCATGTTAGTCCTGTAGGTTTGTCTCAGGATGTCACTTTGTCACCAGTCCTTAGCTTGAACGCTGCCTGGATGTGACAGTTCTGGCCATATCGCCTCTGCTTGTCTGTGGTGACAGGCCACGCTCCAGTGAGTCATTACGCTAACTCGCAGTGCTAAGTGAGTCGCTAAGATACAGCACTAAGCTGATAAAGTGGTGGAGAAATTGGAAGTGGATGTTTCTCTGCTAGAGAGATATTCCCATCACTGAGACCTCTCAGTTCTGTCCAATGACTGTAAAATGACTTGTTCTTTGTTCTTCGCTTGGCTTAAGAAGTAAACTGAGCCGTATGAGAAACATAGCTCTTTTGGCCAAGGCTACATTTGAGGGCAAAGTGCATGGAGATGTTTGCAGTATACCTTTAATATTTAATTGATATCTCTGGTTAGAATACTTGGTTATTAGCCCTAGTGACATTTAAAATTCTTTCTGAGGAGGGTAATATAACAAGAATCCCCATACATCAGCAACTTTCCAAGTTTCTCAAGTACCAATACTGCTTGGTGAAAATGTTCTCTGGAACTATACGTCAGTGCTATTCTAATGAGAAGCGTTACAAAATGACTGCTGGAACGAGCAGGGCCTTAGAGGGGGGTGATCACATTTCTGCCCCCCAAAAGACAGTTAGCCAACCAGCTGACGAGTCAGCCTTTGGGCCATAGTGCTCCGTAAGTATAATCTCCTATTGTGACTGAGTTGCAGTCAGTATCACAGTCTCAGGCTCCCTGTCTGCGAGGCCATGCACTCTCAGTCAGTTATTTCTGAGCAAAGAGACTATTGAGCATTATCCGAGGTCAAATTGTGTGAAACATTGAAATGGTGCTGTTTAAAAGTGCACTGCTGATCATGGTCTTTTTTTTTTGGCAACGTCTCAGTGAAGAGAGCTCCTTCTCTAGTCCTACTGTGAACTTTTCAGAATTCTAAAGGTAGTCTCAGTCTTCATGTAAGAAACAAAAGTGTAATGTTTCCGAAGTGTTGCACATGACTTTTGGTTCCGTGTCATGTCTTTTCTTTTCCAAATGATGTTGGAATGTTGCCAATATGTGTGTAGGCATGGGAGGGAGAACAGGTTTGGAGATGCATGGTGGTAGAGAAAAGAGGTTTGTGTGCAAAGACGAGTGTGGCTTCTGCAAAATCATGTTCTTGTCATAGGGTCCAAGCATCTATCCACCCTCAGGCTTTAATTACTGTGTGAGGATAATGAGTCAAATTCAATCAGTGCTCTCTCTTGCTCATAATTTGTATGGAGTTTCTATTATGAAGCCGACTGATCCAGACCCACTGACCAGCTGCCATGGAGTGACACCAGCCCCTGTCTGATGTGTCTGATGTGTCTGTGTGCCTTTGTGTTTGTCCGTGTGTATGTGTGTGTGAGAGGATGCTGTCTTGCACACAACATCTTACTGGTTTATGTCATAACCAGTATGTGGAACAATTGGAGCTGACAGATATCAACACAGCGTAAATATCAAAGGAGACTCATAGCCTCACCATGAGGAGTAGATCCTACTATACATATGGCTGCTGCTGCGAAATACACTTTTCATCCTGCAATTATGAGTCTGACGGACAAAATAGCCGCGTGTGTGTTGGCCAAAGAGACCCTGAAACCTTAATGGATTCCTGCAGAGTGAGGGACAATCGTAGCCCATGGCCAGCCAAAGCTTATCCTCTGTTCATCTCAGCTCAGCTCAGCCCTCACCACAGCCAGGCCGCAGGCCATCTGGCCACACACACCCGCACACACACACACAGCGAGAGAGTCCCTGAAGTTAAGTTCCACACTTGTTTGTAAACATGTAATCCGTTATGCGAAAAGCAGTGCTAAAGTTAATCCCTGCTGAATTTACATTTGAAATTCCACCTTAAACCTGGAACTTGTCAAACTGGGCAAAGTGTAGGTGTGAAATATGATACAATATGAGAGAAGAAGAGATTTGCTATGGTGCCAGGAATAGGCAGGAATAGGCAGATTTTAATGGTTGCTGCCACCAATGAAGTGTTCTGGCTCAATAATAACTATGCTCAATTATGTCTAAATATAATACTTAAATGGCCAGGCTAGAAAAAGAAATACCTGAGCAAGATAATGGATTTGTGTTATTCATCAGATTCAGCACAATGGTAGAATAGTCATTTCTTTGTACAAAAGTTGGATTACTGAAATTTTGTAGACTTAATGCGTATGTTTAATTATAGTGCTACTCTATCCCCGCTCTTTGATCAAATTTAGCTCTGTTTGGCTAAATTAATGATGACGCCAGACATAAGTAGTGGCAAAAAATGATCTACACAAACATGAGAACCAACAAATAAGGCCATTGTTGATCAAAACAGAAATCCTCTGTATTTTTTCACTGCTGTTGAAACGGCTCAGTCTAAACTTAAACAACAGCCAATGATTTAAATCAACAGCTCTGTTGGCCGTTTGATCTCAAAACATGAACACTTTTTTCCATTGCCGCTATTTACATTAGTGCTCAAATGGCCCTGAAATGTTTGCCGTATAAAGTCGTTTTAAAATATGAGCTGCCCCCTGAGATGTTTGCTAATGTTCCTGTTGTGATGGTCCACAGTATAAGTGAGAGTGTGATCACTCCTGGTGGCCCCCTTCACTTTCACTTTCCTCTTGGCTCAGTCTGTGGTTCTAATGGCTGGCCAGCTGTACACTTTTGTGTACTTACACCACAGGGTAGTTAAGAGAACAAGGCCACACACTGACACTATGTATTGTAATCCCACTGTGACACCAGGGTTGTGTGTGAATGCATGCATGTGTGCTTGACTGTGAATGTGCACACTCATCTGCCCAGTACGTCTGTGTATGTGCTAATTTGCTTGTGTGGAGTTTTTGCATTTGTGCGGGGACTTGTTGGTCTGGCCTCGCCTGCTGTTTGCATCTCTGTGTGCTTTAATTAGTATGCGCTTTTGCATCTAGGCCTTTGTGATTTGGCACTGGCACTGCATGCTGGCGAGGCATAAACGATTTGAAGTCTGCCTGCGCAAGTTATTCAGCCTTAATGGCGTTAGTTACACAATTGAACTCAAGTTCCTGCCGCATAAATGGGTAGCATTTAGAAATATGAGCAAGTCCGGTGGCAGTGAATCATGTAGCACATTGCTGCAGAGCATGTCTGGGATGACTGACATTGACATTGACCCAGATGGGCACTCCTACTGAATGGACAGCGGCTGAAACCTAAGCGGAGCCAGTTCAGAGTCGGGAAGTGAAAACAGCCCTGCTCTGTGGGTTTCTGCAAAAACAGCAGTGGGGGAGAGGGACTGACTTGTGCCCTTGTCTGCTGCTGAGGCTGTCTATTAGGGGAAAATGCTGTGTATTGAGAGCCTCAGTTTATAAAGAAAGACGCTCCAAATTCCACCCTGCCTGAGTGGAGCAAGCATTATTCTGCTTACATTTGACAGTGTGCCCACTATCAGCTGCATGTGTGCCATGCCCTCCTCGCTAAAAATGCAGAGAAGTGCTTCTTCAGGACAGCGGACAGCTCCACACCTGCCAGTCTCTGATGCAGCTCCAGTATTTCCCAAAAGAAGTTTTGTCAGTTCAGGACCATGGACAGTGGCTTTTAGTTTATGACAGAAGCGTCGGTTCAGAGAAACACAGGTTGTCCTTAACCTCCACAAACAGCTTCACTGCCAGATCACTCACTGTCCACCTCTACCTTGGGCTGTAAAGGAATTTGGCAGACATTTTGTTATTTCTGTTTGTGTGGTGTTGACTGTAGAGGCACTGGGAAATGTACACAGTCTTGGAGAGAGCTGTAGAGACAGCAAGTGTCTCTCTCAGTGCCTCTATGCAGCCCTCTTCCATGCCTCTCAGCCTCACTCAGCGATTAACCTTGAATACCCCGCTGTCCCTGCCGACCCCTCTCCACAAAGAGCCCCGCTGCTGGCCGCAGCAGCACATTGACATGCCTCTCAGATGGCTGATTAACAGCAGTGGGTGTGCGAATGGTGTCCACCCCAGAGGTGAATGTGTACACAGACATTAATTCCCGCCTTTTTACTTGTTCTAATATCAACTTCTCCCTTAGTGAATCCTAAGATGCTCCTCTGACACTTGCAGATGCTTAGAAGGATACAGTTCCCCGCAGTGAGCACACGTTCCTGCCTGGCCTTGTGTAGGAGTTTGTTCATGTTTGAAACTCTCACAGTTTGTTTCACAAGTGGAGCGACTGGAGAAGCTGGTATTTCTGCTCATCCTTTATGCCAATATGTGATGTGTGATGATCCAGTGTCAAAAACTGAATTGCTCGGCTGTGCATCAACAGCGCCAAAATATTACAACTCACCGAAGGCAAGTCGATAGTAGCTAATTTGTGTTTTACACGAGGACAATGGAAACCATTTTCATTCCGCCTGCTCTTGTCAAATAATACATATCATATTTACAATGTGGTCGAATAATAAAGTGCCTCCTAAAAGTATTAAGGTTCATTGAATTATCAATAACTTTTTCCTCCCTCCTTCTTTCCACTCCAGCCCTGAGCCGGTCAATGATGCCCTTCGGCTTGATGCGTCGAGAGCTGGCGTGTGAAGGCTACCCGATTGAGCTGCGCTGCCCTGGGAGTGATGTCATCATGATTGAGACGGCCAACTACGGCCGCACTGATGACAAGATCTGTGATGCAGACCCCTTCCAGATGGAGAATGTGCAGTGCTACTTGCCAGATGCCTTCAAGATAATGTCACAGAGGTATCTATTGATCTGTTTTGATCTTGTGTGTGTGTGTGTGTTTGTGTGTGTCCAGAGCCCAAGCCTTTTAGTGTCTGAAAAAACTAGGTACTATTTTACAACAGAATGTGTACAGAATTCCCTATTTTACCATCTGAGGTGTAGATAGCTTATATGGACTACAGAAATCAGTATCCACGTTCAGTGCATCAGCAAGTTTTGGTGTATGGAGGTGTCTGTGTGCTCAGATGCACATGTGCGAGTATCATATGTTTTGGATTGTTGTACGAGTATTTGAAAGGCTCCCTTCAGTTGCTCTGTGTGTTTGTGCTCAGCATCTGCTTCCTCTGAGCTCAGATCAATGGGAGCCCTCTCTCGGCAATCCATCACGTATGTAATGGAGGCACAGGATCAGGGTGCTAGCTTGGGGAGAGGCTGGGTGGGGGTGGGGGGGGGGGGGGGGGGGTTGAGGGAGGGGGGTTGGATGCCAGAAATGATGAGATGATAGAGTGAGTGCAGCAGCGATTTGAGATACGAAGGGAGGGAATAGTACAGGGAGGAAATGCTTAAAGCTGGAAAGAGAAGGATTATGTGACGAGAGCGAAGGAGTGTCTGTCTGTGTGTGTGTGTATATGTGTGAGACCTCAGAGTGCAAACGTGAGAAGGCATGCAGAGATGTGGTTTAGTCAAAGGTATTATGTGCATATGAATGTTTTTTTCCAGTGTGTGTGTGTGTGGTGTAGCTGTGTAGAATATTTGCCGTACCCCCCCTGTCCTTCCCTGTTCTCTCGCCTCTAATTGCTCCCACTCACAATCCCCCAAGAGACCAGGCTCTTACGTCACTCGCCCTTTCTCTGCCTCTTCCCTCCCTTCTTACTCCTTCATCCGACTTCTTTCTCCCCCTCCCTCCCACCCTTGTCTGTTTCCCACCTCCCCTTGGGTGCAGCTGTCACATGATCTAGTCTAGTGTGAAATTACTCCCCTCCCTACCGTTCTCTCCGTCTTTCAGAGCCTGAAGATGTTTTTTTTCTTTCTACCTGCTCCCCTTTGTCTTTCTTACAGTGGCACTTGTTATTTTTCTATCACTCACTTCTTCCTCTCTCTCTTTTTCTCCACTCCTCTCCCCATCTGTTTCCTCTTGCAGGTGTAATAACCGCACTCAGTGTGTTGTGGTTGCGGGGTCAGATGTGTTCCCAGACCCTTGTCCAGGGACCTACAAGTATTTGGAGATCCAGTATGAGTGTGTCCCTTACAGTGAGTACCGAGACCCTGTCACCCCCTCACATCTCCCCACCCCCTCGACCCATTCACTGTCCCTCCCATCCCTCCCTGTACCCCCACCTGAACCTCTTGCCCTTCTTCAGCACCCCAAAACAACAAATGATGGGCAAACACTTATTTGCGCACACTTGTTCTCTCTGGCTTCTTTCAACAAATGCAAAACAAAGCAAGACAAACAGTCACCCTCGGCCACTCTCTGTCTCTCTCCTCTTTCTCTCTTGTACACTTACACTGCACAGACACACTCATGCACACACACACTCACACAAGAGTGCTAAACCTTTTTTCTTCATCGACAGAGTGACACACCAGTTACTGAGAGGGATTTTCACATGTGGGAAGATGCTCCACAAACACAGGGTCTGATAAGGAAGTCGCACACACCCACTGCAAATATGGGGTCAGCCGGCCTCATTGGTGATCGCTGAGCTCTCTCTGCCCCACACTCACACATAGATTGACCCAGGGGCATGCCACTGCCTTTATCTGGCGCCAAACACCTTAGCTGTCCCTCTGATTTCCAATAAAAATTAAAATTGGGCACAGTGAGACTGGGGGCAGGGGAGATTGTGTGCATGCAGCGCCTCACAATAGGAATGGTAACACAAACGGCAAAAAGGCTTATTTTAGACCACATGACCAGGAGTGCCACACATTTTAATGTCCCTATGGTAATGGCTGACTTCCTCATGGCGCTGCTCAGAGCTGCGTGGAGTTGTGACACATACACACACACACACACCTGAGCACGCATGCACGAACACACGTACGCACACAACACGTGGATTTGCTCTCTCTCTCTCTCTCCCCTCTTACACTGAGAAAGCATGTACACACACAACAAGAACACGCTCACAGCCAAAGGAGCAGACACAGCAAGAGTTATGTGGTGTTGGTCCTCGCTCATGTGAAAATCTCTGCTCAGTCTCCCCTCCTCCCTCTCATGTATTATTACTCTCAGCATTGATCCCTACACTGTGCAGGAGCACTTGGTTGCAGAGGAGGGGAGGTGGTGCTCCTCTCCACCAGGAAGAGGCAAAACTGGGTTGCAGAAAGGGGTGGAGGGGCAGATGAGGGTGTTGTGTGGGGAAAAACTAGGGTACATTTTTGGGTTGATCAAGTTGGGGCATGGGGTGATTCTTTATGCTTTTTCCTCAGATGCAGATGTTGGCGAGCCACGGGATTGAATCCACACCAAGCCGCTAACCTCCTTTCTTCACTTCTTCTCCCTCTTTCTGCTCATCCTTTTTCTCGGAAATCTCTCATTTACCCTTTCTTTGCTTTCTATTCAGTACAGCCTTTCCATACTCCTCCACTCCTCTTTTTCTCTATTCTGGTTTTCTCTCTTTCACTTCTTGGTCTTTTATCTCTGTCAATTGCCCTATTTCTCTCATTATTCTTCTATTTTTACTCTGTCCATCAATCTGTCACATCTTCCCATTCCGTGTCTCTTTTGCTGTCTCTGTTGTTTTTCCTTTTGCAGGTGCAGAAAATATTCAAATACTCAACCATTCAACTCTGATGCAGACACTCACAGACACTCAGGACTCCATGGCATCTCTCTCAGATCTTATGCCCCCTTTGCTTAGCGGTATTGTGTCCTCAGTTTACCTTTCAATAGACTTTGTAGAGTCAGGTTGCAGCCTCAGTCACAAATAAGAAGTTAGCTGGAGTTCTTGCCTTTGTAGATTATTTGGTGTGAAGTTTTTTTTAACAACCTCCTAAGTGGCCTCACGTATTCTATTCTGTCTTTCAGTCAGTATTAGCTGTGGTCAGATTATGCCTCTCCAGGAACATATTTTTTGCTTGTTAAGCCTCTGTTGATCCTGGTCTGCAATTTGGTGTCCTTGATGATATTGTCCACAGGGGGGTCATGGTACCATGGCTTAGTTTTACTCCCTTCTCCTCATGCATTCTAACCTTGTCTGACTTCACAAGGGAGCTTGTTCTCTGTCCACAAGGCAATCAGTTGGACGATTAAATAGCTGCTGACTTGCATTTTCCTCCCTGTGTTTGAAAAAAAAACTTTCTTTTTTGCATCTGAAGTATGGTTCGGCTTAGAAAATTGGAAGCTGATTCCTCTGTGATGTAAAGTCACACCTGTCTGAAGTGACAAAGAAGAGCCAATTACCCCTGTCCTCTGCCACTCTCTGCTAAAGAAACAACTTCTCTACACTCATCACACACACACGCACACACACCTAAATTGAAACAAGAGCGCATGCACATAAACACAACTTGCTCTGTGGCTGGTCTGAATGTTTGTGCTCATCTGACACAACTAAATATGACCTGACACATTCAGACTCGGCAATGGAACTGTTCATCCTAAAACCAAGACGCAGTCGCACCGCATGCCACTCAACTTGGCCACTTTTAATTACCAGGAGAGGGGGCGCATCGCACTCTTCAGTTCTGCCTCAGCAGAGATTTGTCAAGATTAATTGAATTTGCTGCTGCTAATCGCTCTGGTAATGCCCCATCGTTCACGTTTGGCTGGGAACGCTGGGCACTCTGACATCATCCAAGGCTGCTGCGTGTTTTTCATCTGCTGTCTTGACAAAAGGGTGAACAGTAGAACGATGATATATTAAGGTTGCGTGTCATAGCAGGTGAGGCGCAGTGACAGCCATGTTGATGTTTGTGATATGTGCATGTCACAAAGATGCCAAGTTAACAGTCACCTGAAACAGAGCGGTGACAGCTGGAGCTGACACACACACACACAAATACACACAGGTGCACACACATACAGTACATGTGGATATTTACTCTGACTCATAATAGCTGCACTAAAAAGTTTATTTTTTAGCAGCAGCCATATGCATTGGTGGATCTTCTCCTCATGGTGAGAGTATGACTCATCTCCTGTGATATATAGTACACTGTGTTAATATCTGTCAGCTCCAAGAAATTGCTACCAATTATTTCACTGATACTAATAATATAAACCAGTTCAATAATTACAAGAGCTCAAAGAGAGAGGTTTTCACAGCGATTCTTCCGAGGACACAAACTTCTACTCATTTGGACCACCTGAACAAAGCTTTAACCATAACCAGTTAATGCCTAACCCTATCCTTAATCTATTCACAATTTAAATCTAAACTTAAAAGAAACTTATAGGACTTATACAGACACGTTGTTTGTCTCCACGAGGACTACTGATCCTGACATGGTTAGTGTTTATTCCAGAAAACCTTAAGAGGTTACAAATACAAGCACACACGCACACACACAAAAACTATGTCAGCTATGCTCAGACAAGGTCCCAGGATGTGTGTGTTGCTGTGTGTGGGATTTCTTTGGCAAAAGACAACATCCTCCAACAAGTCAAATCATATCTTGTTGAGCCAAAAAGCCCTGTGAGGCCTCCATATAACATTATTTTTGCCAGCCGGAACAGAGCAAGACAAAACAGCTCAACTGAACTCTCATTTCACACTGTCACAGCCTGTTGTAGAGTGCAGGATTCCATTTAGACATCACAGATCCATGCACACGGCTGCGGCATGTACTTCATGCAGTGGAAAGTCTACACTGCAGTTCTGACACAGATGTACACCAAGAAACCTGTCCACCCTCCTCCTCCAGGACACTGTGCTACATCATTATTGATTCCCAATGCTCCTCACTGGGGCCATCCATGGTAGCCATGCCAGAACCATTAGGCTTAGTGTAGTGTCTCTGCTATTTCATCAGCTGGGATTTATTTTGTTAATATGCACACAGTGCAGGTACTGGCTATTAAAGTGCCTACTCACGCTGTACAGGGGAGATTTGTCCAATCTTCATTGGTAACTCCATATTGTCTACTTTTACGCTCGTATATTTGTGACTCTGTCACTGTTTCACTTTATAAAATTGATTCTTCCCCACAAATGTATTCAACACTGCCTATTCATTACAAGACAGCACATTTTGGACACAAAGCTGCTGGAAATTGTAGTTGAATTGTCGGGATGAGTTTGTCAGTAGAAGGAATAATGGCATCCTAATGAGACGAGTTTTCAGGGCAGGAGAGGAAACACTTTGATGTAGCTAAAATGAGAACGAGAATCAGGAGGCTTTGCACGGGCTGCGGAAATGGATGACTTCACTGTGAAAAATGCAAAGTGAGAGAAAGAGAAAATGGAGCACGGAGAGGACGGAAGAAGACGGAGAGGACATGCTGTCTCTCTGCACTGTGAAAGAAACGGGCGAGGTTAAGTTGTCCTGCAGTACTCGGTATAAATGTGTGTATGCGAGAGTGTGTGTTCCTGGCTGTACTCATTAGTGTGGGAGTAATTGATAGGGTTGTAGAGAGAGCTGAGCAGTGATTAAGGAGAGAGAGGGCAGTGGCTTATTTCTCAAAAGAGCCCTGAAAGAGAAATGCTGAATGAATCAGACAAATAGCCAAGGTGGCCTTAAACTCACCTTCTGATTCACTGTGAGGACAGTTTGATGAGTTTCTGTCTCTTTTTTCCTGTGTTTGTGCGTCTCTAGGTTCGTGTGATGACCGTGTGTGTCTCTGTGCCAAGTGTTTATTTTCCAGGAGAACAAACAACATAAGAAACTGCGTCAACAGAGATCTTCCACTTCCCTTTATTCTTCTCCTTCTTCTGCAGCACTGAAGAAGTTTGCTTCTCTCTCCCTCTCACTCTTCATGTCTGTATACTGTTCATCACCGCACTGTTTTCCTCTTTTCGTAGGCAAACATATCCATCTATAACATCACATCTATCGTTCCATTTTTGATCAATGTGACTTCAGACTTGTTAGCGAGGCTCTGCTGTCAGACGATTGCTCTGTCTACAAAAAAAAAAAAAAAAAAAAATCAACTTGTTCAAGCTCTGCTGAATTCTTGTGTTCTCATACACCCCCCGCTGTCGTTCCAGTCGCGATGAAAGCTGTGGATGCTCTCTGGCCACTCTTTCCCTCCGCTAACCTCGGAGCTAATGATTGCTCTCGCAGTCGGTGGCAAGAATGTAATGCTTTCTTGCCCCGTACCCTATAGCTTCACCGGACTTGCTGTCATAGCATTGTTGTGTTTACCCCTCAAGGCTGAAAATGGCTGCCATTCCCTAGGTCTACATAGAGGTTGTTTGTCCTTTTTGATCTTCTCATTAGAGAATAAATGATCACTGTGACTGTTGATGCTAATGCTGCACCGTTGCCAAGATGCAAGCAGACCAGGCTAACGCTTCCTCTTTTACTTGCTGTTTTTCATTATACAGCTTGTGCTCTCCCTATGTGTCATTCTCTCCTCGCTTCTCTCACTTTCTCTCTCTCCCTGTCTTTTTTCGCTTACTTTCTCTTCTTCTTCTTCTTCTCTCTCTTACCTTATTTCTTTCTTTACGGGCAACACTAAGAGGTGTCGGGACAATTTCACAGTGCTCCCCGGGGGAACGTCAGACTTCCCGCAACACATACATGACAATCACGCTCACAGCAGGAATCCACCAGCCAAGTGCCTTTTGACACGTCCCGTCCCGAGAGACACGACAATCCACTCACACACCATTTGCTCCTCATCAAACACTGGGGAAAGACGTGCGCCGCCAGTGCCAGCAGTTTGCAAGGCCGAGCGGAGGTCCTCTCTCACTCCTCGCTCGTGGACGTCAGACTTGCGGGCAACAAACAGTGGAGTGGCCACAGATGTTGAGGGAGCCACGCCTTACCTGCTCATGACGGCTGTAAAGGCCTTGGTGTGTGATGAGCTCGCTGTCGACGACCCCCCCCCCCCCCTTCACCACCCCCTCTCCCATCTCCTGGTTTCTCTCTGTGCTTCTGAGGCGTTCCACTCTGTCAAACCCTCCCATTCCCTTGTTGTTTGTTCTCTTTTCTTTGATGAGCTAGCTTTGGACAGGCAAGCCGGCAGCTCCCCATTGATTGGATGGTCGATGGGTTGAGCGTTTTTGCTTTCTCTTTTTATAGCGAGCACCCTGACTCTGTAAACTGAGCAAAGCCAGAAGCACTGTTTTCTGTAGATGAAGGGACCACTCTAATGTCAACACACTGCTGTACTTGGAGTTAGCCTTAGAGGAATGCAATGATCCATCCAAAGACGAGCTCGTCCTAATCGCCACCTTTCCATCTACCATCCCCCATATCTTCCTCCACCCCTTTCCACTCTGTCTACTTCCACAGCTGAAGAGGACCACAGCACCAGATATTCTTCTTTGGTTTCTTTCTCCAACAGGTTCTTCGGGCTGCAAATTCGGCAGAGGGGAAGCGGGAGGGAAAGAGGGAGCGAAAAAGAGAGGGGGGTGGAGGTGGGGTCGAGAGTGTGTGGTTGGGGTAGAAATGTGTTGTTGTGGGATTATTGATAAAAAATAAATGAAATGGAAATGGATTTAAACCTGGGTCAGGCCACTTCCCCTCCTCATTTTCCATTTTAGCCATCCTTTCTCTGAGTAGCCAACCATAGCACAGAGAGATAACTTGCTAAAAAAAAAAAACAAAGAGAGAGAAAGGACAGCGTTTTATTTAATCTCAATTTTCTCTTTTTTCCTGCACCTGTTTTTCTTTCATTCTCTTTATTTTCCCTCTCCCTCTCTCTTCCTCACTGTCTTTCTCTTTTATCTTTCTATCTCCTTCTTTCTCCTTTTTCCGATGCTTGAATAGAAGTGGATCAAAAAGGTAAAGACCATGATGAACATAACAACCACAGCTCGCCCCTTCCTCCCTCCTCCTCTTCCTCCCTTGTCTCCCTTCCTTCCCCCATATCCCCTCCTAACCCAGCACCTTGTGTAGTGGTCATGTTTGATGTTGATATCCCTCCCTTTTCTTTCTCAGTCTCTAATCACCTCCTCTGCCCTTATCTTTCTATCTCTCTTTGACTTATAACCAAAAACTCTAAAATCCTTCTAGATTTCCTCCTTGGTTCTGATGACACCAGCCTGACCTGCACGCATGCACACACACACAAACACACACAAACACGCAAGCACTTGCACAGACAGATAAAAAGACATCACAGGAGGTCAGTCCAGTATCTATGAGAGATAAATGAGAACTGAACACCATTCCTTTCCTGTATTTCATCTCAGTCTAAACTTACAGACGGCATACTTTCATATCATCTCATGGCAAATATCTCCTCTTTTTACATCCATTTCAAAACACATATTCTTCACGTTGTTGCCTCTCACTCACTTAGAGTTTCCCATAACATTTATTCAGTATCGTTCCACTCATTTTGAAATTGAGCTTTATTTGTCCATCCAAGTAGGAAAAGAAATTGTCCTCCTTCTCTTTACATTACTCAACAGCACCTTTTCTCCACATGTTATCTCTTCCCTTCTTGTTTTAGTTTCTCTGGACTGATTCAAAGTTGCTGTAATCTCAAAGTTAATACATTCTAATAAGATAAAGTAACTAGCTCAAACTTGCTCCTTTTATCATTTTTACAGTATCCCATCTCCAGGTGCTTCAGCGTCTTTCTCTCATTCAGTGTCTTTTTCAAGAATTTACTCTTCCATTTGACTGCTGTCCTCTCACTGTCTTCATATCTATCTCTGCTTCTTTCCTCTGTTGTGTTCCTCATCCTGCCTCTCTATTGTTCTCTTTCTCTGGCTTTGTTTCTGATTGGTTTATCTCTCAGATCACACCCGGCCATCACAGGCAGCCGCAGGCTCTTTATGAGCATCTTTTACACTTCTCTTTCTCCTTGCTCTTTTTCCTTCTACCCCTCTCTTTCTACTATCATTTCTCTGTTTTCTTTATTGCACATGCACTGTGAACCTGTGCGCACCCACCACCCCCCCACCCATGCACATCAGTCAATCCCCCTGGTTCCTTACGTGTTCGGCAAGGCTGTGGAGGGGGAGGAGAGGATGACGGAGGGAGGTGCATCTTGCTCCGGCACTCCAGCTCCTTGTAATGGCCTCTCTGATGCTGCAGCCCTGAAACAAGCACTACTAAAGAGCGCCAATCAGTATGACCAGGCCCCTCAATCACGAGCATCTTAAAGAGCAGATATAGACATGACCTATATCCGAGGTCAGGCTGAGAGTAGTTGCCATTAGTGCCGAAATCGCAATGAGCCTTCTCCTTCTCTGGTCCCCACCCCCCTCAACTCTATCCGAACTCCCCTCCTCACATGCGTCTCGACCTTAGCCGTTCCCCTGTCTGACCCCATGACTGGATCTATATATCTTAAGACCGAACTCTTATAGAGGCTGCCATTAAATAGTTTACGGACCTCTTTGTCTGTTTTCATGTCCATGGCATTTCATTAACATGGATCATTGTCTCACACTTTTCTCCCACCGCAAGTAGCCATTTTGGCTCACTCTGGCTGCTTGCCGTGGTATAGGAAGCAACAAAAACCCTCCTCCTCATCCTCCCTCTGCTTCCATCTCAACCAACTGGTTATATTTATTTACTACTCTTCCTCCCAGTAACACTTAAATGAATATCCCTTTCCTCTTTCTGCACTACTGCCGTTACCCACTGTGATCCGTCTTTTCACTGCTGTTGAACACTTCATTCTCTGTTAATGGCGCACTTAACATTCCAGACATGTGCTTGACTCATGACTGTCAAATTTATCTTCACTGATTGATCAGCTGATTGACAGATTGGGATGCCATGCATCACGCAGTAATGATGTCACAATGTGAAGGTCCTGTTCGATAAATGTCCAGCATTGTCAACTGAGCTACTGTCAGGCTATTGTAAGACTTTGTCAGCCATTTCACCTTCCCATCCCTCTGTCTCTTTTCTCACCCTTTTCACCAACAGTCTCAAGAAATAAAGTACTTACATCATCACAGTATTTCCTTTATCATTGCCGACTAGGCCAAACACATTTATGTTGTACTTTTTCCACATTCAGTGTGTTTGCTTCACAAGAAAAAAAACTAAAAGGTAGAAAGGGAAGCAGAATTGGATGCCTGAGCACATTCCTGGTATTATCAAAGAGGGCATGGTGTAAGGGCAAAACCATTACTCACACAAACTGCTCTCTACCTGTGATTTTGGAAAGTGAGAGGAAATGAGTGAGAAACCACTGCATCGTGTGACAAAGAAGTGCGAACAATGGCCGCAATCTGTGAAAGACAGAGCAGTCGCTATAGAGACGATGAGTCAGGCAGCATCGCCTCATTAGGAATGACCCACCAGACACAAGCACAGTCATGTGATCGAGGCAGTGCACCCTATTTAGAGGCAAAGGGAGATAGAGAGAGAAAGGGTGAGGATTGACTGTACATGCAGTCATTCCATGGTTAGAGCCAAAGCTTAGGCAGGAGGGTGAGTGAAGCAGGTGGTCATGAATATAAAACACAGTGGCTGGATTCAGGACTGTGATGGAGAGACAGGACCTCAGGGAGGCCTGATTTAGAGCAGGAGGAAGGGACACGCGGTGGTGGCAGGATGTTACAGCCACACCGGCTTGTTGTTACCCCACCACTCAAGCCTCAATCAGTCAGTATACCCAGTGTAATCTACTGTATCTACTGTAGCCACTAGCCACTGCAGCTATGTCCCCACCAACTCACCTGTCACTCAGTGTCAGCCTCACTCCAGGGAAGATAAGACGTTGCTTTCAAAGCACAGTATATCTTGCTGTTGCCAGTTTTGGTCTCAGTGAAGGGTATTCTCTGGGGTAAATGTTTGGGTTGATAAAGGTGCCAGTGTGACACCCGCCTCTTCCACTGTCTGGTGACTGTGTCCTTCTGTGAATCTGTCTGAGTGTCTGTGTACATCCCATGGATGTTTGTCTGTATGTATATGTCTGTGCACGGCTGTTTGTACTTTTGTATTCTTACTCCAATGACTTGACTCCTCATTAATCTAAAAGGAAGCAGAAACACAATCGGAGGCCCTCCCCTCTCCTTCCTTATTCCTTGCTTCCTTTCTCTGTCACTATATGTCACTCCTCAGCAGATTAACTCACTCCTAATTCTCATTTCACAGGAAATAACCTATTTACTCTCTTACTCCGCTTCTCTTTCTTCTCTTGTTTACACACAGAACACGCTCACATCCTTCTTCAGGCTTTCTTCTCCTTTTCTGCCTCTCTGTCTCTCTGAACTTCACACATGCACGCCACACACACACACACACACACACACACACACACACACAAAGGGATGCTGATCATATTCATATCAGGGTACCATGAACAGACTCACTCCTCACTTAAAGTCCAATAACTGTCCAGCATGGATGTGGGGTACCATGCCATGCTCATTTCTGCCCCCTGCTGCCTGCAAGCTGCACCTGCCAGTAACAGGTGTGGGATTCAATTAGAGCAGCATGTTCCCAGCAGTCAGTCCTGTGTGCAGGCCATAACCGTGGACTGAGCAAAGGCTTTGGCCAGCGGAACTCTCAGATATCTGAAGCAAAGAGGGGAGAAAAAAAAGCACAAACACCACAAGGACACACTTTAGAAACAGCTGCCAACGTTTGGCAGGGGGTGTTTAGATCATCAAAGTCGTACATTAACCATCACCATGATGCCGTCACATCAAACATGAGAACACCAGGGATTATAGAGGACAACCAAAATGAAAAGACTAAATTTAGCCGAAAGCTGTCACAGCTCACTTTTAATTGCATTACCAGTCAATCACAGATTGCTGTTAGTCACTGTATGGGGATATTTATTGTAATTTCTGTGAAAGTTCTAGCACTTTCATAAATTCATAATACTGCCTCATATTGACATGAAACAGCTGACCTGTGCCTGGAAAAGGGATTATGAAGATAAATAGCCAATTATTACAGCAGCATTCCCTTGTATGTGTGGTAGTAATTGGCATGCTTGAGTATGATAGCTACAGCCTGGGTTTTAATCCCTGATAAGGTAAGTTTCATTAGCCATCTGGCTAGTTTGTAGGGTTTCTGTGCTGCTTAGTGACTTCACTGGAGTGATCATGACTACAAGATTTCCATCCGCACCCAAATAGGAATTAATTTATAAATCTAACTATCTCACATAATCCCAGATGGCTCTTATTCCAGC
The DNA here is from genome assembly GCF_963457635.1 of Microchirus variegatus. Classification (NCBI taxonomy): domain Eukaryota; kingdom Metazoa; phylum Chordata; class Actinopteri; order Pleuronectiformes; family Soleidae; genus Microchirus; species Microchirus variegatus. The sequence goes on along the minus strand of NC_139811.1, from coordinate 17,689,231 downwards.
TAACCTGCTCTTGCCAGACTAGGATAATGCCTAATCTCCAGACTTACGCCTAATTCTTAATGCATAATGGCTAATACCTCGTTCATACTGTGGTCATAATAGCCTCTTATACTCCAAACTCTACTGCTTGGATTTGACTGCTCTGGCTTCCCGCTGCTACAATCACCCGTCACAGTTAGGGGGAGGGAGGGAGGGGGGTTAAGGCAGTGAAGGAAGTGAAGGAAAGGCAGAGCGAGCTGGTAAACAGGAAAGCAGCCGGGAAGGTTTGGGAGCACAGGTCAGAGTTAATGAAGCCCCCTAGGCACAGTTTTTGGGGTGTGAAGCGTGGCCACTGTTTCTGTTTGGCTTGTGTGCAAATGTGTTTGTGTGTGTGTGTGCGTGTCCCCTCACAGCCTGTGTGTTCAGCCTGGAGGCCGTTGATGAGCCCCTTTGACACCAGGCCCACCCAACAACCAGTTCATTAGAATAAACCAAGGCGCGTTGATAGGCAGTCGGCAGAGTTCATATGGGAAAGAAGGGCACAGAGGAGCATGGAGGAGGATGACAGACTGTTAGTCTGTGCTGTGCTGCAGTGTTTTTGTGATGATGAGGCCAATAGAGTACAGACTGCAACCAATTTAGGACAGGCCTGCAAGGTTAGGTGCAATAATGAACAGAATCACATAGTATTTTTGGGGGGGAACACTGTGGCGGGCACAGTGTATCGAGAGTAAATTGTATTGCAGACAACAACTGTTTTTGAGCCATGATAGATTTTAGTGCCTATGCTGAGTCTTACCTCTATATTATGGTCAGAAAATGTATTAGCCTTTAAAGCTCCGGATCCACAGTAGAAAGTTTGATGCTGATCCTATATCTAGTAATATAATATTAACATATGGTATATTCAATGTAATGAAACACCAACGAAAGGTTATTTTGCACTTTTGTCTATTGATCAATGTTAATAACCTTCAAAGACCAAACCCATACAAGTTAATGATAACACTGGCCAAGGTGAATCGTGGCATGTTGCTGTATGAGGATACATCCTCCAAATGATTTATTTAAAAACATCTATTATACTTAATATACTAATTAAATCCTTCCTTCACTGACCCTTTTAGGACAAATTCAACTGACACCTTCAAAACATTTTTTTAAAATGGCCATGAGACAAACACACATTCCATTGCATATTCTTTTGTACCTTACTAGTACTTTAGATTCTTGCGCGCTTATTGAGGTTTAATTAATACTTGAGGATTTAGTGTTGTCCTTCCATCTGTATAGTTAAAAGCATCTCCCAAATTACTAAGTATACTTTTATTGTAGATTATCCAACAGACTAGAACAGACTTGTGTGTTTTTGTCCTTTATTTTACCTTGAGGCAGGGTCTTACTGGCTTATTTAATGGGTCACCTACATGCAGAGACGCCGCATTGCTTTCTACATACTGTTTATTTCTCTATTTACAGTAGCATTGCACTTTCGAGACGGTGTCCTACTTGATAGTCTTTTTGTTTTTTTCAAGCGCCACATCTTTCTGCTCACATAATACCACACCCGTTACAGACTTTATTTTAAATACATTTGGAGCTTGCAGTGTACTTATACTGTGTCTGGGATGATAAAGATGTCATTTGATTGTAGTGTGATGGAGAGTTAGCAAGATGTTCGTCCAGAAATCCATTGTTCAGCTGTCTGAAAGTGCCACGCTCAACTACTGCTCTCGCAATTATTTTGCGTATTTCAGTCACCCACGTTCATTTTTGCCAAACAGACACCTCAGGCGTCCCTGCTTCCGAGTGAGGATTTTTGTTCAACAATGGAGAATGACAAGCCTCCTCCCTCTGAAGAGTCTGTATCCAGAGTGTTTGTTTATGCCTGAGCATGATTAGATTCCTATTTGGCTGTCAGTCTCACTCCCTGTTGGACCCCCTCAGAAAGAACAGGCTAATTCCTAAGTGGTCTGGCGCTACAGATCACTAGCCATTATCAACAATAGCATGACATAAGCAAAAAAAGAAAGCTGGATTTTCCTGAAAATCCTGAAGTAGCTTCTCTATCTCTCTGTTATTCATTCTCCTCCTGAACTAGACCCCATACGATATTCAAGACAGTTTGAGGCTAGACTGATCCATCATCACAGTGTGACAGTGTATGTTGGCATGGGGATGCATGTCATGTACTCTCTTCGTGTGGTATGTGTCCGTGTCTGTCTGTCTGTCTGTGCATCCGTGTGTGTGTCATCTGTGTTCAGGTGCCCCTGCAGCGTCCAATTAGTTCCGAGATGCGCTCAGTCATTAGGTGACCAGCAGGTGCAAGGTTCTGTTGCAACCCCGAGCCAGAGTCACATAAATAAACTGGCCGAGGAGACGTGGGGACTCCTCAGCTGTTTTAAACTGTACTCTCCCCAGCTCCCTTCCTCTTTCTCTCTCGCTCTCTCTCTCTCTCTCGCTCTCTCTCTCTCTCTCTGGTACCTCTGTGATCATCACCTGGCATGTCCATGAATCCCATGGCACTCTCTCTCTCTCGCTCACACAAAGACACACCACACACCAGCCAACTTGTGCTTGTGCCCAGCTGATGACCTCTACCTACCTAATGTAGTCATACTGTGTGCGTTTTTGTGTGTGTGTGTGTGTGTACAGATTGTGTGTGAGGGTTCTTAAATAGTTTTTGTGTGCTTCTCCATCCGTCTGAAGCAGGGACTGCTGTTTGTCTCTGTGCATGTCATTTGTGTGAAAGTGTATGAAAGGAGCCTGGCCAACCTCACATCTTTACCCCAGGAAGCCTTTTTATCTTTGAGGCATTGCTCTTGACTGAGAGCCAAATGTGTGTCCGACTAAAACAAGCTCCACAATTACTGTTTTACCACCCAGTAGCATAGCAGAGAACCACCGGCCTTTGAAATAATAATAAAACAAATGCACTATCAAATAAAAAGTAGGCCAAAATAAATTAGATTAGAGAGACGACATCTAAGCCACGGCAGCAGCCAGAAGTCTCCCATTTATCATTTTGAGACACTTTCCAACCACAATGCTGATGTTCTACAAATGAGCTTTTATGTGCTCCTTCATTTTAAATCTGATAATGTACCTCACTTCACTCCCCCCCCCCCCTCTGTCTCATTATTTTTCTACTCTTTGTTTCCTTTTCAACTTACTTTTATCTACTCACATCTTCCTTCGATCCCCTCCACGTCCATTTGCTGTTCTGCTATCCATGGGCTCTGGCCTTTTCCTACTTCTTTTCTCCCGCCCCTTGCCATCATCATGGTATATTTCATTCTTACAATGCTTTGTTTTCATTTTCTATGTCTTCCTTTCCCCCTCTTATCCTCCTCTCTGCTCCAACACACCTCCTCTGCTCCAGTCTTTGTGTGTCCTGGGACACTGCTGCGGGTGCAGTCTGCTAGTTCTCAGCAGGAGGCAGAGCACCAGGCAGGGGCATGGTGTAAGGACCCACTGCAGTCTGGTGACCGACTGTACGTCATGCCCTGGACCCCCTATCGCACTGACATGCTGTATGAGTATGCCTCCTGGGAAGACTTCAAACAGAGCAGAGCCACCACCACCTACAAGTAAGGGTGCCCCCTACTGTCGTGGATGATCAAATAGCTCATGCTACTGTATTGATTTATCGTCTTTTGATGTAAAGATGGATGGTGATAACAGAATGGTTCCTATGTGGTGCCAGCCAGCTCAATGTTGGGCCTTCTTCTTGGATTGTGTCATGCAGAGTAATTGACATAATATTTTCTCTGATTTCTTACCACTTATGTGATTCTCTGTCAATAGGTTGCCCAACAGAGTTGACGGCACAGGGTTTGTGGTGTATGACGGTGCAGTATTTTACAACAAGGAGCGCACACGAAACATAGTCAAGTATGATCTAAGGACACGCATCAAGAGTGGCGAGGCCATTATCACAAATGCCAACTACCATGACACCTCGCCTTACCGCTGGGGAGGGAAGTCAGACATCGACTTAGCTGTGGATGAGAATGGCCTCTGGGTGATCTACGCTACCGAGTCCAACAACGGCCGACTGGTGGTCAGCCAGGTGGGGGATGAGATGTGTATTATACATGTCAAAGTCTCATTTTATTAGTCAGAATGACACACACACACTACACATGAATGAGTTACAGTTTAGATTACACAACTGACAAATGAGACAGAGAGATATTTTTTGACCACCAAAAAAGAGGTGCATAAAAATGTTATTCCAAAACTAATCATCAATAGATAAGCATTTGAATTGTTTTTGGAGATGTGGTATAGCGGTGCCACAACCACGTCTTTCTGGCAACAAACGATTTAATGATGTGCAATCATAAAATTGATCGTGTTGATCACCATTTTTGTGCACAAAGTGCTGTCCTCACTTATTGGACAAACTCAAAACACATGAACAATCATATTTTAATATCTGGGGCTTTTTTTTTTTGTTTGTTTTTCGAAAATAAATAAAACTGCAAGTTCACACATAAAAAAAGAGTTTGACTTAATGTCTTGTTCCAAGCAATGCACCCCATTTACAATCACTGTCTTTGACCTTACAAGGAAATCGTTTATAAACAATCCATCTGAAATATCAAACTCGACATGAGATATGAGACTGCAGCATAATGGAGCAACTAAATAAATAAACAAGAAAGTGATCATCATAAAGCAATTGTTTAGATGCACTGGAGTTTTAATATATTTCCCCTTACTCAGAGCGCAGCTCATGCCTCCATATATACAGTAGTTCGAAGCCATATTGAGAAGTATAACAACTAAATACTGATGGGTTATTTACTTTTTAAACGTTGTTAGAAGTGCTTATAAAGCTGTGCTGCTTTGTTCTCCTGTAAGCACGAGGAGAATGAGAAATATTATACCAAGTTATTAAAGATTTTATGGATGCTGCCTTTGATGCATAGTTATGTAAGTCCTGACATTCACCTTTTCTTGTCATCTTTAAAGCAATCAAGCTGTGGAGCTGCTACTTTAACATAACTTTAATTTGTCAAGCTTCTGTAAGAAAGCCTTCAACATACCTTCAAACTGCAGATAAAAAAAGATAGATAGATAGAAAAAAGAAAAGATAAAAAGCAAATGAAAAGAGTCAAAGTTCAACCATAACTAAAACTTCCCCTTAAAGGTGCCATATGTAAGAATGTGGACAAAAACAGTTACTACATTCAAATAAAAAAGAGGTCTTTTAGGTTTCGTTTTCTGACGTAACTGGCAACCCGTGGTTGCTCGGCAGCTGAGACTCTACTGACTGCAATGATTGGTAGACGCCGGTAGGTGGCGCCACATGCCAAAACATGATTTCAAAACATAAACATGATTTGCAGTCTGCAAAAAAACATTTTTAATGCAAATATTTCGTCTGTACTGTTGTTGTTGGTGAGTTCAGTTTGTTATATGAACATTATTCCTGAGTCTCTGTGACATATTAGGAGGATTTTATGGCCAGTTGATTTAGATTTATTACATAATGCACCTTTAAATCTATGATTATTTACATATTAAGTGTTGACTGATTTGAGAATATCGTCTTTGCTCGCAGGTAAACCCTTACACCCTGCGATTTGAAGGCACGTGGGAGACCAGCTTTGACAAGAGGATGGCTTCCAATGCCTTCATGGCTTGCGGTGTGCTTTACGCTGTGCGTTCAGTGTACCAGGACGATGACAGTGAAGCAGGCGGGGACCTGGTGATGTATGCCTACAATACTAACCATGCCCGTGAGGAGCCTGTCAACATCCCTTTCCCCAACCCCTATCAGTACGTTTCCTCTGTGGACTACAACCCGAGAGACAACCAGCTTTATGTCTGGAACAACTACAACGTGCTGCGCTATGCGCTGGAGTTTGGCCCACCAGACCCCACCACAGGTGAGGAGCGATACTACAGAAAGAACACACAGGCAATATTTATTGTTGTTTTTATTATATTTTACAATAATGAGATATTTGCACTGGTGTACAGGGAAATGAAAGTTCCTCTCCTGTTTAGTTTGAGATGTAGAATTACATGTCAGACTCGTGAGGTTTAAAATATAACAAATAATAAGTAATAACTTATTATTGTAACATTTTTTTTATTCCTCAAACCTAAATGACAGTTGGCCTACAGCTGAGAATTACTACCAGACAAAATGATTAATGTGCAACATTATAATACACACCTTGAAGTGTCTTCTTCCAGAAAATAATGTGGAATAGATATTGTCCTTTGGATTTCAACTGACTGCATTTCATTTATGATACATTAATATCCTTATAAAGTGGAATTCTAAGGGAGACTCATTCACTGTACTGTAATACACAATGATGCTTTTTGCTTGACCAGAGAAAATGTCAAACAGCCAAAGCAGAATGTGTTTTTGACTGTTTCTTATCTGACTTTTGGATGTCTCGGATGCCAAATCATTGTATTTCTATCCCCACCCATAGTTACAGTAAAGAACGGCCTCTCAGATTTGACTGCTGTAGCACTTAATATCAACTTCTCTGTGTCATGGATAATGAAAAAGTCTTACAGAAATGATAAGAGGGAGGATGAAATGAGAATACCACACTGCATTTTGGCAGTCCATCAATATAAGAGGGAGGTTTGGATGTACTGTATATCTGAGCTGCATAAAGGCTTGTATAAAGCTCATATTATGCCCAGAGAGAGACAAGGCAGAGACAGACGGGCGGGAGCACTCACAGTTGTGCGCAGACTTAACGTTTGATCAGTCAGGATTTTTGTAGTTGTGATGTGTTGCTTTTATCTTTGCATTAGGTTTGGTTGTTAGTGATGGTGGCTTCACTGATACATTTGATCAATAATTTACTTCTCCCTGACTTGATGCTTTCTTTCCATCTCCTCCCCTGATTCTCCTTATTCCTCAGGAGAAGAGGCTTTGAGAGGCTCAGAAGCGTACATTTGTGACCCCAATTATTATCGGACTAACTTTTGTTCTCAACATCTGAGATACATTTTGCATGCACAAGTGTGTGAAAGAAGTGTGTCCTTCACTTTCTTGATCTTCTTTTTTGGCTTGAGGTCCTGCAGCTCTCTAACAAATCCCTTACATCCTCCTATAACTATATAAATAGCTCCAAATAAATTCATAGCCAAGTTCTAACTCCTCCTCTTTTTTTGTGTGTGTTTCCATGGTTACCTTAGGGCCTCTGACCACCACCCAAGTGACCACCACTCTTCCAGCAAGGCCGTTCACTTCCAGCGCCAGCCCCTCCACTGCCCGTCCTCTGGCCCCCACCTCACGCCCAATCGGCTCCATCAACAAGCACCCTGATCTTCGACCGATCACAGCCACCGTACCCGTCACCCGCCGGCCACCGCAAACCCCACAAGGCCCTGAGCTCCATGTGTGTGAAGCAAAGCTGGTGCGTGGTGTCCAGTGGCCCGCCACGCAGAGAGGAGAAACAGTAGACCGCCCTTGTCCCAAAGGATCTCTAGGTGAGGACAGCCGCATGTGTATGTTTTAATGGCTATGAATTTGTGACCTCTAATGGTGAGACTTGAGATTGTAACAAACAGAGGACTCCGCTCCGCTCACCCCTCCCTCTCCCAAGCACATCAGGGGATTACGGCGGCCTTGGCATACCAGAGAGGATGTCTGTCTGATTTGTTTGCATAGTCGGCTTCCACATCAAAATGTAACAGAAAGCTATTGCTGTTCAGGCTGCTGTAGAAACATGGCAGTGCAAGATGGCCTGCCTTTACCTAAAGTACATATAAAAGGCTTATTCTAAGGCCACAAAAACAAAGATTTACTTAGCTACTTATAGGTAGTGTATTCAAATTCTGACAATAAACTCTCCCGAATGATACACACTGGACCTTTGAAATGTGTGTTCATTTTAATTACACTCATGAATGTGCTCCAAGTGCACACCCACAGTGTAGCATATCTCTGAGCATGTACGCAAATGATCAGCATGTTTGTGCTCTCGCACTTTTTTTTTTTTCTTTTTTCTTTTCTCTGCTGTTGTCTTCCTCTGTCCCTGCGTTGGTCTCACCAGCAGGCACGGTCCCTGCGGACTCGCAGATGAAAGCCCGTGCTCCACAAATGAAAGACTCATCTCCCACAGTAACAGAGCTGATCGAAAGTGGCGAATAATGAAATGAAAGGCTAGACAACACAGGCTTCACCTCCCTTCATACCAGCTCCTATACTGCTAAACACTGCAGCCATCAAAAAGCAATCTTTATTCACAGAAGAAAGACCTCTCCCTCCATCCTTCCCCTAACTGCCTTTCAGTGGCTCTGTAAGTTCCTCTCTTTTAGAACAGCAGTAACGTTAAATTAGCAGCTGGCTTAATTGCCACATTTTGGCTTAGTGCTCAAACACCAATCTGTGGTCGATGGAGGAGAGTATAGACGAAAGTAGGGGTGAAGAGAAAAAGAGAGGGAGAGAGAGAGAAAAAGTGAGTTCGAAATGCAACGCCACATTTGCTCTGATCTTCCTACAGCTAAGAAGTGTTGTTGCATTTTCTGCCTTCTTTGCTCTTCCACTCTGTTAATCTCTCTCTCTCTCTCTCTCTCTCTCTCTCTCTCTCTGTGGTCTCCCTTCTTGCCTTTTCTCTGCCTCATCTTTGTGATTAGACGTCGGTTATTTGTGTTAGCGACAGCAGAGCAGATAGACCCGTCTCTCCTTTTATCCCTGCTTGGTGTCCTTTCCCTGAACCCTCACAACTAAACAGAAAAACCTAGCTGGAAATGAGTGCTGTCAGATGCTGCTTTCTTGTAGCTGACAGTAAAGGATCTTGCCTGATGTCTTTATAGTGGGGGCTTGAGTAAATGTTTCATGTGCATATGTTCCTTTTAAATCATTCCTGTTACGGCATAAAAACCCTGTTTCATATCCTCTCCCCTCACTTTCTCACTGCCCTACAGTCTATTATTTCACCTTTTCTACTTCTGACCCATTAACTCTCCGACTTCTAACTCCACGACCCTCCCTCCCATTTTATTCTCGTCTTCAAACACTTTGAATATTGCATTTTTAAAATTAATTCAAGTCCATTATTCTTCGGTAAAAAAAAAAATGCAGTCATCCCTCTACTGCACACGTCCTCCTTTAATTGCAGACACCTAACACTTAATATCTCTCCATTACTCCCCTGTGATCTGTTTCTTCTCCCTGTATTCATCTCCAGGAATCGCTTCGTTCCAGTGCATGACAGAGCAGGTCATGTGGAATCCGCGGGGTCCTGACCTGAGTAACTGCACTTCCCCGTGGGTCAATCAGGTGGCCCAAAAGGTGAGACCTGGAGCCTTATCCCTTGGCCATGGGTCTGTCTGCTTCCTCTGCCCCACTGCCCTGACCATTCTCCCTGTCCACCTCCACACACATATTAGCATATCACCAAGGCTGCCCTTATTAAAATACAGACTTATTTTAGTTGGCCCATCATTACGAGGCATCTGCTCTCAATAATTAATGCACTGACTTTTTTTTTACATTTTTGTTCGGGTAATTACAGCTAGGTTAAATATTTTTTTTTAAGAATCAGGTTTAATGTTTCGCAGTTTGCAAAGTACCCTGCCTCTTCAGCCTTTCCATCCTAATCTTATAATGGCTTACATATATGCTGTAGCTCAATATCATGCTCTATAGATGATAAACAGTTAGTGTAACTTCACTTACTGCCATTTTAAGCTCTAAACATGCATCTATAATCCGATTAATCCTCAGCTTTTTCCCCTGATCAGATTTCTGAGATGTCCTTGTATCAAAAGTTAAAAAAGTGATTATGACTGCTGAGTCAGCAGCTGCTTTCTGCGATGTACTTAAAATGAGCGCCATACATACCATTGACTGGCTCATTTAAATGTTATTTTCTGTGGGCTTGTGCCTGAATGGGTAACATCCAACATTTTGGAGAAAATAATCCATTGTTCCTAATCCTCTTGCCAAAAATTGGATTTGCACAGTTGTTGCCGAGGGTGTGATTTGCAAGGGAAAACAATGCTATGGAGAATGAAACCCTTACAATTTGTACTACAAGGTCCATCTTTGTTTACAATGATACAAGAGAGGCCAATAATATCTTTTTTTAGGAGAGAGCCTGGGGAAATCTGATCAGTGGACAAACTATTATGCAAACTTTTTTTAAAACTCGGAAACTCAAACACACAAACTGTTTGTATTCCTTCGTGTGCATGTCAACAGTTGTCGGTGTGAATTTTCCAGCCGTTTTAAACATGATTCAACTCATTAAAGCAAATTTGTTTCACTTATCACTTTACGTGCATGCGTGTGTTTCGATGAGCAGATAAAGAGTGGAGAGAATGCTGCCAACATCGCTGGAGAGCTGGTGAACCACACGCGGGGCAGGATCCAGGCTGGAGACGTCAGCTCATCTGTGAGACTGATTGAACAACTTCTGGACATACTGGACGCACAGCTTCAGGCCCTGAGGCTGGGAAACAAGGAGGCCGCCACACGGAACTACAACAAGGTATAAGACCGTGAAGACACACACACACACACACACACACATTATGCCCATGCTATAGGCTGTTTAATTCAAGCATTACAAAGAGGGCTGAGGTTAATGTGAATTTACCCTCCCTGGTGCACATGCAAGGACCAGTGAGTTTTTAATTTAGAGTTTTTTTTTTGTGTTCAGCAATTCTATTCAAGCCTTTGTTTTCTTCCTTCCAGCTCCAGAAGCGAGAACGGACCTGTCGAGCCTATATTCAGGTAGCTTTTCTCTTTTATCTGCATACTTTACATTCCCGTCGAGTCGGACTGCTCTATGACTTAAAATAACTCCGGGAAGATAAATCCTGGAGTAAACTGGGCTTGTAGATGAGATTCCTTTGGCTTAGTGCTCAGTATCTTGATTTATATTTCCCTTTGAATCATTACTTATGGGATTTCTGGTTTGGTGTAACTCCTGGCAGACACGGTGTACAGTGTTAAAAATGGTTGGTGTGGTATTTCCCAGAGCAGTGAAAGTCGATTTGTAGTTTTTCCTATTGCTCGCGGTATTCTCATCTTTGAGACGTGGGTTCAGCAAATGTGGGAATCAAGAGTCTGTGACATAATTTGAGCTTTGTTGCACTGTGACAGAGCCTAAAAGTGTAATATTGGCACTGGCTTCATTGTGTTGCACAATAAGGTACAATATATATGTGGGGCTGAGAAAATGTAATTAGAGGATAGTGTAAGAGGTTTGTGTTACTCCTCCCTTATGTGCTTTTTCAATATTTGTGCAATATCTGTGGTTCTGAGAAAGCTGTAATCCAATATCATGAAAAAGGCCTTGTGTATGCTTCTCTGTAATGATGAAATGCAGCATTCTGCAGCACACAGGCTTTTGTGTCTTGACCTGTCTGCAGCACACTGTAATATGACACCACATCTTCTGATCTCTGGTGGATGAAGTAAAGGCTGCTGCGTAGTATGTAACTCGACCATTATTTTTTGTCACCAGTAGCAAGCCGGCTCAGTATAACCCCACTGATCATAGGATAAACCAAAAAAAAACCTCCATCTTTGTCTTCTGAGGCAGTGGAATACTGTTGCATCATTCACTTTAGTAACAGCAATGCTCTATACAGCAGTCAATCCTTCATTCTGAGAGGCCTGAGCAAAAGAATTACATGATTCATCAGGCAGGCTACTCCAATAAATTGGATAGCTGATACAACCATCAACATTGCCATTAAATGAATTGTAAGTGTGAAATAGAAAGGTAATATGTCTGTAATAAATCCAGTGCAGGGGAGTGGGGAGTTTTTTTTGGCAGATTGCAGTGATGACTTTGTACTTAGAAGTGCTTGATTGTAATGTTACACATCTCACAATGCGTGACACCAAAATGAATAATTATCATGAAATAAGTGATAATTGCTAAATGGGAGCAAATTATCAAGTCACATAATTTGTGGCAGTAGACAAATTAAGATGTCAGTCATTCTTTGACATACAAACATATATCTCTCTCTATATATATGGTTCTGTGTGTATACATGAAATATAAAGCTAAGTAAAAAAGAGTGAGATACAAAAATAAACCAATTAATTTTGTTATAATACGTAATAATAACCAAATTACCCTACTTATCACTACCTAATATGCTATTATTACAGTGAAATTCTGAATGACTGTAATTCTGCAAATTATCATTTTTACCAATAAACGAATAATTGTTATATTATCTTATCTACCGTTCTTGCATTGAAAAGCATCTTGACTTTATGGTTATATTACACCTATTTGGTCATCACTGAGTGAAAACACAATAAGATACACAATGAACGTTATACTGTTTATACTGCAGCCATTTTAGGTAACAGTAGGAAAATCACTGGTGTAAATAATCAAATTAGTGATGTTCCATTGAGCATCTGTGCATGCTGGTTCACTGCCACTGATCTACATGAACTGAACACAGTTATCATTTATATGATCGGTGTCACCTGTGCTTTTCACTGCTACAAGATGCCAAAATGGCTGCTACGCAAAGGACCCATTACAAAGTCCTCTGTGCCCTAAATCACGTCATCATGTTTCCCTGTCTTGCTGATCAAGAGAATAAGCATGAATAAGTGTTAGAGCCATATTCACACCATGCGCGTTATCATACGATTGGAACAAATCTGCGTAAACCGCAGTAAAAAGCAGCAAATTGCTAGTTTCCAACCATCGCATTTTCGTACCAAGCGCCCACGTCATTTACGCAGCAAATGCACTTGCATCTCATCAGAAGTCCCGTGGGTGTGCTGGTCTTAAAATGAGGTGTGGTCAGGCGCAATGTTGGCACAATGTAATCTTAAGGGAAGTGGAAAGCCATTAGACAGGCAGGTTTCACAGTCCACATACACTTTACTTGTGTCACACACGGGGGGACGAGCTTCATCTCCTCCTCCTCCTCTTCCTCATCAGTTAAATGCATTTTGTTTGTCAGTGCATTTCTTTACACTGTGCAGTCTAATGATGGAACAGAGGGTCAGTAGGCCGAAGACCACATACTCATTAGCGTGGCGCTGCTGCTGGGACTGCAGCCCCCTTCTGTGAGTAAAAAAAAAAAGTGCACAGAAAAACAGGCGCATCATTCGTCCTCAACGGCAAGGTTACAGGACTCATATCTGCTACTGTACTTCCGTCTCCTCCTCCTCCTCCCCTTCATGTGCAAACTGTTATGCTGATGCAGCCGAGAATCCAAATCCGAACTAGCAGAGTTTCTCATACATTAGTACCAACGCTACGTGTCGTGTTAAATATAAAACAGCAATAATTTGAATCGCAGCTGCACATCAGGTGCTTGTTCTTAATCTAAAACTTGTTGTTGGCACATTTCTGTAAACCTTTTTTTTTTTTTTTTTTTTGCATTTTTCTATCTCCTCAGATCTCTTCTCCAGTTTCCTGCATTCACCATTTAAATAGCAATGTACCAGGCACACACGCACCTGGCATTTAGTTCAGTTTATTTTTTAGTTTGGTTTATTTTTACAGAAACAAATAGCATGAAACTCAGAAGGGAAGAACAAAAAACAAATATTAAAATGTGCTAGGAGAGGTCAAGAAGCCACAGGCTGTCCTCCCTTAAAAAAAATAAAGACTAAAAGCTGGTAACTAAGAAACAGCATAATGTATAGAAAAATACCAATAGCAATAACACCGGAGTTGCCGTAATGAGCTTGTGCTTTAGATTGTCTAAACATGTCCCCTGATCCGTGACAGTACATAAGCTGTACATTATTGCTTGTTCCTTGTTGACTGTTTGGGTTTTTGTGTACCTAGTGACAAACCTCTTGTATGTGACAGGCGGTGGTACAGACAGTTGACAACTTGCTGCGCCCTGAGGCTCTGCAGTCGTGGCAGGACATGAACAGCACAGAGCAAGCTCACACTGCCACAATGCTGCTGGACGTCCTCGAAAAGGGAGCTTTCTTGCTGGCCAACAACATGTATGGGAATCGCTTTTCTGACCGAGCGCCCAGCATTGGTAAGTTAGCGTTATTGACGGCGGGTGTAACGGATGAAACACAACGTGATCCACTGTCTGTGGGAGTGTTTTGAATCTTTAACAAACGCAGATGTCGCCCTAAAGTTTTCCTTGTCCTGTGTTTCCTCTGCCAGATCTTGAGGTGCATGTTCTGAACACAGAGATGGACTTGCAGGACTTATCCTTTCCACAGAATTACGCCAGTGACAGCACCATCCAGCTTTCAGCCTCCACGATCAAACAGTACAGTCGCAACGGTCAGCAACCCTTACCCCTGCCTCTCTCCCTCCATGCCCCCCCCCATGACGATGCTGTCCACTCTCTTATGTTTGTATGAATCTGCATGCAGTTGACTAAGTTACTGGGTCATAATAACAGGCTAATCAGATTAAATTAAAAGAAAAAAAGCGCTGAGACAATTTCTTTTCCTGATGGTTTCTTAACAGCAGTCTTAATAGAATAGCTGGGGAGGCGTGTAGATTACAATCGGCCCCAGTCTGACAGAGCAATCTCAGCACTCCCTGTCTTCCCCATTCCATTCCCTCGCTCCGTCTCTCCGCCATCTTATCCCCTTCTCTCATCTCTGTTGTTTCCAGCCCTCCTCCTCCCACCCCACCCTGTCGTTCCCCCATTCCTCCGCTTCCCTCCACGGCCCCTCATCCCCTTCCTTCTCTGTTTTCTGTCTCCACTTGGCTCTGCAGTGGGAAACGAGATTAGAATGATTGAAACAAACGCACATGAAATATTCATATGGAATAATAAGAGATCTGTGAATGCTTGAGGGATGAATGTTCCATTGCCCTCCACATTAAATCTCTCTCTCTTCCACCAGTCAAAATGAAACGGTCCTTACCATCATTCTAACCTTCACTAACTCTCTCTCTCTGTCTCCCTCTTGCTCGCCCTGTCACTCCCTACTCTCTATCTCTGTCACTCTTGCTTCCATTACCATATTATTCCCCCATTTCTGCATTTGGTCTTTTTTCCCCATCCCTCCCTCCTCCCCTTTTATCATTCTGTCTGTATCTCCATTTTCATATATAAAATCCTGCCTTTTTATGCTTTTTTTTTTTATTATTTCTTTCCCCTCTTGTTCTTACGTTGTCTGTCTTTCATTTGACTCCCTTTCATCTTTTTTTTTTTCCTCCATCGCTGTGCAGGACAAGTCAAGGTGGTGTTCGTTCTCTATAAAAACTTGGGATCTTTCCTGTCCACTGAGAATGCCACTGTGAAAATGGAAGTGGACGGGTCAAGCCACGATAAGAAGAGACTGGCGGTCAACTCCCACATAATCGCTGCCTCTATCAACAAAGAGTCCAGCAGAGTATTTCTCACTGATCCGGTGGTCTTCACACTCAAACACCTGCAGGTGACCTAATTCAGTCCATTTTCACTCTCAGACTCACGTTCACATTTTCCATCATTCCACTTACAGTGTTCTTCATTTGCTTTAGCTGGAGAATTATCACACACCGAACTGCTCCTTCTGGAACTATTCGGAGCGTTCCATGACGGGACAGTGGTCGTCGCAGGGCTGCAGGCTGTTGGACACCAACAGGACACACACCACCTGCTCCTGCAGCCACCTCACCAACTTTGCGGTGCTCATGGCTCACCATGAGCCCGATGTAAGTAAACAAGGGCGTGGCAGAGACGCGGTTGAAAAGGGAGCAGCGTAATTTATGCAGACGTTCATTCATGCGAGTATTAGCGTTCGCTCGCTCTCACTCACTCACACACCCGCACACGCATTCACATTAATGTACCCTCTCAAGGCTGACAAGCTCTTTGTTTTGAATTTTCTGACAGGAAAGGAACATGCTTACAAATTCATGTCCTGCTACTTCTAGCTGACATCCACATGAATTTGAATGTCGTGTATTTTTCGGGACATCTTGTCTCTTGTCTCTACATTTTAGCTCCTTGCATATATTTACAAATATTAAATAAAGCAGTTTTGTTCTTTTCTCTCCCCTCCCTCTCATCTGTCTATCTATCCCTTATTGTTTCATTCTTTCCACTGTTGTCCTGTCTATCCTCTTCTGCCTCCCCCTCACATCCTGCTCTCCTTTTATTCTGTGACTGCTGTGTCCCCGTGCCGTGGTTCTAACCATTTTCTTTACCCATCTCCATCTGGACCTCAGTACCAGGGGCGGATGCACGAACTGATCCTGTTTGTGATCACCTGGGTTGGGATTGTCATCTCCCTGGTGTGTCTAGCCATCTGCATCTCGACTTTCTGCTTTCTGCGGGGCCTTCAGACGGATCGCAACACCATCCACAAGAACCTCTGCATCAACCTCTTCATTGCAGAGCTGCTCTTCCTCATCGGCATCGACAAGACAGAATATCATGTGAGTCCACTGCCATATTTTAGTCCGATATCAAGGAAATTGGTTTTCTCACATATGAGTCGGGTTGATTTCTTGGATATTAAATGTATGACTCAGTCTTCTCTGGTTTTACCGTTTCCTTTATTAAACTGAATCACAACTTCAGATTAGCTTTGATGTTTTTCCAACTTGAAACCGACATCATCCAATACACCATACAATACAACGTTTGTGACAACTTTTTAACTTGAAAGGTGTGAAACTGAAAATAAGGCAGTGTTTTACTACATCACAACTACAGCTGAATGATATGCACAGAGCCAGTCACCCAGGAGGCAGCTTTTCATTTTTCCTCTGTGAACGTCCAAAACTTCCACCATATTCTAAGTGTCTGACTCTGCTCTATCTCCTTCTATTTTTCACTCAGATATTTGCCTTGATCTCAACTGTTCCTCCTCCTTCATCTTAATATTTTCATTCCTCATCTCTCTCTGTGGCTGCTACCCCCAGATTGCCTGTCCCATCTTTGCTGGCCTTCTGCATTTCTTCTTCTTGGCTGCCTTCTCCTGGATGTGTCTGGAGGGTGTGCAACTTTATCTCATGCTGGTGGAGGTCTTTGAGAGCGAGTACTCCCGCAAAAAGTACTACTATCTGTGCGGCTACTGCTTCCCTGCACTGGTGGTGGGCATCTCCGCGGCCATAGACTACAGGAGCTATGGGACCAAGAAAGCGTACGTGTGAAAACAGGCCTTTTGCACCTGCAGATTGACAAGTAGGATTATGCTATTCCCCCAGCTGGAAATGCAATATGCAGTGCTGTGTAAACTGCTCTTGCACCTCCCCCCGGACTGACTTTTCTGAACACACTTAGCCAAAGCCTGATGATTAGCCTTCATATGATAATCCGCTGAGACAGGGAAAAAGCGTGTGTATATGCCACTCTATGTGTGAGTGCATGTGTTTTTTGTAACTCTCTTTCCTCTCATTTGCGTCACTCCAGATGCTGGCTGCGAGTGGATAACTACTTCATCTGGAGCTTCATTGGACCCGTTTCATTTGTAATAATGGTATTCACTTTACACTATGATTGCCCTTTTATTTTGATATCACACTATAAAAGTGTATTAACAGTGTTTGGTTCTCTTTTTTTTTGGGTGGAAAACTGCAAAAGTTCATTACATGGTTATTTGACTCTTCATATCCTCTGCCCTTAGCTCAACCTCATTTTCCTCATAATCACTTTGCACAAAATGATTCGCAACTCTTCAGCTCTCAAACCTGACTCCAGCCGCCTGGACAACATTAAGTGAGTGTTGTGGAAGTTGTTTTTTTTCCCTCCAGTAAAAATGAATGTATATGATAAATCACCAAAGTATCGGGTCGGTTGGAATATGTTATATTTAATTAATATTTGTAATTTTCCAAATCCATTAGGTCCTGGGCTCTGGGGGCCATCACCCTGCTGTTCTTGCTGGGGCTGACGTGGGCTTTTGGCCTCCTCTTCATCAATGAGAACACAGTGATCATGGCCTACCTCTTTACCACCTTCAATGCCTTCCAGGGCATGTTCATCTTTATCTTTCACTGTGCGCTGCAGAAAAAGGTGATGGATGGACTATGCACACATACAGTACTGTGCAAAATCTCATAGCACCACCAGCTTTGTTGTTTTTATGTTGGTCAATTTCTGTGGTCATTGGCATTTAGATTGGAATGACGTGACAATCAGTTAAACTCATTTTCACGTGTATGTAATGCCCTTTTTAAACCTTTTTCACAGCAGATTTTTCTACATGAATTATTAAGAGAAATGCACGTTTTACCAATAGTGGGTTTTATAAAAGCCAGGGTTGTTATTTTTCAAGTGTAAGGGCAGGTCACACTAACTTTGACACTATAACCTGTTGAAGCTATTTTCTACAAACTACATACATGTTTCCCATTTTCCGGATTTGTTCCAAGAAAGTGATTGAGAAATAATTATACTGTATGACCGTTATAGTGTTGCTAAAACCATAAATCTAATGGTCACCTTAGACATTTTCACAGTATATATGCTCAGTTCATTTTGCTGTAGCTGTCTGTTAAAAGCCTCTCTTGCACAGCATAGACTAAACTTAGTGTTGACAAGTGGCTTTGAATTCTCCTCACAATGATGATTTCTCCTTTTTTTCTTTTTTTTTTTTCTTGTTCTTTCAGGTCCATAAGGAGTACAGTAAGTGTCTGCGTCATTCTTACTGCTGCAGCAGCACCTCCACCACCAGCTCCCACGGCTCCCTGAAGAACTCAGGCCTGCGTGCCAACAACCGCTACTACAGCGGTAGCCAAGCTCGCCATGCAGCAGCCCACAGACAGGTGCAGGCAGGAAGGACTCACATATACAATGCACACGTAGAGTAACACACACACACACACAATGCCGGCATTCTTATTTGGTTGTCTCAACGCATCAGTCAGAAAACTGTTTGAAAAGTAAATCTGCTGGTGCAGCAAAATGATTTAGGTTTTTGTTTTTTGCTCTCGCAGGGATGGAATGATAAAAAAAGGCTTTCTCTTGAATTAAATGTTTCAAAATGGTGTCTAAACACTAAATAAATAGCTGTTGAAACAGGGGAAATTTCCTCAAGCTGCTGATTACATTTTTGTTTGTATAAACTGTTGTGGAAAGAATTCTGAAGTACAAACTGAGTGTATTTGTGTGGGTCTGATTGCTAATCAATATCAATGACTCACCCATTACTTTGATAAGCACTTTAATTTACTTCACTTCTTTTGAGCCCACAGCCATTTTGTTTCCATTTGTCAATTTAAATAAAGGTGTGCATCGAGAGCCTCAATGCCAACCCTATATTTTACTCTTAATGACAGAGCAGTATTGATATGTAATACCATTATAAATAATGTGTTCATGAGTTGATTCACTTGAGACACTGGCACAATCAGCCACCTTGCTCACCCCTGATGTGAATAGTTTACTTTTATGGTTCCATCCATTCCTGGCAGCCTCTGTGCTTACCAGAGTAGATGACTCATTAATGAAAAAAATATTCTTTGCCATCTGTGTGCTATATATAGACAACATAAGTCCCGTATATGCTAGCATATGTGTCATGGTGCACAAACGCACACACACAACAACACACGATGAACTGAACAGCCTTTCCTACAAAGTGAATAAGACGCCACTGTTCACTATTGGAGTCGTGTCTTACATATTTCAAGTTGATTTTCTCCCTAATAATAACTTCACATAACTGTGTGCCCTTTCACCCGGCACCTCAATCTCTTCATCTGACATGTTTGTTTGTCTGTTCTTTGTGGATGAGAGCCAGGCCCACAGTTTTGATTACAGCAGCCCCACTGAGTTACAAAGTCTACCCGCCGTGTTTCTAAATTTAACTTGTCTGTTGTCTGTTTTCCTGCCACTCACTGTGCTCTGCTCCCTCTTCCAGAGTCGGATCCGCAGGATGTGGAACGACACGGTTCGGAAGCAGACAGAATCTTCTTTTATGGCGGGAGATATCAACAGCACCCCGACCCTCAACCGTGGTGCGGCCTACTTTCATTACTGCTGTGCTCCCCCTGTGTTCAATTAGAGAGAGACTTATGATTATAATTACCACCTATAATGTCTTACACAGGCCATTGAAATGCGCACTTTGGTTTAGGCAGACACTGCCAGCCATTTTGTACTTATTTAAATTGATCATACCCAAACACACATCCATAAATCCTTAGCCTGATTGCAGCCCCCTCTAAATGCTATAAAACAAACAGCACATGAATAGCTTAATTATTTGAGAAGAAGTGGAAAATGTACGCGAAGTCACTGATTGTGTTTCCCTCAGCAACTAGTGGCTGCAGTCATCTGTGACACTGAGGTGATCAAGGTTAGCTCAGGTTTCTGGATTCAGGAGAGGGCGTTGATGATGACACAGAAGCAGTCGCTAAATCAGCCGACGTTCTCTATGCTAATGTCATCCATTTGGTTTTTAATGAACTGATTAGTGTGTGAGCGAACAGGGGGTAATTATTCTAATTGAGGAGAGTGACAGGAGCAAGGCGGGGGGTGAGGAAGAGGGGTGCTATGACTGAGCTGGTGAGATGGATGAGGTGTGTGTTTTTTGTCTGTGGCTAAATGGGTCGGCTCACTTTTGGAAGGGGGGAGTGGGCTTTTCGTCACAATAGAGCAATCACCACCAGGCCTGGAGGAGACGCAGTGTGGATCACTCCATGTTGCACCGTCAAACACAAACAACTGTGCTGTGAAGCCTTTATTGTCTGTGCTTCCGTGAAAAGTTTGTCACTTGGCACAAAGTGAAAGACAAAGAGGAGCGAGGGAGGGAGGGAGGAGAGATAAAGAGAAATGTAGAGAGATGCTATCAATAAAAGAGGCTGAATGTGCCGAAGAAAGGCTGCGTTTATATCGCTGGCATCTTGCATCTCTTTAATTTCTCCACCTTACTTCTTTAGGAACCACAATCTCAGCTTGAGAACTGTTGTGTATCTAGAGGACAAAGCATTTAGTACACACACACACACACACACACACACACACACACACACACACACACACACACACACACACACACACACCCTCCCAAGTGTACACCCTGATTCCCTTCACCGTACTTTCCTCCCTCTTTAAGCTACTTCTTTTTTTCTTCAGGATATTCCTATGAGAGGCAGACAGACTGCTATAATCCCAACTAATTTGGTGGTATCTGAAAAAATTCTGGCATTAGGAATTGATGAAATGTGGTTGAGTCAAGACACAGTAGAGCGAGCCAGAGAACGGAGGGAAAGGGGTTTTTGTGTGGCATGCCAGAAAGATGGACAGGGGAAGTATAAGAGGATGGAAAATGACAAATAAATAGCTGTGTGTGAATGCATATTTTATTTTTTTTTAGAATTCCCTTCTCCCATGCTGTGCAATGAACGGTAGGCGTGAGACCCGATGGATGTACTTTGCCTTGGACTACTCTCCGTCATGCTGTCCTATTTTTAATTTCATGGCATTTCTATTCGACTTGCCTCAGGCTGAAACCATACATGGGCATTATACAACATTCGCAGTGTGCCATTTCTTTGAATTATATTTGTCTTGTACTGGCATTCACATTTCACTGTGAAATTAACTGTTTTTCAATGGCTGCACCCCTAGACTACATAATGGCATGCATTACTGTTCTCCCCCTTCTGACTACATTGTCAGGAGCCAAAGGGAAGAAATGTATGGCAACGCTCCAGGCAGTACCTCGTTCGTATGCAATTGTATTTTTACCCAAAGGTTACAATCAGCAGACATAAACATCGCAGGGAAATAGTATAAAATACATTACTCCATAAAACACTGGCAAAACAAAAAATAACCCCATCTGAATAAACAGTAAATATTCCTGTGATTCCAGATGTTATTACTGAGTCTGGAAATGTGACTTTGTGTGCAGCATTTCTGATTGCGCTTGCCTTGCACACACTTGAGATGAATATAACAGCCTGTTAGGGATTCTATTCATTTTTTTTTTTTTTTTTTTCATGTTTGTGTCTTACAGCAACTATGGGCAACCACCTTCTGACAAACCCTGTGTTACAAACCCGCACTGGTACTTCTCCTTACAACACTCTGTTGGCTGAGAGCTTCACCCCACCTTCACCCGGGGTCTTCAACTCTACTGGTTAGCTCTTCATAATCACTCCAGCCTATGTGTGCCGCCTTGATAGTGTTTGTATGTCGATACAATATGCACTCAGCTTGAATATCTTCTGTCTGTCAGTAGTTTGAGTGCTTGCACATGTTTGAGTGTGTGTGTGTGTGTTTGTGAGCATGTGGTTATTTCAGTGTGTAGCTGTCAGATGGATTCACAGAACAGTGCCAGTGCCAGACACTGCCTATAGTCTAACCAGCCATCTGGTTAGATCTTGAGTCTCAATAAGAACAGCCACACACTGATTAGAAGTTTAGCTACAGTTGTGATTGCCAGAAATTTCAAGGACAGTTTTCACGTTTCTGGGCAGAAAAAATGTGTCGGCTCAAATCACGATAGTCGTAGAAAGGAATCAGACAACTCCAGTGGCCAGAGACGGTCCATCTGGATGTAGGTCAGTCTGGCGTGAGTGCTTACTGTATGTATGTGTTGCTTTTATCCCAGAGTGGGGCTCTTTAAAGGGCCAATTATATCGCATTGCCGCATTCCCATTGCACTCGTCGGTTTTCCGGAATTGCTGCATTGGATATGTTTTGGTAATTGCTCCATGACGATACCCGTGTTCACTTTGTAAGGGAGAACTGACTTTGTGTGGCTGAGTGTGCGCCCGTGGAGTATCAGGCCTCGTGTCAGAGGACTGAAATTTAAGGCAGGGTTTCTGTTGAATATTTTAAATCCTCTCTGCACAATACGTCAAGCCTGATGGCCACAGGCCCGGCAGCTGAGACATTTTTAGAAGAGAGTGGGAGAGGAAGGAGGGAGAGCACTTCATTAGAATGTCTAATTACCCTCACTACCAACGAATAAGAGCGTTGATTAAAGCCAAACTACACATGAATTCTAAACCTAAACATGCATCTCACTGTGGCTTTTACTCTGTGGTTTTTGATTGCACAACATGTTTGGTGTACTGACAGAAATATTCAATAAACATTTCAATCACTGTACCATTTTTTTTTTTTTTTGCATGAATTATGTTTATATCTAGTTCTCACTCAAAGTAGTAAACAGATATCAGGTATTTTAACATTTGCTGTGTCTAAGATGTAAATGTAGGGAAATTGAGTCAAACAAACAGGTTTAAATGTCCATAAATTAAAATTAATGTGGAGATGGGAGGTTAGATGTGAGAGAAAGAAAGAATTGAAAGGAATGGATAATGATATTGTTTGTTGCTCCAAAGGTTCCAGTGATGCGTCAAGTTATTTTAGCATCATTAAAGAAAACTTACTGATTTGTGTCTTTTATTTTATTTACTCCACATGACACGTCTCTGGGATGCGCAGGAACCTTTCGTGATCCAAGTAAGTCTAACTCACTTTTGTCAGATCAGTGTCAGATAATTCAGGCATTTTCCATCTGATATTTATTCTTTTTCTCTTACTGACATTTCAATACAAAACCCTCTGACTACCATTTCTTTTGTTTGGGTAGAGAGCACGCTATCTAAGGCCCGTGACCCCTGTGGGATGGAAACACTGCCCTTGAATGGTAACTTCAACAACAGCTACTCCCTGCGCAGCGGCCCAGGGGTTGGAGGTGGGGGCAGCTGTGACTTTCTAGGTACTGGAGATGGAGACAGCCCCCCACCACTCCTCAATTCCCGTGGCTCAGAGGCCCTGGGTGGTGGAGGCATTCGTCGTAACCTCTCTGATGCGGCAGCCTTCGAGAAAATGATCATCTCGGAGCTTGTGCACAATAACCTTAGAGGCGGTGGTGGAGGCGGTGACGTAGGGGACAGAGTGTGCGGCAGCTTGGCCAGGGGACGTCCTCACGGTGGGGTTGGTCGGGGGACAGTGGGAGTCGGGCCAGAGCCGTCTATGGGCATGGAGGAAGACGAGGACTATCTGAGAGAGGGGAGGCAGCGTACCCCGCAGGATGTGGAGCTACTTTATAAAGCTCTGGAGGAGCCCCTGTTATTGCAGCGAGCCCAGTCTGTTCTTTACCAGAGCGATCCAGAGGAGTCAGAGAGCTACCCGGCTGACCTCACTGAGAGCCTGGGCCACAGTGGTCACAGTGGCCAGAGTGCTGGCGGGCAGGGAGGCAACAGAGCGCCAGACTCTCCTGCACGTGACTCCCTGTACACCAGCATCTCTAACCTGCGAGACTCACCTTACCCTGACAGCAGTCCTGAGCCCCTGGAGGTGGTGCCCCGCTCAGCCCAGCCCCCCGAGGAGCTGTACTACAGCTCTGGGAGGCCTGCTTTGGGGTCTCGTGGGGCCCCCATGCAGACCTTCTACCAAGCCCCACTGCGGAGACCAAGTGGGGAGGGACACCTGGCTCAGGAGCCTGTTCACAATGAGGGAGACGGACAAATGCAGTTGGTCACCAGCCTGTGACTGAAGCCTGAAGGAGGAATTTGGGGACTAATGTAATGGAGAATCGCCTCCGAGCCTGCCTCGTTCTTGCATCTCTTCACTTTCTGCTTGTTTGGTTGCCTTTCTTTCTCTTGACATTTATTTAACTAACAGATGAGCAAACAGAGTGACCTTCAGAGGAAGTTGTGGCTGACTCTGCAGAAGCAGCTTTTATCTTAAATGCTCCTCTGTCTTATGGAGATGATTGATGGGTGTTTTTCAGCAGAGCCTTCATATACTTTCTCCAACACAGTCCTTCCTTGTTCCTTTGCTACCCCAAGGCCAAGTCCAGCACTCTGAATGTACCCATTCACCCCCTATACCTTCAGATATTTTGAAACTTTCAAACTTTGTTTAAGTTTTTTAATGTAATTTCTCCTCAGACCTGCCTCCAGAGATGGGAATATTGTTTTATATTTTATCTCATTCCCTCTTCTTACCTTCCATAGGTCTTTTTCGAGTCATTATTTGATAGGAGTAGTTAGCTGTGAAGACAAGGGAATATAGTACACTATGATAACCTAAAAAATGTCTCACAGAAAGCTCTTCATTGTTGCCAAAAATATCTTTTATTGAGCCAGAACAGAAACTAGAACACACAAGACAAACACACACACACACACACACACTCAAACTCAGAAGTGCTCATTAAAGCACATTAAACGTGAAAACAGTACTCCTTCAAGGTAAACGGGAGCAAGAGCTCTTGTCCTGAGCTGGCAGTGGGAGCTATTTCAGTGTTGCCTTCATCTTCTCTTGTGATTAATCGATGATGATGGACAGAAGTGGAGTAGAGGCAGAGATGGGAACTGAAGAGGCGTGGCACCACCCTTCCAGAGCAGGAAAACCTGCACCCATAAGACTGGCCAGTCCTCTCCGCTGTTCTCTCTAGTTATTTGCTTTAGGCATTTGAAAAGTGAAAGGACTGCCTTGCTATTGTTTTGAAGAGAGTATTCATCCTCTAGTGGCTGTGGGCGAAGACTGGCGTCACCCCTATCCCCCGTGTACTTTGCTGTTAGAGCATAGACAGTTGAAGTGGACTTGTTTCCTGTGTGTGGCTGTGACAACCAAGACTGTAGACATTGCGAACACACTGGTCAACCAATTGGTATATACCATGTACATAGGAACCACACATGAAAATCTACTTTATTCCTGCTATGTAAATAGAGACACCAGATGATCAAAAGCAACAAAAAGTAACAAAAACTATGAAAAATAACTTCTTGTACTGCAACAAACAGCCAAAAGAAAAAATAAAAATGTTTTGGAGTTTGTGACCTGAATGATGCACTCTATCTCTCTCCCCTGTTGCTCTTCTTTGCCCCATCACTGTGCCATTCAGTGAAATTCCTTGGTGATCCAATGGAGAGAGAGAGAGAGATTATAAGTTGTAGTAGATTTTTATTCATACAAAAAAAAGAACACAAAAAAATCCTGGTACAGATTTTATGTAATATAATCCATTCTGTGTTGTTAATGTTTGATCTTTGACATTTCCAGGGTGCAATTGCCGAAAGCAGCGTTGGGGCGGGAGGTGTGGGGCAAGCGAGATAGATGTCACCAAATGTCATACTGTGCCTCACAGGGACATCAAAGCATTGTGGGTTGACAAAGACATCTATAAAGTGATATGGTTGGTTTTGTATTATTTGACAGATATAACCAGATTACATACTTTTTAATACCATGGCTTTAGCATGTATGGTTATGATTATTTGTTTCGCTATCAGAGAATATTGCATTTTGCTGTTTCTTAAAGACAGTTTCAGCATTACTCCAGAGCCTAATGTGACAATTCATTCATTTCCTGTGTGCATGTTGTGTTGAAGTATGAATGTGTGCGAATGGCAGCTTGTGTGTCAAGATAATGTGTGTATGTGTGTGTGTGTGTGTGTGCGTCTGCCAAGCACCAGATTTTTGTATGGGCACACGCATTTGAAAAGATATTTTTTTTGTGACGTGAATTGAATGCACATCAGATGACACTGCGATGCTCATGGCTGAGAGCTGCCATGACTTCTCCGCCTCAAATGGAAGCTGGTCTTGTCGTGGCGTTGGGGAAGGACAGGAGGGATCGGACCGCCTTGGGAGACGTGAGTTCCCCCTATGCCATTAAAATGACAAATTGCGTTGACTGATTGGGAGGAACATGTTTCCAATATGCCACCTTATGCAAGCGACATGTTCGAGCTGTCAAGAGAGTGCCACTCATTCTGACCTTTACACAAAATGAGAGCTTGCCTTCTGCTACGCTGTATTTATAGGTATTTGTTATGGTTTATCAGTTTTTATGTATGTTTTTGGAATATTCATTCACACTGGTTTATTCATTGCAATTTTTTTTTTCACTTTTTCGATCTCCCTCATAAACCTGCAGCAAATGAGAGAGTGTGGTGTGTGTGTGTGTGTGTGTGTGTGTGTGTGTGTATACGGAACGTGAGAAGAAAATAGATGCATCCGCTGCAGTGTGACATTTGGCTGGTACCTGACTGTCCTACTTCTAAGAGAACCCAAAGGACAGCTTTTAGCTGTGGCTTCCGCAGCTACAAGAGAGAGAGGGTCAAGGACAGATAAGGGAGAGGGATTACAAGGATTTCCCACCATTTATTCCTGTTATTTAATTCGTTTTTATAACATTGTACGGGCTACAGAGTGCGACGTGGCTCAGAAAGAGGGTACTAGTATCGTCCCTTCCCTTGAGCCATAGGGGGAAAGTGTGTAATACTGGTTTGAGTGTGCATGACTGGGATTTGCAGCAGACCCTGTGAGTTTTCTGTACATGCACACATATCCTGCTCTGCAGCAGAGACAGACCCTTTAGAAGTGTTGCTCTCATGGCTCAGTTGTTGGGGAGCCGCACTGTGGCAGCACTGACTGGTCAGCTGAGGACAACTGAATGTATTTTAACAAGCAGGACTGAAGATGAAACGATTCACTCCAGGGTGGAAGTGTTAATGGGAAACACAAGATGGCCATCATCTTTATCCTCATCATTCTCATCACCATCATCATTACCTCCATGCCTCTCTCATTGGATCCGACATAATGTGCTGATGCTGATCTCCAGTGCTCAGCTGGGACTTGCCCCAGGGAGAAACACTGTTTAGGCAGACACTCCCGATGAGAGGAGGAATGTGCGTCACCTTGGGCCTGCTTCTCTTTTTTTTTCCTGCACCTCCCGATCCCGACCTCCCCCTGACCCCCCCATCCCATCCACATTTTAATATCAATCTCAATGGACTCCATTAGTGCTACACTTCTTTGAGAGTGTTAATTTGTTTTGTCAAAAGCTTTGTTTACCCCAGATTAATATCTCAATAAACAAAGGAGTGCTGTACTGTGGTAAATGATAGTGATTATACAGTAGAAGGTCTGAGGCCCACGCTGTCGGATGGAGGCTCACATTATGGGAGTTTCTCCACCATTCAAAGCCCCCTGATTACAATAACAACACCATGGGTACTAATTTACTGCGGCATACTCGCCCTCAATCTTTTCTTTTTTTTTCCTGCTTCCTTTTCTGTCTCTGTCTGCAAATGTTTCACGCAATTCCCATTCCACGCTGGTGTCAGGCCTGAGAAGCCTATGGCTCAGAGTTTAGGGGGAAAGTTATTTAAAAGGTGGGGTGCTCAACCTTTGACACAGTGCTGTCTCACCCCTGCAGCTTAGCGTCGTTGGAGAGTGAGCTGTGGCATTGTTCAGTCTATCATTAGACAGCGGAGCTCCCAGCAGGCCCACAGTCCCTTCACTTGCATCTGACCCTTTCACACACTGGCTTTTTTATTGTTATTCCTTGTGATTTTTATGTCCCATATCACAGGGGTTGGAGGGAAGGGTTACATCTCAGCCAGAGATGTTACAGATGTCACATACTGGTAGCCGAAGGCAGTTTTTCGGGAGGGTGGCTGATTAGAAAGGTTAAAGCTGCTCAAATCAGATCAAACTGGAAGAGGAGGAATGTGATTGTTTGGTCTTGGTCATGTGAATATGAATCCATTGCTGATTCAAGGAAGTTTTCGGTGTGTGATCAAATGTGGCAGGATTTTCCTATAGAGATTTTTAAGAAGCAATGATAAAATAGTGCTATTTTATTATTGGTCTCCTTTATTATTAAATGTCCACATGATTATCATACAGTACTTTCAGAATAGTTTTAGGAATATAGAGCTGTGCCAGCAACTCAGGCCAGCAGCCATCGTAATGCACAGGGTGGGTCCAAAAACAGACCTTATACAGTCAAAAAACCAAAATATCCATGTCCTTTGACGCACTGTTTGTACAATAGGCCACGCATCTTCATCAGGCGACATAGTTTCAATTAATCTGCTTTAAAAAAACAAAAACAAAAAAAAACATGCTGACGTGTTCACGTACAATAGGAGCAAGCGGAAAGTGCAAATTATGTTTTGTTTTTGGGTTTTTTTGCACCGAAGAGCTGAACTGTGCTCAACCCCATTACGACGTGTGTGTCATCACGGGTAGTAGCAGCCTACAGCAGGTGAAGATGGAATATTCTGACAATACATCAGCTGCAGACTGTATTAATGGGCTCGTTACTGCAGAGCCTGGTCAGTATTAGACAGTCCCACAATACTCATATTTGTGGGATTGCATTATTGTGTGCTAGTGGTTTTATATAGCAGACTGTAGGCAGTGGGAGCAACAATGACAACTGACACTGTACAATGTGGACGTCTATACATAAAGCACCTTTTACAGAGCTTTCTGTGTTTTTTCTATGAAATGGTTAATTTATCATGTACCACTGAGACATTTGTGAACTGAACTGAGATTGATAATAATAGTTATAATCCTTGATTTTGTTTCTGTTTACTTTGAGCAATGATGTTCATTTGTTTAATTTTTATCTCATGGTCATTGCTTTGACAGCTGTCTGGGCCAAAGGGGGATGACTTTCTGTGTGTTTCGCGTCATCGCAGGTCAGAGTGACCTTGTATCAGCACATATTAATAAAAAACTATTGATTATATACATTGTTGAAGCTTTGGGGATTTTCTGAGAACATCTGACATTTTAAGAGCCGGGACTAACGAGAGCTGTGTGTGGCGGTGGGGATGAGAAAGCCGCCACCATACCAATCGGGAGACAGCAAACTTTGTTTCACTACAGTAATCCTGAGTCAGTGTTGACGAGACCATCTACACGGTGAGTCTTTCAACCATCTCATGTATGTGTACGTACATGCAGACCCGTGGGCAAACTTGCTCAGCTGGATTCAGCTTTACAAAGCACCAGTCAAGGTTAATTAATCATACAGTGTGGTGTGATCCCTGATGTAATCTTTTAATAACTGTACTGTGAGTACAGCTTACCGACTTCTGAATGAAACACTGTTTGCTCGCAGCTGTCGAGCGGCACACAACAGTGAGCGACCATCAGTGCACCGCAGAGTTAGCACGAAGACTGTGTTCAGCAGCTTATTCCGATCGGGAATAACACACCAAAGTGTCTCTGTGTTATTCCAGCCTGTATAGCTTCTTTTGAACCGTCTTATCCCAGATGTGGTGTGATTAGTGTTCAACTCCCACTGAGTTTTGTTTCCTTGACTGTTCATAATCCCGTTTACAATGGAGTGTGATCGGTAACTAATTAGCTAATATCTAATTATTATGTGCATTAGAGCACAGAGTATTCATCCATAATTGCAGCCTTTCCTGAAACGTTGGCTCTTCCTTTTATCAATTTCGATGTCACATTGTACACGAACCATGATGACATGTTATGAGCCCACCCCCCTACTACCCATCATCCGCCCATCTGCCGAGCCCCCTCCCACACGCATGTCCCCTTACTCAACTCCCTGAGAGAGGAGGCTCAGGGCCTTGACCATTCAGTCACCCTTTTCCAGTCGGCACAGTCGCTCTTTCACACTCTGTCATACCAAACGTGAGCGACAAAGCCTCTAACACACTTCCTGGCGCTCGGTCCATCTGAGAGGTAAAAAGGGGGAGGCATTTTCAAGGTCACTGCACATTTAGGGAGGCTTAAAATAGAATCAGACATTGAAAAACCAAGACTCACAGCAACGCTCGGCAGATCCCAGGAGATAGTGAGACGAGATGTATTAAATTCAGCATGAACCCTTGTGTGTTTGTGTGTTATTTTAATTACTACCATACATCAAGCCGCGGTGACAACAAATCTTTGACTCGCTGGAAGTGACATGCAATGTGCCTAATATACTGTTCTTTTAGTTAATTAATAAATCAGGGCACTATTATATAAAAATACACTGATTAACCGAAACACACACAAAGATTACAGCCGAACCACATGATATTAAAATGTATTTATTGAAACAAAAGCATTTTAATTAATTCTACCCAGAGCATTTGATTATAACATATACAGCATAAAAATAGGATATATGCATCTTGTAGATGTCACTGCAGTTAAGAATTTTAAAGCGGTTTAAATCTTGAATAATTATGCATCCATTGCATTTTCATTTCTCAATAAAACTAGGTGTCACGTCGCCATTGGACAGCAGTACTATGGACTTGTGGCTAATTACTGCCCCCATGTGGTAGTTGTTTGATACTTGAGGTGCGGCTTTGGATTCAGCAATTCAGAAACCACACAGTGAAATTCTTCCAAATTCACTGAAATACCATAGGTATTTTAAAATTAGTTAAATAAAAAGCAACTACAACAGGCGACACACCTTGAACATACTATCACCAAACAGACTTTAAAATCAGCAAATAGAAGAGTTACGGCATTGTTGCACAAACATGATGATAATCTAGGAAACACAGGCTAACAAAAGCAGGAAAGAAATACATGAACATTACATATTCATGACATAAAATCTAACATTTTTTTTTTATTCTAAGAAATATAACATAGAACATTTCTTTAGTTTCTAGGCCTTTATCTGACCGTACATTCATGCAATAATGTGTTTAATATAGGTTATATATAAATGTATCTCAAAGCTGTGTATTGGGAACATTTTCTGACTATATGTACAGTATATGTGTATATGCATATATACACACTGTACATGTATATTTGTTTTTGGTTCCCCCATTATTTTATCAAGCCACGCATTTAATACTCTCAGTAACAAAGCTCCCATCATTAATTAATTAATATTATTATTATTATTATTATTATTATTTTATGAGACCAGTGCTCTCCATTTCATCGATCAAGCTATGGTGCAATTGCTGTTGGGTAATGTCATCATTATCGGATGTAATGTTTACTCAGTGTGTAATGACGAAAGTTCATCGGACATCAAATTGTTCTTCAATGGAAGACCTTCATCAGAGTGATTGGAGATGTACAGTAGTAATAACGCAACACTGTACAAGCCGTGGCGTGTAAAAATAAACATGTGTATACTGTATCTTCTAACACTGTGAAAACAGGCAGAGAGGCTTTGTCGGTCAAAACGTGCTGGACTTTGTCTGAAAGGTTTTGCCAGTAAATGTACCCAAAACAGACTCTGAGAAAATATACGATTGTATTTACATTATACATATTATTATTATAAATATTATATATATTATTATAATATTAATATTATTATTATAAATATTATATATATAATTATTATTATTATTACTAAGCAGAACAATATTGTCTGCTTTTTTTCAACTCGAGCATTGACTCCACGTCACTGTCCTGCACAAGAAAGTAAAGAAAAAAATGAATCAGACAAAAACAACACAAGAAGAGCATTTTAGCAGAAAGTGTGAACATGAAATTTACTCACTTGTTCAGCTTCCGCCATCGAGGTCTTGGTCAGCGCCGCCGTTTTCAACAAAGCTGCATTTTCACCTGTCATGTCAGAACCTCGGCCCTTCCCTCTAGAGAAGAGAACAACAGGGAATAGGAACATGAACCTCTGTACAATGAGAGCGTCTCCGTCTCTTTCTCTGGGCAGACAAAAGACAGTTTCAGGAGCCTTTGCTCTGACAGCTGTCCAAGCAGCAGACAAAATGAATCAAGCTTTGAAAGAGAATGGAGACTGGAAAGCAGAGACAGGATTTCTCTTTGGGGATAGTTATAAGAGCAGGGTCTCACCGATGATCCGACAGCAGAGGTTTCTCTTCTGCCTCATCAGCTGCAGGACCACAGTCAGGAGGAAAACATCCACTGTTTGCCTCCTCGATTCTGAAGAAGAATTCAGAAGAATGGCTTAACTTCAGGGTGAGTACTTCTTTTTCTTTGTTACAGCTGTAGCATGTGTCATATATTTTGTTTTGTATTGTTTTACATTGTGTGTTTTCTTCACTTTTGGGGTATTTATTGTGCACCCTTTGGCTAAATTAAAGTAACATTTGATTTAATCTAATATCAATCTATAGTCTTTGGCCAATTTAATTTATTTATATTTTTGCCTGTTTTAATCTTGGTATTGTGGCATCATTATGTCTCTTTATCCCCCATTTAATACATTTTTATTATGTATTAACTTTCATTATTTATTTATTTGTCATTTTTAATTTGGTTTATTTATTATGTTATATTACATTATTTTCCGCATATGTATTGTGAGAATGATATAATATTAATTATTTTTTTGAAATGTATCTTTAACTTTACTAAACTCTATTTAACTTCTTATTTGTCTATATATCATTTGCACACTTGTGAGATAATATTACCTGTATGTGTGTTACATTTTACAAATAAATTCATTAAATATTTATGAAATACTTGTTTTATAAGGTGAAACAACAGACTTACTTCACATCATCTTTTTCCTTATCATTCACTCCTCCTGGATCACCTCTCAAGTTCCTGATGCAGCCATATAAAAGAGTTATTACACACCGGTAAGCAATAGCAATTATTAATAATCGTAATAATAATAAACACACCGACAACACAGTCATATAAACGTACCTGTTCATAGCTTGATAACGAGAGGCTTCCTCAGGGGCAGTGTTGTGTCCCCTGCCATACAAATGGTAGTCATAAGAGTGCACTGAATCTCATTTACTTACATTGCTGTTATTATAAATTAATATAATTCTAATTAATACATTATATTCTCACTTTTGGATTCTCTTGTTGCTCAAGTCCAGACTAAGGGCATGAGGCATGAGTCCATCAGCCTCAGAATCGATACTGTGGAGACAGGTGAAAGGTAGCTTTTAGCATAAAATCGTCTAGCCCTAATGTTAATTAAAATACAGTCTTTGATTTTTGACAATAGGGTAATAACAAGTCACAGTCGATGTTAAGCCTCACCTGTGAGTATGCGCTACTCCAGGAGTGCCGTCTTGCTGAGGTGGGATGTCGTCCATGCTGCAATAACAAAGAAACAATATTCAAGGTTGGATGTATTCACCCCAGACGTCTGTGTCTGTGGTCACTTACACAATCTCAGCTTGTACATGCCCAGCTGCGTATTCCGGATCTCCACACTCTTCATCGCGGGGCCTTACAGGGACAAAGAGTATTACAGTCGGCAAAACAGAAAATCAAGTTTTTTTCAATAGAGGAGCTAAACTTATTAATTAATTAATTATTTGAGCAATGATCTCCTCTACCACTTGTATAAGTAAAAGTAGTACAAGTAGTTAACAACAAGAGTGGATGCCAACTGCGACTGTATGACTCAAGTGTATTTACGCTGAAGTGTAAGTAATACTGACCCAGATTCTCCGGTACAGAAATTCTTTGCCCTGAGAACATAGTGAGTCCATAGGTGTCTAAGAAACCCAGAAACAGTAGCTGCACCTTGTTGGTCCCTAAATGAATTGATTAAAAAAACACTGTAAATAATTGTACTGTATGTAACAATTTTATTTTTGGCATGCATTACATAACTCACTTGATTTTCCTTTTCCATGAAATGTACAGGCACCCAAACCCCACAGCAACAAAGATCCCAACAGCTATTATCAAACCAACTGATACTGAGAGGAAAACAGGCAAAATGCAAACACTCATTTTACATTTACAATAATATTGATAACATCCATACTTTCAATGTAGTGGAATAAGTGAAAGTCTACTCACAGATGATGATCCATGTTGCGATACCAGGATCAATATGCTTTATTTTCGCTGTTTAAGATAAAGAGGAGAGAGACTTTACATTTCGTGCATATATATACTTAAATATTTGTATATAATTAGTGGTAAGACGGGGGTCAAAGGTTAGGCAGTTATTTATGACGTATCAATGCTTACTTTTATAATTCAACCAGGACTCATTCACATGCTGATCCTTAAAAAGCAAAAGAAAAGTATTAATTAATAGTATGCTCATCATATACGGCAGGGGTGTCAAACTCATTTTCCACATCAGCATAATGGTTAGCCTCAAAGGGCCAGATGTAACTGTCATACAGAATAAATGTAACTAAATGTAACCAAATATAATGTAAAATAAAGGTAACTAATCTGTAAAATATTGCTAAATAACTTTCTTTAGTTATTACTTATTCAATTTCACTCGTTGCATGATGCATATACAATGATACGCTGTGATCTAGTGGCGGTGCCGTCACTTTGCCGGTAACACAATTGCCATGCATTGTGGGAAATGTAGTTTATGGTCAACGCACGCCTTAAAGCAGCATAGACCTTAGATTTTAACACAGATTTTTAAGACCAATTAATCACTCGCGGGCCACATAAAGTGACGTGGCGGGCCACATCTGGCCCCCAGGCCTTGAGTTTGACACATGTGATATACGGTATATTGAGCGAGAACTCACCTCATTGAAGCAATGTATTTGGATGTCTCTGCATTCTTTCATTGTGATGGAGTTGTCATCCATACTCATCACTTCAGAATTGTAAGATATGTTGCCATGCAAGGCAGTGGCAATCACAGTCTGTTGGAAAGTAAGTATTGGTTGTCTTTGAATCACAGTAACACACACTTTAAGGACTAATAAATGTCTTGCCATCATTATTTTGTGCAAAAAAAACAAACAACTTCTGGGTTGGAAAATAAATCAAAATACCTGATTATGATTAGTGACAGTGATCTCATGTCCAACAGGGCAGTCGAGAGGGTATTTGTAGCCATCTTGTGTTTCGATGTCGAGGCAGGAAATGTTTCTGTCCACAGCTGAACAACAGATACAGATTGCGTCATTAACAAAGCCTTAAAACAAACAACTTCCTGGAGTAACAACAGAGAGAAACCATGTTGCGCAAAAGAGGAAGTGTTGAATGAGAAAGTGTCAATTAAATCAAAGTTCAAGTGTGATCTGAAACTTTTATCTTTGCCCAGAATAACACGATTCATAAGAGAGTGTTTTCCCTCATTTCTATTCCGTGAAGTATGTGGCGTAAATTATCCCATGTTATCTTGGTATAGCTCAGATGAATAATAATATGACTATTAAACCAACAATAAATGACTAATAGAGGCAACACAGGCAGCAGGTGTGGAAGATATTGGAGAGGAACATTTTTTAATTTATGCAAATTTGAAACGGGAGCCAGTGTAGATGTTGTAGGACGGTGGTGATGTGGTTTATGGAAGGGTTTCTGATGACATTTTTATGATGACATTTATCGGTTTGGACACTTTTTGGACACAAAATGATGTACTACTGTTAATGCTGAAAGACCAACATTGTTTACTGTATTGTACTGAGAAATATCGATTTTGAAATAACTGTGAATACCGAGTTTGGCAATCCATCCCTACTTGCAAAGACTAAGCCTAATAATCCCAACTTCTCTGAAAATGGGGTTTGTAGTTTTATTCTTTTAACTCTAAATTTAACTGAGCACTTTATAAGGCCACTACAGTGATTTCAGAGCAGAGTATTATCACACCAACTTACATTGACTAGACGCATTCATTCTACATTTACAACTGTGCTTTAAATGTAGTGGAATAAGTGAATTTGTACTCACAGGAGAGATTCCATTCTTTGGTCTTTTTTTTATCTGTTTAAGGTAAAGAGATGAGCGATTTGTAGATATTATGCATACATCATAGGCGTTCTAGTAATTCATATATAATCAGTGGTATGAGATTAAAGGTCAAAGGTCAGATCATTGCTTACCTGTTCTGTAAATCAACCGGGACTCGCCGTCAGACTGACCCTTGAAAAGCAAAGTCCATATTGTGAAAGTATTAATTAATAGTATGCTGATCATATACAGTATATCGAGTGAGAACTCACCTCATTGAAGCAATTTATTTCAATGTCATTGCATTCTTTTGTGAAGATAAAGTTGTCATCAAAGCTTATCACTTCAGGCAAATGTTCTCTTACGCCGTTCACAGCAGTGGCTATGGTAATCTGTTGATGAGTAATGAGAGGACGTCTTTGAATTACAGTAAACCCAAAGAAACAGGAAATCAGTGTGCAAAAGTAACTTTCGATTCCCCGTCTTTGTGTTAGTTATGTCCCGTAAAAGGCCTAATAAATCCCTTGCCATGTAAATAACTATGAATTACGATAGAGTTTGCAAAACAAACAAATCAAAAATACCTTATTTCGTTGCACACTAAAGTCATGTCCACGACACCCATGAGGGAATTTGTAGCCTTCTGGTGTTTTAATTTCACGGCAATCAATATTTCTGGGAATATTTTCTGAAACAACAACAAAAGTTTGATTAATAAACACATTTTTTTTTTTTGTCCATCCTCGATACTCCTTGATGTCTTCGGATTTCTGGTTTGAGCTCAGTTTTCCACTCAGAAGTCACAAACTCACACAAAAAAAGGTAAAACATTGACTAATACATTCTCACAATTACTTCTCTTACCTAGTGTATTGACTCCGGCCAGTAATATTGTTGCAGTCGTTAAATACACGGGAAAAGTCATTTTTTCAAACGTAGGTTGACGACAGAAAGTTTGGAGTGGACCAGGAAGTGTTAAATCAGGAAGTCACATGGCAGGAAAGGGAGTGTCTTTTCAGTGTAACCTGAGACTTATCTTCCGTCTGAATACATTTGTGCTACATATGCTGGCAGAATTTATGATTTCTTGGCCATTTTTCAGAGAATATGAATGATAACACTTTTCTTTCACTCATGGTTAGTGGTTGGCTGAAGCCATTTATTGTCAAACGACTGTGTTTACTCTTTTTAAATCATAATTACAAAACAAACTATCCAAATGACCTTGATCAAAAGTTTATATACCCATTCTCAATAGCGTGTACGGTATTTCCCCCTTTAACATTAATGACAGCTTGAAGTCTTTTGTGGTAGATGTGGATGAGGCTCTTTATCTCCTCAGATGGTAAAACTGCACATTCTTCCTGGAAAAAAGCCTCCAGTTGCTGTAAATTGTCTTGCTGTCTTGCATGTACTGCATGTTTGAGGTCTCTCCAGAGTGTCTCAATGATATTGAGGTCAGGAGACTGAGTTGGTCACTTCAGAACCTTCACTTTATTTTGCTGTAGCCTATGACAGGTTAACTTTGCCTTGTGTTTTGGATCATTGTCATGTTGAAATGTCCAAGTACGTCCCATGCACAGCTTCTGGGCTGATGAGTGCAATATTTTTTGATAACTTGCTGCATTCATGTTGCCATCAATTCTGACCAAATTTCCTGTGCCATTTGTAGCTCACACATCCCCAAAACATCAGCGACCCACCACCGTGTTTCACAGGAGGAATGGTGCACCTTTCACCATAGGCCCTGTTGACTCCTCTCCAAATGTAGTGTTAATGACTTTGTGCCAGAAGGTTTGAGGCTTGTCTTTGTGCTCTTTGTTGTATTGTAAGCGCGCTACTTTGTGGCATCTGCGTAGTAATGGCTTTCTTCTGGCAACCTCGACCATGCAGCCCATCTTTGTGCAAGTGCCTCCTTATTGTGCATCTTGAAACAGCATCCACATTTTTCCAGAGTCCTGTATTTCACCTGAAGTTATTTGTGGGTTTTTCTTTGCATCCCAAACAATTTTCCTGGCAGTTGTGGCTGAAATCTGTGGTTTGTTTCAAACAGAACCCCCCATTTTCCACTTCTTGAACACTGTTGACTGGAAATCTCAATTCCTTTGATAATTTATTGTATCACTTTCCTATTTTATAGAGTTCAACTACCTTTTCCTGCAGATACTTTGACAATTATTTTGCTTTCCCCATGACTTAGAATCCAAAAATCAGCCAAATCACCAGGGTATGTAAACTTCATTTGGTCATTTGGATAGGTTGTGTTGTAATTATGATTTAAAAAGAGTGAAAACAGTCGTTTGACAATAAATGGCTCCAGCCAACCACTAACCATGAGTGAAGGAAAAGTGTTTGTGTTATCATTCATATTCTCTGAAAAATGGCCAAGAAACTGTAAATTCTGCCAGGGAAGAAGCTGTTGATGATGATTTCTGAGCCTGCCCTCTATTTGACTCAGCTGAAATCCAAATTCATGTAAACAGGCTACATTTGTACTGTTTTTTGTGAAACTCTGTACTTCTGAGCAGCTCAGCCTGTCTGGCAACAATCATTCTATACGGTCAAAGTAAGTGCTTGGAGAGTGTACTTTAGCAAACTGAACACAAGGGGAAGCCCTTGTCCTGTGGGTCAGATACACTGAGCAGACAGTCGCTGCTTCAGAGAAACAATATTGACGCAGGGTTTTAATTATATTCTAGATGAAGAAACAGAAATAAATTAGGTTAAGACGTGATGTACTATACATTATATCCACTCTGATTCCAACACAGGGGTCTGACAAACACATTCTACAGCCCGCTAGAAATTCGGCATTTTGACAGGTTTGTTTTGTAATACTCGGGCGGATGCATTTGTTTATCTGTGTTTATTTGTGGTGTGTATTCTTCTGTTGTTTTACGTTACAGCTGGTGGATGGACCGAGGATGGCAGTCCTCCCAACAGACTCCTCTACTCAAAGAGGCCCTTGTCATTATCCATACACACACACATACGGGGGGGAGATAAAGCCAAAACTCCCATGGTGAAACACGCCTCATTTACACTGCATCTTCTCTGGTCCACCGAAAAAACACAGACGATACTCTGTGTCACTCAATATGGGCCCCCTATCTCTACAACGCTGACTACTTCCCTCCCTTCATCCTTCTGTCTCTGGCTCTCTTTTTGCGCTTCCCTGTCTCCCTTACATGGCAATAGTCCACCAGCATATAGTTGAGCAAAAGTACGTGTCCAAGACAAACTCTCAGGTGTAAACTCTTAACATAATCATCACATTGGCTCAAAATACAGTGGAATCGAGAGGAGCGGTTTTATTTATCATCTAATTTGGCGTGACTAACCAGTGTAACGTGGCATCATTCTTGAATGCTTCATCACTTCTTGGCTACAGTGTTATAAATAAATAATAATAATAAAACTAAGCTGCGTGAAAGTAGACTGGTCCAAATCATCTGAACTATTTACCATAGATATCAAGTGACAGTGGGAGGCCTGGATGTCCGACCATCCCTCTCCATATCCACAGAGGCCCTGCATAAACAGAGGAGAGCAGTAATGACGCAGAGCAGGCTGAAAACGCACAAAGCTACGAACACCCATGTCCCATGGCCCGCACTCCCACAAACACTATGCATCGAGCTCAGTAATCTGGAGGGAAAGACCAGATTCCTAACAGTCCAAACAGGACCTTTAGGGTAAATAATTACAATTCTGGCCTTGAGTGTTTTCCCCATGTGCCTCCACTGTTCCCCTCATAAGCAGCGATGAGCGATAAACAGCGCTCTCGCCGTCATTCTGCCACACGAGTATCTTTTATTGTCCCCTCCATGTGGATAGTCTAACTATAAAAGGCTGTTTTGCCTCTGGAAGGTCCCTTTGTGAGCAAAAAAATATGGGTAAAATAATCATTAACAGTTTACTATTATGAAACTGGGTGCAACATTCACAGTGTGTGAGTCATGCAGTCGAAGCTGAGGCAAAGCAACACCCCAAGAATCCTGAGTAGATCTGAAACAATAGTGCTGGCTGCTCAGTACCCTGCTTGGCTCGACTTTGTGTAGCTACACAACGGTTTCAAAATACAGCCAGTCGAGAGCCCACTGCAACCACAACAGAAATATACAAGCCAGAAGTGACTCCTTCAAAAAAAAAAAAACGCAGTATCCTGCTTGACTTTCTCTTTACATAACACACATGTACAGTTATATTAATAATGCAGAGAGCATGACCCTTCACTTGGCGTTTTCTCTGTACCTCAATCATAGAAGTGAGTGAACTGTATGAAAAGCAACAAATCACTATAGGGGTGCTTTTAAGTAAATGGTAATAGGCAAAAGTCAAAATCGTGCTGAGATTATTATACACGCTCTTTGGTCCGTCCAGTCGGCTCAGAGTGAAGCTTGAAACCCCCATTGGCACGGGCTGGATGTCACAAAGGGACCAGCACACACTGCCAGTACAGGAAGTACACCAACACAATCTAACGTTTGTACTCGCATGTAAAGAGATGTACAAAACCATCTCATCCCCGCATGTTTTATTCAGTTGTTAAGACCCTGACTTGTTAGGGTGGGGGAAGCAATTTTATTTGGAGGATAAATCTGTACTAAACAAAACAACAAGAACAGGAGGAACTAAGGGAGGAGGATGCTGTTCAAAATAAAAGGTACAGGAAACTGAACGACAATGCAAAACAAGAATAGCAGCCCTGAGTCTGTCCTAGCTCGACAATGAATATTGAAACTAAACACAGATCACACGCACGCACACACTAGAATGTGTCATATGGATTTAGCTTAAGACATAAACATGCATTTGTGCTATACCGTTACATTATAGCATTTACACACCGCACAAATCCATAAAGCCAATACATTCAGCAACTATAAAAGAATGAGTGCTAGTCCCAGGACCTCACACACCAGGGTGCACCCCCCCACCTCATCTACACCTCCTACACAACTATCAAAGCTTCTTCCAGCCAACTCCCCTCTCATTCCAAAACCACAAGTCCCCTTTACAGAGCTTAGTAATCCTGGGCACAGCAATCTGATCCTGCTGAGAAAGTCTTATAAAAGGAAGCAAATCAAACAACCGCATGAAAACACCTCTGGTCAGATCAGATCATAAACATCTTAAACGTGACAAATTTGAAAATCCTCAGGGCCTGTGCTCTTTCCAGATGAATGCCCAATGAATGCTGCATCATTTACATTAAGCAACAAACAATTACATCACAAAATTGCTCTGCTTTTTTTTTTAAAATCATATTCTGCTCAGACATTATAACGCACAATATGATACAGCAACTTGGACAAGCTCTATTAATCTGTTTTCCAGCTCAATCTCCTGAGAGGGATCTGTGTCAGAAAACAAACCTCTCTATTTGAAGCGTGGCCTCCAGTTAAACTTGCTTAACTTCTGCTTTTCTCTGTTTATATCGTTCTTCTTTTTGCCTTGTTTTCCCCCTTACTTCATTTTTCTTCCCCTGTCATTCCCCCCTCTCCCTCTTTACTCTGTTTCTCCATTGTTTTCCCCCTGTTGCTTCGTTTCTTTGTGCTCCTCATTTCTTTTCCCCTTGTGATTCGTTGCTGGCATTAGTCTCGTATTTGGTTGGGCGAACCCAGGGAGAGCGTGTCTTGTTACAGCAGTCCAGGCCCTCTTGATAAAGCCTTTCATTGTGAGGGATAATCCCTGAGAAACAATCAGGATTTTTATTTTGTAGCCTCGGTTATTTCTGTAGCCTCTCACCTAAATTTGCATGTCAGACCACGCAAACAAGTACATGTATAAGAACTGGCATGCACTGCACAACAAGTGAACTCATGAGAAAGTATGTCAAAAATTTACATCAAATTACCCAATTAGGTTATTTTTGTTCCTACTGCTCTCTGCACATCCTGTCATCCACCACAGAATCTAACTGTGTCTCATCTAAAGCCTCAGTCTTAGGGGACAGTTATTTGTAAAGGGGGAGTAGCTGCAGTGCTGTAAAATGTCAGTTATGATGGTATTTCTGTCACAGTCATGTTTTGTTTTGTTAAGGCAGCCCTTGTGTGGCTGTTCACACTTGACTAAGCCCTATTGTTAAATAAAACCAGGGTTGTGTTTAGTAGCACTGCGGCTCACTGAGGTTACCTGAGGATTTGGAGAAAAAGCACAAAAGGTGCATAGGTGAACTTTAGAGCATGAACAAAAGATAAAGAAGGTGTTTTAGTTTCTTTGTCCAGATTCTCTACGGGGATCTGCAAATTGAAAGGAGAAATCAAAACCGTTTTTAGCACCACCATAGATAGATAATAATAATAATAATCTGCTTTGGAAAACTGCACAAGGGTTTTGTTATAGTTTTGTCTGCTGATGAGATGGTAGCAGTTTATTGACTTTAAAGGCGGTGTATGTAAAACATGTGCAACAGCGACTGCAATCCGAATTCATAAGAACGTGGTTGCCAGACTTCCCAAAATACATAAATAAAAAGCTGCGCTTGCACTGCAAACTTGTTGTTACACTGTGTTCGTGCAGCTACTTGCCATAATTGTTCTACCATCTGTTTTATTTTATGAACTTCGAAGCTGTTTGGTAAATGTTTGTGTGTCAGTGACAGACAGAGCGTGAAAGTGTAAGTGTGTGTCTGCTGTGGAGCAGGAACGGGGAATTATCACAGGATGACAGGAGACGATAAGGCGACAATGATTATCCATAATAAAATGATATGCAAAACTCACAGTGTGAGAGGGGATGGTTGTATGTCTCTATGTGGCCCTGTGATGGACTGGCAACTTGTCCAGGGTGTACCCACCTTTTGCTCTATGTCATACTGATACAGTAAAAGAGAGAGAGGGAGATAAAGCCTTCCTTAAACTTGGCTGGAGTTCCCTATTTTGCCTCCCTGTCGGCACCACACAAAATATCCACACCTGCATGTCTGTTGCACTCCATTGTCAAGTGTTAGCTGCTCTCTGATCGCCCTGCTGGCATCTCGTATGTTAAAGTACTATAAGCTTTATTGTGGTGAGCGCCAGTGGGTGGCACAACAGACCACAACAGCAAACCACAACATAAACAGAGTTTAAACAAATAAAGAGTTTGCGTCCCACAAGTGAGAATTTATTTTGTGACTTGCACCATTATTATATTTTTGCGTCAAACATGATGACATAGTTAGTACATGTCCTATACTACTTCTTGCATATGGCCCCTTTAAATAAGTTCATAACTTTGATTCATTAATGCTGAAAATCTGACGTCAGCTTTTTCATCACCGTGTCAAAACTTTGAGACTAGATTTGTGATTGTTGCATGTGACAGCTGTTCTGTGTCTAGACAGGTAGATGCCTCTGTGGTTCCTGCCTCCGGATTGACTCCCTGTCACATCAATCCTTTTCCTCCAACTGGAGGATTCCTTCACCGGCTTTTCCAGTGCCGCCATCGTCTGTCACCACGACTGAGAGGAAGGATGGAGATAATTACAAGACACAGGCAGCAGTCACTCACCCCAT
The DNA here is from genome assembly GCF_963457635.1 of Microchirus variegatus. Taxonomy (NCBI): domain Eukaryota; kingdom Metazoa; phylum Chordata; class Actinopteri; order Pleuronectiformes; family Soleidae; genus Microchirus; species Microchirus variegatus. The sequence continues at coordinate 17,645,501 of NC_139811.1, read as the reverse complement.
AAGGTTAATGTTAATAACACGGGTAGCCAGGAGCTGTGACTGTCAGCCTGACACTGTTCACCAATTACACCAAATAACTGTAAACAATCCATCATAAAAGCTGTTGTGGGCCACCTGTTATACAAAAGAAACATGAAATGATCCTTCATACTGTAAGACTAATAGTAAAAGAAAAACAACCTCACCTTAATAATGAGTTATTACTGTTATTAAGGTGAATTTCTGCTACTTAACGCATTGTACTTACTGCCATGATTGGCATTTACATAAGCTCTACTTGGCAAGTGATCTGCATTACTTACACAAATTACTCGCTGCAAGCTTCACTTCATTTACAGTCAGGTGTCTGCTGTGCACCTAATCGTTAAACCACTGCACAAAACTACCATTATCCTTTCTTATTCTAAATTCTTTTTTTAAAGTGTAGATATAGTGATGCATTCACATACATACACACAAGGGAGCAGCTAGGTTAGGTCGTCTTTAGCAGTTTCTTTGGTGTAGTGCAGCATTGTAAGTGTTGACCTCAGCACCTGTTTTATTTTTTTAGATTCCGTGTTATTCCAGTTGGTTCCTGGGAGGACTGTAATTAGGAGCGCCACTGCACTAATAACACTATCACACACTGCATTTTGATCTTTGACATACTACACTTCCCCACACCCTCTCTTGTACCATTATGTCTTACATGCACACATTTATACTCAACAACGGGGGGGAAAGGGTCACAAAAAGTCAGTAAATAGACCTAATATAATCTAATATAATATAAAAATGTGTATGTATGCAAGTATTTGTGGTGAATAAGGTGCTGCATATGTGAGATGGTTGTGGTATGTGTAAGGGAAACAGTGATTCATGGTTTACACAAGCTCTTAAACAGACAGACAGATGTGTGTACAGGTAAATGCACGCTCGTGCACAAACAAAGGCATAAGCGTGTAGTGTTGTGGGTATACTGTACACACTGTACACACATACCAATATACACACACAAACCCAACACTGCTAATGTTAACCACTCTCTCAAAAACTCACTGTATCCGCAGTGAGATCATCTTCTTAGAATGAGGTCAGTTATATATGTTCAACTTTGCCTCAACTATTTACTGTAGTTTGCTTAAGTGATGAATGGTCTGTTTTCATGACCCCCCCCCCCCCCCCCCCCGCTTGTATTAACTTGTGCTGGGTGTCATGTCACTATTACATTACCACAACATGTGAATGTGAGTGTTGCAGGAGGTTAAGCTTGTTGACCTTGGATCGCAGGATCATCCTCCCACCTTTCCACCGCAGTCATCACTGACACCTCACAAATCCTGGCTGTTGTTGCTCTTTTATTTTTTTTACTTTTTTTTTTTAACACTCCAGTCGAACATCAGCAGCCTGTACGTTATGAAACAAACCTGAACAGGAACTCATGCAGGAAAACACACACGCACACACTGTAATCTGTCACACTACGCAGTATAAACAAAGTGGTTTGGTATCTCTGCTGAATATGTGTCTTGTCCAAGCTCAGGGAGATAGGTTTGTTTTAGAGAAGAGTGTTTTTCTCAAAGTCTTAACTGAATTGTTATGATTCAGAGACAGATTTATTCCTTTTTCCAAAAAGGTAAATGTGTTTACTTTTCTTGGTTTTACAGCTGACAGAGAGACCGAGGCAAAACAAGACAACTGGCCGAGACCATCTTGTCCTCAACAGGGAGACGCTGCGGGTAGCAAAGGTCGCCCTACCCTGAAACGTTCAGCTTGACACTAAAGTAAACACACCACACATCATGGCGCCATGTCTTATCAGGAAACCGTCTATTGTTTTGTGCTTTCGTAACACCTCTTCAGCCTTGAAAAGAAGCCATAAATATGACCTGCAAGTAAGTAAGTAAATGGTGGCCTGTGAGTAACGTCTTCTGCTCCATTAGTTTCCAGGTCTGAATCTGTGACTAAACCACAGAGAGAGAGATTTATTTGCATTTCAACAAACTTAAGAAATGTTGAAATTATGTATGCTATGAGGAAATGTTCAGCTCTGGGGAAATAACATGCTGAATTATTCTTATGAAAAGCTGGGGAGAAAAAAGTACTTGTTTGGACAAATTGGCACTACTATGAATCTTAAAAAAACACATTTGTCATCACTGCAGAAAGTATAAATATCTCTATTATACTGTACATCTGTCTGTGTACCACTACAGCTTAACATTCATTTAATGTTTTTTTTTTTTTTAAATGACTCATATTCAGCGTGTGGTGCACTCCATAACCCAGCCTTGATTTGCTAAAATGATGCTGTCCTCATCAGATAACAAAATGACACTGTCCACATCAGATAGGACATGTGCTATCTACTCTGTGTGCCGCACATATGCCAGACTGATAAATAAGGCATGTGTTTACTGTTGTGTATGTGAGGAGACAGACAAACATCACACGTCTACACAAAGTTTCCACATTTGGCAGTGATTTAGATTCTCCACTTTCCACTGGTGGTTCCCCGCCAGTTCTCCGAAGACCAGTTTTGGACATGATCTCCAATGTGGCTTGACACGTCCTCATCTCTGAATGAACAGAAAAAGAAGACATTTATATCACATTTATTTCATCTGGAATGTTCAGAGTAATACTTTTTACGAATGCATACCAGGACACAACGTGCCAACTTGCCATCCGATGGCTGCAGGCAGTGCATTCATTGACTGTCATTACTATGGGAGACTTAAAAATATGCATAGCAGTGAGGCGGGGGGTGCAGGCCTGAACTCGAGCATACTAAAGAGCCCATTAATCCTTTCTAATTCTATTAAATTTGGACTACAGCTGGATAAGAGGCCAGCAGAGTTCCAGAGACTCGTCTGTAAAGCCTTGGAGACACACAGCGAAAAGCACTTACTTAAAAGAAATTCATACACAAGTAACTTTCTTTTCCTCTTCAAAGTCAAATCAATTTAGCACTTTAAGCGGCTTTTATTTGGTAGAAAAAAAGGATAGATCAAGTTATGCTAAGACTGTAGAAATAGTCCTTGCTATAGAGACTTTCAGGTAATCCCTTAAAGCAGGGTTAGAGTTTCCTAACGGAATTTCGGCAAATGCCTTCATGATGCTTGATGCCATATATGACACGTGTCCTTTCCGCTGAGATATGCAGGTGAGCTACGTGCCTTACTCTGCACACTTATCTGTCTGGTGATTTGGATCAGTGCTCTCAGGCATCCGCCCGGCTATTTTTGCACCTGTCCTATTTCCCGAAAATCATCGTCTTATCGAGGAAATCCCCAACGTAAAATATGAAGGAAGAGGATGAGTGTGGCTTCAGTTTTCTCTTCGCAGTGAAGCCACCGGGACAGTAATGCCTTTCACCTGTTGAGATAAGAGTTCAAATAGCCTCCATTATAAATGACCACAGTACCAGGCTACTATGTGCACAGTTGCAGCAGTGTAAATAGTGAGGGAGGCCCCTCGTGCCTGGACCTCAGTAATCTGAGCATACAGAATCTGCCGCTGCTTGTCGACCCCAATTCATTTCCATTAAGGCCACAGGGTTAGTGAGGAGGACGACAGCCGCAGTGTGAGGGAGATATCATGTTTGACAGGGTGTGTAAGCGAAGCTCGGTGGAGCAGCCTATGTCTTGCTTAGCTCAGTCACACACGGGACAATAAAAAAAGAAGTGAGGCAGACAAAAACCTGTCACACAAGCACGGGCATATACGTTGCTCAGGAATGAAATGTGTCTCCTTAGTTACGATATTATTATGAAACAAAACAGGTCCAAAAACCACAACTGTATTTCTTCCCACCCTGATGCCCCACGCCCATCACCCTCACTCTCCCCAATCTACCGCCCCATTTGTTCTGCCAACTGTTCCATTACTCCCTCCCTTCATTACTGGACAACTTTTCCTGCTTGTCAGTCTCTCTTAGTCTCAGTATTATGGGAACACCCATTACTGAACTCTCTCTCTCTTCTTTCTCTTGCCCTCTCTGTCTTATTTTTATTATCTTCTGTCAGCCGGCAAGATCCAAGAGAGAAAATAAGAAATGAAAGCAAATGCCTCCAATGCCCCAACATGTATCTGTCGAAGCATCTCCATGGCAGCATGACCCCCTGAAACAGCCAATCATGCTCCACTGCACTTGAAAAGGACTCAGGAACAGGACTAGTGTGCGCAGCAGCAGAGAGGGAGCAGTGGTAATGAAAGAAAGAGGGGGGCAGTGGAATGGAAGCTTCTAAACACTACATTTTGTTTCAGCACAGATTTTTACAACATGAAGACATACTTACTTTTATAACTCTGCTTTTAACAGCGAGAGACAACCAAGATGATCTAAATATTGTGACATTCAGATTTAGTATGTGTGCGCCTGGTTGATCTGAAAGAGACTGGTGCTTTTTTTCCCTTACATTTCATTTGCCTAATACTAAAAAAAAATAATGGAGGACAGAAGAAGTTAAAACAGTCAACATTCATTTTATTGGTTTGGTTTTTTTTGATTACAGTGGTTATTTCTGCCTCTCTGGCATTCACAGACAAAACAAACAAATAACAACAATAACTGGGAACACAAGAAATATAGCTTTTTGATAATACCTGTGGCTCAGTCTAGTAGTTACAACAGATACAATAGTGAGTCTCCGTACCTGATCGACACAAATGTAAATACAATCACTTTCACAAACAGGAAATAAAAAGATCTGTCCAAAACTAGAACTAATACTTTTGCAATTCTGTGTGGTTTATAAAATGACATACCTATTTACATTCAATTTGAATAATTATCATTTCAGGTAAAACAAAACAAATATAGTGTATGAGTCTGTCAATAACAAAGATAAACACTGATTATTCAATCTTGTGATAAAATATTTAATATTGATTATAATTAGAATGTTCCATTATGTATGTTCAAGTGCTATTAATAAAGATGCACAGGAGGGCCCTCTGGGTGGGTGGTGGGGGGTTTCACACAGCCACGTCGGCCCCCCCGTCAGAGTGGCATAAATCAAGGTGCAGCTCAGAGATTGAAGTCCAGGGGCAAAAGTCAAAGGTTAAAATTCAGTCAAACCTCCACCTCTGAGACACAGTCAAAGTGGTTAGTACAGAAAAACAGGCAGTGCAAGGGAGGAGGAGTTACCTGATTCCTCCCTCACACTGCCAAGGTTACTCAAAAAAAAAAAAGGAAGATAACATTTTATTACAGCACAAATAGTGTTTTTCTTTTATATATATCTCCTTACATACAAGTTATTGTTTAAGACATGGTGATGTAGGGCAGGCTGATTAGAGCACTGAAGGTAAAATCGGTTAGAAGTTTAAGCCAGTGCTGTCTTTATATCTGAGGTCTTAAGGTCTCAGTTCACAGCTGCTTGGGTCAGGTTGTCCAAGCTGAGCAGAGTATTCTCCTCTCTGTCACTCAAGACCAACGAGTGACCAGTTCCGCTATGAAAGCTCATCACATGCACTGGCAAAAAAAAAAAAAATGCCTCCATCACAGAAGAAAACAAGTTCAAACTGGCAACTATCAACATTAGCAGCTTCTAAAAAAAATCCTCTTGAAAAATAAATGTTTATATGTTTTTTTTTTCTCTCTCTCTCTTTTTCATATATAAAAATATCTGTAATATTACTATGCAGTTCTTTTCACTGGACGGGTTTGACTCACAGTCATATGTGCTTTTTGTTTTTCACATGGGTGTGTTTGTGTGAACATGTTGATTAGTGTGCTTGTGTGTGTGTGTATGTGTGTGTGTGGGTGTGTGTCACTATGCTCAAAAGAGCCAGCATGTGTAGATTGTACTCCATCACCTTTAAGTGTACACCTCTAGTATAATGGTTCCCTTTCTTAAGAATTCCTCCACTGCTCACTTGTGCTATCTGACATTCTTCTCGTCTTCCTGCAGTCCATCTCCCCTCATCATCTGATTCCTGGAATGACTGCATGTGTCTGCTAACAGACAGTCTGCTGGCTGGACAGTGGACTCTCCAGGGACATGCTGGTGGGAGACAGGTCTGGACGGGCGCAGGGCTTAAACATGGAGGAGATGTAGAAGGCCTTTGGGCGACAGACACAGAAACATGTCAGAAGATACATACACAAACCACACACGCTGTCAATCACTGGCTGTTAATAAACACCGCTAGAGATCAGAGTGAGGGGAAATGAGGCAGAGGGCCTATTGTTTGAGTTAACTCCAGTCAACAAAGAGAAACAAACCCTGTGAAGACAGATCGCTGCTGTGATTTTTGACTTACCACCCAGTTTGCAGTGAGTCCTCCTTGGATGAAGCCTGTGAGGACATCAGTGGGGTGGTGACGATAGTCAGAGATGCGGCTCAGGCCAGTGTAGATGGCGATTATCACTAAGAGGAATTGTATAAGTGGGCGCAATAGGCGTGCACCTCGCCATGACAACCGTGCCTGTAGGTAGAACTGGACAAAAAAAAGAATACATACTGTATATTAAATTGTTGCAGATTAGAGGGAAGTATATATCAGCCTGTGGGTTCTTGTGTGTTTTAAACTGACTGAATCTAGAAGAGCTTAGAGAGAAATATCCTTTCAGTCTGCTACCCAGAGGCCAAAGAAAAAAAAACCTTGGCATGAGTCCATTAAAACTATTTAAGCGTCATTTCCTCCTTTTGTTCATCCTCGTCTGAGCATCAGCTACCGCTGCAATGCAAAATGGATGTTTGCATCTGTAAAAAAAAAAAAAATAGGGTCACAGGCCAAATGTGTGAGAGCAGAGAGCTCTTTATGAGGTGGCGTGGAGGTTTGTCTGGACCCGTCAACCACTGGGGAACATTTGGCCTACTTTCCTGCACTGAGACCGAGCCTTTCTGGGTTCTTCTCTACCTCTGCATTCCCAGCTGAGAGCAGGTGTCACTGTTGCTGCATCAAACTCAAGCAGCTGGCCGTGGTCTGTGTGGCATGTAGCTACAGGTTTGACACATTCTCTCCAGGTTGTCTATGGTCCACTGAAACACGAGCTAGCAGCAAGCTTACAAACACAAGTTATTTTGTGTGCGTGTGTGTTCTTGTATTTGGTATTTTCTCGGAACACTGATATTGTCAGGCCCAGTAGTATTTCTAAGGACCTGGTTGAGTTTAGGGCTAAGAATTTAATAAGTTGGGTTAAGGTTAAGCATTGACTGGTTATGGTTAAGGTTAGGGATAACACTTTGTTTAGACTGTCCAAATAAGTGTAAGTCGGTGTGAGTCCTTAAAAGAATAGCTGCACAAACCTGTGTGTGTGTGTGTGTGAGAGCGAGAGTGAAACAATGGAGTGTGGTGTGAGGACAGAGAAAAGTAGACTAACAAACACTGAGGCCCTTGTTTTTCTCAAACCACTTCTTCTATTCAATTCTATACTTTTTTCTCCCTCTTTTTATTAACCCCCCCCCCCACTCATCCTTGTCTGTCTCTTTTGGATCAGCAGAGCTGCTATTCATTTAGACTTCTATGGCACACAAGTGCAAACGGGAGAGGTGGTGATTTTCATCTTTTCCCTTTGAATTTTCCACACTTTAGTTGTACACAGTATAAATATTGAAGTCCCCTGCACACTGTAATTTAAGAGTTAATGATGGGGAATAGCTGAGGAACACAAAAGTTTTATGGATAATTATGTGCTTTTGTCTCCCTCTAACTGTCACTTCTCTCCCACAATGCACCAGTGAGTACTGGGCAGCATGAGTGAAAAATAAAGAGCTGGTGAAGGCTGGGGGGGGGGGGTCTTTGAGTCTTTGGCTGAAAGAAGCCTGTCGATCCCTCAACAGGCGTATTCAGCCCTTCACCCCCTCCTCTACATGAGACCCACAACAAGGCCTCCTCTGTCTGTTTAGCCTCTTCATCTATTCATGCCCCCCCCCCTCCACACACACACAAACCCCTCACACCCCCTTAACCGTGTCTCATCAGCTCTTCGAGAACAGCTGCCATCAAAGATCCGGAAGTATGAACATAATTGAACTGCACATGCCTGTGCGTTTGTGTATGTTTAATTAGCGTATTGATGGTTGCACCTGTCACCTCTCACAGGACTGTTGTCTCAAGAAACAGAAATGAAAGTGAGAGCTGTCATATTACCCCCAGCAATGTAAACACAACACCAAATACTGTAATTATACAACAGAAGATCAGGTGAATGTGAAGGTCACATTCCAGGAGGGTTGTGTGTCTGTGTATGTATGAGTGTGTGTGTTCCAGATATTACTCATGTTGTGGGGACCTAAATCTGTTTAAATAGTCACATCATGGGGACTTGTCTTCCTTAGGGGACAAAAAAGTAGGTCCCCATAATTAAAAGTAAATGATTACATTTTAAGGTGAAGACATTATAGAGTTAGACCAGTGGTAGTTATGGTAAGGTTAAGGAGTAAATCTCCAAGAAATTAATGTCACTCAACGTAACGGGAAACCAGACTCTGCGTGTGTGTCTGTGTGAGTGTGATCGAGGTGACTTACTGCCAGATAGAGCATGGTGTACATTGCAAAGGAAGCATGGCCAGAAAAAAAGGACTTCCTGAAAGAGAAGATCAATACAAGTTGCCGAAGGTTAAATATTTACACACCTTCGATGACCAAAAACACTCATGCACATATGCACATCACACACCTTGCTTCCTCCACCATCTTCTTAATAGGTTGTCTGCAGGTGGGCTGGGCCACATAGTTGCCTGGAGTGCAGTTGATGGACGCATAGGTGATGTTACAGACAGACAGGAAGTTGGGTCGCAGGCGTCCCACGCTTAGTTTGGCCATGTTGGTGAGAGACTGACCCACACAGCAACCAAACAGGAAGCTTCCCAGTTCCTTGTACAGGCACGACACATAGCAGTTTCTAACAAAAGCCCGTGAGTGCACACCTCGGAAACGTACTCGGTAGCATTCCCCTAGTGCAATCTGAGAGAAGAGACAAATGAGGAAAGAGAGTTTATTTTATTTCTAAAATAACTCCATTAAAGTAATGACATCTCAGAATCACTGTGTTAGTCAACAGCATCTTACCGTTAGACCAGTAATGACGATACCACCAGCGATGAGTAGGCTGTCAGGGATGGCTTCTCTCTCAATGTAGGGGTAGGTGATGCTGGGGTCTCCGCAGAAAAAGCCTCGTTTGTACGCAGTCACTGCCTTCAACTCGCATGCAAAGAATGGAATGGAGGCTGATGGTAAAGGAAGGGACAAAGACAAAAAAACAAAACAAAAGATGGCTCGATGAATGTCTATGAAGATTACAGAGACAGCAAGATACATAAAGTCAGTACCACTGACAGAGAAACATAAATGTGTCCCTCTCCCTCAGGGGACTGATATGTTACCCAAGATGATTTACAGATTCCCTGGGATCAAGCATTCCACACATAGCTGCCTCAACCAAGAAGAGCAGGGAGAAGGAGAGACGAACATAGAAAGACAAAGACGACACACAGATGATAATGACAGCGGATAATTAGGATGAGAAAGAAGGAACACGATATTAGATAGCATGTTACACAGAAAACGTAATTGTGGTACAAGTAAACAATAAACCCAGTGTAGTGAGAGCAGGATATTGTTTAACAATTGAGCTTTGTTCAGGGAAAAGAGCTGACTCTTGGTTAACACCAACATTGTGAAAGAAGTTTCAGAAGTGTAATATACTGCTAAAAGAAAACTGTGGTTCAGCAGTTTGATGGGATAAGCCTGCTGTATACACAAATGCTCCCTCACCCAGGTCTGATAGTATTGCTTGACAGAGTTTTCAGATGAACGATGCAGCATACAAATAATGCTGCATTGTTTCTGGTCATGAAGAACAATCAGGAAAAAAACTATCCAAAAGTTATGCTCTGTAGCTTTAAGTCTGTCTAATTTTCCATTAACAAATGCTCTACATAATGAGTTCACTGCACTTCCTGGTTGGTCACTAATCTGTATCAGGTGAAAGGAGTCAAGGTCTAACTTGCTTAAGCAAACAAGCCTCACAGTTTGATGGTGAAGGTTCACTGGGTAAAAATGTGTTCCGCATTTAAATCATGACAAAATGGGAAATGAGATTATCCACAGAAACCACGGCTGAGCTGCACAGCCTTTATTCTGATGTACTAACAATCACTAGCCGTGTAAAGGCCTGTCAAGGCTGCTCCATTTCTCTGTCCCTTATCCCATGTCCCCTTGTCACCCCATGGAATGCAGTGAGAACATGGGACTAATCATTAACCTCTGTGCCTCTCCCTGTCATCCCAGGCTTGCTTGTTGCCTTGGAACGCTCCCAGGCCAAAACACTGTTCCTGCCAGGGAATCTCTCAGACTACGTGACTGAGCAGTGCACAGGATACACACTCAAACTCAGGCCAAAAGGAACAATGAACAATTACACATTCACATGAAAGAAACGTTATACTGTACAATGCGAAACCCCTGATCAAGGTAACTGTGTCCATTTCAGTTGTACTTTTACAACCATTAATTTCCATGACGAAATCAGCTATACACTATCGGAGCTTCACTGCACTGATAATCCAAGAGTACTGATATATAATCAGCAACATATTGCGGGCTCTTTGCACAGTACCTGAACCAGAGTGCAACATTATACTGCAGTGAAAGGTTTGTGGTAGTGAACTTTGTCGTCACTGTCACGCTGCCTCGAGAGATAGACAAAACACAGATAAAACCCATGTGCAGGTCCATTTATTTTAGAATGGGCCTGGAAGTGGAAGAGGGGAAGAGAGCGAGGGAAACGCATCTCAGGCAGATAGCACAGGCCTGTGACGCTAATGAAGATAGAGAGAGGGACACAGAATGAGAGAGAGAAATGGGAAACACCTCTCATCTGACCCACATCTATATTTACAGGCAACTCCTCACACACACCTACTATACATTTAGTCCAGTCATGCACGGATACGTCAACATACACATTTATTAATATGGATCTATTTTATTTTCATTAGGGTAACATCTTTCCTGCCTATTATAATAACTATTACAACTATTTTGTGTGAATAATGTACTTTGTAGACATTTGTTCCAAATGTCAGATGTACTAGTAAGAAAGAAATGAAAGATTACAGTAAACAATTTCCTTATACTAATATTTTATTGTTAATTTCGAAAAAAAAAAAAAAAAACTGTAGACGTATCTCTTAAACTCTTAATCTCTTCATCGCAATCTCTTTGTCTGTGTGTGTCATACCTCGGTGGGGAAATGCAGAGATACGGTCTGGTTCATCTCAGGTTTAAAGGGAGTGGGTGTAGATCTTTATCCACTTCAGTTCAAATGAAATGCCTGCCATTTGAACCGGGATAAAACACCTCACACAGTCATCAGTTGCACTGAAGCCTGCTAGTTATACTGTATGTGTGACATGGGGCAGAATTAACACAAAAACATAATCTTGATTCAAATTTTGGAAAGAAAGGTGTTAAAAAGATTTGTAAAATTGTCTTTTTTTGTTTGTTTTCCATGCCATTCTTTAACATTCTTTAATATTTCAAATTCCCTGGTCATTTCTCAATAATCAATATTTTGCTGGTAGAGACATTATTGACAGATTCTCCATTAAGGCCTAAACGCACAGGCATGCACTTACAGACTTCTTTAGGGATCGTTTTCCATACATAATGGAAACCAGGAAGTGCTGAGCCGGTTAGTAGCGTGTTTTATTACTGCAGGCCTGCCAATACTTATGGTTTGTCTTGTTTTCCCATTTTTTGCATGTAGTTCATGGAGACATTTGGCTCTAAAACATCACTCCAGTGTGGTTAAGCTGCTGATTTAACCACACTGGAGTGATAAAATGCATCCCCTAAATTTACCTATAAATATAACAATAGATATAACAATAAACAATAGAAAGCGATGGCACTTGAAACCACACGGAGTGTCCGCATGCAGATAGTTATTTAGTACTTGCGTGATCCTACAATTCTCTGTGCCTTTCACTGACAACTACGTTACAACAGTTTTCACAACAAGACACAAAAACACTTCAGAGACCCCTCACATCATCTGTCACACAGCTGCGAGCAAAACCTCTGCACCTGGACTAGACTTGCTCAAAAGAGAGCCCGGCTAGGAACGGCCTGCCAGGGAACCTAAAAGGAGGCGGAGGAGTGGGTTGGCTCCCACAGCAAGGCCTAAATGTGCTGCTCGCTAGTCCTGACACTCAAAGCAGGAATGCTTTCAAATAGTGAAAAGCGACAGAGAGAAAGGGGGAAAGAAGAGAGGGAGGGAGGGAGGAGAAGAGGAGGAATGAGTGCAGAGGGGATATGTGCCTCACTCTAAGAAACTTTTCTGGTTCTAATTTACACATCTATGACCACAGCCCAGAATGAGCTCACTGCGAGAGGAGAATAACAACTACAAGCAAGAAATAAATTAAACAAAAACCTATGGAGAAAGTGATGAGAAGCAGTGCAAGGAAAAGAGGACAGATGGTACTTTCTCAGTGACGTGCTGAAAGGTCATATTGCTGAACATCTGTTGATCAATACATGGACTAAAAAGTAGGCTAAAATTCATGGCCAAAGGGCTTGATAATTGACAAATAGCGGTGAGGGGTAGTAATACTGGGGTGAGAGAAAACTGTAAAGATGAAGCCAAGAAAGATGCTTCAAGGGTTTCTCTGCAGAGAACAGCAGACGGAGGCGATTAGTGGTGGTTCTGGAATGTGAGGGTCAGAGATTTGGGCTCTGCTGGGACCCGCTTTGTAAACACAACCCTGCCTCAACCAGCACAATACCCCCAAATGCACATACAAACTCTCAACACGCTCACATACACATAAAAAAACCACACTTTGATACAAACAAACCAAACCCGCAGCCACATAGACTAACAGACAACCAAACAAACCACAAAAAAATCACTAGCACCCAGGAAAAAGAAAACACTAACCAACCAAATAAACCATGCTGAAAACCTCAGAGCCTCACAATCCTAAAGACAGGCATTGAGGTAAACAGGCCATCCACAATCAGACATCAATGAACTCTCATGGATGCTTCTGAAAAAAACAGCCGGTGCATCCTAACAGACTGGCATGATGACACACAGCCTAAAGCTACATCTAGTACTGGCAATGTGTGCCATCACATCCAATAATATTTGACCGTACAGGCCTAGTTCTACATTTGCCCTTGAAGAGAACTGTAGGACAGACAATAAGTGACCTGTCAACACTGGTCCATCTGGCTCGCAGCTTATAATACTGGGCTGATCCGAGCTCTAGCCCAGTTTGCTACAGCACCAGTCAGGGGTGGTCCACCCTGACTGGGCCTCTCAGCAACTCACATGTGCCAGTTTTTCCCAACATCATTTTAAGCCGCTTATTTTGTTTCAAGTCAACCTTGCTAAAAAAAAACAACGACAACACTAGAAAAGTGTTGTAATTTGAGTCTTTGGAAGCACAATCATCCCAGCTAATAAATTTAAAAGAAGCAATGTCACGTCACACCCAAAAACTGTCTGGATCCACTTTGACTATTATTTGTGCAATAATGACTTTAACTGTGCAAAGCTGTCTCTATGAGGGAACCATGATCCCTGCTTTTATATAATCACCCTGTTTAGCTTGAGTCAGGTACTTTAAAGGCAAAGTGGATTCTTTCTCATGCCAGCTCATATTAAAACAAAGTCTTTGTTTAACAAGGGAGTCCGGGAAGAGACTATGCACCATCTTACACCACACACACACAGTCTAGGTTACACTGAAACAGGAGATGAAGTAATACGCACCAAGGCTATGATTATGATTGGCAACCATATACTGCAAGCAAATTAAAGTACTGTGCTCTGAGTGTACGTGAGTGTCCTAGAACGTGGTTCTTCCTATTCTTCATTGGTGGCCCAGTTCAGGTAGAGGAGCAGTGGGATAAAGATGCAGTGACATCCCCTTAGACACATGCGCACACTCATTTCTTTACCCCATAATTTGCCCGATTGTTCTGGGAGACCTAATGTTTTGTCTGCCCCGATGACAACACAAAGAGAATAATCAGTGAAGAACAAAGAGGGACCGAGGAGTCACAACCACTCTGAATCTTTGTTAACCATCTGCTATCATCGGCATCTGCTGCAGCTGGATTCCATACAACCTCTTAAAGTGGAAACCCACTGTTTCACTTACCATGGCACATTAGCCTCACACTCCCACGCCACCTCCAAACATGTAATTGTAAACAATTGCTGGAATTTCAGACAGCGGCACAGCTTCTAGAAGGCCCCTCAAAAAGTGACAAAACTGAAAGTACATTTGTCAACCAGAAATGCTAATTTTTCAATAAAAAAACGGTGCATAAGGCAAAGTCAAATATAATGTTTTGATGCAAGCAAGCCCGTTCCAGCTGCCTTTATGTTGCTTCACCTTTCACCACCACCCCATGAGTGGTCTCGCTTGCCCCTTCCACTGTTACTGTTGCCACTGGCCAGTGGAGACATGTCTCCCACAGCTGCGTCTGTTCTCTCCACACTTCACTGACCTGTTTCCTGGAGCCCAGCTCTGGAGTTCAGGGTATGAGTGGTGAGGACTGAAGTGGGCTGTCTGTGTGCCTGTCTGATTCAGCAAGGAACATAAAGGGCCCACCACTGTGGTATGCACCTTGAATACTTTAAAGGAGCTCTATAGTGGTGTTTGTGGTGAGAAGGTAAGGGTGTGCCCAGTGAGCTGAGGACTGGCAGTCTGCAACACGAGACTCAAAGTTGTGGTTAAGACCGCAGGGGAGGTGTTTTGGCGTTGGGCGTCCCTATTGTGGTAGTACTGTATGTATGGAAACAGTGTTACGGCTGTTTTACAGGTGTGTTTTGGTTTGCAGTAGACTATGTTTGCAGGAGAACAGTTGGAGCAACTTCAGAGAAGGAATTCTGGGGGGGATAGAGAGGGAAAACTCGAGCAGGTGAAATGTGACACAATGATAAAATGTTCCCAATGATGTGTAACCATGCAATGGCACCAAGGCGGGCTGTCTCAGTCTCTGACAATAAGCGAACAGACAGAGGAAGACGAGTCATTAATTCTGACAGATGCAAAGGCAGAGCTACAGGCTGTACTCAGATGCAGGTAGATGTTTAGATGGTAAACCTCTCCAGACCCATTCTTGCTAATGAGCACTGATAATGAGAGCGCTTCTCACATTGTAATTCAGTCATTACTGCTAATACCTATGGACCATCGCGGGCACTTATGGAACCATCTTCGTGGAGAATATTGCAGCTGTCTCATTAAAAGTTAATCTAAAGCAATTTGGTGTCTGAACCTTTCCAATCCTTCTCTGAGTTTGACTTCCTCCTGAGGACACAAACAGACAGCTGTAGATAAGATCCCTCAGGCGCCCCTGGGTCTGACCTCTGACCCCTACTGTAGACCCTCAGCCCCTTCTTCTCTTTCCACACCTCACTCTGCGCTCTGTCCTCCAGGGCTGTTCACTCATTCACGCTCTCACTTGCCCTTCAGCCTTCAGGCAACTGAGAGACACTGAGGCCTGAGTTGTATCTGTTGTGCTAATGGGTGAAGAGAAATGTATTGACTGCAAAATACAGTGAATGTGACCATATATTCTGACCGAGGAAGGGTGCAGCTAATGGATTCCAGCACCTCTGCAGTGCTTTCAAATGGGTAGGAGATGCATTACTACTCTAACAAAAGAGAGAAAGTGGAATCACTTCTTCCACCAGCTAATAATTTGACTGATCTATTTTAATGGCTCTCCCTCTGTCAACTGCTGAGTGAGCCTAATGTGTTACATAACTTTCACAGTGTGTTTGAGCATGGCCTAAAATGTGCGGCAAAACAGCACCGGCAAATTTTGTCAACAAACAGCACACACATGGCAGCTCATAGTAGGGCATCTGTGTTTGCAGTCATGGTGACACATGCACTCGCAGTCACACTTTTTCTAATTAACGCACACACATGCCCAGGAGAAAATGGAATATTCCTGGCCCTGTATGCAGCAACGTGCTGTAACGAGTCGGTTTCTTGCTGTCTCACTCACTTGGCAGCTTTCTCTGCCAAAAAAACAAAACTAGGAATCCGCTAACATAAACCCGCCACTTGCCCACAACACACACACACACAGGCATAAAACACACACTCACACACCTCTCTAGATCGCTGGAACACCTTCAGTCCCAAAATAGAAGATTGTCTGACGAAAAGAGGGGAAAAAGACGAAGAGACAAAAGCAGAGATAAGCTGGAAGAGACAGAGGCCTCTCAGAATTCAGATCATTCAGGTAGATACCGATCATCTCGTCCTGACATGCCGCTTCACGTCTAGAACAAAAAAAAAAAACACACTTGCACAGCAGCGATCAACTGATTCCACGTTTCTATTCACAAAGTATCCATAAATATCAATTCTGTTCGTAACCACTGAATCCATTTTCTGTGGTGTATGTGTGGAATTTATCAACACTGTGAAAATGTTTTCTTTATTGTCTTTTAGTTTACCTAACCAACAAATAAAACAAAAGTCACAATTAACCTCCGGAAAAAGGTCAAGCCTAGTGGCAATTATCATGTTTCTCTAAGCTGTATAAGCTAATAGTTGTTGCCACTTCCAGTCATTTCCCAATTACTCTGAAGAGAAGCAATAAACTGACTTTATTGGGGGTGATGACGGAGTAAGGACCACCTGTGTGTGAGGGGAAACAGCAGTACAGGCTAGGCAGCCTGTCCCTGCATGCTCAGTAGACAAACACCTGACATCTTCTGACCTCTAGTCGGCTGGACGCTGGGTCTTAGATGCAGCCACAGGGCACAGATTCTGTTCAAATGCCGACAGCAAGAATTTTTGCTCGCTGTTCAACTCACAAGCAAGCACTTGAACAGATTGAGGCATCAGTCGTCTGAATGAGTGAACCAGAACAAAGCAAACCCACAAACAACAACAGCATCAGTAATGGAGTATAATGATGCGAGGATAGGTGTTGAGTGAGAGTACGATAAAAATAAGCTGAGTCAAAGCCTCAGATTTAAGTTCATTCATGAAGCCATTCCATACAAACTACTGTGTCACCACTTTAAAACGGAGGAAAACACTGAGACACCAGTGGAAACCTCAGAGGACGGCGGAATCCATCTTCTGCTGATAGCATAATGAGGACAGATGCTTCGGGGTGAAATTCCTCAGTTACAGTTGTGAATGAGCCCTTTTACAGAATGAGTGATGTCGGCAGGTCAACCGTCTGACAGATTGCGATGATGGCATTTCTGAAGGAAAACCAAGTTCGTCGGAGATAAGAGGATTAAGCTAAATGAAGGGTCCAATTCATTTCCAATAAGTGATGCATTCAGAGGCAAACGCCTACAGATGAGTCAGTGTCAGGCCTCAGCTGATAACTGCACAGTATCAGACTACCAGGAATGTGTCCATCCATCCATCTTCTGTTGGTTTATCCTCCTGGTGCCAATCCCAGCTGACATAGGGTGAAAGGCAGGGTACAACCTGGACAGGGCCACATAGAGACCAACAACTTCACGCTCACACCTACGGTCAATTTAGAGTGTCCAATTTACAATTTGGACTTTATCAATAATGAAGTATATAAAGTACAATGTCTCATTACACGCAGTACAGTGGGACAGACTCGCCCCGTATTTGTTTAGTAGGTAATGTTGTGCCATGTATTATAATCCATATAATAAGCGACTAAATAATGACAATAAAAAATAATAGAAATGAATACATTTTCAAATTAATGATAGTTATAATATAAACAATAGGCACCAATAGGCGGGATAGATAAAAGATAGACAGGTAGTATGCATAAATGAGTAAGTGAATGGATGAATGATTAATGTTTGTTAAAAATGCAGTTTAAAAAAAAAAAAAAAAAAGCCATCATGAAGAGACGGTACAAGCCAGAGCCACCAACACAAGATGAATGGCTGAACATAGTGGGTGACAGACAGTAAATATTATGGAGCAACTGAGCCATAAGATAAGAATTCAAGGAGAACAGCTGTCAAGAGAAATATGGACCATGTTTGTGTGTCTCACAGACACAGGATGAGGGCTGAAATGTTGATGCATTGCAGGAACCAATCCAGACCCTTGTTTTATAGTAATAATAATTATTGTTTTTTATACGCGGGATTATACCTGCGAGTGGAAAACAATAAAACTATAGTGTTTAATATAGCATCACACTAGCTGCCAATCTTATCAACATGTGGACATGCCAACACATAAATACTCAGCATTATTCAAGATGATCCCTGTGAACAGGGGAGATTCACTAAAATGTTGTGATATTTCATGGCATGGTATTTGAAGAGCTGTTTTTCCAATATGCAAATATTCTTAACTGTTGTTTTTTTTCTAACAGTGGTTTTGGACTGTATTTCAGCCTCCGGCCACTAGCTGACAGCAGGATTTTGGCCATTCGACTCCCTCCCCTCCTTCTACTCTTCTCAGAAAGACAGGTAATGAAAAATTATAATGAATAGACTATTGATTGGGGGAATTTGCAAATATATCACCATATTGTACCCAAAGTATCGCAATATATCATATTGTCACCCCCCCATATCAGCATATGTATTATATCCCCAGATCCTTGCCAATTACAGCTCTATTTCCAAGTCCCTCTGTAAGACATCTTTGCACATAATGCAGCCATTTTAGACATCAGCCTTCATCAACTACGCACTTGTTAACTTGTTTGTTTTCATAGTTGACTTCCTGTTGCTGCTGCTGCTGCTGCTGCTGTGTGAAAAATGACACCTGGAAAACTGCTCAAAGCCACCTCCTGATACCAAACCCTCCACAGTAGGTAACTGTACGAACCACAGCACATCGTTGTCACGGCTGCTACGGAGAGGTTAAGTAGCGAGAAAGAAGTGAGACGGAATGTTTCCTCAAATGTGCTGACTGATCCTGGGTCAGTGTGTGACCACTTCCACACACACACACAGACACACACACAGAACAAATGGAAGCGTGCAGAGGGAGCAGCTAATAGCATACCTGCAGGGGTGAAGAAAAGAAGCGCCGTGTGTTGTTGTTGTTTTGTGAGTCAGACTATATTTCCTATATTTTTAACCGCCAACGAACACGAGACCTGTCGATCTGCCTGGACGGGTTCCACCTCTCACGGATGCTCATTAGCATATCACAGTCATGTGCGGTGATATTATTGATATTCAGAGCGTTATTAAGCGTAACTGCAGCAGGTGTCAACGTAAGCCAATGGGCTTTTATAGGATTCCACATGAAAGATTCCCCACCAGAATGAACAGAGGTGGAAATAATATATTCTCAGGCCAAGTATTGGCACTTCACAGGAGCTGGCCCCCACCTTCACGGGGCCCCGAAGCAGAATATCACTTGATCTACCTTAACCTCACCACTAATAATTAAAAAGTGTTTGATCATTCACACACTGTATGAGAACAGCAGCCTGCAGGAATTCATTTAACAAGTAGTTTTTTTTAGCATCTTAGTACGATTACCATTAGTATAATGTAATATTGTTGTCGGGGCCCCTTTGTGACCACAGGGGCCCTATAACTAGTAGCTTAATTTGCATATGTATCGGACCAGCTCTGCATATACTCAGCTTGCACAACTTTTACTTACTATGGCAGATAAAGTGTATGTCGTGGAAAAACAACAACTATAACTGTGTGCAAATGATTCATTAATGAGATAAAAAAAAAAAATCTAAATAAAAAATACTTCACGTGAAGTATTACTTCAACTATTATTGCATAATCCATTTTATTTATGTTACTTTGACCGCTCCTCAACTGTCACTGAATTGCGCTCCACATGTTGACCGTGACTTCTTTCCCCAACTATAAATCAAAAGTGAGAACAGTGACGTGCACAAACATTCCAGGGGCTCAAGCGAAGAAAAGGGGCAGCATCTCATAACTAGTAAAAGAAAAATCTTGTTCTTACACATGAATTTACTTTAATAAGCATACTTTCATGCATATGGTTATCAGGCCTACTCAACACGTTACTACACAAACACTGTGTGTAAAATATGCATTTATATATCTGTATATGATGTATAATCTGTTGTTTTAGAAATGCTATGCTATCAAAACACAGGAAACGTATGCATTTTGTTTTCTTTTTAAATCTCCCTTTACAGATTGAAGTGTCAAGTATTTAGTGTGACAAAGTGTAACGGTACTGTAGGTCACACTCTGTCTTTCTTTAAACTATTTACAAAAAAATATCTGCGCTGAAAAAAGTCTATTAGATTAATTTTCATTCACATCATTCAAATACAATCCAAATTCCAATGATCACAGAATTTGACAGACATGAAAACAACTACTTTTATATAAAGACATCATTGTATAAAAGCTTATCGGGAAAAAAACTATAATAGTTAGTGATTAATTTAGTGAATGATTGATACTCGATTAATGATTCAAGAAAATATAAAATAACCAATGATAAAACATAATACATTTAGTAATAATTAATAATCGGTTCATTTATTAATTTATTTTTGCAGCACTAGTTTCCAGCTGAGCTCTGACATTCACTAATCCTGCACTGAACGAGCCTGTAGGACAGAAGGCAGCACGGAGCTTGTTTTGATCAGAATTCCCACGTTCTTCTCCCGGGAACTCTGGGGGTTACCATGGGAACAGATGAACTCCCGGGACAACTCTGCTCCTGCCAACTGCCTCCCCCCCCCCTCCTCCTCCTCCTCCTCCTGCCTCTCCCCCCCCCCCCCCCCCCCCCCCATCTGCCCCTCACGTGCACCGAGCAGAAAGTTTTCTGCCCACTTTGAAAGGTTCCACTCTGACTTCTGGAAAACTGCTTTGCAGCTTCGTTAACTTTGACAAAAGCCCATCTACTGTGATTTATTCTCTGCAGAAAACCACAATCATTTAACCTTCTCTTTAAAAAGTCAACATGAGCCCCAAAGCTGAGTTGACAGAAAGGAGGATAAAAGAAAAAAAAGTATACATTTGCATCCTCTGAAATGGTCCCAACAAATGTTCACTGTGGTATATAGTGGATTCACATTAAAACATGTAGGTAATTAGCTGCACACAGCTTGTAATAATACTGAGGATCAGTGCGTAATTACGCATTTTCTTACCGATACAGAGACAAATTACGTCCAAACCGACAAGCATCTTCTTCTTGGTCCAGAAGGAATTCTCCTCCTCCGCTTGGCGGAGGTAATGTTTCCCAGAACCGTTTTCCATCCCGGGTTCCGCGGACCCTCCGCTGTCTGATAACCGCAGCTGCAGCTCTGCGTCCCGGGGCAGCGTGTTGTTGTGGGTGCCGGTGGAGTTGTTGAACTTCTGCATGTCTTTCGCGAAGTAAGTTACGAACTACTTGTTGAAAACGTCCTTGCACTTGGTTTAAAGTTCTGTCGCTGCCAAACCGGTGGTTATTTAACTGCTGGAGAATGATGGAAACTCCTCTCAGTCCGTCCGTCCTCGGTGCGACAGATCCATGTCAGCGGGGCTTTGACAGCAGCAGACCCGCGTCAACCAGCAAACCAAGCCGCTAGTCGTTCAGGTGCCGTTTCACGTGTGGCATGGAAATGCAAACATCAAGTGCTGAGGAGGAAAGGGGGAAATAAAATAAAAACAAACGTGGGAGCGAACTGGAAACGCGAGGCAACACCAACTTGAGCTCAGTTAAACCTAAGTATAAAGTTTAAAGTGAGTGCTCCTCTGCAAATGTCCTCAACACGGCAGCCTTACTGTGTCAAGAGAACATGAACATGAAGAGCAGGAAGAGGGGCAACCCTTCAAAATAAAGGTCTTCCTCAACTCAAAAACAACTGTGTTGTCGTTATTTAATTTAAACATGTTTAATTAAATGTACATTAAAAGACGTATTCGTGAATATATAATCACATTTTTTATTTACACAGAATTGTGTAAATAAAAAATACATACATTTGTTTTTTTTGTTTTTTTACTAACTCATGTTTTTTTTATGTTTTAGCAGCTTTAGGTGGTTGTGACTGTCGTGCTTGAAATCAAATTATTTTGTTAGATTAGTTATTTATTCGATTTCCGGTGTTATTCGGTGACGCTTTACGCAGCAGCTGCTCTGTTGACTTTGACTTTGCCAAAGTGAAACGGTCTGAGTGCAGTCGAAAACATGTTCGATCCACCTGACGCCTGCTCAGAGACTGAGACATTTCCTGTCCCGTCAAACTGTCCCACTCATGTGATGTGGGGAGGACACGCCTCCCACGTTCAGCCTCAGAGGCATTTCCACACTAATAAAGTCAGGTTTGATGGCACAGTCCCTGCAGAAAATACGCAAAAGAAGCAAAAATAATCTCCACTGTTCTCAGTACTGTGTGGACAAAAAGTAGTCCGTTTATTTATTTATTTATATTTTTATTTATTTGTTTATTTGTTTGTTTGTGTGTTTGTGTTTTCAAATATAATCACTGTTGTTCCATCCGCACTGCCTAGCAAATAGATTTGTCCACATTATTGACTCAGGCTGTTTGAATGTGACCCAGTTTACGAAACAATAGACAAACCAAACAAAAAAAAACAATGAGCAGAACACACACACAAAAGAAAAAGAAAAGCCAAGAATGTTATTAAATGCACGTTTCGTAATAAATTATTTCGCTGAGTTTGGGTTGTTTGACCTTGTCACGGATGCAGTGCCACCTGCTGGAGAGACATAGGTGTACGTCCCAAACTGTT
This sequence comes from Microchirus variegatus, assembly GCF_963457635.1. NCBI lineage: Eukaryota > Metazoa > Chordata > Actinopteri > Pleuronectiformes > Soleidae > Microchirus > Microchirus variegatus. The sequence continues at coordinate 17,622,856 of NC_139811.1, read as the reverse complement.
TGACTAATTAACATTTCTATGAAAGGACTGGATCTATTTATTTATTTATTAATTTGTGCAAAATACCCTAATGCTTATGGGCAACATTCCATAAAAAAAACTGTGAGGAGAGAACATAATTGGAACACAGATTACCCACACACAGGACAGCTGGGACAGTATTAATGAATATTGATAAAAGATAGTTGTTTATTCTCGGGTGGCAAAGACATACTATGTGGTAATAAATTAAAATTAAGTTTTGGATTGGAAAGTAAATTAAGCATTTCAGTCAGAATTGGAAAGGCCTGAATCTGAACTTGAAATTAAAAATGAAAACTGTTTTTTATATAAAGGAAAACTGAAAACCTCGGCTGGAAAAACATATTGTTACAGATGCTCCTTTACCACAACCACAGCATTTTACAAGTTGACTGTCACTGGGGATGCATTCTTCATTAATGTAATAAAATAATCAATTCATTATTATTGTATTGTACATTGAAAATAGTGTTACATATCGGACACATACTGTGGTTAGTTACATATGATGACATCTTTACTTTCACGTCTAACTGAGTTATGCATTATTGGTTGACATCCACTAGATGGCTGCAAATCATCGTTTCATGGTGAGAAAAACAATTCTCAACACTTGAGACTGCAACAAAAAATGTCACCCAATGGAATCCTCACTTGTTGTTGACATTTTACATGAATAATCCCTTGTAGCATAAAAAAAAAGATATTTCTTCACTTGCAGATCACCACTTACTTTCAATATAATGAAGGTTGTGTGATGGGCTCACCACTATATCTTCCATAGCTACCCTACATGGAGGAGGTGGAAAGCAGAGTCTTGACCTCCTTCACAGGAACTGCACCTGTCCACTGGTTTCAGTTTGACGTCACCTGTGTCAAGATCAGAACACAGGCGCTGGAATCTTTGACAAACGACTTCAACAATATATAGAGCAACTTACATATCTGCTCCAGGTCTCTCTCTTCTGTCTCTACCTCACCTCCCTCTTGTTCTTTCTCTCCCCCTATCTGTCCCCCATCTCTCCTCTGTTCCCTCATTCCCCCCCCTCACTCTAACCAGTCGAGGCAGATGGCTTATTCTTCTCAAAATCTTTGAGTCTGGTTCTGTCAGAGATTTCTTCCTGTTATAAGGGAGTTTTCTCTCTCCACTGATGCCTAGTGTTTGCTCATTGTGTGAATTGTTGGGTTTTTCTGCTCTTAATAATGTTATCTATGTACAGGGCCTTGAGATAATGTAAGTTGTGATTTGGTGCTATACAAAAAATTGAATTGAATTGAATTGAATTGAGCTTAAATCAATTAATTAATTACATTCACTGTCTGGCCTTCCTGGACTGTGCAGGTGCAGAAGCCTCAACACTGAAGTATACAGGAAACCAACACACACAGAGATGCCGTTTGCCTCCCACCACCCACTGGAACACAAACTCAGTCTCATCAGAGCCTCGCACCATCGGGCCACGTACCCGACATGCCCACAACAACGGAGGGGAAAGTGAGGGAACAGAAAAACAGAAGAAGTGAGGGAACAGAAAAAGCACCTGTGGCTGTGACAAAGGTCACGAGGGTCAACACTCAGAGCAATGACACTTATGCTGTGCAATGTAATGAGCACAGTCCTGACCTCTACATTGTTAGAACCAAACAACCAATGCTTGAACACATGGCACAGCACAGAAGAGGCAGCTCACCTGGACAGGGCTCAGCTGTCCACACTCTTTTGATGTATGCATTCTGGCCGATGAGTGAAAGAAGACATCTATTTTAAACTGAGAAACCATCACACAACACACGTGTGTCTGTCAGGTGACCCTAACGACCCTTTTTCACACTGCAACTCAGGTGAAAGTGATGGTAAATGGTGTGCATTGTTAATTCTACTTTCTAGACAGGTTTCCAGCCTACAGGTTAAAGGAGGTTAAACACCTGGATTTTTCACTCAGTTAGTCAGGACAGAAGGAGCCTCTTGGATGACATGTTAAACATCTTCAACTTAACTCAAACAAATCCATCAATCTGTGATGAAAATTCATATTCACACCACTTTTATCACCTTTGCTCAGATGATTTTTTACATCACTCTGCGTTTCTATAATGTTTGCCATAACTAGCCAATCCCCTCTTTGGATGTTTCACTCTGCTGTAAATGTACACATGATCACATGATCAAATATCTACTCTTTGACCTTGCTGATCAAAAATCAGATACTTTTTTTCTTGCCACTATTCCACTAAAATACAATCTGACTGAAGTCAGAAGAAAAGCCTGGGCATGTCGTGCTGTGTGACCTGCCCTGCGGTTCATAGGTAACCTATACCGCATGTATCATTTCACTTTTGAGTCTTCTGCTCACTCCGATGACACATACATGAAACAAAGCCCATCCTGTTTTGCTGTCATGAAACTTTCCCCGAGCAAAGAACCAGCTGAGAAAGTGAAACCACGTTTACTGACCTAAACCAGAATATAAATACAGGTGGGAATTTTCAAGAAGTGCTAAATACTAAACATAACATTGTGTCTGATGCATTTCCTCTACAATCTGAAGTCAGTAAGATAATGTAGTATCAAATGTTTGTTTTGATTTGATGCACATGATGTGTTGTAAAAAAAAAAAAAAAAAAATGTTGCCAGTCAGGAATTACACAAAAGGCCTATCCAGCCGATCCAATTTTATTTGAAAACCAAATTATGTATTATGTGTACTAAACCAAAGTTAATACACATATTACAAAACCAACAATAAGAGGACTAAAAATATGTTACATATAAAAGACAATAAAAAAAAAGACACATTTAGAATAAAACTAACTCACACATAAAACTGTGGTTCAATAATAGGCTTTGTGTTATGTAATACTGTATATATGTAGTGCCACAGGTTGTCAGTCTTGTTTATTTTCATTCATTTAATTCTAAATATTGTATTTCGTGTTTCTGATCACACTTGATATTTCACCACATATTTATAATAAATCCAGCAGAAAATAAAATGTTTGTGTAAAAATTAATTGAGTATTAATAATGATTCCGGATCTTGTAAATCCTTCTGCTTTAAATTTCAGTAGAAGTACATTTACAATGTATAATCTAAAGACATGTAGAGGCCGAAGCAGCAAAGCAGTATACTGTATATAGGTTATAAAAGTTTCTTGTGGCACACATCATGAAATTATTTGTCACAAATGTGAACACACATTTTTACGCACTCTGAGCATAAATCAGGAACTAAATGATTTTGAAACAATTTTGAGAAAAAATTATGTCAAAGGTCATCTTTCCTTCCCTTTCTCCCTGGTCTTGTTCCTTCTTTTGTGAGAATAACAGTGAGTAGGAGAAAAAGGGCCGGCCCCAAAAGGCATATACATAGCTGATGAGCCTGCTGTGTCAGTCCTCAGCAACATACAGGGAAAGTACCATCTGGATTTCTCTTTGCGCTATAGATACTGAGAACACAGCAGAACAAAGTCAAACATCAAAACCTACCCATCACATCACAACACTGAGCTCAGGAAGCAAACACACACACACACACTGACACTGCACAGAGGCACTGCACAGCAGAAAACACTCAGGGCCCGTACACTCTGTCACTGACGATGCCACAGCGAACCCACAATTCCCTGGTCTATGTCCTCCTGTTGTGGACCGCCGTCCTTTCCATGGTCCAAGCTATGTTCATTATCTTCTACTTCACCTCGGGATATCACGCAGTGGTAAGACTGAATTTTTTTTCATAAAAATGTCTCAATGTCGAGATAGAAACTTTACAGTGTGCCTTACATGTCCTCTGACTTCTGAAGGAATAGGACAGTATAGCTCGACAATAGAGTGTAAAAGATGAATGTCAGTGCTGTTGTGTTAAAATACAGCACCTGAACAGTGCATCTGTTCTTTCTTGTGGTTTTAATAGTAGCACAGCTGACGAGAAAGACACACCTGTATGTGGTCTGCAGATGCTCATTGATGTCAGGTGAAGCCGATGCCAGTGATGAAGACAATAAGTGCAACAATCATAACATTTTGGGAGACTGCTAAGCAACGACTACAACTAAATACAATTTAAAACATATAGGCCCATATCATTTATTTTAAATGACATAAGTTGATTGCACCTCCCTGGGTGAATTGTTTTTTTTTACGCTGTGCCTCTGTTTCCTTCAGTCTCAGAAAAGTGTTGATGTCGCACAAGAATCAAAGACAAAAGAAGAAAACAAAACACACTCGGTAAGAGAACCACAGCATCGGAGTGTGTTGTTTTTGTTTACCTGGTCTGGTTGTTGCCGGGGATACATGTACATAGTGATTAATGTGTCATGCTTCCTTTTACAACCCTATTGTTACAGATAAAGAACTACGACAGCAGGCTTAGTTCATACATACTATTTATTCATGTCAGAGAGTCTTCATCACTTGTAGGAAGCACAAGGACGTCATTGCCTCATTCTGAGAAATACCACCAAACGTAATTGTTGTCTCACTGTGAATATGTACATGATCTATTCTTCTATTCACACGCTAAAAGCTTTATATTTTCTGCTGCTGATCTATGAGTCACTGTGAAGGCCATGTTGGTGTCATGTTCAATGTTTTGAGATTAATTGAGCTTTTGCTTCTCCAGACATTTCCAACTGAGAATGGGCTTCTCTTGGGCAAAGGAAAAATGCTAAGCTTTCAGGCTTATAATGGTGATGAGACTACAGACGGTGAGGCATCCCATTTTTGGGTATTTCTGTACTCATAAGATCAGATTCCATTCTTCAAAATACAGATAATGCAATTGTCAAAAAAGGAATATCTAATTCCATCACATGTAATCTCTGTGGCACGTACATCAGGTGAAATACACTTTCTTCAACTGTGAAATCAACATGGATATTCAGAAAAAAAGTCGGTAACGCTTTCTTTTACAGTCCCCTAATTACCTGGTATTTAGCTGGTAAATTCATGGTAACACTAAAGTGTTGCTAGGTAATTACCAAGGGTAATAAGATAAGTAAATACAGTGAAACCGTTGCCAAAATACTGGGTAATGCACGGTAATGTACTCGGTAAGTAAAGTAAAACTGTACTGTAAAAGAAAGCCAAGCTTGTTTCCATGTAATTACACACATTTTTAGGGTTAGGTTTGTTAGATTACCCCTTGGGTAAATAGCTAGTAATTAGGGGACTGTAGGTACCTGCTTATTACCAGTTTATAACCCAATAATACACTTACATTTACCATAGTTTTGCCATAGTTTAGCTGTACATACCTTCTTATTAACAGCAGTAATAACACGCTATAATTAACTATATAGTTACCAGGTAAATGCCCAGTATTTTGGCAACAGTTTCACTGTATTTACTTTCTTATTACCATTGGTAATTACCTAGTAACACTTTGGTGTTACCATGAATTTACCAGGTAAATACCTGGTAATTAGGGGACTGTAAAAGAAAGCGTTACCAAAAAGTCTAACAGCAAGTCTTTCTTATCACCTGCAGATAAAGGGAGAATTAAATGGGTAACAAAGTGGCCGAACACAAAACCAATCTCAGGGAGAGAAGTTTTAACTGTGAAGAAGGACGGCTATTACTTCCTAAACCTTCAGGTGAAACTGTGTTCGTGTAAAGGAAATCACACAGTCAGCCTGAATTGGAACGGCAAACCCCTCCTGCAAGGTTGGACTAATACAGAGACATGCAGCACTGGCCTCCTGGGCAAGGCAGAGGTGCTTTCTGCAGTAGGGCACCTAGACGTCACCATTGACCCTAACACATGTGTTGATACCAATGAATATTTAACACACCTGGATATTATCTTCATGGACAAGCCTTAGATGCAGCTCCGAAAAGAATACATCTATCCCGAATCCATGGCCGGTTCCAGGACATTTGTCCAGCCCCAAAAGGACCCAAAGACCCTGGTCACATTCACCGATGGCATCATTGTCTTTTTGCTAAACATTGTCCTCATTCCGTCAAAGAGGTGACTGTGTCTCAGAGAAAGGACTGAGGACACAACACAGTCACTTTCAATTTTAAGGAAGAACTCATCCCAACAGTCTTATATTAATTCAGCATTTAATTATTTGGTCTGTTAACTAAATATACCATAGTGCAGCTCCAGGATCACTCCTCACTACAAATCTGATTCTCTGCATATGGTAGCCCTCTTCAATATCACTCCTTAAAACTCAGCTGTGCTCAAGAAACAATAAAAATACATTGGTAATTTTCCATGGATTTCATATTGTATAAAGTAGATTAGAAAAGCTGAGCTGGGTTGTTCTTGTGCATTTTAAACAGCCAAATCACAGTATTATGTATTTGAATAAATACTTGTATTATTTGATTATTTTAAATGTTCAGATGACTCAGTGAATGTATCATTTTAAAAGTGCAACGTCTATTATTTTGTAACCAAACTATTTTATTTGCACAGCTCATATTTGATCATCTTGATATGTTTTGAACTGTGTGAATTACATATTTATGATGTGTGTATTTATTTGTTGGACTTGATATATAGGCCACTATATTTAACAATAAAAGTTTATTCTCTTTAGTGATTTTAAGATAGAAAATCATTAATTTATTTATTGATGATATAAATAAGTGAGATTTGACACCACTAACCTCAGATTCTCTTTCACTACTTGTGCCACACATCATGAAATCATGAGTCCTGGTGATTTATGTGAAAGGTTTCTCATGTAAAGGTTTTTCTTTGCTTTAGTCAATGAGTTTGAAGTATTGATGTATCTGGAAACCTATTAACATGTTTTTACGTCTGATTTTAACAACATAACTACTGTCAAGACAAGGTGAGAGAATAAAACCTGTATTTTCTTCACAACGTATTTCATGTGATGTGTTTGAAAAGCCTTTGTTGTGGAGATAATCAATCTGTGAAGATGAAATAATGCCTGTGACCCTGTGAGTCATTTTCAAGACCCTGGATATAAAAAAGTGAAACTGAGAGGTTATAAGTTAACAAAGACATATTTGACAGATGGGGTGGGACGAGGGACCCTCCCTGCCGTGTGCTGTCGAAGAATATACCATTGTGTATTCTCACAAAACAACAACAGCCTATTAGTGATCTGCATCGCGACAACAACTTTCACTGGAACATGATGTTAGTCATCGCAACCAAGACACATATTTTCCAAGTAACCCAGGTTGTACCAGAACACCCTTCATTTCCACATGTCCCATGTCTCCCAACCACACGCTGTATTAGCTGCTGCCACCGCAGCTTTCGATTTCAGTGGGGACGAGTCGAACACAGAATTCACATACGAGATATTTATCTTCTGCCCACTCTGTCTCATTTATTAGGTGTTTGCACAGGGCTGGATTGTTCCGACCCGTGCTTTCCACTGCCGAATGTCAGGGCGGACGTGTAGCGGTTGTGTGTTCACATGAAAGACGTGCGGCAGCTGCTATGAAAAGCCACATTGTCCCTTTGCATCATTTACTCCCCTAAACAACACTGAGACGTCCTGTGTGTGCAGTTGGGGAATTGCCTTATCTCTCAAACACTGACTGCTGAGATGATCTGCCAGATTTTAAGAAAGACTTTTTATTGAATATTTAATAAAGGTTTATTGTACAACCTTTAGGAAGGTTTATTGGCAGAACTTTAATCTACTACCCATCAGTATGGTTATTTAAGGGTTAGTCCATGGCCTGGTCAAAAGGGAACGTGGCTATTAACTGACTTTGTATCAGTTAGCCGGTTCATATCACAACAGGTCAAGGTTTGAGTTATCTCCGAACAATTCAATATAGCGTCTAAATCACAATATACATTGCCTCAAGGCACTGTACATAGTAAGACAGAAGAATTATAATATTATAGAGAGGAGTGAAACACAACAGCTCACACATTGAGCAAATACTAGGCATTGGCGCATCTGCCTCGACCGGTAGGGGTGAAAGGAAAGATGGGGGACAGAGGAGAGCTGGGGGAGAGAATGTAAAATAGGGACTAGGTTAAGTGACTTTTGAATTCAAGTTATGATGCAAATGTCCCCTTGGCATGGAAGTACCTTAGCGCCATAGAAATACATTTATCCTAAGACACAAGTGAGATCACGTTTTGTATCTAAAAATGTTTTCAACATGGTCACCGACCATACTTGAGAGGCCCATATCTTTGCTTCTGTTATAGTTATAATGACAAATTTGGTGTGATCGTGTACATTTCTGGGATCAAGGAATCCAATAAAATAGGTTCCAAGGCTAAAAAACACATTACATTTACAACACTAAGATGATTCTGTATTTAGACGCCTGTATCACTGAGCCATGACATCCACAGAGAGACATACAAGGCAGCCTCTGCATTTGCATTTGCATGTACTGTCTAACTCCATGTAATGATCATAATCTTCATGAGCACATTCTCCAGCTTCAAGGTTCTCTTTAACAAGAAGGTTTCTGACTCTCTCTAACAGCTGGTAGCCTTCTTCAATCACATTGATGAGAGGACAGGAGGCTGGATGAGGATGACTGTTGTTTCCCAGTGACTCATCACCAAATTTGCTATGTCTATGCTGAATGTTTTCAAGCGGTCATATGACACACATATTCCTCTTTTATGCATGGTCTCCACCAGATCTATCTACTACCACTTTGCTGGTGTAGTTTCATTGCCAGATCTAGTGAAGCTGGTGTTTCCCTCTTTCTTCTGTGACAAGGAACACTGCCATGTTTCTTTGATCTGCATCCTGCAGAGTTGAAAATGATTTGCTGCCCAATGAATGTTTCAGCCAGGGACTTCTCAGGTACAGGAGGTGGCTGATCAATACCTGATCCATCAAGAAGAAGGATCTCAGCATGATAGGGATAGAATCAGCTTCACATGAGGTTGAGAAGGAACCTGTAAAGGCATGCTTCATGGGGAGATACTCTTGCAGTACTTCTTGGTGTTGCATTTGATGTTTGGAAATCCCAGATTAGCAATGTGCTCGTCATAGAAGGCTGTCAAGTTATACATCACCAGTGATTCCGCTGAGCAACGATAGTCCTCGATGTATTCAAGCAACTCATTGAGGACATGTGCTCTGGAGTTGCATTACTTTCAGTTGAGTCACATTCAACAGTTTCTGCTTTTATATGGAACCTAGTCAGGCATGCATGATGATAAACAATCATCAGCTTGAATCATCGGCTGAACTACATCCTGACTACCACCACTAATGTCCACTACAAACTCAGGCAGATCCCCTAATGCCTTCAGCTCCTGGATGTTGTCGACAGCTTCTTTGTATTAGTTTTCATAGCCTTAGAATAAGGCTTTTATACTGTAGGTACTCATGGCAAGGGGCTAGGTTTCCATCATGTTTCAACAGCAGTTTGGATGGATGTGTGTTTCATGTTTGTGAAGTGGAAGCTTACTACACAAACAAAGAAAATTGGCTCTTCCACATAAACCCTAGACCAGTGGTTCTCAAGCTTTTTATACCAAGTACCACCTGAGAAAATATTGAGCTCTCAAAGTCACACCATTGTCATCAACGTTTAAAATACATTGGTGTAAACAGACCAAGCAAAGTCAGAGGCAGACTTTTCACAGGAGGCAGATGTATTCTCAATATAAGATAATTTGCTCTCTCATCATCCTCCTCTTCCTCACATATACTTCACACACTGTTGTAGATTAAGATGGAGCGAAAGGTTACTCCAATAATTATAATGATTATTTTTGTTGTTGTTGTTATTTGCTTCACCTTCTACCCACTCAGCTCCACTCCCATCACATACCCTGGTATAGAAAAGTATTTCTGTATTTTAACTACCACTGGTGGTACACGTACCACAGTTTAGGAACCATGGCCTTAGACAGTATACAAAAATGGACGCAGGATTCCGTTTGCAGAATTAACTCCTTTCATAAATAGTTTTTTTAGACTTCACCTGCAACCAGGCAGCTATTTAACATTACTAGCCATCACACGGCGTCCAATGTCTATTTTCCTCTAAAAGGGATCATAATTTACGAATTAACGGACCTCATGGGCTATAAAGAGCTTGAACTAGTAATTGACAGCATTATTTCTCAGGAAAATGTTTCCTGCCAATAAAAAAAAACCTAATTATAATAATCAGTTCACGTTTCCATTAGACTTCCTTTCAAATCCAGTTGTTGTTGTGACTCAAACTTCTACTTTTTCTCCCCCATCCTAGACTTCCCTTTTCAAACCTGTAGGCTACAGTACGTCCATTTCTTGTAGTCTTTTCATCACCAATAACCAATGAAGAAGAAGAAGAAAGCCCAGAGACAGTGGAAATAGTGTAAATATCTTTTGTGTTACGCATAGGCCAGTTGACTGTTTGTATGTTGCAACAATACCTCAGCATGTCCACGGTGTCCATGGTTAACAATATTTTAGCATATATAATAAGATTCCTTGTTAAAAACATGAATACATGCTAATGCTCTGGGAAAAACACACATGGGTTGGAAAAGTGCTGTGCTGTGATCATCCTCCTCACTCTCAATGCCAACTCCCAAGATGGCCGTGTCGTTGAAGAATTCCCCAATAGTCAAAGCAGGCATTTGACATTCTTCATTCACTCATTCTCCACCATTTATTCTTTCAGGGTGAACCAATCCATTCACACTCACACGTACCGTCAATTTGGAGTCTCCAATGCTTTACTTTTTGGGACTTTGCCAGGAAGCCGGAGTACACAGAGAAAACCTGAACAGACATCAGGGAAAACTGCAAACTTCACACATAAAGGCTTCAGTCCAGCTTCCAACCTGGGACCTTCTTGGTGTGAGTCACCAGCGCTAACCACTGATAACTGTAATGTGACGTTCACGTTCTACCTGGCTGAGAGGCCAACACAAGGGGACAGCATTTAGCTGAGTACCACGACCACCACTTTCAGTTTTGATTTGCTGAAAAATATTGCTCTATACTCTCATCAATTACTGTTTGAAAGGGAACAAACAGCTACTGGTTTATTTCCACAGTGTGTTTGACTCAACGTATCTGCTGACTTTATCAATGGAACAATGATGGTTTCATTCACTGAATTGTGAATAATCTGCATTGTCCCACACATAAAGTCACGTCTAGACTTGTAGGTACAACTACACAGCTGATATGACTTCGCCCTCTTCTGCGATTCCAGATTCTCACATTCCTTCCACACACACACACACACACACACACACACACACACACACACACACACACACACACACACACACACACACACACGCTGGAACATGATGACTCATGTTGACACATGTATGACTCTTATGTAAAAGTGTCACGGCCACCAACGACGCATATTATCATAAAGCTTTGCTTTGACACATAGAGTGCGCACATAGAGAACATGCATTTGTTATGTACACACACACACACTTGACTTACATTAATTTACTGGAGAAACTTAACCATAATTACTGGCCTAATCCTAACCCTGACCTCAGCCTAACTATGTCTTCACATTAAAATGTAGTAATTTATGTTATGGGATCTTGATTGTTTTCCCATAATGTACACACACACACACATAGACGACAGTACAGAACTTTATGGCCAGTTGTTCCTCTCCAGTTCTGGGGTTGGAAAGTGAGTCAGGTAATCTGCTGCTGATACCCCCGTCCCACCACCCCCATACGGCCCCCGCCGCAACTTCCTCCTCAGTTTACAAATGTACAAACCTGTGGGTGTTTTCAAGAGCAGCTTCTTCGAACAGACACGGCTAAAGGGAAAGTGCATGAGCAATGCGAAAGAGCAAAAAAGAAAAAAGAAAAAGCTTCAAAGAGCAGGGAGGTTTTTTTTGCACAGGACATTGCAGCATGCTCGTCTCCATGGCGATGAGTCGCAAATGAGTATTTAAAGCATCAAAATGCAGCATGTGAGAACGTGTGGAACAGTCGTGACGCATCTTTGTCATAAAAGTCATGAAGAGTTTAACAGATGCATTCATATCGATATAAAATACAGTTGAAGGGGTGACTAAGAACTGGTATGTGTCACGGGGGGAAGAAAAAAAAAAGACCTTCTGTACATGTTGTGTCGTGTGGTCGGACTGAGTGGGCGAAGTGTCAACTGCGACTGAGACCACTCTCCTGGCACAGCAGGAAGCAGGTTCTCTTCAGTGTCACAAAAAAGAGCAGCATACTTTTTAATCCAAAAAAGAAAATCCTTTTATTTGATCATTTTCTTTACATGATTGAACGCAAACTCAACACAATTAAAGCAGTCGTGTCATTTGTTCTCCCATTGAAGCAATAAATAAATAGTGTGCACACTATGTGATACAGCAAGAATGAAAATAAATGTTAATGGTTACTGTTATATATATATATATATGATGATACAAAATATAAAAAAATGATCAAGGCATACTAAAATAAAAAGGTGTTGTTCATCCATTTCAAAAATATCCAAACATTTTGATTCATGGTGACACTGATGATGAGTAATGTGATGTGGCTAAGTGCAGATACAATATGGTAATAGTACAGTAATGACTTATAATATGGACAAGTGACTCAGGGAGTCAGGGAGGATGACACAATGTGGTAATTACTAAATTCACATTCAAAATCACCTGAATGAGGCCGTCCCGTGTTGAGGATACAGTCCTCACTGCAGGTGGTCCCAGTTGGAATCCCGCATTAGGGCTGCCCAATGCAGGAGTCGAACCCGGGAATTTCCTGCAAGTCATTCCCCCTCTCTGCCTCCCCATTTCCTGTCTCTCTCTCCACTGTACTATCAATTAAAGGCAATAAAAAGCCCAAAAAATATACTTTAGAAATAAGACGGCATCAACAAATCACAATGTTCAACAATGTTTATATCATAAAAGCACCAAAGATGTTCTCATAGGATTTGTGCCGCCGAATCTTTGTGGTGTTGCTGACTTTCACATAAAGTGCGTCGTCTTTGTCGAGGTGAAACACTCCACCCAAGTAACTGTTGGATCGTGCATTGATCCAGCTCTGTGATGATTTTCTTGACTGCAGGAGGGCAATGCCTTCACCGTACTTGTGCGTGTGCAGGACAACAGTGTGGTGAAACAAACCATAGTCTGAGAAAAAAACCTTTGAATAGACATAATAATAACCCGCCTTCTTTACTATAAGGCCCCCATCCTTGTAGTCCATTTGATAGAGGAAAGGCTCTGCAATCGTGCTCCACACCATGGTTTTTGGTCCATGAGCTACATCTTGTCCGTCTGAAAAACAAAAACAGAGGTGTGTAAATAATAAACAGAGACATTTTACCGAAAGCTGAGGTATAGAAATAATATTTATATAATGTTTATATAAAAAATAATTCTCACCAGTCAGTTGTGCCATTGGTTTGGAAGGAGGAATATTGTAATTGGGCAATTCAGTGGGATGAGTAACATCTTCACCTGTGGGACAACCAGACAAAAACAACAATGAGGAATTATTTAAAGTCAGGAATAGACACATTATCATCAACCAGTGCAGTGCCTGTAGGAAGTATGTATTCCTTTAGTGGGAGCTGAAGAAGATTTTTCAGTTATGGTAACATGATAAGGAACGTAAAGGCTAACATACCTCAAACACTGTGCAACCTCATTAGGCACAACATAAATGTTATATTTTCAATTAGCATTAGCATAGCTAGATGTGTTGTGACTGTCAGCCACACCAGCTAGCATCAAACAGCCCAACTAGGCTAGCTAGGTTGCACAGTGTTTGTATTATGTTAGCCCTACGCTTATGCTAATCGTAGCCTCGCTAGCTTACCTTTGGAAACAGGTTTGCCAAGTTGGCCGCAAAGTAGTAGCATGCTAATATGAAATAAATATGTGCTCGCGTATTGGTGAATGGACACCTACTTCGTCATTTCAGTATAACACCATGTTCTGCGGTGAACCGTGTGAAAATGTCTCGCACACCATGAGGACAGCCTCTTCACTCCCACCTCCCCGCTCCAGACAGCGCAGCTGCTGCTGATGAGCCGCTGCCTGCCTGGTGTAGCGTGATAAATCAGCAAAATGCAGCATGATAAATCAGTGAAAATTAAAATTCCTCCCAAAAATTTTAAAATCAAGGATGCACACCATCCTCAACCCATATCCAAAGGCTTAGGGCAATCTGACTAATGGTAGGCAAGATATGCCTGTCACATGGCGGCCAACAGGGACAGAAGAAGAAAAAAAAATGATTTTAGCCACTTAACAAATGGCTCACCAAATAAAATCAATGCCTGCTCTAAGATATCTTCAGATTAAACAGCCTTTTCCAGAAGGACAAGCTCACTCAATCACACAAAAAACCCTGAAAAGGGTAATTTTCTAGCTTTCAGAGACACAAGAGCTGCCTCGTTGGGAACATTTGTTCTGCTCGACCAAAAGATTTCAAACCCCAAAGTCACAAGATAACACTGGATTTAGTGACTGTGGCAGTGGATTAAAAACACCTGTGTGTCACATGATAAATTGCTGATTTTCTGAGGGGGTTTTTTGTGAGTGGTTTACTAACTTCAGTTTCCAGGCAAAAAAGGGCAAGATATTCAAAATCTTTAACTTAAGCAGCTGTTAAGTTTATTAGGTGAGCCTAAAATCTGTTTTTTCTCTTCTTGTCCGTGTCAGCAGTCGTGACAGCAGTGTCCAGCTCTTAGGTGGGTCCATGGAAACTGTGGTGTGCATGGCCGTGGCGACGCACGACAACCACACTTAAAAAAAAACACTTAAATCGAAAATATTTATAATTTGAGTAGAAAAGTGTGGCATACCTTCAAGCTTAGAGGACGATGCTGAAGCAACCTGCAACGCAAACACAAAGTCATTTAGCTCTTCTTTTATAATAAATATAAAAATAAAAATTAAAAAAAGGTTGTGAACATTAGATCTAAAAAAATGGCCACTTTCTGTTGTGTGTTTTTTAAATCATTTTCTCTCCTGCCTGAGAGTGCAGGTCTGTGTTATCAAAAGGTATATGATGATCATGTCACAGGAAGTAGACCACTTCCTTTTCTTCACCATCCCCTGTTTGAAAAGTGTACTATATGTATATGACCTTGTTTTAACAAACAGTAGCGCTAACCTCTTTTCCACATAAACCACCCCTTACCCCATGACTGCTGCCTGCACACAGATGAACAAAGTTGTGTGAGAAACTTGACACACACACATACAGTCAAAGTAGTGACATTCCAGCATGGTGAAACATCTGTTAGTTTCCTCCCAGGGACGTCAGTAAGTCCCCAAAAAATGGGCCGGACTTTAATGTACTTCTCCACCCACACTACACAATTTCATCATCAGCAGTTTTTTTTTGGAGGAAAAAAAAAATCATGAGTAAATGTCCGTTTCGTTCCTGTTACGAGGGTCTTTTTGTTTCATCGAGACTCCGCTTCACAAAAGCTGAACAGCGTCCCAACGTGATGAATACAGACAAGTGCTGAAGTGTGATTTTGTATCTCAGTTTTCAGTTTTCATCTTGTGATGTTGATTCAAGCCATAAATCAGTGGCAAAGTGTTTGATCAAAAAGTGACACATGGACATCAGTTCCTTTTTTTTTACATACATGTGATAGTGAAGCAGAGCTGACAGTTTCCGACACGCAACATAAGCAAATCTGATCTGATTTGACTTGTTTCTATCATGTATTGTATGGTTTTTTTAACCCATTTTATTTTCCACACTAAGTTTAGCATTTTGTTATTTTTGTCTGAACATCTAACATTAATGGTATCAAAGTAATTGGCCAGGCAGTGACATTTATGTATGGAATGATAGAAAAACTTAACTTAACTTAAACTTTAAGTGAGAAAAGTTAGTTTAAGTTCTCAGAAAAATAAAAAATACAAGGAAATGAAATGAAATGAACATGATAAATGATTAAATGAAAATATATAGCATCGGCCAGTGTTCTGTAGACTCAGAGATATAAGTAATACTCACAGATTCAGGATGGTAGAGATGGTAAATGAAGCAGGCTTCTATGGCCATGCCACACAGTGCCACACTGACCAGCAGGATCAGCAGGGTCTGACAAGCTCCTCCACGCTGCTGTCTTTGGTTCAACCTGGGTGGTAGTGGAAGACCGGTGGTAGGGCGGTCCACCACAAACACAGACGGATACCCATCCTTGTCCATACTGACGTTTTTTTTTTTTTTCTGTAAGTGAAAACTATTCAAGGTAGAAATGTTCTCCAGAAGTTGTGAGACGTGTTACTTGACACCGGGTCCGCAGAAACAAACAGAGGTGACACTGAGAAGTGTCAAAAAAAAAAAAGGAAAAAAGAAGGTGCCAAAATGGGTGGGCTCACTTATGGTTGGTTGAAATGATGGCTCACTAGTCGTATGGTAAAGACCAGAGTCAAAAAAATGTTGAGGTGCATTACTGAGACACCTTTGAGAGTCACATGTCTGCACTCAGCTACAGCAAACATGAAAGTGACTCTGTGGTTGATTGTCCTTTTTATCATGCAGCTGCACTATCTAAGTAGCGACCAGTTAAAAAGTGTCACGGGACAATTGTAAGTGGGAGACAAACTCCTCTACACACCCTCCCACTGCACTATAGTGCTGTGCTGAAATTTCTCCATTTATACTTCCTCTCTGGCTTACACCCTGTCTTTGGTATAGTTTGAAGGCAAAAAACTTCTGACCCAAAGAAAAATGGAGATTCATTTTGATATCATTTCCACTTTTAGAGGACAAACTATGACTTTTTTGTCACATTTTGGACAGCATACAAAACTCTGACGTTTTGATGTCATTTCAGACGACATAGAAAAGTATGACGTTTCAATTAAATCAAGGGATTAACGACACTTCCCTTTAGGTGGCATCCTCCCACAAGGGGCGCTGGTTCGAATCTCAACCACGACAGTAACTTGGAAGATTTTTGTTGATTCTGGATGACATACTAACCTATGAATTATTTTGACAAATTTTGGAGGACATACTAAAAAAAATGTTTGGGCAACACAATATAGTAGGACATTTTTGTCAAATTTTGTATGACATAGTATAGTATGACTTTTATGTCAAATGTTCTACTAAAATCAGTTTTTAGTATAGTAGGACATTTTGTCAAATTGTGAACGACATACTAACCTATGACTTTTGTGTCACATTTTGGACAACATGCAAAGGTATGACTCTTTGACGTACTATAGTATAACATTTTTGTAAAATTTTAACAACATAGTATAGTATGATGTTTTTGTCATATCTTAGATAGCATAGTACAGTATGACGTATTTGTCAAATTTTTGACAAAATATTTTTTTTTCAAAAAAATTATCAGAATTTGGACAAAATATTATAGTCTGACCTTTCATTCAAATTTTTTACAATTTTTTTTTTTTTGATCCAATTTTGGACAACATAATGGTTGTTTGGTCAAAAATTTGACACATTTTGGATGGCATAGTATAGTATGACGTTTTTGTCAAATTTTGGACGACATAGTAGAGTATGACGTTTTTGTCAAACTTTGGCCAAGGAGTATTTTTTTTTTCAAAAGAAATGTCAAATTTTGGACAACAAATTATAGTATGACGTAAAGTATGACGTTTTTGTCAAACTTTGGCCAAGTGGTATATTTTTATCAAACATTTTTTCAAATTTTGGACAACAGAGTATAGTATGACGTTTTTGTCAAATTTATGACGAAAACATTTTTTTTTAAAAACATTTTCAAATTTTGGACGACACCGTAAAGTATGATATTCCATTGAAGTCAGAGGATTGATTTTGGCCAAGTGGTCTATTTATTTTTCAAAAAAAAATTCAAATTTAGGACGACATAGTATAGCATGACGTTTTTGTCAAATTTTGGAAGACATAGAATAGAATATGGACAAAATCTTTTTTCCAAAAAAGTGGTAAGATTTTGGACGAAATAGTGTAGTATGACATTGAGGTCGACGACATAGAATAGTATGACGTTTTGGGGACATTTTGGGCTTAAAAAATGTTTTCAAAAAAATTGTCAGATTTTGGACGACACAGTATAGTATGAGGTTTTGGTCCAATATTGGACCAAAAGTTTTTTTTCAATAAAATGGTCGGATTTTGGACGAAATAGTCTAGTATGACATTGAGGTCGACAAGATAGTATCGTATGACGTTTTGGTTACATTTTGGGCAAAAAAAATAAATCCAAAATAATTGTCCCATTTTGGACGACATAGTATAGTATGACGTTTTTGTCAAATTTTGCACCAACATTTTTTTTCAAAAAAGTGGTCAGATTTTGGACGAAATAGTGTAGTATGACATTGATGTCGATGACATGGTATAGTATGACGCTTTGGTCACATTTTGGGCTGAAAAAATGTTGTCAGATTGTCAGATGTTGGACGACATAGTATAGTCTGATGTTTTTGTGAAATTTTGGACCAAAACTTTTTTTCCAAAAAAGTGGTCAAATTTTGGACAGGTTAGTGTAGTATGACATTGAGGTCGACGACATAGTATAGTATGACGTTTTGGGCACAATTTGGACAAATTTCTTTTTTTTTTTTCTTTTTTTCCAATTTTGGACGACATAGTGTAGTATGACGTTTTTGTCAAATTTTGGACCAACATTCCTTTTCAAAAAAGTGGTCAGATTTTGGACGAAATTGTGTAGTATGACATTGAGGTCAACGACATAGTATAGTATGACATTTTGGGCACATTTTGGGCTTAACATTTTTTTTCAAAAAAATTGTCAGATTTTGGACAAATTAGTGTAGTATGACATTCAGGTCGACGACATAGTATAGTATGACGTTTTGGTCACATTTTGGGCTAAAAAAAAGAAATCAAAAAAATTGTCAGATGTTGGACGACATAGTATAGTATGACGTTTTTGGGAAATTTGGGACCAAATTTTTTTACAAAAAAGTGGTCAGATTTTGGACGTATTAGTGTAGTATGACATTGAGGTCGACGACATAGTATAGTATGACGTTTTGGGCACATTTTGGCCAAATTTATTTATTTTTTTTTTTATTTTCCAATTTTGGACGACATAGTATAGTATGACGTTTATGTCAAATTTTGGACCAACTTTTTTTCAAAAAAGTGGTCAGATTTTGGACGAAATTGTGTAATATGACATTGAGGTCAACACCATAGTATAGTATGACGTTTTGGTCACATTACGTTTTGGTCACATTTTAGTATAGTATGACGTTTTTGTCAAATTTTGGACCAATTTTTTTTTTCAAAAAATGGTCGCTCTATGGATGACATAGTATAGTAGGACGTACTACATAGTAAAGTATGACGTTTTTGTCAAGTTTTGGACCAAAAAAAGTTTTTCAAAAAAATGGTCAGATTTTGGACGACATAGTATAGTATGTCGCTTTTGTCAAATTTTGGACCAATTTGTTTTTTTCAAAAACGGTCACATTATAGGCCACATAATATAGTAGGACGTACTACATAGTATAGGATGACGTTTTTGTCAAGTTTTGGACCAAAAAAACGTTTTTCAAAAAAATGGTCAGATTTTGGACGACATAGTATAGTATGTCATTTTTGTCAAATTTTGGACAAATTGTTTTTTTCAAAAAATGGTCACATTTTGGAAAAATGTCGTTTTTGTCAAATTTTGGAGCAATTTGTTTTTTTCAAAAACGGTCACATTATAGGCCACATAATATAGTAGGACGTACTACATAGTAAAGTATGACGTTTTTGTCAAGTTTTGGACCAAAAAAACGTTTTTCAAAAAACTGGTCAGATTTTGGACGACAAAGTATAGTATGTCGTTTTTGTCAAATTTTGGACAAATTGTTTTTTTCAAAAAATGGTCACATTTTGGACAAATGTCGTTTTTGTCAAATTTTGGACCAATTTGTTTTTTTCAAAAACGGTCACATTATAGGCCACATAATATAGTAGGACATACTACATAGTATAGGATGACGTTTTTGTCAAGTTTTGGACCAAAAAAACGTTTTTCAAAAAAATTGTCAGATTTTGGACGACATAGTATAGTAGGACGTACTACATAGTAAAGTATGACGTTTTTGTCAAGTTTTGGACCAAAAAAACGTTTTTCAAAAAAATGGTCAGATTTTGGACGACATAGTATAGTATGTCGTTTTTGTCAAATTTTGGACAAATTGTTTTTTTCAAAAAATGGTCACATTTTGGACGACATAGTATAGTAGGACGTACTACATAGTAAAGTATGACGTTTTTGTCAAGTTTTGGACCAAAAAAACGTTTTTCAAAAAAATGGTCAGATTTTGGACGACATAGTATAGTATGTCGTTTTTGTCAAATTTTGGACCAATTTGTTTTTTTCCAAAAAATGGTCAGATTATGGACGACATAGTATAGTAGGACATACTACATAGTATAGATTGACGTTTTTGTCAAGTTTTGGACCAAAAAAACGTTTTTCAAAAAATTTGGCAGATTGTGGAACGACATAGTATAGTATGTCATTTTTGTCAAATTTTGGACCAATTTTTTTTTCAAAAAATGGTCACATTATGGACCACATAGTATAGTAGGACGTACTACATAGTAAAGTATGATGTTTTTGTCAAGTTTTGGACCAATTTTTTTTTCCAAAAAATGGTCACATTTTGGACGACATAGTATAGTAGGACGTACTACATAGTATAGGATGACGTTTTTGTCAAGTTTTGGACCAAAAAAACGTTTTTCAAAAAATGTGTCAGATTTTGGACGACATAGTATAGTATGTCGTTTTTGTCAAATTTTGGACCAATTTTCTTTTTCAAAAAATGGTCACATTATGGACGACATAGTATAGTAGGATGTACTACATAGTATAGGATGACGTTTTTGTCAAGTTTTGGACCAAAAAAACGTTTTTCAAAAATATGGTCAGATTTTGGACGACATAGTATAGTATGTCGTTTTTGTCAAATTTTGGACCAATTTTTTTTTTCAAAAAATGGTCACATTTTGGACAAATGTCGTTTTTGTCAAATTTTGGACCAATTTGTTTTTTTCAAAAACGGTCACATTATAGGCCACATAATATAGTAGGACATACTACATAGTATAGGATGACGTTTTTGTCAAGTTTTGGACCAAAAAAACGTTTTTCAAAAAAATTGTCAGATTTTGGACGACATAGTATAGTAGGACGTACTACATAGTAAAGTATGACGTTTTTGTCAAGTTTTGGACCAAAAAAACGTTTTTCAAAAAAATGGTCAGATTTTGGACGACATAGTATAGTATGTCGTTTTTGTCAAATTTTGGACAAATTGTTTTTTTCAAAAAATGGTCACATTTTGGACGACATAGTATAGTAGGACGTACTACATAGTAAAGTATGACGTTTTTGTCAAGTTTTGGACCAAAAAAACGTTTTTCAAAAAAATGGTCAGATTTTGGACGACATAGTATAGTATGTCGTTTTTGTCAAATTTTGGACCAATTTGTTTTTTTCCAAAAAATGGTCAGATTATGGACGACATAGTATAGTAGGACATACTACATAGTATAGATTGACGTTTTTGTCAAGTTTTGGACCAAAAAAACGTTTTTCAAAAAATTTGGCAGATTGTGGAACGACATAGTATAGTATGTCATTTTTGTCAAATTTTGGACCAATTTTTTTTTCAAAAAATGGTCACATTATGGACCACATAGTATAGTAGGACGTACTACATAGTAAAGTATGATGTTTTTGTCAAGTTTTGGACCAATTTTTTTTTCCAAAAAATGGTCACATTATGGACCACATAGTATAGTAGGACGTACTACATAGTAAAGTATGATGTTTTTGTCAAGTTTTGGACCAATTTTTTTTTCCAAAAAATGGTCAGATTTTGGACGACATAGTATAGTAGGACGTACTACATAGTATAGGATGACGTTTTTGTCAAGTTTTGGACCAAAAAAACGTTTTTCAAAAAATGTGTCAGATTTTGGACGACATAGTATAGTATGTCGTTTTTGTCAAATTTTGGACCAATTTTCTTTTTCAAAAAATGGTCACATTATGGACGACATAGTATAGTAGGATGTACTACATAGTATAGGATGACGTTTTTGTCAAGTTTTGGACCAAAAAAACGTTTTTCAAAAATATGGTCAGATTTTGGACGACATAGTATAGTATGTCGTTTTTGTCAAATTTTGGACCAATTTGTTTTTTCAAAAAATGGTCACATTATGGACGACATAGCATAGTAGGACGTACTACATAGTATAGGATGACGTTTTTGTCAAGTTTTGGACCAAAAAAACGTTTTTCCAAAAATGTGTCAGATTTTGGACGACATAGTATAGTATGTCGTTTTTGTCAAATTTTGGACCAATTTGTTTTTTTCAAAAAATGGTCACATTATAGGCCACATAGTATAGCAGGACGTACTACATAGTAAAGGCTGACGTTTTTGTCAAGTTTTGGACCAAAAAAAGTTTTTCAAAAAATTTGGCAGATTTTGAACGACATAGTATAGTATGTCGTTTTTGTCAAATTTTGGACCAATTTTTTTTTTCAAAAAATTGTCACATTATGGACGACATAGTATAGTAGGACGTACTACATAGTATAGTATGACGTTTTTGTCAAGTTTTGGACCAAAAAAACGTTTTTCAAAAAATGTGTCAGATTTTGGACGACATAGTATAGTATGTCGTTTTTGTCAAATTTTGGACCAATTTTTTTTTTCAAAAAATGGTCACATTATGGACGACATAGTATAGTAGGACGTACTACATAGTATAGGATGACGTTTTTGTAAGGTTTTGGACCAACAAAACGTTTTTCAAAAAATGTGTCAGATTTTGGACGACATAGTATAGTATGTCGTTTTTGTCAAATTTTGGACCAATTCTTTTTTTTCAAAAAATGGTCACATTATGGACGACATAGTATAGTAGGACGTACTACATAGTATAGTATGACGTTTTTGTCAAGTTTTGGAGCAAAAAAAGTTTTTCAAAAAAATGGTCAGATTTTGGACGACATAGTATAGTATGTCGTTTTTGTCAAATTTTGGACCAATTTGTTTTTTCAAAAAATGGTCACATTATGGACGACATAGTATAGTAGGACATACTACATAGTATAGGATGAAGTTTTTGTCAAGTTTTGGACCAAAAAAATGGTCAGATTTTGGACGACATAGTATAGTATGTCGTTTTTTGTCAAATTTTGGACCAATTTTTTTTTTCAAAACATGGTCACATTATGGACGACATAGTATAGTAGGACGTACTACATAGTAAAGGATGACGTTTTTGTCAAGTTTTGGACCAAAAAAACGTTTTTCAAAAAAATGGTCAGATTTTGGACAACATAGTATATAGTATGTTGTTTTTGTCAAATTTTGGACCAATTTTCTTTTTTCAAAAAATGGTCACATTATGGACGACAGTATAGTAGGACGTACTACATAGTATAGTATGACGTTTTTGTCAAGTCTTGGACCAAAAAAACATTTTTCAAAAAAATGGTCAGATTTTGGACGACATAGTATAGTATGTCGTTTTTGTCAAATTTTGGACCAATTTTCTTTTTTCAAAAAATGGTCACATTATGGACGACATAGTATAGTAGGACGTACTACATAGTATAGTATGACGTTTTTGTCAAGTTTTGGACCAAAAAAAGTTTTTCAAAAAAATGGTCAGATTTTGGACGACATAGTATAGTATGTCGTTTTTGTCAAATTTTGGACCAATTTGTTTTTTCAAAAAATTGTCACATTATGGACGACATAGTATAGTAGGACGTACTACATAGTATAGGATGAAGTTTTTGTCAAGTTTTGGACCAAAAAAATGGTCAGATTTTGGACGACATAGTATAGTATGTCGTTTTTTGTCAAATTTTGGACCAATTCTTTTTTTTCAAAACATGGTCACATTATGGACGACATAGTATAGTAGGACGTACTACATAGTATAGGATGACGTTTTTGTCAAGTTTTGGACCAAAAAAACGTTTTTCAAAAAAATGGTCAGATTTTGGACAACATAGTATATAGTATGTTGTTTTTGTCAAATTTTGGACCAATTTTCTTTTTTCAAAAAATGGTCACATTATGGACGACAGTATAGTAGGACGTACTACATAGTATAGTATGACGTTTTTGTCAAGTCTTGGACCAAAAAAACATTTTTCAAAAAAATGGTCAGATTTTGGACGACCTAGTATAGTATGTCGTTTTTGTCAAATTTTGGACCAATTTTCTTTTTTCAAAAAATGGTCACATTATGGACGACATAGTATAGTAGGACGTACTACATAGTATAGTATGACGTTTTTGTCACGTTTTGGACCAAAAAAAGTTTTTCAAAAAAATGGTCAGATTTTGGACGACATAGTATAGTATGTCGTTTTTGTCAAATTTTGGACCAACTTTTTTTTTTCAAAAAATTGTCACATTATGGACGACATAGTATAGTAGGACGTACTACAGAGTATAGGATGACGTTTTTGTCAAGTTTTGGACCAAAAAAACGTTTTTCAAAAAATGTGTCAGATTTTGGACGACATAGTATAGTATGTCGTTTTTGTCAAATTTTGGACCAATTTGTTTTTTTCAAAAAATGGTCAAATTATAGGCCACATAGTATAGTAGGACGTACTACATAGTATAGGCTGACGTTTTTGTCAAGTTTTGGACCAAAAAAAGTTTTTCAAAAAATTTGGCAGATTTTGGACGACATAGTATAGTATGTCGTTTTTGTCAAATTTTGGACCAATTTTCTTTTTTCAAAAAATGGTAACATAATGGACGACATAGTATAGTAGGACGTACTACATAGTATAGTATGACGTTTTTGTCAAGTTTTGGACCAAAAAAAGTTTTTCAAAAAAATGGTCAGATTTTGGACGACATAGTATAGTATGTCGTTTTTGTCAAATTTTGGACCAACTTTTTTTTTTCAAAAAATTGTCACATTATGGACGACATAGTATAGTAGGACGTACTACATAGTAAAGGATGACGTTTTTGTCAAGTTTTGGACCAAAAAAACGTTTTTCAAAAAATGTGTCAGATTTTGGACGACATAGTATAGTATGTAGTTTTTGTCAAATTTTGGACCAATTTGTTTTTTCAAAAAATGGTCACATTATGGACGACATAGTATAGTAGGATGTAATACATAGTATCGGATGACGTTTTTGTCAAGTTTTGGACCAAAAAAATGGTCAGATTTTGGACCAATTTTTTTTTTCAAAACATGGTCACATTATGGACGACATAGTATAGTAGGACGTACTACATAGTATAGTATGACGTTTTTGTCAAGTTTTGGACCAAAAAAACGTTTTTCAAAAATATGGTCAGATTTTGGACGACATAGTATAGTATGTCGTTTTTGTCAAATTTTGGACCAATTTGTTTTTTTCAAAAGACGGTCACATTATAGGCCACATGTATAATAGTCCCACATGTAGGACGTACTACATAGTAAAGTGTGACGTTTTTGTCAAGTTTTGGACCAAAAAAACGTTTTTCAAAAAAATGGTCAGATTTTGGACGACATAGTATAGTATGTTGTTTTTGTCAAATTTTGGACCAATTTTCTTTTTTCAAAAAATGGTCACATTATGGACGACAGTATAGTAGGACGTACTACATAGTATAGTATGACGTTTTTGTCAAGTCTTGGACCAAAAAAACATTTTTCAAAAAAATGGTCAGATTTTGGACGACATAGTATAGTAGGACGTACTACATAGTATAGGATGACGTTTTTGTCAAGTTTTGGACCAAAAAAACGTTTTTCAAAAAATGTGTCAGATTTTGGACGACAGAGTATATAGTATGTCGTTTTTGTCAAATTTTGGACCAATTTGTTTTTTTCAAAAAATGGTCATATTATGGACGACATAGTATAGTAGGACGTACTACATAGTATAGTATGACGTTTTTGTCAAGTTTTGGACCATAAAATTTTTTTGAAAAAAATGGTCAGATTTTGGACGACATAGTATAGTATGTCATTTTTGTCAAATTTTCAACCAATTTGTTTTTTCAAAAAATGGTCACATTATGGACGACATAGTATAGTAGGACGTAATACATAGTATCGGATGACGTTTTTGTCAAGTTTTGGACCAAAAAAATGGTCAGATTTTGGACGACATAGTATATTATGTCGTTTTTGTCAAATTTTGGACCAATTCTTTTTTTCAAAACATGGTCACATTATGGACGACATAGTATAGTAGGACGTACTACATAGTATAGGATGACGTTTTTGTCAAGTTTTGGACCAAAAAAACGTTTTTCAAAAATATGGTCAGATTTTGGACGACATAGTATAGTATGTCGTTTTTGTCAAATTTTGGACCAAATCTTTTTTTTCAAAAAATGGTCACATTATGGACGACATAGTATAGTAGGACATTCTACATAGTATAGGATGACGTTTTTGTCAAGTTTTGGACCAAAAAAACGTTTTTCAAAAAATGTGTCAGATTTTGGACGACATAGTATAGTATGTCGTTTTTGTCAAATTTTGGACCAATTTTCTTTTTCAAAAAATGGTCACATTATGGACGACAGT
Organism: Microchirus variegatus; assembly: GCF_963457635.1. Classification (NCBI taxonomy): domain Eukaryota; kingdom Metazoa; phylum Chordata; class Actinopteri; order Pleuronectiformes; family Soleidae; genus Microchirus; species Microchirus variegatus. Next base: position 17,596,361 of record NC_139811.1, on the reverse strand, counting down.
ATAGTAGGACGTACTACATAGTATAGTATGACGTTTTTGTCAAGTCTTGGACCAAAAAAACGTTTTTCAAAAAAATTGTCATATTTTGGACGACATAGTATAGTATGTCGTTTTTGTCAAATTTTGGACCAATTTGTTTTTTTCAAAACATGGTCACATTATGGACGACATAGTATAGTAGGACGTACTACATAGTATAGGATGACGTTTTTGTCAAGTTTTGGACCAAAAAACGTTATTCAAAAATATGGTCAGATTTTGGACGACATAGTATAGTATGTCGTTTTTGTCAAATTTTGGACCAATTTGTTTTTTTAAAAAACGGTCACATTATAGGCCACATGTATAATAGTCCCACATGTAGGACGTACTACATAGTAAAGTGTGACGTTTTTGTCAAGTTTTGGACCAAAAAAACGTTTTTCAAAAAAATGGTCAGATTTTGGACGACATAGTATAGTATGTTGTTTTTGTCAAATTTTGGACCAATTTTCTTTTTTCAAAAAATGGTCACATTATGGACGACAGTATAGTAGGACGTACTACATAGTAGAGTATGACGTTTTTGTCAAGTTTTGGACCAAAAAAACGTTTTTCAAAAAATGTGTCAGATTTTGGACGACATAGTATATAGTATGTCGTTTTTGTCAAATTTTGGACCAATTTTTTTTTTCAAAAAATGGTCATATTATGGACGACATAGTATAGTAGGACGTACTACATAGTATAGGATGACGTTTTTGTCAAGTTTTGGACCAAAAAAACGTTTTTCAAAAATATGGTCAGATTTTGGACGACATAGTATAGTATGTGGTTTTTGTCAAATTTTGGACCAATTTGTTTTTTTCAAAAGACGGTCACATTATAGGCCACATGTATAATAGTCCCACATGTAGGACGTACTACATAGTAAAGTGTGACGTTTTTGTCAAGTTTTGGACCAAAAAAACGTTTTTCAAAAAAATTGTCAGATTTTGGACGACATAGTATAGTATGTTGTTTTTGTCAAATTTTGGACCAATTTTCTTTTTTCAAAAAATGGTCACATTATGGACGACAGTATAGTAGGACGTACTACATAGTATAGGATGACGTTTTTGTCAAGTTTTGGACCAAAAAAACGTTTTTCAAAAAATGTGTCAGATTTTGGACGACATAGTATATAGTATGTCGTTTTTGTCAAATTTTGGACCAATTTTTTTTTTCAAAAAATGGTCATATTATGGACGACATAGTATAGTAGGACGTACTACATAGTATAGGATGACGTTTTTGTCAAGTTTTGGACCAAAAAAACGTTTTTCAAAAATATGGTCATATTTTGGACGACATAGTATAGTAGGACGTAATACATAGTATCGGATGACGTTTTTGTCAAGTTTTGGACCAAAAAAATGGTCAGATTTTGGACGACATAGTATAGTATGTCGTTTTTGTCAAATTTTGGACCAATTCTTTTTTTCAAAACATGGTCACATTATGGACGACATAGTATAGTAGGACTTACTACATAGTATAGGATGACGTTTTTGTCAAGTTTTGGACCAAAAAAACGTTTTTCAAAAATATGGTCAGATTTTGGACGACATAGTATAGTATGTCGTTTTTGTCAAATTTTGGACCAAATCTTTTTTTTCAAAAAATGGTCACATTATGGACGACATAGTATAGTAGGACGTTCTACATAGTATAGGATAACGTTTTTGTCAAGTTTTGGACCAAAAAAACGTTTTTCAAAAAATGTGTCAGATTTTGGACGACATAGTATAGTATGTCGTTTTTGTCAAATTTTGGACCAATTTTCTTTTTCAAAAAATGGTCACATTATGGACGACAGTATAGTAGGACGTACTACATAGTATAGTATGACGTTTTTGTCAAGTCTTGGACCAAAAAAACGTTTTTCAAAAAAATTGTCAGATTTTGGACGACATAGTATAGTATGTCGTTTTTGTCAAATTTTGGACCAATTTGTTTTTTTCAAAACATGGTCACATTATGGACGACATAGTATAGTAGGACGTACTACATAGTATAGGATGACGTTTTTGTCAAGTTTTGGACCAAAAAAACGTTTTTCAAAAATATGGTCAGATTTTGGACGACATAGTATAGTATGTCGTTTTTGTCAAATTTTGGACCAATTTGTTTTTTTCAAAAAACGGTCACATTATAGGCCACATGTATAATAGTCCCACATGTAGGACGTACTACATAGTAAAGTGTGACGTTTTTGTCAAGTTTTGGACCAAAAAAACGTTTTTCAAAAAAATGGTCAGATTTTGGACGACATAGTAATGTGTGACGTTTTTGTCAAGTTTTGGACCAAAAAAACGTTTTTCAAAAAATGGTCACATTATGGACGACAGTATAGTAGGACGTACTACATAGTATAGTATGACGTTTTTGTCAAGTCTTGGACCAAAAAAACATTTTTCAAAAAAATGGTCAGATTTTGGACGACATAGTATAGTAGGACGTACTACATAGTATAGGATGACGTTTTTGTCAAGTTTTGGACCAAAAAAACGTTTTTCAAAAAATGTGTCAGATTTTGGACGACATAGTATATAGTATGTCGTTTTTGTCAAATTTTGGACCAATTTTTTTTTTCAAAAAATGGTCATATTATGGACGACATAGTATAGTAGGACGTACTACATAGTATAGTATGACGTTTTTGTCAAGTTTTGTACCAAAAAAGTTTTCAAAAAAATGGTCAGATTTTGGACGACATAGTATAGTATGTCGTTTTTGTCAAATTTTGAACCAATTTGTTTTTTCAAAAAATTGTCACATTATGGACGACATAGTATAGTAGGACGTAATACATAGTATCGGATGACGTTTTTGTCAAGTTTTGGACCAAAAAAATGGTCAGATTTTGGACGACATAGTATAGTATGTCGTTTTTGTCAAATTTTGGACCAATTTGATTTTTTCAAAAAATGGTCACATTATAGGCCACATAGTATAGTAGGACGTACTAGGCTGACGTTTTTGTCAAGTTTTGGACCAAAAAACGTTTTTCAAAAAATGGTCACATTATGGACGACTTAGTATTGTAGGACGTACTACATAGTATAGTATGTCGTTTTTGTCAAATTTTGGACCAATTTTCTTTTTTCAAAAAATGGTCACATTATGGACGACATAGTATAGTAGGACGTACTACATAGTATAGTATGACGTTTTTGTCAAGTTTTGGACCAAAAAAAGTTTTTCAAAAAAATGGTCAGATTTTGGACGACATAGTATAGTATGTCGTTTTTGTCAAATTTTGGACCAACTTGTTTTTTTCAAAAAATGGTCACATTATAGGCCACATAGTATAGTATGACGTACTACATAGTATAGGCTGTTTTTGTCAAGTTTTGGACCAAAAAAAGTTTTTCAAAAAATTTGGCAGATTTTGGACGACATAGTATAATTTGTCGTTTTTGTCAAATTTTGGACCAATTTTCTTTTTTCAAAAAATGGTCACATAATGGAACATAGTATAGTAGGACGTACTACATAGTAAAGTATGACGTTTTTGTCAAGTTTTGGACCAAAAAAAGTTTTTCAAAAAAATGGTCAGATTTTGGACGACATAGTATAGTATGTCGTTTTTGTCAAATTTTGGACCAACTTTTTTTTTTCAAAAAATTGTCACATTATGGACGACATAGTATAGTAGGACGTACTACATCGTATAGTATGACGTTTTTGTCAAGTTTTGGACCAAAAAAACGTTTTTCAAAAAATGTGTCAGATTTTGGACGACATAGTATATATTATGTCGTTTTTGTCAAGTTTTGGACCAATTTTCTTTTTTCAAAAAATGGTCACATTATGGACGACATAGTATAGTAGGACGTACTACATAGTATAGGATGACGTTTTTGTCAAGTTTTGGACCAAAAAAACGTTTTTCAAAAAATTTGGCAGATTTTGGACGACATAGTATAGTATGTCGTTTTTGTCAAATTTTGGACCAATTTCTTATTTTCAAAAAATGGTCACATTATGGACTACATAGTATAGTATGTCGTTTTTGTCAAATTTTGGACCAATTCTTTTTTTTCAAAAAATGGTCAGATTTTGGACGACATAGTATAGTATGTCGTTTTTGTCAAATTTTGGACCAATTTCTTTTTTTCAAAAAATGGTCACATTATGGACTACATAGTATAGTATGACGTTTTTGTCAAGTTTTGGACCAACAAAATGTTTTTCAAAAAAGTGGTCAGATTTTGGACAAAATAGTGTAGTATGACATTGAGGTCGACGACATATTATAGTATGACGTTTTGGTCACATTTTGGGCTAAGAAAATGTTTTCAAAAAAATGTTATAAAATGCTTATAACTAAATGGTATTTTCTTAACAGCATTGGTTATTATGTTATCTAATGGCACTAATGGCATGAGTTGTATTGCTTTGTATGAAAGGTGCTATATAAATAAAGCCTGATTGACGTTTCATTGAAAGCTTTATTTTCCCTTAACTTAACAATAGTCAGTTAATGTCCAACCCTAACATTAACATAATCACAAATCAGTTAAAACAAATATTAGCCCTATTTCAACTACTTCCTCAGAAATGAGGTTCTGTCTCATTATTACCTAAAGCTTTTGTTTGTTGTTGGGTTTTTTTTTCAAACTTTATTGAAAATTGCCTGCACATACAGATGCATATACATACAACACAAGCATGCTGGTGCAAATTATGAGGCCAAGATGTCAGAGGTCATGCCAGAAAAGCTCTCTCTCACACACGCACATGCACACACACACGCACAGTACTGTGAGCCCCAGTCATGTCCCTAACTAACCCACATCAGGGGTGTGACCTACTTTTTTTTTGCCGACTTTCTTGCCCACAGCACCGCCTATAGTCAATAGCAGGACATGACATGTACAAGATTTTTAGAATAGAATCACTACAATAAAACTGAGTTTTTATACTTCAATTAAAAAAAAGAAAGTTGTTTGATTAAAAAGAAAGAAAAGAGAACAGCTGTATCTTTAAAGTTATACTGTGCGCTGCAGGTGCAGACAACTGCACCTTGGTACTTCAGCTCACCACTTTTGCATGTGGCTGCTGTCCAGAGTGCAGAGCTCAGATAGTGGCTCTAATCATTCGGCTTTGATCAAGGAAACAGCGCTGGCTCGTCTCCAGTGTCAGAGCACAAGAGGAAGCAGTTGCAGACATATAGCTGCGAGTTATTTATTGTCTATGTGTGTGACATTAGGCAAAGTTGCTCATAGTTGGTAAAAGTATAAGAGTAAATGGACCACGAACTGCAGCCAGAGGATGATGAATGTGTCTGCACTGCTCTGCTCGCTGGCATATTTCATTCTGACAGTAGATTTAACTTTGGCTTTCCGGGCATATCAAGACATGGAATTTACATTTCTGTTACCTGCTGGCCGCACTGAGTGTTTTTACCAAACCACCACGATGAACAACTCCATTGAGGTTGAATACCAGGTAAGTGTCATTTTCTCAGTCATGCCTTTTCTTTTGAGTAGTGTGTGGATTGTGTCTAAGTGGACAACAAAGAGAAGCCTATGGACTTTAGTCTTTCATACAGAGAGAAGATAAGGCACCTTATCGCTAGTGTTGAAGACACAATCTACATGTTGCTGTTTTCATTTTACTTCAACAGGCACAAATACACAAGATCACATGATGTCCACAAACTGCCTCTGCATGCTCTGGCAGCTTCAGTCTCATTCAGTGACAACTGTTGCGTGATTACTGAACACCATATTACACACTATTCATTATAAGATAAAATACAAGCAGACGGATAAACAAACTTTTCCATTATTATCACCATGGTGTGTGTATGAGTCTGAACAATCAGGGCTTTAATTTTAATTTGATGCCAAATGTGGATGGAAATTCCACACACTTTCTGTGCCTTTCTTTATTATCAAAACATTTATTTAAAGGTGCATTATGTAATAAATCTAAATCAACTGGCTGTAAAATCCTCCTAATATGTCACAGAGACTCAGGAATAATGTTCATATAACAAACTGAACTCACCAACAACAACAGTACAGACAAAATATTTGCATTAAAAAAAATATTTTGCAGACTGCAAATCATGTTTATGTTTTGAAATCATGTTTTGGCATGTGGCGCCACCTACCGCCGTATACCAATCATTGCAGTCAGTAGAGTCTCAGCTGTCGAGCAACAACGGGTTGCCAGTTACGTCAGAAAACGAAACCTAAAAGACCTCAGTATTTTGAATTTGAATGTAGTAACCGTTTCTGGCCACATTCTTACATATGGCACCTTTAACCAGGAAGGCCTAACTGAGATGAACAGTTTTAGGCACAAGACAATCTAGATTCTTTTCATGTGTCGTTCCACGCTGGTGCAATGACCTACCAAGCTCTACCAGCATCTTCTGTCCTAGCACTTGTGGAGTTCTTTATCCCTCTTTTGGACAAAAGCGTCTGCTAAATGCTTAAATCTAAATGTTTTTACGAGAGAGGACAAGACAGACAGCAGCACAAATCCTTTAGGGTGACAGGGAGACAAATAAGACATAACGTACAACCCTTAGTACGGAGGTAATCAAACCACGATTGTGGCCATTCAACCCTGGCATGAACAAAATCAGTGATGAGTAAAGGTTTTATGATTTAAAGTAAGTCTCAAGTATATGTAAATAACAGTGAGAGGTTGCTTGAGTGCACACATTATGCAAACATAATCAAGCAACAACCTTTAAGTGTCATGAGCAAGATCTGATGCAAATTCAATCTTAAATAAATGTCATCCTGTTTCACTCACTCATCTAATACCGCTTTGTCCTCCACATGAAGGGCTAATCCCAGCTGACATAGGGCAAAACAGGAAAAGGTAGAGACAAACAACCAATTACTCTCACACTCACAAATACCTTTAATTTAGAATGTCCAATTTTGCCTAATCCCCAAATCTGTATGTTTTTGGACTGTGGGAGGAAACCGGAGAACCTGGAGAAAACCCATGCACAACTCCATGCAGAAAGGCCGCAGCCCTGGGTCTTCTTGCTGCAAAGACAAGAGTGTTAACCACAACTTCATCCTGTTTTCTTTTTCTCTGTCTATGTCACTCCCCAACAGGTGATCGCTGGATCTGGTTTGGACGTTGGCTTTGTCCTCGTCTCACCCAGTGGACACCTGCTGGTCTCTGACTTCAGGAGATCTGATGGCATCCACAAGTGGGTGATCTTAGTCATAAATCAGATTAAAAGAAGAGATTATTATTACATTATGTTGTGTATTAAGTTATTTTGTTGTTTTTTTTCTTCAGGGTGTCACCCACAGATGATGGAGACTACCGGATGTGCTTCGACAACAGCTTCAGCACACTGTCAGAGAAGATTGTGTTCTTTGGGCTGATCATTAGGCCTGATACTCAGAGCAGTGGAGACAGAGACGAGTGGACAGACGTGGCCACAGTGACAGAGGGTATGGTGGAGTACAAACTGGAGGACATCAGGGTGAGACATGTAATGGAAAATGTGGTTTCTTTTTTCTCAGAGCTGGAGCCTTTCCCTAACACAGAATACCAGGTATTTTTGTGTATTGTGCATTGTATATTGTGTATTTAGGATGTCGAGCCTGAACTTGCACCTTCCTACAACGTCCGCAGGGAGTCGGCTCCCCGATACCTACAGTAGACAAAAAGGCGTGAAAACACAGCCTGGAAAGGCAGACTTCTTGTCTATTGGAGGAATGTGACAGGGGAGTTGCTCAGGGCCCACTATGCTCTGGGTCTTTCTCCAGCTCGGATCACTCCTGTGAAGATTGACCTTTTCCTTGCAAAGAAAATAAAAACTCGTCGGCCGGCAGAAGTTCTCTATTTGATTCTTCACCAGCAGCAGAGAATTTCTAAGCTCCAAACCTGCTATTGTCATTATTCCACTTTTACACCACTGCTCTTTTCTTCCTCTTCCAGGTGAGTGTAGTCTGTGTACCAGCACCTGGAGAGGAGCCGTCAGGTCCTGACTGTGTTGCGGGCCTTAGAGGCGAGGGACCGGTATCTACTGGAGGACAATCTGTGGCGAGTGTCTTTCTGGTCCTGCATCAACCTGCTCGTCATGCTCGCCGTCGCTGCCACACAAATCTACACCCTGCGAAGCCTGTTTGACAACGTTGCCCGGGTCCGCACCTAGTCCTTAGAGAGCATCCAGTTTTTATTGACTTCACTGACTGAAAGGATAGTTGACACCGTTTGGAAAAATACTCTTAAATAACAACCAAAGAGCGTTTGCTTTAATGTTCAGTACTGTAACACACACAATAAATATAGCACTCGTATTGATTAGTGTCATTGGAAAAGCTTTAAAACCAAAGCTTTTCTCACTGTATTTTGTTTTATTGAATTTTAAAAAAAAATTCATTTTACATCAACATTACCAGGATCTATCTAACAAAGCATCTATATAACCACCAACTAACTTCTTTTATTACACCAAGTTGTTTACTTTAAGTAACTAAGCCTCAAGCTGTTTAAGAAAAACAAAAAAAAGTCAAACAAACAATATCCCTGATCAGTTTCTCCACGTGGAGATAAATAGGCACAACATTCAAATTCAGCAGATGGCGGGTTTGTTTTTCATGCCTTTGCCATGATTTGGTTGCACTGCAGCCGTTTCTTTTTGTCATGCAAAGGCAGATAGTGATAAGAACATTTACAGAATAAAGAAGGCAAGACCTACATGCACCGACTGTGCATTCAAATATTTGTTTTTGTCTCATACCGATATGGAAATGACTGGGTCTGCTCAGTTGACTGTTACATTATCACACATTTTCCTTTGTTGTCACTATACAAATACTTCAATCATACATTTTCATGGTGGAATGTTCCTGTCCTGTTAAGGTGTTTGACTCCAACCTTTTGCAGTTTGTTTTTTTGGTAGAAAAGCTACTATTTTGGATGACAGTAACTATGTGGTAAAAATAAACTTCAGTAATTCATAAGGTTTGTTTGTGTGGGCCTGCACAGCCTTGTTTTTGTGGGACTGAACAGAAAATAAGACGTGGTTCTTCTCAGATCCCGCTGTTGTCACAGACCGGAGTCGTTTGGCGCCCACTGCAGACGAGGTCGAGGTCACCACTGGTTTCGACGGGGAGCCGGGCGCCTGTTCAGGGACAATCACCAACGTTAATCTCTTGACTTTGTGACACAGAAACTCCAGTCATGGCAGAGCGATGGAATTCATGAAGAGATGATCTCTGCGAGAGGTTTTTCTTTTTTTACAGAGATTATCCTCCACTCCCTTTGGAGCGTAGACTACAGTAACTCAGAGAGACTTTAACAACAACTTAAAAAGAAGGAGTAAACTACTATAAAATGACCACTCTTGTAATGTAAAGCCACACTATGTAATAACATCACACAGTAAGTGTCCACTTAATTCTGTAAGAACACATTATGTAATATTCTACTGCAAGAATCCTCAACGCAATGTGTAAAACATTTTGTAATGCGGTTAAAAATAACCATAATGACACATGACTAAAGATGTCTTTAAAAAATGACTAGTTAATATGTTGCATTAATCAAAACTACCTTAGAAGAGTGTTTTATTCCATCGCTGGCAAGTTTTACATTTTAACTAAATATAGAATTAAAAACATGAAATCAAATTAGGTAATAAAATGGGTAAAGAAAGGATATCCAGGTTATTACATTGTAATCATTAAAGGTGTGTTTTGTAATAACTACCACATTACAAATGATCACAAACTCAGAGAAATGTTTAACTATTACATAATGCAGCTTTACAGATCCCGTCAGTGTCACAAAGTCACATTTCATCAACAAATCTGTTTCTGCAGGGTGAGAAACGTTACATGCGCGCTAGAGAACAGTGGCCATTGTGTGAGCAATGTCTCTCTAAAGCAGGCAGCCTGCAAATAGAGGGTTGCCATAGGAACATGAGCTGGTCTATGTCAGTCTGTATTGGATAAGACATAAAGAGGCAGGCAAGGAAAACACAGGAGGGTCTCTACAGAGCTGCTATCTGAGAGCGAGGAGAGAGTGGATCATCACACAGGACACAAGGAGACACCAACCACCAGAGCCATTCCCTTTATTGTACACAACACCTCTTTATTTGTTTCACCTTTTTTGAATTAGTTCATTTTGTTTATTCAAGTCAATTACTTGCTACAGCGCCACTTGACAGGGGTTTGCAAAACAAAAAGAGAAAGAGATTTTTTTTTTTTTCCTTTCACAAGTTTGTTTCCAACCCCTTCCACCAGATCCAGACAGGGGGAGGGAAAGAGGAAGGAAGAGCACAATCTAATGTTTTACAGGGTGGTTACAGTCTGAGCTTCTCAAGGTCAGGCTTAAGTGACAGGCATGAAAAAAAAAAAATACTTATAAATTCTTATAAAACCTTGTGTAGCAGAGGTCTGTGAAAGACCAAATGAAATGGTTTTCAGTCGATTCAAATTCTGAGTTTGTTTTTTCCAGCACTGTCACTAAAAGCTCGACCTGTGGAGAAATGCAGTGGAAGAATAATAAAAAAAGACGACACACATTCTGTCTTAAGTATGTTCTTTTGAGTTTTTTTTTCTCCTTTTCTGTTGTCCAATAAAGTTTCAATTCTCTGTTGCGAGAACGGTGCTATGTCTAGACAGCTTCTCAAGACAGGATGTGCCTCTGTACACCACAACACCCGCCACCCGCTCATCTACTGATCAAACCAAAAAAATGTAAAACACCCCCCCCCCCCCGCCTGAGCAGTTTTACCCTCAACACCACAAAATGTTTAAGATTGATTTTAAATGGTCAAAGAAAAAGAAAAAAGTTTTCATTATCAAAACATCACAACTGTGTAGGTTCAGCCCCAAGTGCCCCTCCCTCAAAAACACAGTCAGACAGTACATAGAGCAGTAATCCCTGTAGCAGAATCTCAAAGAACAGTCCAGTAGAAGCTGAGTAGCACAGAGCTATACACAGCTGATACAACTGCAGCCAAGTCATGAAGAGAAAATACAAATGCCCAGGTTATAAATAATGCATCAGGAGAAGACGGATCGCTTTCGCTACATCCAAAGCTAATGAAATGACAGTGTTAGTGCTTTCAATGATGACACCTACAGTTGTGTTTTGACATGTTGGCCGTTGATTAAATTATATTTCTATCATTATCATCATCATCGTCCCTGCAGTTAAACGTAATACAAGTGCTAATTTCCCCCATATAGTCGACCTATATACAATATTTTTTTTTAAATTGACAACTGAGCCCAGAAAAAGATGAGCCACTTCCTTTAAGCCTTGTGCTATCCTGATAAAATTCACAGTTTTATTCTCTCTGGGAGAAAATCCTACTGTGTGTTTTCTGTATTATACGAATCAACAAACCAACAGGAATGAATAAAGTCTACTTGAAGGCTGACGGCCTCATTTGAGTTCAACTGAGACTTAAGGGATTAAAATTCAAGGCGTTAACTACAGAAAAGCTTCCCACAAAGTGCAGCCGTCCTTCAGTCGCTCCTGGGTTTTTGTGCATAGTGTTCTGGTACCGGACTCCATCATCCTCGTTATGAGTGATTTTCTGTAAGGCTAGGTGGTTCCAAGTGCTTGGATTATAATGGTCAAACTGGCCGACATCTTTCTTTCTTTTCACTTACAGAGGGGGAAATCTGTAGCTACTCCATCAGTCTCACACCCTGTGTCTCCTCCTGCTTTGCTTTTGCTGTAATTAAGTTATCATTTTTTTTTCTTCTTTTTTAAAGCTACATTTATTGTGGTCATTAAAAGGACAATGTCACTCAAATAAAATAACACAAGGGAGGAAAAAAAACATAATCATCACCCTCCAAAAAAGAAAACAGTGATGATTAGCTTTTGTTTTTCAGTATGAACTCAATTTAGAAATGAAAACCCAGTAACCTGTTAAGTGTGTATTACACAATTATCTACACTTGGGCATGTGGGCCAATCTAAAAAGGTGGATGGAGGGGAGAGAACAACCAGCCTATATCGGTTATTCAATTATTTGATGGGCTTCTAGAAGGAATCTTGACAGAGGAAATAAAGCAGTTATTGCAATAAAAAAAAGCCCTTGTCCTGAATTTGACACACTTTCTCCTATAGATAGGAGCTAATGCATCTCACTGATCTGCTGGGATTCATTTTGTATTATACAATTTCCACAGCTATCAAATATAATGTTCAAGTGGTAAAGGGCTTTCTTTCTTTCATGTGCACTGATAAAGACAGTATTAGCAGCTTATTAACATTGCTTGAATAGACATTATTACGGCTGGACAGTGCATATTTACACACAGCTATCAGTCAGCCCCTCCCCTCAAGCCACCACCTTATTGTGTGCAGATACACACACCCTCACAAAAACACACACATAGGTGGGATAGGCCACGGGTCTAGTCTAGGAGGGAGGGCTCAGCAGGGCGGATAATGGTGGGCCGGTGAGAAGGAGCGCCGGGGGGTCTTCGGCTGCATCGGGGAGAGAAGATACAGAACAAAGACTGAGATGTAGTCACAAAGAGACAGCGGAGAAACTCAAACAACCCAACAGCGTGAAAACAGGGAAGATGAGGTCACAGGATGAGAGAGAGACAACCAAGGGTGAAAAAGAGACTGAACGCATAGAAAATGATATGAAATGTGAGTGGAATGGAGTGTGAGGACTGACAAACGGTGCCTGTGACTCTTAAAAGAATGATGAGGATGAGGAAACGACACATTACTAATATCATAATACAAAATAAACACACTGGTCATCGCATCATGAAGCAAAGTCATACCTGGGAACGCCGGGTGGGACACGGGCTGGCCGGGAGGGGATCTGAGGTGGTGCACTGAAGGGATCCATGCTGCTGTTGTACGCATTCATGGGCGGGCCTGGGCGAGAGGGGATTGGTGGTGCTCCGAAGGCAGGAGAGGGGTTGAGTGGAGCTCCAAAGGCAGGGGAGGGGTTCATTGGTGGTCCTGGTGTTGGGCCCCGAACAGCAGGTGGACGTGAGGGAGCAGGGGCTGTCGCAGGAGCTGGCCTACGCTGAGAGGGAGGGCTGAGAGGAGAATATCATAATGTATCTAAATTTTTCTTGAATTTAAAGTGTGATAGTGAAGGCAAAAGCTTATTCAAGTTTTGTATGTAAAAAATACTTGGAATTAAACTTAGTGTGCCATCAGATTCAGTCATTTCCACCAAATGCTAAAAGACAGACTACAAGATCTTTTTCTGGTGCCCAGCCCAAACATAATGACCAACGTGATGACATTCACTTATCAAAAACCCTGCTGTATACACCTGAAAAAGTGTCTGACATCATTTTTGACCTGTGAGATTCTGTACAATGACATGGACATGGAATAAAGCACAGGGCAGCCTCTCCACTGTGGCTGCTTCTGAGAGCCACACAGAGGAGATCGGACGTCTTTTAGCGCCTCGAAAATCTAAGTATGAAACATTTACGTTCCAGAGTGGGTCGTTCTGTATGAGAAACACACTGCACAAACATTGATTTCATTTTAATTCTCATATTACATTTTTTTTAATTGATCTCTTTTAGTGTGCCATTTATTGCAAACAGAGAGAAATTTAAGTCAGAAATGAATTGGCAAATTTATGTCTAATTTTAATCATCAGAATCCAGCGTCTTGGATGTGGGCGACATGACAGACGTGTATTCAAATTCCAATCATTTTCAGCTGCCCAAGGATTGGGTGGCTTAAGCCAATTCATGAATCACATGTGGGACTTGGTGTAGGGTTATATTTATACCTGAATCTGCACCAGTTTGATAAATGAGGGCCACTAAGTGGAAGAGGGGTTGGACCATGCTTGTTGGGTCATGAGATAACTAAACTAAACTAAACAAAGACAACTTGAGGCAACTTCATCACTCCCCTTTCATTTTGCAATTTTGTTTTTTCACTCGCATGTGCAGAGTGGTGTGTGCGTGTGTGGCCTCGTCATAAAGTTGATGTTAGAGAACTAAATGCAAGTTACTGTATCTCTCTCACCTATTTTCTGGTATCCAGCCATCATTTACTGGTGGGGGTACTGGGGTTGAGATAGTGCTGGTGCTGATGTCACCAATAATGTGCAGTGCCTCCTTGAGGGCATGATACATGCGCAGCATTTCATCTCTACGCTGGGCCTGTTCAGGCGACTCCTCCATGAGACTGTTCTGATCCCCAGATGAGTAGAGGTAGGCCAGCAGCTCTGAGTGGATGAAATCCTTCGCCTAAATGGTAGTTGAGATCATAAAAAAAAAAAAAAAAAAAAAAGAAAGTGGCACTTTAAATTGGTTGATGTTGACAAATTCTAGATGTGGAGGAAAAAAGATTAAAAGAGAAACAATCTCAAGGTTAATTCAGTGTAAAATGAGGTTATAAATAAGTGGAAACTAACTGCAACTAAGTCTAAGAAAATAAGTCTTTTAGCGCAGTTACAGAACTTGATCCTGAAATAAAATCTTGGCCAGGCGGCTGCTAAGTGGTCAATGGTAGAAATTGTGTGCGTGTGTGCGTGCATGTGTGTGTGGGTGAGCATGTTTTGCTGGACTGCTTTTGAAGGACATTAAGTGAGCTCATTAGAAAAATAAAACCTGATAAATGGACAGTGGCCAAGTCACAGTGGACATGCATGACAAACTCTGTTATAATTAGTGTCTTCAGGCTGATGATGGTGTGTTATATGAAAACAGCCAACACTGCTACTAACTAAACGCTATTCATCAAAGCTCTACGGTGCAATGACATTTAGACCTAATTAGAGAGCAGTTCATTTAATCTTAGCTCGGTTCACTGGTTTATCACATACCTTATTAGGGTATATCACTGGCAGTATAAAGGCAACGTCTATCCTCTATTCATATAGGTTTACATTATTTGTACAAAAACATATTATGCAGTACTTGGGAACCATAAATGAGTCACTTGCTTTTTTGCCAGCACAGTCATACAAAGGTATTAAACCAAGTGGATGACGAAGGATTCAGAACCTATAGAAAACTGTTGATGGCTGGAGCGTGCTGCTAAGGACTTACACTATTGATCATGAGATGCATGATGGTCTTGGGTACGAGGTCTCTGATGGACTTGTTGATGATGTTGATGTAAGAATCGACCAGGTTGCGGATGGTCTCCACCTGTCGCTCCAGCTGCGGGTCCATCGAGAAAGTGTCTGCGGGAACGGCCTCTTCATTTTCCGTCTGAAGAGACCACAAAAAGGCAACATGGCATAAATACACAGTAATCATACATACGTCTTTGTGGAAGAAGCAATGATGATTGCGGTCACAAAAACAGAAAAAAATAACAAAAGTACAAGGGAACACAAAGCGCCCAAATACCTGATCCTTCTCTGGATAAACTCCTGCCCTGAGGAAGGACGCTTTCCAGCTGTCAACGTCCTCTTGTGAATCACAAGCCAGTTCTACTTGTCGAAGATCTTTGTACACGTTCCTACATACATAAAACAACATGATTGTGCAGGCAAATCCAGGAATGACCACAGTGAGTACACAAATATACGGTGGATGTTCATTCAAACAGGTCAAAAAACAGATCCTCAGCTAACAACACAACCCTGACCTTTGTTCAGTGTTGAAGATTCCGAAGACATGCTTTGTGGACATAAAGCCTTTCTCAACATCTCTGAGCTTCAGATTATCCAAAGGCAGCATATACTTCTTTTCTTTTTCCTAACATGAGGCACACAGAAGGAAAGTTTGACAGCAGACAAACAATAAAAAAAACACACAAACCTAGAACACAGAACAGAAAGAAGCTTTATCAAAGTCAACATTCATGTATATTTTGGTACTGGAGAGAGAAAAAAAAACAGAAGTTGGCTGCTCTGATACTTCAATGAGCAGATACAATGGAATCAATTTCCTCTATGTGGATGAACACCAAGCTGGTGGTGAGAAAAATATGGTGACGAAGAAGAGGAGGAGGAGGTGGCGGCGATGGAGAGAAGGAGGAGCATGAGGGAGTTCTGGGGGGTGGGGGATGCCTGCTTTTGCTGTTGAGCAAAGACATCTGGAAGCATTTACGTCTGCAGTAACACAGAGAGCGGCGCAGGCCCAAGCCGTTACATCACTCACAGCTCCGCACAATCCCCCACCCCCACTACAAACACACACACAAATACACAGCCAAACACTAAACTGCACGTGCAAAGACAATCAATCAATCAACCATGAACCTACATTTATTGAGTGTGCGCATAAACACACACTCCTGACAACATGACCAACTGCCAAAATACAAAACGATACAAAAGTACAAGCACCTTCACACATGCACACTTGTATACAGACACGCACACACACACACAAAATCACACCCCCTCCGGCCCCCGTAACCCAGTACGATTTCCTGCAAATTCCAAAGTCAGATCCCGGCTGGAACATTTCAGCCCGCCTGCCACGTCAGTTTGCCTCCACCATCCTCCCTCTCTCGCCCTTTCCTTTTCCACTTTTTCGGAAAAAAGGTGGCCGGCATATATATACAATTTCCAGTTGGCGTATCAGCACGTCGATGCCACTCGACCGGAGTTAGCAGCGGTTTTGGAGAGATCTTCATATTTTTGCTAAAGAATGGACATGACTGAGGCCTTAGGAATAGGATCAAGCAGTGAGTATGGAAATTACAGTGTTCTGGATCATTGGAAGGAAATGTTTATTTCTATCGACCATTTGAACTTAGTCAAAAACTAAATAATTACATCATTTGAAGTTGCACTTTATGTCAGAGCATTTCCCTTATTCGGAATGTTGCTTTGAATAAAAGCTTTGAAAATGTCTATATCATAAAAGCTGTAAAGGTGAATTTGCCGAGTCGGCACTTACTGTACTTAATTTCTCAAGAGGAAATGCAGTCAAACCGTATCTACAGTTTATGTGAATCAATTAAAGGTTGTGTTATGTAGGTTATATTCTCATGGTAAGCGGAATTTAACAATACACATTATATTTAATAAGATCAAATGTCTTATGGTGTTTCACACAGTATTGGTCCACAGTGGTTTCCATGTGTGCTGCCTTTCTTTCATCTGCACATGTATTTCACCGAGTTTAATGAAGTAATGTTTGCTGTCTGTGCCCTTTGTACTACTGTCCTAGGATAGCGACCTTGCTGCTGCAATGACCTCTGGGTCCTTCCTCCTATCAGAGTCCTAACCCCCCCGCCTGCCCAGTGTTCAGACTACCTGTTCATCCAGCTACAGCTGAACAGTAGTCTGCACATTGGTTAGGCTGGGCTGGGACACACACTCCCCCGACCACAGATGGAGACGACACCATACCTTCACTTGCGATACTTTATCCCTACACTGTAAAATATGGTTTCTTAGTCTCTGTGCACCCCCTGTGCTGCTTTGTCATCATTTATTAATGAGCCGTGTCCGAGTAAAATAAAACATTGAAAGAAAAACTCCTCTTACCTCCTCATCTTTGTACCAAGACAAGGACTCGGCAGTCAGGACAAACCAGTATTCCTTGGAGCCTCCCTTCATGATGCTTATGTTGAGGGTTAGCCAGCCTTTTCTGATCACCTGTAGTGAGGCAAACATGCGGAAGAAAGCGAAGGGTGGTAGGGAAAGAGGGATACCAGTATGGACAGATTTATCAATCAGACTTATGCACTTGAAACATAAGATTCTATCAAGTGCTGCACCTGTAATACTGATTTTTTACTAACACTAATAAAATTGTACCTACTTACCTACTCTCATCCAAAATATTAATATATTGTGTGTAATTTAACTGTTATATGAAGAATGCTTGCAGCATGGATTAAATGCAAACCTTAATGAATAATGAGTATGAAGTGACAACAGGAATATGTTATACACAGTGAGCATTACGGGTAAGTGAATATAATTAGAACATTCAGCTGAAAATACAGATCTTTTTTTTTTTTTTTTTTACAGAAAATGAATATTCTAACAACAGATGGTGTCCAGGCCACGATAGCCCAAACAGAGTCAATCGAAGGGCGGCAGTAGTATGTTAGTGTCAGTAGGTCAGTAAAAGCTAGTCTATGTAATGGCAGTTAAAAATCAACAGGTTAGTGGGTTAATTGAACTTGGGCAATACCTGGGAAAAATAAAAGAAGTGATTGTTTAGACAGGTGTAAAGCAGGAGAAAAGATTAATGATGAATGAGCTGTAGAAGGAGTTAGAAGGATTCGTGCAGTGCTACAAATATGAACAGCAAAGTGAAAAGTTAAAGCAGAGAGAGACGGAGGGGGAGGAAATATATCAGAGCAAGAGGCCTGGTTAATTGAATCAATCTAAGGAAAATGAGACATGGCTTTTAGAGGAACCCTCTTTGCTATCGTCTCACCATTTTTTCAAATGTACTCCCATGCAACTCAAGTAAAAAGGGGGGGAAACAATCTGTACAAAAAGAGCACTCTTGAGCCAAGTAAAGGTAAGTGGAAATGCCAGATTCAGATATTTCTTCTGAACTCAACCCAACAGGAGACTGGAGTGAGTAACGAAGAAAAAAGTTCATCAACTTAAAAGTGGCAACACGTGGGAGAGAGACAAGAGCATAGGAGCTAAACTGGTAGTTTGCCTTGGTGAGGACAGAATCCACATTCTCAGAAACAAGGAGTTTTAAATGACAATGGAGTCAAGTCAGTCAGAAATGTTATAGCAGATGTTTATGATGATGGAATGATTTTCTATCAGGTCGACAATTGTGATAAAATCATTTTCTGTAAATGTATGTGTTAATCTGGTGAAAAAGAAAATGTTAAATTGTCTGAGATCAAAGTAAAGACATTAAAATGATTGGATTGAGACAGACTTGTTGTAATCATTTGTTTTCATTTGTAATCAAAAGTCACCATAACAAATTTTAATCTGCTCTATTTACAAAATGAAGAGTAGAGACTTGGTGATAAGGTTTCCATATGAAAAAGATGTTGAATATTATTAGTGGATTTTAACATGCATTTAAACTGAAAAAGAAAAAAAAAAAGATTCCTAGAGTTATTTGTGTTGATGATTTGATTGCTATCCAACCCCCCCCCCCCCATTTTGTTCCCAGTAATGTTAAGGATGATTCTCATAAGGCAAACTTTTGCATCACCATGCGTGAGGCAGCAGCAGGGGTATAAAACCAGAGACGAGTCAGAACTGAAGCCCACAGTCGATGGTGGAAGATTTAGCTCTGTGGTTTTTATCACAGACAACACACAAATTATACTAAATTATGTACCATGGGAATAATTCATATTTTGTTGGAATAAAAATGTTAGTAGGAACACAGATGTGTACAATTGAAGACAATTAATGTCATATTAAAACAGGTTTACGATCAGATGTGCCAGATGTTAACAACCATCAGTTTGATCAGTCCAAATTACTGGTAGCTGATCAAACATCAATATTATCCGTCTGGAGACTCTACCTTCTCCTCATGGACCTCTCCCAGTCCGACAAGCTGCAGAAGGGCAGAACAACTTATTATGGTGAAAGGTATCGATTCCTGTAATTGCAGGACTCAACTGTTTATCCTGTGATATCGCAACAGTGTCTTTTCCACCCTCAACATATTGGTCTGACCTTTGTGTGATGGCCTCAGTTCCTCAGCATGGCTTACCACTGCTGCCCCCCTGGCAGGGTGCACTTAAAATCTCTGAGGTACTTACCAGAATTTCACCCTGCAGTTATAGGAAGGGGAGGGGGGATTAAAGCAAAGGGTGGGGGGGGGGCAGTATAAAATTATAGTAAAAGAAATATGAGAGCAAGCAGGGAGGAATAAAGGACAGATGAGAAAGAGGAGAAGGTAGAAGTGAAGGGCAACAGGTGGAGGGGTGTGAAGAAATGGTGAGAATGAGAATGACAAGTTTGAAAGAGAGAAACAATAGAGGAAATAGGAAATCCAACCAGATAAAGACAGATGATGAGAGAGGGAGAGAAAGAGAAAGGAAAAAGAGAGGGAGAGCAAGAGAGTTACATGCAATTAGAATTATTTCAAGTATACCACAATTTGGTTATGTCATATTTGTTGTTCAGGTGCAGGGTCCATGCACACTCCGATTTGCAATACAAAAGATGCATGTGAGTAAATGAGAAGGCAACAAACCAATCAATATTATTCTGAAATGAATAGCTGTGGTGCTCTTAAACAACATGCCTGGATCACATGCAAACAGCAATTAATTAATAACAGCCATGGATACAAACATTTAGAAAAAGCGGAGAAGCGGGGTCTTTGTTAAGTTTTTTAATGCCACTCTCCCCTCACTGACTGCAATGTCTAAAGCTGATGATGTTAAAAATATACAGTAAGAGTCTAAAAAAAAGTTTTCAGAATATCAGACTAAATGCAACAGAAATGGAGAAGCACAATGTTAACTATGTTGGGGTCGAAAGACTTGCTATAGTCGGCGATTAAAATGTTGTGCAGGGGAGTATCATTAACATGGAGGTCAGGACAGATTATGGGCACTGAGCTAAATCGCTGCTGGAGTCGGTTATTTTTGCATGGTTGATTAATAGGCTGGTAATGGGAGGCATCTGTCAAGGGAGATTAAATCTGGGACTGGTGAAAAGGCCATAGTGGAGTGATAAAAGGTACCTGGTTGGGTATGGCCCTCTTCTTGTTTGCAGCTGTGTTCCTCTGCTGGGCGCTGTCATTACACAAAGATGGAGAGAAAGGACAAGAAATATTGATGACCATGACACCATGCAAAACAGCCCATTTAAAATATTCACACTTATTATTTGAGGGTCATACGTCATACAGTCTTTTATGTATATAATCTGTTTGTTTTAGACAAGTGGAAATTCAAGGTTTCAGGTGTAATTGTAATATACTATAACACTACTTCACACATACATGACAGTAAGAGTGGACCAAGGAGGGGTTGGGACAACAAGGAGGAGTCAAACGGTTTCTCTCAACAAAACTGTACACACAACCCTACAACCTTTCTGTCAGCCCACCTGTTGTTGCTGTACACTGGGGGGCTACCATCATCCAGCCTTCTGTAGTCAAGACTGCAAGTGATGTCATGAGAACCGTTAAACAGCCCTGGCTAAAGTAATCCACGTGCCATGCATAGGCTCATCATTAACCCTCACACACGCACACACAGAGGGGTTTGCTTTTGTTCTCAGCCAATGGCATGACACTCAGTGGAGGGGAGCGTCTCCGAACTATATACTGCTGTAAACTCAGCTAGAAACTCTAGACTGCACAGAGGTATAGCGAACAAAAAGTGAGTGCTCTGCATTGTGCAAATGAGTTTTGAGTGAGTAATGGTAGCTTCAAGCTGCAGTAAAACACACTGACAGCACTGCTCTGTCAATTGGTACAGTAAACATTCTTGCTAGTGAAAGTCAAACAGCCTGCAGCAGAAGGGAAGTGTATCTTTCAAAGAGCCACACATGCTTGATTGACTTTGTTTGGAGGGAAAGTTGTATTACTGCATGCAGGGGGAAGAGGTGGGAAACAACTGGAACCTCGATCACTCTGGTATTCTCCTCGTCGACAAGGAAACACATGCTCTGATGTGGCTGGATTGCTAACTTAGACATAGCCCGAGGCACTGCAGTTTACTACATGTGGTTGATTAAAAGCTACACTTTGTAGTTTAGTAGAAGTGACACGATTCGGTAAAGTTTATGACCAGGCAGTAGGGTTCCCCATGATATGATGCCTAAAAGATGCAGTATTAAAAGTCTTCTATTTTTAAATCTAGAGAATCATAAGTGTACTCCAGACACAGACAACATATCGTTAATCAGGTATCACAAAATCTGAGATCATGAGCAACAAGCTGTAAGTTGGCCTAGAAAAGGGAGGGTAAGGGCGTACATACTTAGCAAAGCCAATGAAGTCTTCATGGTTGGTGTTGATGTAGGACAGCTCAATGTCAATCAGAAGCAGAACCTTAATTAGAGGCAGAAAATCACAATTAGGGTGAAGAAGTCTCGATTAAAACACCACTTACACCAAGTCTCCCTTTGGATATTTCACACTTGAGAACTGACAAATTGAACTATGACAGAGATTGAATCTGAAGCCGTGCAAAATATCTTCTACCAAACCAATACCACCGGTACTGTGAATTGAAAATGTGTAAATGAAGCTGCAATATATCTAATGTAGCATATTGAAAACTTCTAGACACCCATGTCTAAGCTGTGACATAGGTGTCTAGCAATAGACACCTATGTCACAGCTTGTCACATTTCTAACTTCTAATTCTTAATAGTGTGAGACCACCATCAATCATCTCAATGTAATATTGAAGTGGAGCTACATTTGAACTGAAGACATAAAAAAGATTAACAAAGGCCTAACCTCAGCCCACCCTGTGTACCCAAGAACCCCTGGGCTGTTTAATCAACGTCTTAGCAACTGACCTGGTCCTTGGTCTTCCCTTCTCTTTCTCTGACGTAGGTGGTGACAATCCTCTCTGTCTCCTCTCTCAGTCTGGGGTAAGAGTTGAGCTGAAAAGGAACACAACACATGACTGCAGCGCTAAACATGGATACAGACACACTTATATTTGAGCTGGAGCTTTATTAAACTTACCAAAAAGTATCAGAGAGAAACAGGTAAGAGAAGTAAGAATAAGTAAAGAACAAAGACAAAGGAAAGAGAATGTCAAGTGACACGTCAATGTCACACAACTACAACCCAATGCGTGCTCGTACACATACACACAAAATCACACTTTTACTACTAATAAGTGATTGATCCACAGGGTGGTCAGCAGCACACTATCAACTAGGGATGACTTGATCAAATGAATGTGGAGAGCTGCTTTTTCAAAGGGTCAATAAAAAGTGTTTATATTTTAGATGTAACATATAAATATGACAAAACATTTTGAACCGTCATCTCCAGCCGATTGTAGCATCTTGATGATATTTGATATCAATGAAAACCGAATGAAAAGGGAGAAGTGAGAAAATGAGGTGAGGCAGAGGCAAACCTCAGAGACGGGGGGGAAAGACAGCTGAATTTTCAGTCATTTCATGATGTGAAGTTTCTGTCTCAGCCCACCAGATGGCAGTGGAGCCCAGTTGCTATGGAAACACAAAATTCTAGCTGCCACTGGGTCAGGAGACACCACTGGATACTCTCCCGCTCATATCATTCCCTTTCCAGCAGATAGCAGAGTGCAAGTCTACTACATGGGTCAGTAAGGGAGTGAAGCCAAGCTTCGTTTTGCCCAGACTGAGGAGAATCAGAGGGAGGTGCAATGTGGGGTTGGGAGAAAAACAAGTGACGATGCTGAGGTCAAACACAGTGTGGGAGCTGGCTGGTGGACATTTCAACTTGTGCTTCAAACATTAGACGTGACATGTAAATTGATGTTCAGTCATAACAATATGGAGACGCAGGTATGGAACGATGAACACTTTTGAATCAGTGGTACATGGGTGGTGTAGTGGTAAAGGAGGGGGAGTTGATTTTACTGTGGGATGCATTGTACTAGGATGACAGAGAAACATAATTTAGAGAGAAATAATCTTTTGTGATTCTATGCTATAATCCCAGAGGGTGTATTCTGGGTTACCTTAACAGCACACTTCATGACGAGTGCGGTGAGTTCGCACACCACAAGGTCCACACATTTGAGGCTGGGCTCTTTGAGTTTGAGGATCTGCTTTTTGACTATCGCCTCAAAAGCCAGGTCAGGGGTGAAAAGCCCCGTTCTGAGGGGGGTCATGGGATCAGATTGCATTTGAAGGTGATAGACAGAGAAGAGGATAGGAAGACATTAAGAAAAGAGGGAAAACATAGGACAGACAGAAAGGAGAAAGAGAGGAAATAAAGAGAGAACAAGTCTTTGTTCAGTTAGTCATTTCTAGGCGTTAACAGACAAGTCAAGCAGAGGAGAGGGACAAGCCACAGGTTTTTCACATCCTCATCCCTGACTAGCCATTTCCTCTGAAGTTATGTCATTGTGGTAGATAGCACCTACAGCTGAGCCAAATATAAACAGATTACACTCCTCCCTTTATATTTTCCTGGCTATGTGTATCGAGCTGTGAGACCTGCAGCTTGTCCAGAAGACACCAGAGATGCTCGGACAGGTCGAGTCCCTGAAACATCTCATAACCACGATGTTACGTCAACCGTCACAACACTCCACAACACGACAGCACTGCCTTCACACAGGGCATACGGGACTGGGCTGGGCTGAGGGCAAACTGCACAGAACATTTATTTTTTATTTAATACAAGAATTAAGTAATGAGTGGAGATGGTGAAGGAAGCACCCAGCTAAGGTCCTCCACCAGCATACCCTTGCCACGCCCATGTTGTCCCTTGCCCTATGTCTCGGCTGGGTCGGGAGATGCTGGACACCTGCAGTACCTTGTTGGAGCACTGCCTGAATGTGTTGATGAGCTCCTGAATGACCAGATCGATACATTTGAGACAGGGCGTTTTCAGCTTAACGATCTGCTTTTTCACGATGGCCTCAAACGCCAGGTCTGGAGTGAACAGGCCAGTTCTGAGGATTCACAGAGAAGACAGGCACATCGACAGACAAATGGGACAATTAACAAACACAGGGCAAAAAAATGAATAGACAGATGATCAAGTACTCAAAAAGACAAACGAGTGACAAAAAAATTGAGATTATGGACAATGGTAAAGAAACTGAAAATTACACAATATGGGGATTGAAGATAAAGTACCAAAGATGACCAGGTGTCAACAACAGCCACAGATGATATATGGCAGAACAGTATCAATGAGGAACACATGACAACAAAAACACAGTGGACAGAGATAGATATAATGCAAAACCGTATAATACTTAAATGCTTAGCAGACAGAAACAGAAAAGGAGTGGGTGGAAGAACAGAGAGGGGAAAATAGGATAGAGAAAATCACGTACAGCAGCAACACTGTGTGACAGCAGGCTTGATTAAAATACATGAATTATAGTAGAATTAACGCTTTGATTAGGGGAGTAAGGAAAAGCATTTGAGCGCAGAATACAGGCGTCTATCGAGTTCTGTCTGAGGGTGACACTTTGTCTCTGTTCCACTTGCCTGACACCATGGACGTTCTTGATTGCATGACTGATCTCTCGCCTAAGCTCCTTCTCATCAAACACAAGCTGAGGGACAGGGGAAAAAAAGATAAATAATTAGTTTAACAACCCAAAAGTTTAACCATACCAAAAAAAATATTTCACTATGTCACTACTCTTCATGGCACACAAACCTTGACGAGTTCAAAAGGGAAGCGTTCATGGAAGAGGCGGTTGATCTTGGCACCACCCGAAAGCTCGTTGGTGTCCACCTGGTCCCCAGAGCCTTCAATACATTTCTCAAAGTCTACACCGAACTGCTGCACCATCCTGATAATGGTGAAGCAAAAAAGAGATGAGGCCATTGTTTAGCTCCAGCAAGTGCCTTCTTTTTAAATCCATGCCAAAAAGTGCTCTTTTTAAAAGCAGCTTTCATCAGAACAGTGATACCTAATGTAACAGCATAATCGTTTTTTGTAACTGATGTCACTATAACAGCACATCCATGACTGACTGTAGATACTGCATGCTTCATATGTTGACTTTTCAGAATGACTCACTGCAACAAGGCCTTAGTCTTGCGTGTCGGGTCATCAGGACGGAAGTTCTTGTACTCCTCGACCTCCTTCTCCAGGGAGAGGAGCTGACTCTGCAGCTTGCTGCGCAGACCAGGAAGTGTGTCTCTGATGTGGTTGGTCAATTGCTAGACACAAAAAAGGGAAGTACTATTACTTCAAAGAATTGGTGGAAAGAATGGAAAGAATAATTGTATATTTCACAACGTAAACAAACAAAAGCTGGTAGCAGACCTGGTTGAGTGACTTTTGTAGATGTGGTGTACCCATACGCTCTGCTATATGTCTATAGCTAGGGTGGGACAAGAAGAACTTCCTCTCTGCAGCCAGAGCAGCACGAATGTCTTTCTTCCCATCAATGTCTTTCTGACTGCGGTTCACCACACCAATATAACCTGCACATAACAAGAAAAAAAAATCACTCTAGAGTCAGAGGTGCTGCCTGTAAAATTCTCCACATTAGAATTAGTCTTAAATGTACATGGACATTGACCAACTCTTCTGTGACTTGACCCCTAAGATTTTGTGATGATCAACCTGCTCACTTATGCAGTGACCCAAATGAGGTCCTGACCTCCCTTCTTGTAATTCTTCTAAGGAGCTCTCCTATCTGACCTGTGAGCAATGTAAAGCATTTGCCACACAGTCACACCTGACACCACTGTGTTCCTGCTACAATTCCCATTCTTTTAAAGCATTAAGATGCATCTGTTGGCCAAGATTGGGGACCTCAACAAAAGAGGATGAAGCATACATACAACATTTATTGAAATAGAAGCGAGTAAAGATATTTAGGATAAATAAATAGTGAAAAACAAAATGTAGAAAATATTAAATTGCAAAAACAACTGCATCTGCATAAACAGATTTCATACACGATTAAAAAAAAATGCACACATCTATTTAAGAACTGTTATGGTACTATGGATTTAACTTGTTGGCTTTTATCAAAAGAAATAAATATCACAGGACAGCCATGACGTGACTGGCAAGTTCACAAGACAAAGGCAGAGAAGTGGCCAGGGAAAAACACAGTGTGCATGTACTGCACATGCCCTTAGCCAACATTGGCTGCATTGTATTGGGTCATGTTGGCTAAGGGCATGTACATGCACACTTTTGTCAAGTAGTCAACATCCAAGATCTTACAGTTTCATATAGCTGCCAAGCAAGCTCACCATGTCAAACCTCCTTCCTCTCAACAGAGAGAATTTCAATCCCTGAATATGTCTGTCTGTGTCTGTGTCTTCTGTGTCTGTGTCTTCTGTGTCTGTGTCTTCTGTGTCTGTGTCTGTGTCTTCTGTGTCTGTGTCTTCTGTGTCTGTGTCTGTATCTGTGTGTCTTACCTCTACGCAGTGGCAGCAGTTTATTTTCAAGGATGTCCTTTGCATCTGTCCCTTCATCCATCAGGTCCAGTTTTGTAATAACACCAATAGTACGCATACCTGCACAAAATTACAAACTAACTCCATAACATCAAATAACTCTCAATATCATTATGGCCCGGGCCCCATCCCAATACCTCCCCTAACCCAAAATGTTCCCCCTAAACTTCAATTTTGCGCGTTCTCGTGTCGGGGGGAGCAAGGAGAGTGCAATTTTACCCTTATAATCAACCCTCAAAATGTAGCGAGCTCTGATGCGGGCTTAAAACACAGTGGAAGATGAGATTACCCATGATGCTTTGCAACAAAGATGGCAGCCACACCTACAGAGGAACAATTGTGTTGTAATATATTTTCGCAAATTAACATGTTACAATGTCAAAATGTGTTGGAGTATGTTAATATACATCCAAAGGACCGTTGAGCTTTGAACCCTAATGTCAGAAAATAACTGACGATTTATGAAAGCAGCTAGCTAACTAGCTAGCTAGCGGCTATTTGCCTAGTGCTTCGAGAGAGTAGGGGACTGTCTCGGAGCACTCGGCAAATAGCCGCTAGCTTGCTCTGCCACATATGGGTAATTTTGTCAGTGTTGCGTGTTAAGCAAAAGTTAGCATTCTTGTCAAATATTCTAATGACTGCTGCTCTGTTGGATAGCACCAGTAGAATTGTCAGCATGTGATGTAGGTTAGCACATTATGTTCACTATGCTAATTTGCATATAGTGGTGTCCCATTTCCTTGGGGAACCCACTTCGCTCAACGAGGGGAATTTACGGTTGAGGGCACTCCAAACCAAGAGGAAATTTTAAGGGGGAGAAATGGGACGGGGCCTTAATCTCCTGGTATATTAAGATGTAATGCATAAAAGTATTTATTTATTTCATTGGGTATCAAGCTAGGAGAAAGCTACACACCCTGTGGGTCCACCTCCTTGGAGATCTTCAGAGCATCAGAATTGGCCAGGTCAGTGTTGGCAGGTGTGACTGCCAGGATCAAACAACTCTCCTTGGTGATGAACTGCATCAGCATATCCCTGATCTGATGCTCAATGTCTACGGGCTGGTCACCAACAGCAACCTTGGTCATTCCCGGAAGGTCGATTAGGGTCAGGTTCAACACTAAACCACATTGGAAAAAATAATAGAAATGTGAAATCCAAGTATGACTTTCTCATCATTTTTAAATTTTATATATATGGAAAAAGCATTTAATTTTCAATTTAGCATTTCTAATTTGACACATCATTAACTTGATACACCATTTGAATGGAAACTCGGATAATGTGGCGTTTGAGACAAATAAATATTTGATTAATGGCGAGAATTCACAATAAAAGACAGTAAGGCTATTTATTCATGTTCTTTTACGAAAGTTAAACAAAAAACTGTTTTTATTACCCATGTGTCACATTCATTTTACTTCCTATTCATAAAAACATCAATAGATGTCAATACTACTGGGATTAATGTAGCACAGTAACAGACGTCTGTGATGGAAGAGGAAGCTTTCATCTTATTTACAAGACACTGAACAATTCTGCCATTTGATGTAGTTGAATTATTTATGCGTAAATAAGTAAAGATCCCTGAAAGAAATTACAAAAAAAATAATAATAATCACATTTTGACTGTGATATCCAAATTGCTGTTGATTATTGTTTCTGAGCCATTGAGCAATGCATCAGAACAAAACAGAAGTGGAATTATAAATTAATCGCAACCACACTGGTGCAAAAACCACATTAGTGTTATTCTAACAGCATAGAAGTTCCTAATTTTGTAAACAACTCCTGTTCTGTTAGGACAGTACAGATACCAAGCAGTAAAGTATAAAGTACTATAATATGATGATACAACAAAATATGCACTTACATATTCATGAATATAAAATGAGAAAAGTGTTTACATGTATGTGTTTTACAATAAGAACTGTGGGCATTACCATTTGGGGAGTAGACTCTCAGGTTAATGGGGATGGGAGAGATCCCCTTGTTGGAGCCTGTTATCCTTTCAGTCTCCGCCTCAATCTCCGACCGCACTTCATCAAAATCAACAAACTTCTTTCCTTTGCAGTGCAGGAATTCAGCATATTCTAGACAAACGTGGGGGCAAGGTTGACACAGGGGAAGGCAGGGCAGAGGGAGAGAAAAAAAAATATTAAATTAAAAAGATGAAGGCAGCGAACAGCAGACATGGTGCCTAGCTTGAGGCACTGTGTGCGAGAGGCCACGTACAGGGCAGTGATGAAAGGAGACAGAGAGACACTCACCTGCTTTATTGTTGACCAGCTGCAAAATGAGAGGTCTGCGGGTAACAATGCCTGATCCACGTGGAAGAAAGTCCCTGGGTGATAGAGAGACAGAAGAAGAAAAATAAACATAATTGTTAAAAGCAGGAGGGATGAAAAGAAAGGAAATCAAAACCAAACATGGTTCTGACATTGGACGAAATTACCGTTCATAACGAGAAAAAAAAGAGACAGAGGGTAAAAAAGAAAAAAACAGAATGGTCAATTCCTCATTACACTGAATGTCAATTTGCTCTGGACGTGCCCTATGGTAAATTAATGGGCAGAGGGGAATTTCACACCTTCAACTTCTCTCGCAACAAATCAAATGTGACAAAGTGATTTTGTCTCATCATGAGAGCTGAAAAGATCAATTCATACACACACAGTCCTGCTCAGCCCTTTAATTAATGTCTAAGATATATCATATTAGAATATAACATATAGAAATAGTAATATGTATTTTTAACAAGTCTGCTTTCCTTGTACTTTAACGACCGTATCGATGATCGATGATGCCATGGTCCATCACCACCATCGGTGGTAATACCACTGGACGTAATATCAATAATGTGCTCAATCCAAGTGATTTCTCTGACATATCAATGTATTTATTGATTCACAGCTAAAACAGACAACATTTAGATGATGCAGATGTTCCGTAAATTGAATGAATAAACAAAGAATGTTGTAAGATATTTTTTTTTTGTTTTTTATTAAATAAATGTATTTGTTCATGGTGAGATTCCTCACCCTGCTTGATTTACTATTTCTAGAAGAGGAAGGCTCATGGCTTCTGTGCTTTTTTAACCTAGGCTTAATACATGTGATGCCACCCCTTATATTGGAATCACCAAAACATACATCTATCTTTTGAACTATAAGATGGAGTATGCTCAAGTGCATGAGATGACACACTGCTGAAAGCTTGACATGCCTACAGGAGACAATAAAATATTCCTCACAACTGTCTTGTTTGTTGCTAATATGGTGACATGGTACCTGAGGAATTTTTCACCACACGCTCAAAGTTACTCAGTCAGCCTTTAGATGAGTCTCCTCCACCCTTCTTCAACAATCCCCTCCCATTTCAGAAAACCCTCTGCTGCTCTGCAACATATGGTAATCACTAGCACCAGTTGTGGAACAGTCTAAGGACAGTGTCACTGGCCCACATTGACTTTTTCCTCCCTACCGCCAGACCTACAGTCTTGGGAAGACTCAGTCACACTGGACTGGAAGCAATACGTCAGCCACAGGATGAGAGAAAAGACAAGATCTGCCATACTACATAGAGCATGTCATTCTTGGGTCGGGGTACTGTGTTGAAACAGTGGCAAACAAAATTATTTGCATCAGCAAAAATCCACAGGTCTGAGGTGCAGGGTTGTTGCTGTGTAATGCACATTATGTGGAGCATGCAGGCATTTGTCCACATGGACAACAGTATAGAAGTCCCTATTCTGTCTTTGTCACCCCACATTAAACTGAACCAAAGCAGACGGCATGTCCACTGGTGGACACAAACACACACAAAGACCACTTCTAAAATATTCACAGTATTAAATGTCCCATAAATATATAAATGTATGCAATAAATAATAAAGCAAGGAGATCGGGCGGTTAC
Source organism: Microchirus variegatus (assembly GCF_963457635.1). NCBI lineage: Eukaryota > Metazoa > Chordata > Actinopteri > Pleuronectiformes > Soleidae > Microchirus > Microchirus variegatus. Next base: position 17,565,472 of record NC_139811.1, on the reverse strand, counting down.
TTTTTTCAGAAATCAAGATCGAACGAATTTATAATGACCTGTAATTTCCTCAAAAAACAACCCCTCCTCACGCCGTTGTCACTGCTCAACTAATACCCTATAAACGTTAACAGTTTGAGTAGGATGCAATAAACAATAAGTGAACGGTAAATCACAGACAACAGACGGAAGCTGCAACAGCTTGAATGTAATTATGTTACATTGGTTTTTATGTTAAGACATGGAACTGATAGTCAAAGCAACAACCCAACATCATGTCTAATATTGTTTGCCAGAATCACAGAGTCTGTCAACCTGATCATGATTGAGTGCAGCTCGCTATTTATTTTCAATATTACCTCCAGATGAACGCATATGCTCAGATGTAACTGGTGCATACAGATATCTATGAGCCAGCTTATGGGGGGACTGTAATTACTTTTGCACCCCATGTTTCTCCACCAAAAACGTTTCAAACTGCAGAGAGCCGAGTCCCGCTCATGTAGGCTTGCTTCTCCAAGATGCTGCGACTGCTGCGACTGCCACTATCATATGATATGGTAGACTGCTGGACTCTGAGGGGTACCACTTAGGCACTTATGAGATGACAGCATTTGCATTTCAAGCAGGTAATTACAGTTTGAATGTGAACTTTACATCCCACATTCAAAAAGTATCAGCCCCACAAGGAGAGCGCTCAATCTGTCGATCTTCGCAGACTGAATTGCATCAATGGTGATGGCATATTGAAAAGATGCGAGAGGCCATGATTCCATTATTGATGCGCTGTAAATGATAGACGAGGCTGAGCAGATTGTGTATCATTTCATGCATTATGGATGGCCGAGCAAAGAGCATCAGTCTGTGAGCCACCCTGCATCGAACACAAGGGAAAGCAAAAGCAAGAGAGAGCAGAGAAGGGAGTGAGCAAGTGAGCCAACTCCCTTCCCCCTGTCTGCCTCAACAGCTACTGCTCATTACTAACATGGCAGTGCATATCACCCATATCCTCCATTCCCTGTAGGGTGTACAGAAGCCTGGCAGGGTCTTTCAAACATGGAAACCACTGTGTGAAACTCTGAGGTCATGTATGGTCTTACTAGAGGGCGTAACAACTCAAAAATGTGTCTGTGGTTTGGTTGTACATATCCTATGGCTCTATGGTGTGACAACAAACATATAATTGTGGCTGGAAACATGATCCCAGTACCTCGATCTGTTATGGCAGGCACCAAGAAGCACTGCAAAGCAAGCATTACTGCCAAAGCAAAGCTGTGACACATAAAATGTATTTGATAAGGATGAACCGTTTAAATAACGATCTATCAATTGCAGCAGTAAACTTAGAATAACTAGTCCAATGCTTCAAAACTCCTGGTTCCTCTTTACTATTAGTTAGTGACATAACGTGCAAAATCAGATAACAACCTCCACCCTGGCCAGCTTGCAGAGCTAGATATGAGGTTTCTCCTCTGAGACATGACATCACAACATGGTACAGCTAACATAGAGACACATGTTACTAACTTATAAACCATGAGCTCATTATAACCTAGGAATGCCTAGAATAGCCTGCAGATATGTTTGTAAAATAACTCAACTAAAATAGTGTTATTATTAAAATAACAAATTACTGTTAACTAAGTTTTATATCATTTAAATCAGAATCAGAATCAACTTTACTGGCCAAGTTTGTGCTGGTGGTTCTAGTCCATTTCGCTCTGTCGGTAAACCATGCTAGTGAAACAGCGTGCACACCACCAGCGTTGACATGGCACGACCTAAATGAAATGCTGTTACAATGACAAATTTATTGATAGGTGATTTTGATCTGTACATGTTCGATGCGTCAACAAAACTCCGGTTTTCTTTGTTGGCTTGAGGCAAACATAAACACAGCAACACCACATTTAACATACACACTCCCACAGAAGTCAGAAAAACTCACAAATACATGAGAATATGGGGCCAGATTATTTCAATTAGCTTCTGTCCAGTAAAGTATGCAAACCAACGTGTGCTGGTCTACTCCTATAGAAACCATAGGGTGACAACGAGAAAGGTCATGTCTGCAATGAAAGTCATGACAGTGGCACTACTAAGAGGCAGAGACTACACATCAATTACAATCTACCCCTGCTTTCACTCCATCACAGCCAAGAAATTAAAGCAGAAACTCAGTTCGCTGTGTGGTGAGCAATGCACAATATAAAAGGCAGACCAGTTTAACTGAGTGAACTAGTAAGTTAAGTCACAGAGTATCCATCTGATCAAGTCATAAGCATAGAAAAGTACCAATTACGCTCTGTGGATCATGCAGTGAATGACATGTTTTTGACCAGTATGAAGCGACTCTCCATAAAAAGAAAATATTATTTTACGCCCGGGAAAAGAGATGGAGCCTGTCTTCACCAGCAACATTTACACAGCGCCACCAGGACTGACAGTAACAGTAGCTCAGTGCTCATCGTTGATTTCTGATGTCACCACAGAGAACAAGCAAATCAATTATCCTGTAGCACTAAACATTCACAGTTTTGCGTAACATATGACATGGTTTGCATATTGGCCACTCCCAAGCTCAAACAAACCCGTAAATCAACAATGAGTCAACTCAATAAGAACGCCCCTGTTGCTATAACAATGCAATGTGCAGCAACTCCCAAGCCCTTCCAGGTAAAGTACGACTTCTACTGTTCCAGTAGAGACACTTGCCTGCACAGCGGCTACAGGCGGAGTGCCGTCTTCACTTTGCATTGTGTTGTAAGAGTGGTGGCTAATACATGAATGTTCCTCTCACATTTATTTTAAAAGCAGATCATGCATGTTAATGTATTTCTCTATGCAACTGCATAACTTTTCAGCAAATGGCTGTATGTTAGTTAGCCTGTCAACAGGCAGAGAGCTGAAAAGCAGCACAAGTAGTGAAACTGCAGTCACTGCAAAAAATTAATGTGTATTAAGTGGAGGTCTAATCGGTGTGCATGTTCATGCCCGAGAGCAGTTACAACATGCTCTTGCCTGTGTGTTTACAACGGAAAGCCAGTCTGCATGTCATCTCAATAGCCAATTATACTTCCTCTTCTGTCTGGCCTGAATATGATTGTTCCGACCCTGTGTGGGTTGGGTTACACACTCACTGAGTGTCTCTCAATGGGGTGGAATCCTGCTAAACAAGCTCCTTTTAGAGTGAGGCTGTTTTGTTTTCTTTATCTGCAGGGTGATCTCATTCACTGCTGATGTGGGAGAAAGCAACAGGACTAGCCTGTTGAGGAGCACAGCAGTGTAACCTCCAAAAGCAAAAAACGGAAGAGGGTAAAGGAAGTTGTGTCTGCTCATGATAAGAACGTGTGGTAAAAGGTGAACATAAACATGAAACTGCATGTTTTGAGTTCAAAGGAAATATATGTTATGGCAATAAAAAAACATAAGCTCGACTCAAACATCTAAAACAAATATGCTCATCAAACAACAAACTCGTATAACCACTAAAACACTAATCAAAAACTACTAGCTGTAGGCCAAATAGCAATTATTATGGTAAAAGAAAATCCTGTTATAAATAAATTGATGCAAAAGCCCAAAAAGTCCGAGGAAAACTGATCACATAGATCACCTGACAGACCAGACTTCACCTGCTGTCTTTCTTAATTGTAAAATGTCTAAGTCTGTCATGTTAAAATGAGAAAAATAAAACTAGCAATGGATATTTGCTCACAGTTTTAAGACATACAGCAAATACAAGGAGGGAGGGACAAGCATGTCCTATTTCTACTTTTACTGTTTACTAATGTTTAACTTTCATATCCATGCAATAAAAGTAAGAGACCCAGCATAAAACTTCATAAAAAAAGACTTTCATTTTTGACTTCTGTGTTTAATCTAATCTGAATTATCAAAGCAGCTTTACGACAATTACGTAAATAGATATGTTTACGTGCTGGTAACTAATTAACATGAGCTTGACTCACTGTCATATGACATTGCCACGCCTATCACACCTGCTGGCCAATCAAATAATAATAATAAAACATTTGACTACTGCAGACAGACCACATATGCTTAAGTACATCGTGAGCTACATGCAAAACGTTATCTTTATTCGTGTAACCACACTCACTTACCTGCCAACAAAATTCTCCAACACTGAGCTTTTTCCGGCGCTCTGTCCGCCGACGACAGCGATTTGAGGAAGGTCTAAATTGCAACTCTGACCAATAGAGCTGAAAGCGTCTTGAAGCTTGTTGATGAGGGGAATCAGGTCTTCCATGCCCCGGTTCCCCATGGCTTCGTTCGCTCAGAGAGCCCCTACAACACAGCGCACAGTGGAGGCTAACGCTAACAGCGCTAACTAGCTGGGTATCGTTAGCTTAGCCACAAGGTGTTATCGGGTTTCTCTGTTGAGTTCCGCCGCTTCCAGCACTTTCTCTTGAACACTAAGGCGGTAAGCGTCAACACGGTTCACACGTATACCATTCCGTGCTCCTCCAGGCGCGTTAACCTAACCTCCAGTCAACCAAGACAAACAGGGAAAACTCGCAAAACAAAACTTCCTCTACAAAACGCCATCCGGTTAGGAAAGACGACGACATCCGATCGAAACCGGCGTGTAAAGACCGCCTGGTGTTTGAAGAAGCGTGTATCCTATTGGCTAATCAGGATGCCGCTCCGCCATTCCCGGCACCTGATTGGATAAATTAAAGGCGTGCTCGTCACAATGGTCAAGTGGCTCAATGCTGATTGGTTAACGCGGCTGTCAACAGCTGCGGCTTCACGTTACGTGGTCCATGCAACATGGCTGCTGTTATGGAGCGTGGTACTGTTACAAACAACACTCAAGGAAACCAAATGTCCCTGAAGAAAGCTGCGTCCGCGGCGTCGCCGCTCACGCTGAGAATAGTTGCCGAATGCTCTGTTACGAAGGCAAGAGCTTGTGATCTAATATTGCCTCACAGCGCCGTCAGCACGCCGGTCTTCATGCCTGTCGGTACTCAGGGAACTATGAAGGGGATCACCGTGGATCAGCTGGAGGGGCTTGGGTGTCAGATTTGTCTTGGGAACACATATCACCTGGGAATGAGGCCGGTAGGATTTATGAGTTATTGGCTTAGATGGTGTCTGTTCGAGTTCTCGACACTTTTCTTTAAGTTAACATGATTTTCCACTCTGACTCTCTTTCATGCAGGGACCTGAGTTGATCACCAAAGCCAATGGTTTACATGGGTTCATGAACTGGAGGAAAAATCTTCTAACTGTGAGTGTGGCTTTCTTCAATAAATAAATAAATACATATATATGTATATACTGTATATACACAACAGACCGAGAAATTAATGTTTTTAATGGCCTGATGCACTTGGAGAGCTTTGTAAGTACAACATCAAATACGTGTACATGTTTTGAATGAAATGGAGCACTTTATGTACTTCTAAGTGTGCGCAATATATGGTGTTTTATTTTGACATGTTTTGAATTCCAAGTGTCTGCAACTTTTTGTGACATCTTGTGACATTTGTAAGATTTTAACCATCTAAACTTAAATGTGTGCAATATCTAGAACTTATTGCACACATTTGCTATCTGTTATTGGCCAGTTAACTGCTCTGTATAAGTTGTTGTGCTGCCCTAAAATATTGTGTTTCACTTCATACAGGACAGTGGAGGGTTTCAGATGGTCTCTCTCGTTGAACTCTCAGAGGTCACTGAGGAAGGGGTCAAGTTCAAGTCACCCTACGATGGCAAAGAGATCCACCTCAGTCCAGAGAAATCCATCAGCATACAGAACAGTCTGGGTACTGCTTCATCTGTTAAGTTTTACAAATTGGACCAGAATCTTTGAAACATCTTACAGACTCCCTCTGTATTTCTCTGCGCGTTTCCAGGGTCGGACATCATGATGCAGCTGGATGATGTAGTCAGCAGTACTGTGACAGGACCACGAGTGGAGGAGGCCATGCACAGATCCATTCGCTGGCTGGACCGCTGCATAGCAGCCAATGGAAATCCAGACAAACAGAACCTTTTTGCCATCATACAGGGAGGACTGAATGCAGAGCTGCGCAAGGCTTGTCTAGATGGTAATGCGTCCTGTTCTGAAGAGAAACTTTTTCTTCTTTTGATCTGTGACTACCTCTGCCCCAGTAAATGGAAGTGTTGATAGACATTCTTGATCGTTGGACTGGATTCAGATTTAGCACAAGAGCACTATAAAACATTCTTGAAAAACCAGTTGTGTGATAGTGATATGGAAAACAGCCATTTTAGTTAGAAAGCTCACATGACCGGTTTCTCCTCTGTGTAAATCCATTAATTTAACAGGTTTTACATCGAAATCCAACAAGGAAATATATGTAAAACACAAAGATGGCAGGAAGTCTTCAAAACATCAGGCTATAAGAGGAATCCAGTAATAAATAATATGATCAACTTATTAATCGATTACTAAATTAATCATTGACTATTTTGATTATTGATTGATTGGTTTGAGGGTTTGTTTGTTTTTTATAATTTAAACAAGCATTCTGATTCATCATCTTCTTAAATGCAAATATGTTCTAATTTCTTTGCTCCATATGACAAACAAACAAAAAAAATCATTAAAACTATATAATTTGGTTTGTTGACAAAACAAGACTTTTGAGATCATCATTGTTTCCAGGTTCCAGGCTTGATCAATCAAGTACTCGATTTATCGATTATTATTATGTTGCAGCCCTAATCAACTGTAAATATACTGGCAGCAAAGACACATAACTCAAACTGTTAAGTTAATATATATTTAATCCCCTTCCTGTAGAAATGACTAAGCGCGACGTTCCTGGTTTTGCCATCGGAGGCCTGAGTGGAGGAGAGGAGAAGGACGACTTCTGGCGCATGGTCACACTGAGCACTGACCACCTCCCACGAGAAAAGCCCCGATACCTCATGGGTGTGGGCTACGCCGTCGATTTGGTTGTGTGCGTCGCTCTGGGATGCGATATGTTTGACTGTGTCTTCCCCACCCGGACTGCAGTAAGCACTCTTTTAGATCAGTGTGATAAATTAATTTTAAATTGTCACTTAGTGAATATATTACTCCCTGTTCAAAACTGATTTCACCCTTGCTCCAAATGATTCCGTTTCCTTTCCCTCAGAGGTTTGGCTCTGCTCTGGTGCCTTGGGGATCTCTCCAGGTTAAACAGAAACAGTATTCCAAGGACTTCCGGTCCATAGACCCAGATTGCCAGTGTCCCACCTGCAAGAGGTAAGTTGAGAACAAGTGAGAGATCATTGTGTCACTTTAAAGGCTCACAAGGTTTGGCTCACATATCTTTTTTTCAAAGGAAAAGAAACAACAAGTTACTTCTGAAGCAGAGATGCTGTTCGTCAATTGTTTGTGTCACCACTTATTTTTGATTTGTAATATATGTATTTTTGTTATATAAAAGTCCCCATGACCCCCTTGTGGAGGATAAAGCGGAAGACCATGAATGAATGAATGAATATCACGTATCATCGTACATAATGGCCTTACAACAAAGTCATTACCTCAGTAGCTGAGTATATGATAGAACATGTAGGTGTTTTGAAAGAAGGATGCTCTAAATGTGTGATATATGACACGTTTGTTGGCAGTGAATGGTGTCTGATGATTTAGATGTTCTTCTGATATGGGCATGTTGTAAAAACACGTATTACAGGTGAGAAGATGTTATGTTAACACTAAACCTTTTTTTTTTTCTGTTTCAGACATAGTCGAGCTTACCTTCACGCTCTTTTTAAGACAGACACTGCAGCCATGCATCACATCACCATCCATAACATTGCCTACCAGGTGAGTGCCTTCATATATTTACATGAAAATCCAAGAATAGATACTTCATTTGATAAACACTTAATTTGCACACAAGAATAGAGTATTTAACTTTCTGAAACCCAGTCAAACAAATAGATTTTGTTGCACTCCTTTCACAAAACTACTGTCCAGCCAATGTATTGTTGTGAAGAAGAACAATGTTCAAAGATCTTTAAAAGCCACACCTGTTAATTTGTGGGAAGAAAACAACTGTAAAACTTAATAAGAAAGCAAAAAAGAAACATGACGGTGTGACACGTCTTTTCCATAAATTATTTTATGATGTTTACTTCACTTTAATATAGATAGCTGTAGTGTTGCACATGTAATTCCTCAAATAATGTCATGTCAGAACTATTCAACCAGACCAGTGTAGTTTTTGATCATTCTCCACAGCATTGCCTCAGCTCCATGCACAGCACATTCACTTTGCTATTTACTGTTATCGTCCTGCTGTGTCACCCAACTACTGCTGAGCTTTGTCAGGTGAGCTCAAAATAAACTAATTCACTTAAATTGAGAATAAATTTCCCCTCAAAGAGGTTCAGGCACAGAGGCTGCAGCCTTCTTTTACATTTGTGTTGTATCTGTCAGTTTAAGACGGCTGTTGTGAGTTAGCTTGATCTATAGACACTATTGACACTTGCTTAGAACAAATATCAGCTTTCCGTTTGTCTACAGTATGTACACTGTATCTGTCCTCTTTTCCTCTGAAGGTTATCAGTCATCCAGGTCAGAGTCATCTTCAGCAGTTGGCTGTAAATGACTAGATTTGCTTGAATTAAGTTTGAAGATGTTTCACTTCTCATCTACGTCTACAGTCGTTTAGTTGAACAACTGAACCGAAGAAGCTTATTGGATGAGAGGTGCAACCTCTTCCAAGTCCAGTCATCTACAGCTAACTATGTTTTTATACATTTTGAACAGTATGTGTTCTTCCCAAACCGTTAACATAACCTTCTCCCAGTGTCATTTTCTCTAAATTAATATCGTTTTATTGTTAATTTGTGGATAGACGTGTGCATGCACAATGTATCATTTGTGTTGGGTAGAGACGAGAAGAGCTCCATTTATTATTTTAAGTCTTTCGCTGTTGTCACAGAGCTTCATTTTAACCTCATTGATCATTCAGCATTGTGCTTTTGGAGTCATCTTAGCCAGACACCCACTTCTGAGCGAGTGTAGCCAAAGTAATATATCATCTCTATTTATAGCTAGTTTATCAAACTTTGGACAAATTAATAATCAAACTTTTTAGACACACTTTGTAACCCTTCGTCGCTCCATGCAAAATGTTTGATACCGGCAGATATTTCCTGTGAAGTGCAAAACTGTGATTTTTATTTAGACTTAGCACTAACCCACACCTTCAATCTGTTTGAATTGTTGGAACTTCAGGTTTGCAGACTCCAAGAAGCTTTTGTTGGTGTCATCAGGGTTCACACTTTTTCCTACACACACTATGAATGTTTGAAGTAGTCGAGCTCTGAGTATCTGATCAAATTAAAACAATTTCAAGGGTTCACTATGTTTTTCTTCTCTGTCAATTTGTCCAAAGTAGCACATTTTGGCATAATCAAAAAAATCGAAAGAGTCTCCTCTTGTGAAAGATCTCTACAAAAAATTAAATGTTTGTTTTAAAAGGAAAAAGAGGTATTGTATATTCATTTCTATTCGTATTTTGTATCCATGTTAGTTGGCCTTCTCTACCTTTTCTCCTAAAATGTCACCAATGCCATAGTAGCATCTGTATACTGTTTCCTCTGAGGAGCTGAGCTGACCTGTAGCTGACCCATACATGCTGAAGGTGCAGAGAGAAGGCGATTTGCTGCCAGAGCTCAATAATGACATTATTTTTCCTCAATTCATCAAACCTCTCTCTCTCTGGTTGCAGCTCAACCTAATGCGCTCTGTGAGGCAGAGCATCATCGAGGGCCGCTTCCCCGACTTTATAAGGACGTTCATGAAGCGCATGTTTCAGTCTCCTGACCAGTACCCACGCTGGGCTGTGGACGCTCTCGCCTCCGTCCATGTCACCCTGGAATAGAACACGAGAGAAATGGGATGGTTATCAACCAGTGACAGTGACATTTTTTTATATATATATGTATTTTAAATGACATTTTTTTATGATGGACGATTATTTTCTACTCAGTGTTTGTATTTGTGTAACGATGCTGTGTCTGCTGTGGATCAAATGGCTTTTGATCTGAAAGGAAAATAAAGCCTAGTTATCTTTTACAACAACCTCACAAATTGTCCTCAGAGCACACATTATGATAATGTGAGACAGAATGGGGTCTTAATGAAAATTGAAACACATGAACTATCTCCTGTGATATGCTCAGACAGTTTTTGTTGTTACCATGGCTACACAGCTTGGCCCACCCACTTGAAATTAAATGTTTTTGCCTGGCTGTCGACCTATTGGTTGTTGTTGGGGTTTTTTTTCAGTTTGTGGCTGTTTTGACAGGATTTTCATTTGCCTAAATTGAAATATTAATAAATGCATAGGCTTATGTATTGTGGTGTTTAACATTAGACTGCTGTCTCGTTTTAAATGAAGCCTGCCTGTTATAGTCTGTGTGCTGGTGTCACAGTAACCAGCAGAGGGCAAGAAAGATTAGACATGTGACAGTAAAACTGAATGATGTGCAGTACAAGTTTCCTCAGAGTCCAAAAAGAGAGAGCACATGATTACAGTGAGAGTAATGTGAATACATTCCATGAATCTAAATGACACCAAATTATGATGCATCGTTTTTTTTTTGTCTTATCAGTTCAAAAGGCAATAATCCTTTCTGACATTCTGAGGGTTTTGTCTGGAGCTTACAGTGGTGCTGCTTTCTCAAAGCTCCTCTTTGTGAGATTCTTATTAATCACCGGCAGTTAATTTGAATAACACCTGTTGTCTGTGGCTTGGAGTCAACAGTCCTCTGTAAAGCACATTTGAATTTCATTAGTGCCTCTGTTAGGACCTGCAGGCTCTGCAAAATGTGACATGTGCTGGACGGCAGGCAAATTAAGATGGAGCACAGTGGTGAAGTGCAATTTTGTGCAAAATGAGAGTAGTTAACAAGTGGCTATACCTTTAATTACGGGTGTTTGTTATTGAGTTGCACAATGCTCATCAAATATTCATAATGGTAATAACCACTGCTCCAAAGAATTCAGGAAACACATCAATCACATAAAAACTTGAAATATGAATGTGAAAATCTTCACTAAGGATAATTTATAAAAAAAATTATGAGTAGGTGTTTGACCATGTGTTTGTCACAATACTGAAACCTACAGAAAATGTTAGTTTTGAATGAAATGGTGGTCTTGCATTACATTTTCCCTTTTTTGTGTGAGGAAGGCTTGTTTTCCCTCAGCTTCAGCTGTGTATCTTTAATTATTTTTAGCATATGTGTGCTCAGTGAAAGAAGAGCAGCTCTCAGAGCTCAGTTGGCAAGCCGTGGAAAATCGTGTTAAGTGTTTTAGAAAACGAATGAGCACAGGCGAAGCTTTGCACGAAATAAATACATTGGACGTGTTCTCAGAGCCTAAATGTCTCTGCAAGTGTCACTGAGGGAAGTGTCACCTCCTAATGTTCAGTGGAGAATGAAACCCACTGCCTTTTTTTTGTTCTCTCTGCAGTGATAATAAATAATAATCTGGGCATCATTTGTGTTTTTTTGTGTGACAGTTTTTATCATTCAGATTTAGACTGTGCCACAGTGTTTTTGTTCATAATTACAGAGGCGAGTACTTTGCAGAGTGCTTATGTAATTGATGTCATGTTCCTAGAATAAAAGGTCGCCACTACAAACAGTAGAATATTCCTTAAAGGATAGTTACACGTTTGCAGTCGGTGCACCCATGCGGAGCTGAGGCAGGGAGGCAGGGAGGAGGATGCTGCTGCTGATGCTGGTGGTGGTGAGAGAGAACAACCAGTTGCTCAGCTCCAGCTTTCTCGGTCAAAGTGGAGCCTCCCCCTGAACGCACCGACTGATGAACATCCCCGACCTGTTGCCTGCTACACTAGACAGAGAGAGAGGAAGGGGAGGGAGAAAGAGAGAGAGAGAGAGAAGTAGTTTCTTCCGTCTTGGAGGAGATCGAAGACAACATCATGAGATGCATCAATGTGTTCTCTATTCATCTACGTTTTGAACAGCAGGAGGAAAAGGAGCGGAGTTGGATGTAGAGGAGTCCACCTCCTCAGTGTGGAGGTGCGGCTTGCTTTGATATACATCCTTGTGTCCGGGAACTAAGGAGAAAGATCATGGTCGAGCTGGAGAAGGAGGTGCTCCCGTTGCCGCCTCGGTACCGGTTCCGAGACCTGTTGCTCGGGGACTGGCAGACCGACGACAGGTAAGGATGCACGCAGCTATACTTTGCACCTTTTTACGCACGGCGCACTCGATCTGTTGCGCAGCTGTGCGCGATGAAACCATCACATCATCTTATCTGGGGGAAGAAGAAAAAAAGAGAAAAAGTGGGCAACTCTTTTGTTGTGCATTTGCATTTTTACCTTTGTCGTGTCGTGGGTTCACGTGCAATACTGTTTTGAAGTGTTTCACTGTCAGCTGTGCAGCTGTTGTGGATTCTGCTGAACAGTTACTCGTCCTCCTGCGAGCACAGAAGCTCCAAATAAAGCAAAACCATCACACACACACAAACACTATCCTATTACAACCATATGCACACTCAAAGGAGATGGCTAGACTTTATCTTTATACTTTTAGATTATACACCTCATTTATTTGTGTGGATAAAATCATCTGCTATAGACCTACAATGTATAATTGTGACTGTGTTACTCCTCATGTCATAATTCCAAGGATTCACAGTGGACATGCAATTTCACGTGGGTTCCTCTGTGGCTGGCAATTAACCTTTTGCTTACACTCCACTTACAGGCCTGTGTAGACTAGAGGTGCAGTGTGATATACTGTGCTTACATTGGCCTTTTCATCATTTGAAAATCCTTCACCTTCCTTTCACTCTGGTGTCTCCTGTTGCTAGGTGCAAATGAGGACCTAACTGCTTGTGCACTTGAGTGGGTGTTTCGAGTCATAATTGGGGAAAGTTGCCACTGAATGCATGAAAAGAGCTGATCAATTGATGTCCAGCTTATTGGCAGCAGGATTCATAAGTGATGTGTTGCTGTTGTGCATGACATAATAGTGGCCTAGTCTGTCTAATCTTGCTTATCATACTGTTGAAATGATGGAGGCTAAATCGCCTGTTATCGTTACTTTAGGAGGGGGGAAAAAATACACCTATCTGTATTGCTTTTGCACAACTGAAGGCCAGTTCACTCTGGCTTTAATTTATCAGCTATTGCCTGAGGACCAATGTTTCTGAACCAGAGTGTAGTGTGAGCTCAGTCACCTGATTACAGAGGTTCAGGGGGTGAAGTTCTGCTTCTTGGAAGTCCATCAATAAAGGGACTTATCATAGTCCCCATCCTTTAAAGAACCCTAACCCTAAGGATGAGCAAAATCACAGCAAATGACCTCACCAAATAAATGTCGCAAGGGGGAAAAAAAGGAGGTGTACTCTGGCAGTGTGGCTGTGTAAAGGACTGGGTGTCAGTGCCACAGATGTGCTGTGTAATGATGAACATTTATAGGGATCCCCCAGTATTCTAGAAGGCACAGAGCCTCAAATTAAATTTGTAGATTTGCCTGAAGTGCCCGAGTCTGTGTGCAGCGTGCTTTCATATGCAAACATCTACAGGAGCTTTGAGCGAGTGTGATTGGCAGAGGGTTAAGATGCTGATCTCAGCGCCCACAGGGAGGTTCAGTTGCACACAAAAGAAAACGGACTGATTTGAAGGAAAGTACAATCTGTGATTGATAGTGACAGAGAGCTTAATTATGGATGAATCACACAGAGTTGGTGTGTAACGGTCCATTAATAGAAGTAGCCTTTTAACTCGCAGACGCTCCCAGTGTGTGCAGGTGCACGTAAAGCTGGATGTGATCACGTCTTGGCTTAAACGTACTCCTACACAACAGAATGTCAACATGTGTAAACATCGAGTCCTCATCTGTTACCTCTATTCTGGGTCTGGGTCCAGGTCAGGTTTATGCATGTTTTTTGTTAACTCCCCCTCTGGCATTGTTTGTGTTTTTATTAGTGTGTTGGGGCACTGTGGTTGTGTGTTGGCAGATGACAACATTAGAGACTGTTTTTGATTTGACTATTTCTAACAGTAGAGCTGACAAATATTGTGATTTTTATGATTATGATTTGTGATATTATTTGTAAGTCTAGCTTTTTATTCTCTGTGTAATATATTTAAAACATGACACAGGATTTCAACTTGAGATAGTTGTTGATCACTATATATATATACTGTATTTATATATATATATATATATATATATATATTTCGTCATTGCATTGTATATATATATATATACAATGCAATGACGAAAATCCATAGATATGAATTGATTCAGTTTTTTTTTCTATTTAATAAAAGTAATACAATCATTCCAGTAAGAATGTGATTGGTGAATACTGACATTCTCTAACATTGAAAAAGTGGAACAACCTAACTTTTTGGATTAGAAAAAAAAACAAGCAAAATATTTGCATTAAAAAAAATACTTTTCAGACTGCAAATCATGTTTATGTTTTGAAATCATGTTTTGGCATGTGACGCCACCTACCGCCGTCTACCAATCATTGCAGTCAGTAGAGTCTCAGCTGCCGAGCAACCATGGGTTGCCAGTTACGTCAGAAAACGAAACCTAAAAGACCTCGGTATTTTGAATTTGAATGTAGTAACCGTTTTTGGCCACATTCTTACATATGGCACCAAGTGTGGGCCTTCTCCTGAGACTTAGTATTGTTAGTTGCCGTGTAGTTTGATCAGCAAATGGGTGTCCTACCATTACAGAATATTTCAGGGACTGAAACATATGAACATTTTAGAAAAAAAAGCTCATATCAGTGAATTTACCTGCTTAATGCATATTAGTTACTGTGTTCCACAATCATATTATTCTTACCAGAGTTGATATGTTTGTAGTAGCCTGTAAAAATAGGCATGATTCCAGCACAGCTTGGCGTGTTTGTCTAATTTCTGCAAAGGAAATGAAATACAACATCTTTATTGGTCCACAATAGACAGAGCCAACAGGGGCTTCCCTCAGAGTACAGCATTAACATACAAACGACTGCCTTTTGTCCTTAAAAGAATCTCTAATTGGCTGTCGCCTCCACATGTTCTCTCAATCAATCTCTGTCTCCCGTGCTCGCTGAGATCCTCTCTCTCCCCGCGCTCCTGCTCCCTTTGCCTCCTTTTTAATTCTACCGGCCAAGCCTTAATCTACTGAGGCCAATGTGGAGCATGATCCATCAATACTGTCAATATCCGTGTCAGTTTTATGCCTTGACTAAACTATATGGTGGACGCCAGACTGCCGTAGGGAGACTATAAATTTCCGTTATGCGATTTATAGCGGTTAAGACAGCTGATTGTAATCTCTGTCAAGAATTGCAGGAGAGTGGCTCTGTTATGCGTCATGTCTGCAGAGCCAGAGCAGACATAAAGGGAGGTTATTAGCAATACAGATGTCTTGTGCGACGAGAAGAGTCACTCTGTGAGAAGGTGATTCTATCAGGTTTTGAGTACATCAGGGATAGATGGGGAAGCAGGCACAACTCATCACTTCCGTCATGGCTGTTGTGAATTTCCTCTCAGGCACACACAACACATTATTTCTGCCGGAAACCATTTTGAATTGACTCAAAGGTCCAGCGTGGAGGAATTGGTGACATCTAATGGCCAGACTGCAGATTGTAACAGATGGAGAACTTGGCTGGGAACCACAGTGTCCTTCGCATACCAGAAATGATGTTGTTCTTCTTTGGTGTCTAGCAAGCTTCAACATTATAATGGGAAATTGGAAATGGGAAACCCTAGGGATGGGAATCGGTATCGGTCCGATTTGGTCAAAATCACTGGATCGAATCTCGGACAGATAAAAATGTAGAAACCAATACAATCCAAATATTCTATGTATTGCATGCGTCACTGTAAAAAAAAAAAAAAAAAAAAAAAAATCATGTTTGGGCTGTTTATTTCTTCTTCTTCTTTTTGGGAGAAATTTTTTACTAAGTACTTACTTACTACTTTGAAATGACTCAGCACAAACAGCTTCTTACGTCAAATATGGTCTAAAATTAATAATATCAGTATCAGTCACAAAAAAAGTGGTATGGTCCCATTACTTGTAGAAACAGCGTTCTTCATTAAATTAAATTATGAGGCCCTTGCCTCATAAAGGCTTATTTTAAGGCTAAAGCAGCAGTTTCTGTCTCTAAATCCTCCTAAATGTTACACACTGGACTTAATGGAAATGAATTGGAGGGCCAAGAGAAGGATAAGCTTAAAAAAACAAAACAGGAATCAGGTTTGACAAAGGTCTTCCCATTAGTTTAAGAACAAAAGACCTTTTAAAACAACATTAACAACACCCTAATTAACGTGGTGAAGTGGACAGGTCGGACATTAAAGAAAGGGCTGTTTGTTTGAAGAAATACGAGGGCATGCGTAAGCAAAGAGGGTTCATACACAAAGCCATGAGAAATGATCCATTTGCACAGAATACTGTGCCCATGATGCTCGGTGACGAATATGAGACGCTGCTTCCTCCATGAAAAAGGCTGCACAGTGTAGAGAGCACACCTGAAGACAGAGTGAGAAAATATATGGTTAGAGTTGTAAAAATGAAACACGTTGTATATCTATATGAGCTGAATCCTTTCTATTGATAACAGCAGCTGTGGAGAGAACAGTGGAAGTGCAGTATGTGTGTCTCTAGTGGCCATCTAGACTCATGATTCTTTTCATTTTAGTTCTTTTTTTCATATTTTACTATCCTTGGATTTTAAATTTAGCAACATTGATTGGTGACGTTGCATGCTGCAGCTGAATATCCCTCACCTCACCCTTCCCTTCTCAAACGTGTTGAAAAACATATGGCAGCAATCATTTAGCATCGAAATCTAAATGATGTCATCTCAGCAATAAGGTCACAGGTTTGGATCCCGGTGTACCCCACTTTTCGCACTATGCCAAAGGTAAGGTGGTTAGAAGAAATGGTTATTGGATGAATGAATTAATGCTCATTGTGGGATATACTGTAAATATACAAGGCTCATTCTAGGATGATGAAAAGCAACAATTCATTAAATCAGCTAATTGCTTATTTTTCACAAAAGTATTAATTATAATGATATTATCTTCAATTTCTGCTAAATGAAAAAATAATGCCACCTTCATTTAACATACTGGATCTGTATAATAACTTTAATAAGAACTGAACTCCCCCAACCGGCCCTGGTGTTATAGAGTCCTGTCCACACTTAAGAGCCTTCCTGCTGTGGACACTAACACAGCCATCAGGCTGACCGGCGTTTCTCTGAGCACCTCTGGGCTCTCGCAGAGTTGGACGTCGAGGCAGCAGAGTGGGGGCAGGAAGCTGCTGTGCCATGCTGTCGTGCGGGGATCGCAAACACAGTTGTCCACTGATTGTTCGGGACCCATTTTTCGCAAAAACCGAGTTAACTTAATGCAACACGGGGGCCGTCTTTCAAATCCATGCAGCCCCGGGGGCCACCAGGGACGGACAACAGAGACGATTCCTCTCATGTTTCACGCCTTTATCTACACGTCATCCTCGAAGAAGACGTCTTTGAAACACAGCGATATCTCATATCGGTTTGATCAAATCTTCAATGTGAGCGCATTATCTGAGGTTAATGTAATCTGAAGGCACAGGGAGATCGCATGTCATTGAATGACTTTTAATAAAGTTATGCAACAAATCAAGGCCTATTGTGTTTTATGATATTAGGGATGAATGTGTGAGTGTGGGGGGGACCTAAATCTGTTTATACAGTCACATTATGGGGACTTGTCTTCCTTATGGGGACAAAAATCAAGTACCATCAAGTACCATGATGTAAATGGATGGGAATCGGTGTCGCTCAGTATCGGTACTGGTCTGGATCACTGGATCGGATATTGGACAGATAGAAATGTAAAAATCCAATACAATCCCGTATGTTGTATGCTTCACTATGCACAGACTGTGACATTTTAGCTGAGTCATGTTTGGGCTGTTAATTTCTTCCTTTTGGGAGAACAGTATTTGTTACACAGTTGGAGAATTATGTCTCTGAAATGACTCAGCACAAATGTGTGGTTAACAGCTTCATAAATGGTCTCAAATAACTGGATAGGACTAATATCGGTATCGGTAGATACTCAAGTTTGTGATATCAGTATCAGACACAAAAATGGTATCGTCCCATCCTTATAAATGACTACATTTTAAGGTGAAGACATGTTTTAAAATTAGGTTAAGGTTAGGGTCAGGGTTATAGGATTAGGCCAGTAGCAATTATGGTTAAGGTTGGAGTAAGACTCCAGTCAATGTAATGGCCTCTGAAGTGATGGAAACAAGTGTGTGTGTGTGTGTGCGTGCGTGCGCGTGTGTGTGTCTCAACTGTTTTGTTTTCTTCCACTTTACAAAAGGTGTGCAGTGTGTGATGTGTCAACACATCCTCCTGCTAAGTATTAGTAGTAAACAGTCGTTTCAGGAAAGGCTGAGAAAAAAAGGTGGTTACGTCAGGGAGCACCGGGAGGAGGAATGGCTGGATCACTTCCACCGATGATGTATGGAAAGCTTTTATTCCATGGGAACCCTGAGGTTGTCCAGGAAATGGCTGTGAATCAGAGCCACTGTGCACGTTTATCGCACGGTCATTATACAACAGGCTACACACACGGTACATTTTTAGCTCGTAAATGATTCCTGTCAGTTTCACGCTGGTTGCAGAGTGATTATTAGATGCTATACATGTGTATGTACAGTACTGTGCATAAGGCTTAGGCCACTATTAGATGTGTTGTTTTAGTAATGCTATAATGACAATAGAGGATAATTATTTAGATTTTTCTTTACTGGAACACATCCAGAAAATATGCATGCAGTTTTTTTTTGTTTTTTTTTAAATAAATAATAAAATAAATAAATAAATAATAAAATAAAACATCCTCTACAGGTGTCAAGTATATAGCGTGATCTTCCCTTACAATTGAACAATAACACAGCTCTGTTAAAGATGCCATTTGTAAGAATGTGGCCAAAAACGGTTATTACATTCAAATTCAAAATACCGAGGTCTTTTAGGTTTCGTTTTCTGACGTAACTGCCAACCCGTGGTTGCTCTGTAGCTGAGACTCTTCTGACTGCAAAGATTGGTAGACGGCGGTAAGTGGTGCCACATGCCAAAACATAAACATGATCTGCAGTCTGCAAAATAATTTTTTTCATGCAAATATTTTGGCTGTACTGTTGTTGTTGGTGAGTTCAGTTTGTTATATGAACATTATTCCTGAGTCTCTGTTACAATATTAGGAGGATTTTATGGCCAGTTGCTTTAGATTTATTACATAATGCACCTTTAATACTAGAGTGGAACCTTAATTAGTGTTACTGGTAAATTCTGTGTTTGTCCTACTATTTAATGTATCTGCTAAATCATGCTTGAGCATTACATACACATTTTGAATAGTTGCATTTTGCACAGTATTGTATATGTGCATATGGATGAAATTGTGGATCTCCATAGAGAGTGGTTCATTTTATCCAAGTGGCAGCAGTGCTGAGGCGCCATGTTGTGGTTTTACAAGCAGTAGTAGAGTCTGTGTGAGATGCACATATGAGATGCATGTATGGTGCATCTATTTTCTTCTAATTTACAAAATTGGCATCATGTGCTATTGAAGACATACAACTAGCCACTGAGAGCATTTACTCCTCAGGGAAATGTGCAGTCACGAAGTAAAGCTTTTAGGCAGTACTTTTAAAAAGAAAGAAAGAAAGAAAGAACTTATGCACCATCATCCATAAAAGAAAATCAATGAATGTTTTTGGAGCGAGGATATGTACAAATTATATTTTCTCTTTTCATCATTTTCCATGCAATTCTTTACCACCTGCCGTCAATGAACTCTAATGTATGTGATGGTTGTGTATCTGGGTCAGGGACAAGCTGTCCTGTCGACGACTGGTTGAATGAAGCAAAGAACACCTTGGCTCTCTTAAGCTGTTACAGGGGCCCCATGGTGATGTGCAATTTACTTGTTGTTCCTTTGAATTTTTCCCTGCCTTCATCATTAGTCTTTATATATTATTACTCTATCTGCTTTTTCCAGACTTTGCTCTTTTATTTGTGCCCTATTTTCACAGAGGATCCCTTCTTTAGCCGCTCGTCCTAAGCAGTACATTATGCCGAGTGATAAAATTCTAACTGGTTTGTAGCCAGCAGCAATTTACCATAAAATGGTTCTTAAGAAGCAACACAGAAGAGCTTCTTAAAAAATGATTCTAAAGATTTTCAATTATTTTCATTCATCTTGACTCTTTAGTTTTTTCCAAATCTGTACATAAGAAATGTGCTAATCATCATTTGTCCTTATTCAACCACCACAGCGCTCCACATTATAGTATATAACCATGGCACGCAGCCTCCAGCTAAAGTTTAGTCTGTTTGATTTTTCCTTAAGCTTTCAACACGGGACATGTTTTTCTCTTGGTCACCTCGGCTGCCTTACATCACTTTTATGAATGCTATTTATGAGTTGTGTACAGCAGTAGTGATGAGCCAGTGTTCTGCTGCTGTGTGCACAGATTTGGGTTTCTTTAGTCTCTGCCACTGTGTCATTAGACAGCCAGTGCTGTGTCATTATGGAGCACAGGCATGGGTGGAAGCAGCAGGAGAACAAGGTTCATCTCTCGTCTCTCTCGCTCTCAAAGATCCTCCTCCGCATATCCCCCCTGTCCATCTGTCTGTGTCTATTAATTTGTTGTTTTTTTCATGTCTGCACTCTGTCTTTCTCTCTTTTTATGTCCATTTCTTGCAAACAGAGACATGTAGATTATGAAGGCTCAGACAGACCTGTTCATGGGTTATTCTCTCACGGTTCCTGAACTTTGTCCCATTATCCATAAACCATCCTCACGCTCAATCTATCCCACAGCTCAGCTCTTACCAGGCTACATGCCTACTTTTCTTCTCATTCTCCCTGCTGTATGCTCAAGTGGAAAAGCTCTTGGCTTCGAGAGAAACCTATCAAGAGCAAAATGACCTGTGAAAATGTCGTCTTCTCCTGGAACGTTTTCTTCTTGTGGAGCTTGAAGAGGCTTTAAGGACTTTGATGAACAAAGAAATGCTGATTGATTATGGGATTTGGGAGCGTAGGTAATTGTTAGTGCCCTGTAGGGTGGCAACAAACCCGAGATTTGGCTCAGAATTGGAGAAGACTTTCATCGTCACATATTGGATTGCGGTGGATTTGGTTGTAAAAGCAGAAATTAACTTGATGGAAAGTAAACATTTTGATTTTTAACACTTTTTTTTTTGGATAGAATTTTACTTTTGAGAATTGACAAAGTGCTTTTCAGAAGTTTCCTCTTTTAAAGGTTATAGTGTTGAAATCTGTTACTGTATATTTGACTGCAAACGCGATCATGATTTAATCATTTGCTGTGTATATGCAAAGTGTACAACAAACAAAGATTGAGGCTGTTGTTGAATTTCCAGCTCTGTCAGACTTAACAGTGTTAGTTATCTCAGCAGGCAGATGTTTACTCTGCAATATTTACTTTAAATAATGGATATGTCATTGCACTTTTTAAAATGCCAAATATAATACCAAACCGCTGCTTTTTATATTTACTTTAAATGGTCAACAAATGGTGCACTCTGCTTAGTGCTGCCGTGTTATTGTCTCTTTGATTGCTCTCTGCATAAAAGACCTCACGCACTGATGTGGTCGATTAGCTCAGTACGCCTCACCATACTCGCACTCATTATCTTTCCTTTCTCGTCCAATTGTCTGTGACTGCAAACGCTGCGAGGTGTCCCGTCTTTTCAGCAATTCACACAAAAAGATTTTTTTTTTTTTGATCTGCACGGTCCTCTGTTGTCCGTCATGTGCGCAAAAGCCTAATTGTCAGCCGGCTGCTGACAGCAAAGGGAGCCGTCAACAGGTTGGAGCTGGGCTATATTTTAGCTCCAGTGGCTAAACACACTTGCCGTACTTGTGTTTGCTCACATCTGCTCATGTGAGAGAGGGACGGAAAAGACAACCAATTGGTGTGTTGCCATGGCAACACTGCAGAAAGTTACCCCCCACCCCTCAAATGTTGCTTGGAATGTGGTGGGGTTTGGGTTGTGGCATGTGTGGCGGGGGGGGGGGGGGTGTCAGTATAGAGTCACTCTGGAACCCTGGGAAGACTCCACCACCTCTTCCTCTTCCTGCAGAGGAGAATAGATTGCAGTTGTCCTGCCTCTCTTTCATCTGTGTGTGTGTGTGTTGTGAGGAGACCTCCAGCACGTCTGCCCCAGCGTTTTCATCCCCGTCCTGAGTCATCCACTCTTCCCTCCATAGGATGAAAGGAGGGACTTCTGAGAATTCTCCCCTGAGGTGGCCAGACAGGAAATACAGTCATGTTGAGTCTGTGTGCTTGTATGTCTCTACACACGTATGAGCTGAGTGTCCCTTTGTCACTTGTCATCATGGCTCTTTAAACATCACTGTCAGATATGTGTTTGAATGGTATAATGATCCCATTGACCTGGTTGCAGGTGTGTATTTTAGGCCTGTATGTGCACAGTTAGAATGTGTGTGTGTGTGTGTGTGTGTGTGGTGTGTGTCCCTCTAACACGAGGGTGCCAGAATGGAAACAGAGAAAGAGCAGTAATTATGGCCTCCCATGTTCAACAGAAACATCAGAGGGAAGTAATTTGTTGCTCTATATTTAATCAGGGGAGATAACGAGACTGACTGCAGCTGTCTGGGCTTATGGGCAGGCGGACAAGCAGTAACACCATTTCCTCCAAAACCCCATTATTCTTTAATGCGGTCAGCCACATTGTCTTATTTCCATACTTTTCAGAGCTCAAATAATCATTATCGGTGCTCTTTTTTAAAGAAAATCTCCAATTCACTCAATTGTTCAAATTTTTCTACCTCACCTTTATTCCACTCACATTTATCTCTCCATTCACTTGCTCTCTCGCTCCTGTCCTGTGACTTGACCATGAAAATGTTATGAATATTTTTTCACTCACAGCAACTTCAAACTTTTTTTTCCCTTCTTTTTTTTCCTCCTCTTGTCCCCTCGTTATCTCTTTCTCTCGATCACTGTCTCTGCTCATCTCTCCCTCTCTCTCTTAGGGTGCAGGTAGAGTTTTACGTGAATGAGAACACTTTCAAGGAGCGCCTCAAGCTGTTCTTCATCAAAAACCAAAGATCCAGTGAGTTTGCCTGTGATAAGGATGACACTTTCTCTGTCTGTAATCATTCAGGTGAATTCCACCGTCTTCTGTCTGTTTTGTTTCCATATGAGATGTGATGCTGTATCACTGTTGCTCTACACTTTCTCACCAGTTGTGTCCACTGTCTGTGAACGTTTTATGTGTCTGTGCAGTGACTTTTTGTCACAACTGTGTGTGCAATAATTGTCTCCTACATAATTAAGATAACAAAAACAGTTAATCCAGGGGTGTCAAACTCAAATGACCTTAGGGCCAATTAGCATTGAGTCGGGTTTAAAAACAAAAAACAACAATATTATGATAACTTGATATCGCAATAAAGATATTCAGTTTTTTACGGAATTTCAAAGTAAAAGTGTTTGTTTTGTAATGGAATGATGCCAAAATAAATCTATTAACATAAAAAACAGTCAGAAATAAATAAAAAAATTAAGTAAATAATAACATGGAGTGCTTTTTTAGATGAAGTCGTGGGCCATGTTTTCATTTCAGTTTGACACCTGAGTTAATCATGCAGGTTTATTTGCATACTACTGTAGTGCATGTTCATTTATACACTATGGCTTCAATTTCTTAAAAAAAAAAAAAAGCTATTCACTGCATATTGTAAGGAATCTAAGACCAAGATATTGTTATTATTAATGGTAGTAGTAGTTGTGGTAATAGTAGTGCCTATAATGGTACTCCGATGCCTATTTGCACAACATTTCAAAACATTTGTCATTGTCATATTCGTTTCTTCAGCTGCTGATATTTAATTCTAAGGACATTTCGTTCTCTTTGCGTTGCAGGTCTGCGGGTGCGAATGTTTAACTTTGCTCTCAAAGTGCTGAGCTGCCTCCTCTACATTGTCAGAGTCTTGCTGGACAATCCGCAACAGGAGAAACAGGACTGGTGAGAGAAATGGGGCTTAATGTGGTGAAACAAGGTTTCTTTGAGTGCCAAGGCCTGATAGCAGAAATAAGTGCAGCAGGTCAATAGAAAAGTGTGTGTGTGTGTGTGTGTATATATATATATATATAAATACAACAAGATTGGATGTGAGTTAGCTGGACAAAAAGTCACTTTCTTGGCTGTTTGCTGTGTTCTGATTCTCTCCTACAGCGTGAGCGGAGTAAACTGCACCAAACCAAACGCATCGTTTCGTCCTGGGAGTGAGTTTGACTGGTAAGCATGCGTCTCTTAAGCGGTGTGATGTCTTTGGTCGGCAAAAAAGGGTCATGAAACCTCACACCCTGGAGGACGCGCATCTCCCACACCGGCCTACTGGTCGGAAATGTTGTATAACACGATCAATGCGACTTCACTTAACTGATACAATTCAACAATGCTGATATCGAGCATTACAGATCCACATTCATTTGTCACGATATAACTTCATGGATTAGCTGTCAACATAAAACATACGTAGAGCCTGCGCGGCCTAATCAACAGCGATGTAGTGGAGATAAAGTATGCAATATAAAACAACAGGGAAAGCGGGAGAGAAAGCAGGAAGTGTGTATGGACTTTGCACTACGCCATGTCTCCTGCTCGTGGACCTATTGATCTAGCTGGTGGCTGGTGACACAGGCTAAGCTCTGGCTCCAAATGAATAAGGAGCCTAACAGAGTGAGCTCAGAGAAGGGACCGGTCGCCTCTTGCTCCAGGCAGCAGACTCATAGAAGAACAGGCAGCAAGCAACCAAGCAGCCAGGATAAGCCCCAGAGTGTCTTTGATAAGAAAAGAAAAGAAAAAAAAAACCTGGCTGTAAATTTCCATTTGACTGTGTGAATATTACTTCTGGACTATGTTGGTCATGGTCCCCGTTGACTGCTATTGTGGCGGAAAATAATTTGTAATATCTTATTTTATTTCATGGTGTCTGTCTGTGTCCATATCTCTGTCCTCCTCCCCTCCCCTGTTCTGTATTTTTCCTCCAACTCTATAGGAAACTGATCATCTGGGTGGATAGACCATTACCGCTGTGGGCTCTGCAGGTCAGATATCAGTACACTCCTGTGCAAACAAGACTTCAGTCTGCAAACACACATATCTGCATACGTGAATTGCACACGGGTGCATGTGCATCCATTTGTTATTGGTTTATGGGTGATGAACGCACACACAATCAGACACCTGGTTGTGTCTTGCTTCACAAACCTTTCGCCTCTGAAGCTCAATCACCAGCATGCCTACTGATTCCTCCCACGCTCGCCTCTTCCATCTCTACGACTCCTGTTATCGCTCTGCTCTGGTCTCTGTCTGACTACTGTATCTTGACTTGACTCCCCCTCCCTCCCCCCTCCCCCCTCCCCTCTCTCACTTTATTTGCAGGTGTTTGTGGCTTTCATCAGTTTTTCAGAAACGATGTTGCTCGTGTATCTCAGCTACAAGGTGAGTTACTCGCGGACCTGAAGCCGTGTCTACATGTACGCGAGGTGAACGGACGTGCACGCGTGTGAAATTCCTGAGTGCGTTGCTGTCCACCTGGCACTCCTCTGTGCATCCTCTCAACTAAACATGCATTTCCTTTGCGCCTCATTTGCTCGCGTGTGTGTGGGAAGCACTTCAGCGAGCCTTGAGGCTTCCTCAGCACCGCCCCGTTATTGATACATCTGAAAAACTCCAGCGGGGGCCTTTGTGTTGCTGCCGGGGGGCGGATCCATCAAGGGGTTGCCTGGCCTTTGATGTATTTGACACTGTAAGCCTATGAAGAGGCCTCTCTGCAGATTACTCTGGAGGCTTGAGGCCTTAACATTTAGAGCTGACTGATTCCTGTGGACATTCCCTGTGCCTGTCCACCTACACTCTATGAGATTCAGGTCAGCCATATGCAGGCGGCAGACAAATAAAGACAAGCATGGCTGACATCTTAATTGAATGTCAAGGCTTAGCGAAAGCTGAGTAATGCTGCTTCTTTCCTCAGAGGGTACAAGGGTGTTGTATAATTCTTTAATGTCTTGATCTATGCTGCAGAAAACGATCAATTTTGCGGCAACCCGGGCTTGTTATGTGGTAATCCCCTAAGGTCACCATGACAATAGAGATTTCTGACCCCTGTGTGTGGTTTATGTTTCCAGGGCAACGTTTGGGAGCAAGTATTACGTGTCCCCTTCATTCTGGAAATGATCAGCGCCATTCCCTTCATGATCACTGTGAGTGGAAGGATATGCGTTACTGAGCACTGACAGCACTGAGAGTCTCCGAGGCAGCCGTTTGTTTCTGGCTGTCACACACACACACACACACTTAACTAACTACAATAATATGGAAAGGATATTACCACTCACACATGTTCACTCAATCCCAGCCTAATGAGAGGCCCTGTGACTGTAAGCTTTCTTTTCTTGACAGGTGATTCTGCCCTCCTTCCGAAATCTATTCATCCCTGTTTTTCTCAACTGCTGGCTGGCAAAACATGCTTTGGAGAACATGATAGTAAGTGAAGCACTGTCTCCATCTAAAATACTTTATTTATTTTTTGCTTTCTGTATTATCTTACACAATCATCTCAAGGTAATCAGTCACAAAGTCTATAAAACTTGAAACTCTTCCATCACTTCCATCCAAATAAGCACGAGCACCAGCTCCAAGGTCCCCTTCAGACCTGGTGTCAACATCCACCCTTGTAACTGTGACCTGACCACAAGAAGTACAGAACCGTTCACACCTGGCATTAAAATGTGTCTCCTCCAAATCAGATCTGTAATAGTGCCTCGCCATTTATTCCAATGCACATTGATGTAATGACTGTTTGCAAGGACAAGCTAATGTTCTTAATGACTCTGACACTGATGTTGTCATGTTTGTGTATGTTGGTTTGTGCATATGTGTGTGTGTGTGGGGGGGGGATGTGTGTGTGTGTGTGTGCGTTTGTGTGTGTGTGTGTGTGCGTTTGTGTGTGTGCACATGAATAACACAGACAGAGAGAGAGAAAAGAGAGTCCAAATCATGCAAAGCACTACTCACGCTGCTGTAACATACTCTAAGATGTTATCTTCAGAAATTGTATATATTAATGTATGGGCACTGCCTATTGTAAAAAAAAAAAAAAAAAAACTGCGGGTGAGAGACTGGAGAATGTGGCCACACAAAACCTGGTGTCTGGTGTTTGGATCTGAGAAGTGTTCAGATCTGCATGTGAGTGAATCAATCAATCAATCAATCACTCAGGATGGATGGATGGATGGATGGATGATAGTACCAGGTCTGAACAGGGTCTGTATATTCCAGCACTACGCGATATTCATCCATGCACTTTTTTGGATTTCTCTCAATCAGTCACATTTTATCCCATTTTACACCTTGGTAATGCACATTAGATTAGGTTAGATTAAATTAGATTAGATTAGATTAGATTAGATTAGATTAGATTAGATTAGACTAGACTAGACTAGACTAGACTAGACTTGACGAGACTTGACGAGACTGACTATACCTGGGTAGACTAGACTAGACTAGATTAGATTAGATTAGATTAGATTAGATTAGATTAGATTAGATTAGATTAGATTAGACTAGACTAGACTAGACTAGACCAGACTATACTAGGGTAGACTATATTACATTAGACTAGATTAGATTACATAAACTTCTGCATATAAATCACTATTTGCCTTCATGCAGTTACTACATACAATATAAACGAATAGATACATAAATAAATAAAGTGCATGAGAAACATGATTGACATGATTTGCAATTTAGCTAGTGTTCATGAAAACTTTTGGCTGCTGCTGCGACAAGATTATTGCCTTTAAGGAGGCAAATTGTTAGTTTAGTCTTTATTCTCTTTTCTGGAGTGACTTCAAGCGAGTCTTGTTTAATGCCACTCACAGAGGCAGCTTTTTTAATCAGCTCGATTCCTTCACAGTAGTAACTCTCCCTCCCTCTGTCTGTCTGTCTGTCTGCAGAATGATCTCCACAGGGCCATCCAGCGGACACACTCGGCCATGTTTAACCAGGTGGTGATACTCATCAGCACACTGGTCTGCCTCATGTTTACATGGTGAGTATTCGTACGGGTGACACTGACTTTGGAGCGGGTGGAGACAGGGTGTCACAGCTACGGAAGAGAGGGTACGGAAAGAGAGATGGACATGCAGCGACATACAGAGAGAGGGGGAAAAAGGCAGCTCCTGGAGCTAAGAGGGAGAAAAACAGGGAGCAGAAATGTAGTTGGTAACAGCGAGAGTGAGAGAGTGCTCTGAAATGACAACTGGTTATTGCTTGCTTCAGTGCAGTGGAGGATGTGTCAGCTCGCTGCGTATCTGTTGTAAAAGCCATAGTTAATCCAGAAGATCCTACACAAGGCATGAATTAAGCTCTCTGACCACCAGGGTTGACATTTGGCTGTTGACTCAGCTCATCTGTGAACGATCAGGATATTGTGCACAGCTTGTGTTTCCACACTATATACATATATATGTATATATATATATATACAAATACAAATACACAATGTCCCACAAGTGTGTTCAAGCATGCTGCCACCCCCTTCCTTACACGTACAATGTCACACATATACACAAGTGTAAAATAAAGCTCTCCAACTGTAAAAATAAAAAAATAAAGACACCTATGTTTCATTTAGCACTCACACTTTTTCTTAGTGATCCTTATAACACTTATTTTACTTTTCTCCCTCTTTCCCACTCCTGACCTCCTTCAGCATCTGTGGCATTCAGCACCTTGAACGAGCGGGCAACAACTTGACCCTGTTTGATTCGCTCTACTTCTGTGTGGTCACCTTCTCCACCGTGGGCTTCGGCGATGTCACCCCACAGATCTGGCCCTCTCAGCTCCTGGTGGTCATCATGATCTTCGTGGCGCTCATTGTGCTTCCCATTCAGGTGAGGCATGATGGGAATAAGCTGAAACACAAAACCAGAGGAAGAAAGTAGGTTATAAAAGAGTAAATATTTGTGTGGGATGCAGCACAATAAATTATTATTATTTTTCTTTTAAAAAGCATAAAACTTAAAAACCAGCTTGCAGTGAAATTACTTTACTTAATTTTAATCAGAGGTGGAAAGAGTACTGAAATATTCTTCTCTAGTAAAAGTACCATTATTTTGATAACATTTTACTTAAGTACAAGTAAAACTACTGATCTAAAAATCTACTCAAGTTAAAGTAAAAAAAAGTGGCTCAGAGTAAAAGTTACTAAGGTTGGGGTTCTTTTTTGTGTTGTGCAAAAAGTACAAGGTTCACAAATCTCACATGAATTGCCTTTAATTAAAGGCAAACCTTTACAAATTAAAGTGCCGACAAAATAAAATATGTAAACACAATCACTCAAAATGGGTCAAAGGTCACAAATACTTTAAGTTCTCACTCACTCAGGCACCTTAATTAATGTCATTTCACCTGTCCCCATCATTCACCTGTCCCCATCATTCACCTGTCCCCGTCATTCAGTTGTCCTCATCACCTGTCTCCATCATCCATCAGCTGTCCTCATCATTCACCTGACCTCATCATTCACCTGACCTCATCATTCACCTGACCTCATCATTCACCTGTCCTCATCATTCACCTGTCCTCATCATTCACCTGACCTCATCATTCACCTGACCTCATCATTCACCTGTCCCCATCATTCCCCTGTCCTAATCATTCACCTGACCTCATCATTCACCTGTCCTCATCATTCACCTGTCCTCATCATTCACCTGACCTCATCATTCACCTGACCTCATCATTCACCTGTCCCCATCATTCCCCTGTCCTCATCATTCACCTGACCTCATCATTCACCTGACCTCATCATTCCCCTGTCCTCATCATTCACCTGACCTCATCATTCACCTGACCTCATCATTCACCTGACCTCATCATTCACCTGACCTCATCATTCACCTGTCCCCATCATTCACCTGTCCCCATCATTCTACTGTCATCATTCACCTGTCCCCATCATTCCCCTGTCCTCATCATTCACCTGTCCCCATCATTCCCCTGTCCTCATCATTCACCTGTCCCCATCCTTCTACTGTCATCATTCACCTGACCTCATCATTCACCTGTCCCCATCATTCACCTGTCCTCATCATTCACCTGTCCACATCATTCTACTGTCATCATTCACCTGACCTCATCATTCACCTGTCCTCATCATTCACCTGTCCCATCATTCACCTGTCCCATCATTCACCTGTCCTCATCATTCACCTGTCCCCATCATTCACCTATCCCCATCATTCACCTATCCTCATCATGCACCTGTCCCCATCATTCACCTGTCCACATCATTCACCTATCCTCATCATTCACCTGTCCTCATCATTCACCTGACCTCATCATTCACCTGTTCCCATCTTTTACCTATCCTCATCACTCACCTCTCCTCATCATTCACATGTCCTAATCATTCACCTGTCCTCATCATTCCCTGCCAAAGTGTCCGGTGCGTGAATTTTTTTATTTTTTATTTTTTTTCAATTCAGTCCAACGTTTTTTTTACTTTTTCCTCAGTAACGGATGTGATATGAAGTACAGTACTTCCAAAGAACATATTTAATAAAAGTAAAAATTACTTAGTACTAAGTACACAAAATACTTACTCAATTACAGTAACTAAATCAGTAAGTAAATCTAATTCATTACTTTCCACTTCTTATTTGAATCATGAGCAGCAGCACGTCTGGCACGTCTCGGGTTCACTCAGCTCAAGTATTCACAGCTCAGTTAAATAACAGATCATGTGACCAATCACAAAGTCAACAATCTTTTTTTGGCAACATGTGGATGGAAAGAAACATTCCAAAAACGATAACAAACATCAGCATCATTTCCAAAAATCATTACACCACTGTTACAAATATTATTCCATCACATGAATGTGTTAGAATAAATGCTCTGGTTACAAAAATACAACAAGACGTTTGATTGGAAAAACAAACAAAACCAAAATAATACTGACTGTTCCTCTGCGTCATTCAGGGCAGAAGGGGATCCAGTAGCTCATTTTTCCCTCTTTGTCAAATTCCCCTGCAAAGAGAAAGTCAATACATCACCTTTAATATATAACAGAAAAAGAAAAAAAACACAAATCCTGGGTTTTGTTCAGTCTGTAAGGTTCTTTTTTTTTTATCAATAAAATATCACTTTATAACAGAGAGCTTTAAAAGTGATCCAAAAACTATTTTTGCTTTGATGAATTTTGGATCCTTTAAGACCAGTGGATGCACTCTTTGATTATAACAGCCAGCAGTTCTTTTGCAACACGCAAAACCCAATTTGTTTCCTTTTGGATCAGCTCACAGCAGTCAAGTTTTCTCATTTAGACGAGCGATCCTTGTATTTCTCCCCATGCACAATGCTGTGATGAATCATAACATCCTACGTGATTTTACAAAACTATTTTTACTCAAAGACCAGAGCTGAGTGTCTTCCTTTCTCAATTCCCTAAACCCCTCTCCTGTCATTTAGCTGCACCACAGAGGGAGCAGACTTGATGGAGAGCTAAAAAGTTTACACACGTCGTATTTGCACAGGGACGACAAAAAAAAGAACACCTCGAATAACAAATCAGTTCCTCGTGTGTTCTAATGGTTGTTCCTCACATTTGTGTAAATCTTTTATCCCTGGGGGAGCTGCCGTAGAAGATGCTAAAAGAAGAAGGTGCTAATAGGAGTGGATATTTGTGGTACTCTATTTGGATGAGGGTCTCTCTGGGCAGTGAGAAAAAACACACACTCACACACACAGGGCTGGGGTTGCAGCTAAGGGAGGGGAGAGTTTTTAAATGTCAATGGGTATTTAAGGGATGAACTTAGGGAACAGGAAGTACCGTAAGTCAGAAGGGTGACATTGGCATCCACGTTGGCGATTGTCAGTGAAAAGTTCAACGGAAACTACCTCCACAATCGTGTCTTTTGTGAGCGCGAAGGATTCGTCCCCACTCAATCACAGCTTGGGGTCAATCATGCGTGTGTGGGATGCAGCCGCACACCTGCTGCTCATGTGATGCTCTTACAACAACGGGGAAAAAAAAAGACAAACCATCAAAGCTGTGTAGTCACTACAAAAAGAGAAAGAAAGAAAAAAACCAAACAAACGAAAGAAAGAAAGAAAGAAAAACACAATTTACGGGAAGATTGGTTTGAATTGTTCCACAGTGCATGCGAGTGTGTGTTCGTCTGTCTGCCGTAACCAGACTCTGTGCTGCACAGGGAAGCCACAGAGTGCATCAAGATTCAGCCGCTGTCTTATTGTTATCGTTGTCTCCACTGGTTTTCCTGCTACCGACCACAGCAGAGTCATTTTTGTGGCATTATGAACCTTTAATGTTACATATGTTACATTATTTATGCATTAATCATTTGTTATTGCTTTTAAGACTTCAAAAAAACCAGACCTTCAGTAATTGTAATTTCACAAACACTGTTGTAGTAAGCTGGAGAGTAGCGATTTGGAAAAACATAGTGCATACAGTAGTTTACATTTTGACCTGTTTTTGGACATTAAGACAAAGACTCAAACAAATGTTGTATTTTTATACTGTTCAAATTAAACATCAGAAGTACATTAAAGTGTACTTCATTTTTGTTAATACACTATTTTAACATGGAGTAAATTGTATATAACTGCCAGGTACTGAAGGATTTTCTGGAAAAATGTGAAAAATTACTCTCAAGATCATTTTCAGGCCCTTTTATGGTTTAAAATAAGCAAAAAAAAAACACACACATTTTGAGGCTCTGGTTAACATCAGCTTTCCACTGACTTCAACAGAAACTCCACAAAAGCATAAAGAGCTAAATGAATTTCAGCCCGTCAGGCCAAACAGGAAAGAGCTTGACCCTGAGCAAAAACTAGAGTGTTGCTATAGTTACCTCATCAGCGTGCGTCTTGAGTAAAATCCGTGCGGTAGTATCCTTTGTCACCATTCTTTGCCAGAGCTCAGGATACTCCGCTGCAGCTGTCGAGAGACAGAGCACATTGATGATGATGATGATGAAGGTGCAGTTCAGTTACGGCCACTCCTGTTGTTATAGAGAACAGTTTTTGGAAAGTTTAAATTGATTTGAACAGAATGCTTTAAAAGGAAACTATGTAGGTCAAAAATCTGGTTTTCAATTCCTTTTCAAGTCAAGTAAATCTTTACTGTCGTTCATCTGCACATGAATTCACAGACAATTGTGCCTCACAGTCACAGTAAATATTACGAATCACAGCAATAAAATATAAATCACAGTGGGAAAGAGCAGAGCCAATAAGGTGCGCGTGCTTTTGTCGTGTGTGTGTGTGTTTAATGAAGCAAATCGCAATCCTCCATTAATAATAGATGTCTAATTGTCATGTGATTTAGTGGCTGCTCAAAGAAACCATGCAACAACAACAAAATAAAATAAAAAAGGAGAATGAGCTAATCGTGTTTTCCACTTACCTTACCGTGCATTCAATTCATCACATTTATTTGTGTTGAAATGATAACGTCCCGTATATTTGCACACAAACAACCTGTGTGTGATCGATCCCTGTTTAACTGGCTCAAGGGTGAAGTCAGAATTAGACAATGTTCAACACCTGTTTGTGTCCTTACCGGACCTAAATAAGAAGAAGTCAAATAAGCACAAAGTATACAATCATTTACTCTGCCACGATCAACTATTTAGTTGTAACTGTAGTCTGAGATACGAGTATTCCATTAGGATTCAAACCTTGAGTAATATTGGAAGGAAGATTTTCTTATGAAACCACTATGTCACGAAAATCACTATTCATGTCAAACCATTTATTTCTGGTGCATTATCAGAAACTAATTTGTGTTTCTCCCTTATTTTACTGTCACTGAAATGGAAAAGTCATTTTTTTTCTCCCCCGTGAATTACAGTGATTAGCGTCTCAACTATTCAGTGTACGTTTTCAGGGTATTTATCAGCAGAAATCTGTTACACATGTATTCATGTGTAAAATTACAATCCTTCCCACCATCCATCTCCCCCCTACCTGACCCTGGGCACAGCAAAGGACCCAGTGCAGCCTTCAGGCCTTTGGTTATTTCCATAAACGATGAATCAAACCTCCGTTTATCTTAATTCCATCAGAACACTCTCCCAAATTAAAAGGGAAACACTATACGTCTCAAGGCAGTGTGGTTTTTTTTTTTTTTCTCTCATAAACCACCTGACTCTTCCCTGTGTTTCAGTCCCTTAATCCAATTTTGTGTCTGTTTGAATGTGACGGATGTTTCCCTGAGTGCAGTTCGAGCAGCTGGCTTTTCTGTGGATGGAGCGGCAGAAGTCCGGGGGAAACTACAGCCGCTACAGAGCACAGACGGAGAAGCACGTGGTGCTGTGTGTCAGCTGTCTCAAAATCGACCTCCTCATGGACTTCCTTAACGAGTTCTTCGCTCACCCACGACTACAGGTCTGTCCGTGTGTGTGTGTGTGTGTGTGTGAATTTTTTTCCCCTCTGTAATCCATGAGCCCATGAGACTGTAGTTAAAGCAGAGGATTAATTCTAAAATAACCCAGATCAAACTGCTGTCTTATTAATGAAGGAGCAGATTGTGTTTGCTTAGGTGCATCCATGTGTGCACATTGTCTTGTTCACCACACCATGTGTGTGTGTGCGTGTGCGTGTGTGTGCGTGTGTGTGCGTGCGTGCGTGTGTGCGTGCCTGTTGGGGATCACTTGGACTGGTCCTCTCCACCACAGTTGATTTAACAGGATGTGAGTTTATGGCAAGAATCAGGCTCAGGTAGCAGATGGAAAGTTAAGAAAGTCGATGTTGAAGGTGGTGTCCATTCATTAACAACTAAGCCAATACATTTTTTTTTCTTATGTTTGTTCCTGGTTTATGTAAGAATGATAAAATATGTTCATGAGTTGAAGTAGTTTGTTGTTTATCATGGGGCTGAAATTATCTATAATTTGCTGCACAGCCATTGGCATTTGTACTTTTTAATCAAAATATTCTCAACTTTGAGATACAATAAATACAAATCATGTGGACAAGACTGGCTACAGGCTGTGTTCAGGCATTTTAACTGTACAGTTTTAGAGATATTTCAAGTTAAAAGTCTCACTTTTTAATCAAATAAATTATCAACTTTGAGATGCAAAAAAAACAAAATTGTCCATATGTTTTGGACAAGACTGACTCGGTTGTTTTTAAGACACCTGTGGCTACAAGCATACCAGGAATTAAATTTTTTTACTGTACAGTTTTAGAGAAATTTCAAGCTAAAAGTCCCACATTGTCGCATGTTGATCAACTTGTAAAATCAACAACATTCCCCATCAATTCTGGACAAGACTGACTACGTTGTTTTAAGGACATTTCAGAGAGATTACTGACAAATAAACAAGAAACTAAACAAACTTGCGGAATGTTCCCCACCTTTCAATTAAAATGCATGTGTGAAGGTTTTAAATAACCTGCAGTTTTATAGTTTTGATTTTTGGTAAACACTGGTATACCGTATTGGCCATGTCATGTGATAACCAGTGCTCATACAGTACAGTCAATTCTGGGAAAACCTGTCCTAGGGTTAGTGTTAGTGTTAGTTAAAAGCCATTATTTGTTCATGAATACGCTACTGTTTACTCACTCAAACTGTGTGTGTGTGTGTGTGTGTGTGTGTGTGTGTGTGTGTGTGTGTGTGTGTGTGTGTGTGTGTGTGTGTGTGTGTGTAGGACTACTACGTGGTGATCCTGTGCCCGGCAGAGATGGACGTCCAGGTTAGGAGGGTCCTTCATGTCCCCCTTTGGGCCCAGAGAGTCATTTACCTTCAGGGTTCTGCCCTCAAAGACCAAGACTTGATGAGGGCCAAGTGAGTCCCTGTGATAAAAAAAATAATAATAATAATAATGATCAAGAGTCATTTTATGACATACTGTATTTCTTTATACTGTCTGTGTGTCTGAATGTCTTTACTGTCACGAAATATGCCCCAGATTTAAAAAAAAAAAAAAAAAGACCTGATGTGATCGAAGGTCGAAGCTGTAGCTCATGATTAAAACCTGAAGCACATGTAGCCTTGACGTAGCCGCTGTAATTACAGTTTGCATCATATTGCTTATTGTTTACCCTCGGGCACCTTGGGCCCTCTTTTGTCACGAGGAAAGAAAAGGAGCGAAAGCTCGTTTGTTTAATCTCCGCGTCTCCTCACCTCCCACTATCTCATCCATGAATGGCGTAGGCTTGGAAGACTTGTTGGTTCATTTGTTGTTCTATTGTCCTGCTTTTTTTTTGTCTTTTGTCCTCTCCCTCGGTAACATGACAACACACTCCTTCCTGTGTCTTCTCTCTCTCTCTCTCTCTCTCTCTCTCTCTCTCTCTCTCTCTCGCTCCATGGTCATACTCTCTCCTAACCACTTGTAGGATGGACGATGCCGAGGCCTGCTTTATTCTCAGTAACCGGTTTGAAGTGGACCGCATAGCTGCTGTACGTTCCTCACGTCTCTTCCCTGAATGACCGTGACTCCTCGCACTGCAAAAACATTAAGTCCTCTTTTATAATGCAGAATATGTTTTTCCTTGTAACAGATGCAGAAAATGCTGTTTTTATATCTATTTAAAAAAGAAAAGGTAGCTTTAGATATTACATTTTTGACAATTTCCTACTACATTGACTACATAAAAGTACCAACACAGGCTTGACATTAGTAACACACACGTGTGGAAAAACAAAGGAATTAGTGCAATAGCTTTGCAGGTGGGGTGTTAAACAGGAGTGCATGCATGACTGTGGTTATGTGATGATGCATGGAGGTTAAGATGTGTGCGCACTGGTAGGCACGACTATCTATGTCCACACTTTGACTCACAACGTAACTCAAATTAAATTATTTAAATGTACCGTTAAAAATGCATTGTGTACTCAACTCAACGTTATTTATTTTGAAGTCGCGTTTTGCAGGCTGAATATCACTCTACCTTTCCAAGTGCGTCAGAGAAAAGGTGCTTACTTTGCCCATTCTGGGTGACTGTAAAACTATGGTGGTCCAAAATGGCGTCCTCTGTAGAGCTGACTTGACTCCTGATAAATATAAAAGATAAAGAAAATCAACAATTCACACAATTATTGCGAACTTTGTGCACAAAAAAATAAGTATAATTATTGTATCCTTAATTTCTCTCAAATTGAAGAAAAATTAAATACTATAATACTTTATTCTGTAGTGAACGCTGCAGACTTTCATATCTCCCTTACAATAATTGTGGTGAAAACATTTTTTAACACATTCATGACCAAATACCCACCAAAGTAACTTTTCCATCAGCCTCAGCCATAATTTGTGTTTAGAGAGAGTGTGTTGACACACTGACACGAGCCTGACAGATCCACCTAATTTCCAGTGCCACTTTTACTCGGTTCACTCACCATATCTTTTGTGCCGACTCAACTACTTCTCTGAAGAAAGATATCCGAATTGCCTCACTCCGAAATGTCGCAGAGGCCGTTCAATTGCTCAGCGCAGTCAGTGGTTTAAGAGGATTATTAGAGGGAAACTGCAATCTGATGGTGCTAATGATAGGTTTTCTGCCTCTCCTTCTCTCTGTGTCACACTTAAACTTGCTTTCACTCTCTACCCCTACCCCTCCCTCGTTTCCCCTCCGTCGCTCTGTCTCCAATTTTCTCAGGATCATCAGACCATCCTCCGAGCCTGGGCAGTGAAAGACTTCGCGCCAAATTGCCCCCTGTACGTCCAGATTCTCAAGCCGGAGAACAAGTTCCATGTCAAATTTGCAGGTAGGCAGTGAGTGTGAACTCCATCGAGCTGGCAGTGAATTGAGGTGTTGGCTGACGCTGATGCTGTTTGATCTCATCAGGATGCGAGGAAATAATGGGATGACACCCACTAGCATAATTGCATCTTCCTGGCTGAGTTTGACAGGTGTTTGGTGAATTGTGTTGTCACTAGTTGTGATAAATAACAGTGCGGACGATGGGTGATTTAAGTGAGTATTTCTGTTTGGCTACTGCACCGTTGCACTTGGATTGCATCAGGACGGGAGCTGTCCTGTTTGGGTTTACTTCCAGTGTGTGTCAACACCTGTAGCGTTCCATTTTCATTGACTGATTTGTTAGATTGAAAATGTTTGTTTTTATCAGTGTATACCAACAGTGTGGGACAGATTTAACCCTCACCATATTTCTTCTGCCTTTATAAGAGCTTCCCTTCTTCTGCTGCTCACCAGATGACACCTGTCAATCATCTTCAAGGCAAAGACGCAGAAATAAAAAGTCACACATCCCCCTGACTGCAGCTCTATGAGGATGTCAAACTCAATTCTTGCTTGTCTGGCATCCCAGCTGTCTTTATCAATGTTTTAAGCTTTAGTTGGCAATGTTGAATGTTGTTGGGAAAGAAAATCTCCTTCTTTTGATGAGTTCTGCTGGTGTGCCAACATGGCAGTAAAGCTCTCGCCGCATGAAATCCTCCTTTGCCCCTGCAGCGCAGTTTGAACACCTCATTGCCTCAGCCAGACTAAGGCCTTCTGTTCTGAGGAAGCAAAGGCAGATAGATTGTTCATGACAACTCTATATTTATATATTCTCTATATTTCATTATTTAAGCTGGAAGTAAGACAAATTCAACTTGTGCGTGTGTATATATGTATGTATATATCATAGAGGTATTATTAATGGTTATTATCGCAGTGATAAACATTTTATCATTACATTTCAACATTTGGAGATTTTCCCCCCATAAAATGTAAATATAAAGTATGAATAGAGTCGATATATAATCTTTGTCATATTTGTCTATCTTCAATTTCTTTACATCATCTCTAATACTAAAAGTTAGATGTTTCTTCTAATGTGACAGGTCATGTGTTTCCATGTTCCTGCTGTTAAAAAGCAAACACCATGTCAATTTATTTCCATATAAGTCCATACTTAAGGGAATGTTTACAATGAATCAACCAATTTAAGACTTAACCCTTTAACACCTAAGCCTCAAAATGGACTTGTTTGCTTATTTTAAGCATAAAAGGGCCAGAACATGTCCTGTGAGTAAGTGCTTTTGCCCATTTTTTCAGAATAACTGGCAATTATTTACAATTTACTGCTCGATGCAAGCGAGTCGTTGTGTGCCCACGCCGCCTCGCACGTCTCGACCTCGTGGTACTAGTTATTTTCAGCACAGGTCGGGCTGCGGAGCGCAACGAACGCATCAGAACGAGTCCCCCGGTCTCCCGTTCCAAGTTTCAAGGGGATCGAGTATGGCAAAGTTACAGGGCTCTTCCTGTTTAAAATGGCCGACTTCCTGTTGGTCAAAGGCGTGTCCGTAAACGTGTTCAGGGAAGTTCCTTTGTCTCTCATGAGATAGATTTTGTAGCATCGGTGCAAAATCGCCAAAATCGGCAATTAGTGAACGTTCAATCCAAGATGGCGGCTTCCCTGTTCGTTTTAGAGCATAGGTCTTCGTTAGATTTTTTGACCGCCCTGACCTAATGAACGCATGTACCAAGTTCCGTGCATGTACGTTAAAGATGATGTTCTGGCCAACCTCTTTTGTGGGGCGGAGCAGTTATTTGGCCCTCTCACTTCCAATGTTCCACGCTTTTTCCCCCGAACGACTTTCACACGCAACTGGCTCCCTGCAACAAGTGAAACAACTGTAACATCCACAAATTAGCTTTGACGTGCCACTCCTCAGCTTTCAGAAACTGTTGGAATTTTTCCGATACCACAAACTGTCGCGGTAATGCAAAATGCACTTGCGCAATCGTGTTGTCTGCGATACGCTCGGTGTGAAATATGTATGTGTGTCAGGACAGGACGTGCAAAGAAAACCGCACACGTCTTAATCGTGTGTGTCACTCGTGAAAGAAAGAAAAAAATCCCCCTTTAATCACTCAAGTTCATGATCATCCGACTTTAATGGCCTGAAGTCACTCACACACACATTACAGTAAGTACAGATGCCATGTTTTGACACCACTTGGAATATGCTCGCTAAGTGCTAATGTGGGAGGCATTAATGACACACAGGCTTTAATTAGATCCACAGGAACTGCTTCATAACAGCTCGATGTCCACTATAGGAAAGATGCGTCGGTACGATGCTGCAGCACGCCGGGACGCCCTGAGGCATTTGAGTAACCAAACCGAATTGGGTGCATGGTGCTGATTGATTATCTGCCCAGTTTATATTATGGACAACAATAGCCGCACGCCCCCCACCTGAGCTTGGCTTCGTTTACAGCAGTTTGCTCATACAAATCAACAAAGGCCTACTGAATTAATTAGTACAATTGTTGGACCTGTGGTCAGGTTGTAATTGCTCTCTGCACGGGGTGCAAATAGCCACACACACACACACAGGTTTGCACTGCCTTTCTTTTTAGGACACTAACATTAATTTGAACGGCCCAAACAAAGCCTTATTTCTAACCTAAACGTAATCTAAATTCAAATATTTGCCATTGGTTCCTTAAAAATTAGGTTCTTACTTCAATAGGACTAGGTTTTGAACCTCATGAGGACTACTGGTCCTGAGAAGGTCAGTGTTTATGCCAGAAGAGATCCTAAAGAGGTACCAAATACAAGAACACACATACAAACACACACAGCTGCAGTGTTGTCAAGTAATACTATCAGACCCTGAGCGAGGGAGCATTTGTACGTATACAGCAGCAGTGCACCTGCAAAAAAAAGCATCTGTTCTGTCAAAGTTGCTGAACAACCGGACTATTTAAGTAGTAGAATTCACGTTTCTTTGTGTTGTCTGTCCTACTCCAACCAGTGTCTAACTTTACTAGCGCAACGCCCCAGCGAGTGCAGCGTGGCAATATGAGATCTAAACACCACTATACAGAGAGCGGGAAAAAAACAAAACAGAGAGAGATGTGTGGAGCTGATGGGAATAATCACCACTATGTGATTGACTGGTCATTTGAACGTAACGGCCATTTGTTTATATTTCAAAGTTACGCAGTACAGCTTTGAAGTGATCATGGGTCCAAAAGTGTGCTAAAGCCTGTGATTGGTTTCTCTCTGAGACCAGGCACTCAGGCGAGACAGAGAAGCAAATGGATCACAGCGGTGTAGAAAGGTGTAAGAAGGACACTGGAAATTGGATATTGGAAGAAAATAAAGTCGGTGTCTGTGCTTTGGTAGATATAGCTACTGTACGTGTGTGTGTGTGTACCTGGTATTCCTTATGTTGTGGGGACAGTCACATTATGAGGACTTGTCTACCTTATAGGGACAAAAGTCCCCATAACTTAAATAACCACATTTTAAAGTTTAAGGGTTAGGATTTGCTAAGTAGTAATTATGGTTAAGGTTAGAGTAAGTCTCTAAGTCTTAATGTAAGTCAATGGAATGTCCTCTGAAGTCATGGAAACCAGTGTGTGTGTGTGTGTGTTTGTGTACTATTTTCTGACATAAACACTGAGATTGTCAGGACCAGTAGCCCTATAGGGGAACAAAAGCGGATCCAAATGAGGCAGAACCTAATTTCTGAGTAAGTATAGGGTAAATGTTTGAACTGTGGTTATGGTTAAGGTAACGGATTGTGCTTTGTTGAAGC
This sequence comes from Microchirus variegatus, assembly GCF_963457635.1. Lineage (NCBI taxonomy): Eukaryota > Metazoa > Chordata > Actinopteri > Pleuronectiformes > Soleidae > Microchirus > Microchirus variegatus. The sequence continues at coordinate 17,523,817 of NC_139811.1, read as the reverse complement.
TGTTCTAAATGAATGGAGGTCAATGCAGGGTCCTCAGAAGAATACCTGTGTGAATTTATGTGTGTGTAAGAGAGAGACAGAGAAGATGGAATGTGTGTGTAATAGTAATGAAAAGTGTTGCTCTGTAGATACATCAGTGTTTTTTTGTTTTGTTTTTTTCCTCTCCAAGCCAAGATGCTTAATGGTCTGTAAAAGTTGTGTGTGTGTCTGTGTGTGTCTGTGTGTGTGTGTGTGTGTGTGCGTTTGCTTGTTTGTTGTTTATAATTCTGAGTCAAAAGAACGTTGGTACTCTGACAGTAGATCCACCATCAGGGCTTGTAATTGTCCCGTCTCTCACATCCACAGCTGTGGCACTCACACAAACCCCTGACCTAATTCATTAAAATGCATTTACATCCTCGCTGGCCTCGTGTTACTCACTCCGGCGCTTGATTGAGTTTGCTAATTCATGTCAGGTTCTGATGTTTGTCACCCACTTTTTTTTTTTTCTTTCCCTGTGACAGAGCACATATTTTTATTTTAGCCCTAATGTGGCGATGGGCTCACTGCTTACGCTAATGCAATCAAGAATTACAACAGCAGGGGAAAATGAATGCTCGCTGGGCCTGATTCGCTGACTGATTGGCCTACTACAAATATTAATCACTCTATTGGTTTTTCCGTCTGCATGGCAGCAGGTAAATGAGAGAGAGTCGTCTGTGTTTGTTCAGTTTGGTTCGGTTAGTTTGCTTATGTGAGCCGTTCCACAGTGTAAGTGAAAGGTGGTTCAATAAAGCTGATACTGAATCAGTGGCCTGTTGCGAGGCCCCTTTTTCAGCGTCACCGCCACAAACATTCAAAGCTGAGCAAGTGACATTAAACTGATGCCGTGGGGCGAAACTGGGATTGAGTCTATAGGGGGACGATCTCTGCAGTGGATTCAGATAAGACAGATGAACAGCAAGTGACATTTATCAACATGAAACGGTGGCATATTAGACTGCGTGCGCTCATGTGTTTAGGTTATAAGTATGGAACCATATTATTCCACAGACTTCTGGGCTAAAAAAAAAGCTAATCCCAGTGAAAACTAGGCGTATCAACACATTTTATAGTGGTTTTTTTTACAATGCATAGCGACACTTACCAAAAAATCAAGTAAAAGCATATTTTCAACACTTTTGGAGAGGTGGGTTTCTCATAATGTACAGTCTGAATTGGTCCATGTTGTGATTTATTCTGAGTAACCGGGGTACTGACGAAGGAAAGATTTGCCGCCGTTTCATTTTTCAGATGTTGTTTTCCAGTGCTTTTGGCCACAAATTAGTCATTAAGTTAATTAACGGGGAATCGATTCAGACGGCCTGTAACCTGTAACAATTTTGATAATTACCGTTTCTGGTACACAAAGCAAAAGTGGCAATTATGTGCTATTTTTCACATTACTTTTCCATGTATATAAAAGACAGTAAATGTATATATATATACTGTCTTTATTTTCATGGATTAAAACAAAGCAAATGCAATGATGTCACTCTAGTCTATGAATTTCTTTCTCAGTAAAACGGTCTGAAAATAGTGATTTCAGCCCCATTCTAATGAAAATGCAAACCTGCGTGTCTAAATATCACTGTAATGTACCCACTGAGGGATTTCATTATCGCAGGTCTTGACCCATTGATGTGGGTTATACTTGATTAATGAAGCAAAAAAACAACAATCAGCTTCCCATCGCTCTCTCACAAACACAAACACACACACACACACAGAAATTGTTTGTATATCTTAGTGAGGACACATCATAGACATAGAATGCATTACCTAGCCCCTTACCCTAACCTTAACCATCACAACTAAGTGCCTAACCCTTAACCATTAACCTAATCTAAATCATATTCTAACCCTAAATCCATGTCTTAACCCTGAAAAAGCGCTTAAGATAGATTTGTATGTTTCTTTTGGACCTCACAAAGATATAAAGTACACACACACTCTAGAGGCTACAGCACATTTGTATTCACTGCATTGTTGTTCAAAGATTAAACTTTCATGCAGCATAGTGTTAGTGCTTATTCTTAGCCGAGGCCTCAGTGACCTCGGTCCCTGTGACCGCCTTGTTCCCCCCTGTCGTCTACAGATCATGTGGTGTGCGAGGAGGAGTTTAAGTACGCCATGCTGGCTTTAAACTGTGTGTGTCCCGGTACCTCGACACTCATCACACTGTTGATCCACTCCTCCAGAGGACAGTGAGTACACTCGCTTTCTTCCTCCCTGTCATCACTTTCTGTTTGATTGGGCAGAGAAAAACACACCTTACACTATAAAATATGCACCAGAGAACAGAGCCGCGCTCCTCACCGCCTGACGTCCTTTGTTATTCTTCTTTTCCAGAACGGCGCCCCAAGAGGCCTTCAAGCAACGTGTGGGAGCATTTCAAGCCCTCAACAGGTAGAGAGCAACCCATCTGTATTCACACTCAGTCATTCCGTGCCACATCTGTGCTCGTGTTTGCACGGATCCTCTGCCGACATCCAGAGTTTGCACAATGAACTCTTTGATGTGGAGATTCTGTAAAAGAAAAAGAAAAAGTGTGATGATCATAATGATGATGAGCTTCTCCTGCTTCAAATACCCAAACTAAAATACATAGAAGACTTGCAACAAACATGTTGCAAGAAATTGAATGTTATCTAATGAACATCCACATGTAAATATTACAGACTGTAGCCAATGACTCATTTTCCAATAATAACATAATTAACAACATGTAGAAACTTACAGAATAATTTAAAGCACCAACAACATGAAGTGCCACTGAGGATTGCACATTACCATTTCTAGTTCATTAATCCTCTTTATATGGGGGCGACGGTGGCTCAGTGGGAGAGCGAGTCGTCTTAACTCGAAGGTTGTGGGTAAGATTCCTGGCTCCGCTAGTCTACAAGCCGATGTGTCCTTGGGCAAGACAATTAACCCCACGTTGCTCCTGACGGCTGTGCCGGCAGCGTGTGAGTGTGTATGAAAGAATGATAGAAAAATGTATGAAAGTGTGATTGAATGGGTGTGAATGGGTGAATGGAAACTGTAGTGTAAAGCAGCTTTGAGTGGTCATCGAGACTGGAAAAGCGCTATATAAATACAAAACCATTTACCATTTATATACAGTATATGGTCCTAATTAAAATGTTACAGCGGAAAATAGAGTGGAAATCAATACAGTTTGGGGTAATTTTTCTTGTTGAAGTTATAGAATCAACAATTTGTAGTAATATATAATATCATTACCCGTCATTTACAGAAAGTTGCTCAGAAAAGATTCTCTTTTTAAACATTTGTTACAACTTTTGGTCACATGTAAAAATATATGTGTTTTTAAAAAAATCATATAATCAAGCAACAGGTGGCTCAGAAGTTCAACATTGAGAAGCAGGCTGTTTTGTAGTTCTGCTTCTATATCTGGACCTGTTGCCATTTCGTTTATTGGAGGTGACAATGCTGCATGACAAGAATTTGTCCTCCTCCTCCTCCTCTCCTGCTTTGCTCTTAGTTCCTGTAAATTGCAAATTCACTATAACACTTGTTTATATAATGCAGTCTTTGTCGCAGGCCACCCACATTCACACATCCCCCACAACCCTGTTTCCTGTTATCACCTCTTTAGCCTCCGCATCCAAAGCCACATTCCCCTGAGAGAAGCGATGTCCATTTAACTGTGTGAACATGTTCACCTGGGACCTATTGTTCAGACAGACTGGGTGTCCTTGCCCACATCTCAGAGCTGATTGAAGTATTGATCAGCAGCTCTGACAGAGATGTAAGCGCTCGTGAGAGATGTAACTCTGCAAACCTTAAGTGGACAATCTACCCATGTGACCCTGGGGCTGAGGCTGGAAGCTTTGTGTTATGTGTTCTTAAAGGTCAATGGCTAATCAATTCAAAAATGTCTCTGTCGCAGGGAGGGTGGGGCTTGTTCGGCGGACCAATGGCACCGCACCTACCGCCGCTGCTCGGCCAATGAGGTGCATCACATCCGCCTGGAGGAGAGTAAATTCTTTGGGGAATACCAGGGCAAGAGTTTCACCTTTGCCTCCTTTCATGCTCACAAAAAGTAAGTCATGACGTGAAGAAAGCCATTTGAACCGCCTAAACCAAGTGTTATCCTCTTCAGAAAGTAGGTTTTGTCTGGTTTTGGTCTTCATGGGTCCCAAAGAGGTGACAAATACAAGAACACACAATCTGCATGGCTCTTGTTTCTGTGGCTGCAGGTACGGCGTGTGTTTGATTGGAGTGCGCAGACTAGACAACACCAACATCCTGCTCAACCCCGGTCCGTGCCACATCATGGGAGCCTCCGACACGTGCTTTTACATCAACATCTCCAAAGAGGAGAACTCTGCGTTTGTCAGGGGTCAGAGGGAGCCATCGTGGGGCAGCTCTGGAGGAAATGCCAGAGGAGTACCGCAAACTATCTACCACGGACTCACCCGTCTGCCAGTGCACAGTATCATCGCCAGCATGGGTAACACTGACACACTGACCTTCTTCTCTGCAGCTTTCACACATGCAAACCTCTGATAAAGGTGTATTACACAGCAGCACAGACACAGTTGTACACATTTATAAACGAATAAAACGGTTTGCGGCTTTGTAGAGCTATTAACACGTATCTGATTGAAAGTCATTTTATAAGAACAACAACAGAATGAACTGAAATGTTACTTACTAGGGTTTCACAAACGCACCACCTGGTGGACAAGAGCAGAACTGACTGCCTCACTGCCTCCCATACTGGTTTTCTAATAAAGTCTGTGCAGATGTTGCATCTGAACCTGCCTGATCTGTGCCTCAGTAATAATCACTGTGGCTCGGTGTGCTTCTCAGGCACGGTGGCCATAGACCTGCAGGACTCCACTGACAGCAGCCCTGAGGGCCAGGACCCAGGCAGCACAGGGCTGGGCAGTGGAAGAGGAAGCAGGAGCAGCTCCAGGACAGAGATGAGCGGCGCCAACACCTTGGCCCTACCTTCCGTGGGCGACTCGGCCGAGGAGCGACGGCACAGCATCGCCCCCGTCCTGGAGCTGGTAGATGGTGTTAACAACCCCACATTTGACCTGCTGGGAGACCAGTCAGAGGATGAGGGAGGGGAGGAGGGCAAGGAGGACAGTGACAGGGATGAGAGCGCCCACTGGTGGGGTCAACACTGCGAGTAAGTAGGATGTTCTTAGACATGTGTTTACACGTAAAACAAAAGCACTCCGATGTAAGTGTGGCTTTGTGCTGCAGGTGGATGAAGGGATACCCACTGAACTCTCCGTACATCGGCAGCTCGCCTGCGCTGTGCCACCTCCTTCAAGAAAAGATGCCTTTCTGCTGCCTGCGTATGGACAAGGTATTTACTGTCTAATTTGCCTTGTTATCTTCATTGTACTAGTTAATTTCTGTGTCATCATCTGCTCTCTGCCTCTCCCAGGCTTGTCACCACATCCCTTTTGAGGACGCGCGCTCGTATGGTTTCAAAAACAAATTGATCATTGTGTCGGCCGAGAGTGCAGGGAATGGCCTCTACAACTTCATTGTGCCTCTCCGGGCCTACTACCGACCCAGGAAAGAGCTCAACCCCATTGTGCTGCTGCTGGAGAGCATGTAAGAATACTTCTTTGTTGTTCAGTGTAATATGGTGGCGATGCTTTGAAATCAGACTTCACACAGAAGTGGATTACATTTGATTGATTCGGGGTTGCCCAAAGGCTCTGCTGTGAGTGTGATGGCTACAGTACAAATCTGGGCAGCACAGAATGGTTAAAGGGATAGTTTTATGTCTGGTTGTATGAGATATCGACACTTTACAGACAAGAATTTTTCCAAGCTGAGCACGTTTCTGTAGACAAGGACACTGACACTGAGGCCAACGAATTTCAGCCACTTCTACACTATGATATCTTATGAATATTTTAGAAGCATGTTAACCTCTTAGACAGTGTTTTCTGGCATGTAAGTTTATTAAGTCCCTGCACCAAAGTTGATCGAGATAATCAGCCATTTTGCATCAAAACACACAGCAGTTGTTGATCCACTGCTGCCTCCATCAGTTCAAATGTGTTATCTTGCGACTTTGATGTTTAAAATTGATTAAAATCTAAAGTGGAACAAACGAGGCAGCAGCTTCTGTGTGCCTGCAAGCGAGAAATGCTGATTATTTTTTTCTCAATGGAGAGTAAGAGGTTAACATGCTTCTGACATATTCATAAGACATCGTAGTGTAGAAGTGGCTGAAATGCTGTTGTCCCTGCCGGCAGCCATGTTTTCAGTGAGAGCAGGTCTGCTGGTGTCAGGCATGATTCACGCTGATAAATGCCAACAAACTCTCCCTTTAAGTGCCACGCAGCACAGGAAAAAGTGGGCTATTTAAGGTAAACAGAGTAAACATGATTTATGGACTGCTGAATGCTTTCAGGACACGGCGCTGTGTCATTTTTTTTGTGGCCAGTACAACAAAGGCTGTCAGCAAAATAAGAGTAGACTCCAATAAAAAGGCAATAAAATGCTGAGTCACTTCAGTGCACGGCTGTTATTTTCAGCCTCCTCTGCACGCAGTTTTTCTGTGCTGTATTTTGTCTGTGTGTCCCTGTGCTACCTCTTCATCATGCCGTGTATAAATCTCCTGGTGAGAATCTCAAGCCCATTTGTTTTTTTGATTGGTTCAGACCTGAAGCAGACTTCCTTGAGGCAATCTGTTGGTTCCCTATGGTTTTCTACACAGTGGGCTCCATTGACAAGTAAGACAAACCAAAGCTCCAGGCTGCTTTCTGTTTTTCTTTATATATACCCCTCTTTTTCATCAGTTACTTTTTTCCTCGATTGGTATTCATTTATGTTCTTCTTCAGCTATCAAAAGCCCTGGATTGCTCTTTGATTTATTCTCCTTGCTCTTCATTGCCGCTCTCGTTCTGCCTCATCTCGACCCCCTCATCTTCCTCTCTCTCACAGTCTGGACAGTTTGCTCCGATGCGGAGTGACTTTTGCCGACACAATGGTGGTGGTCGACAAGGAGAGCTCCATGATTGCAGAGGAGGACTACATGGCTGACGCCAAGACCATCGTCAATGTCCAGACCCTCTTCAGGTTTTGCTTCACCTGAATTTTGCTCTGCAATCTCACGCGCGTTGGTTTTAAAGTGAGCGTTTAACCTGAATGCGTCTTTCTCCTCTCAGACTGTTCCCAGCTCTGAGCATCATCACAGAGCTCACGCACCCGGCCAACATGCGCTTCATGCAGTTCAAAGTCAAAGACCACTACTCTCTGGCTCTGTCCAAATTAGAGAAGGTAAACGTTCTCCATCCTCAAACCTCTCAGTCTTTATTTCTCGTTCATTTTTCTTCAGTCTTCTTAGGGAGGAAAAAACAAACAGTGAGGTTTTAGAATTAGAAATACATTGATTGTAATTAGATGAGCTTTGTCACAGACACATACATTTCCTGGAGAATATTTGTTACCGATTATAGTCGTGTGTTATTTGCGCTTTTCACAAAATTGTGTTTTATAAGATGTCAGCGTTGCTGCCTCTGTGGCAGAGTTAATTTTCCCTTTTGGGTAACATCCATTGATCTTCTTGCGCTTTGTCCTCCACATGAGTTTCACAGCTACAGTCAATTTAGAGTGTCCAATTTATCTAATCCATATATTGTATGTTTTTGGACCTTTTGGGTAAAAGGTACCAAAACGATGTGTACACAAGTCACTGTCTGACATCATATCCTAAAATATATCAAGGGTTTAACTATTGTTATGTTGTTTTCACATTTAAGTTGCCTTCACAGCAAGAAGGAAGACTTCTCCTTCTTTTAGCTTTGGTTTTGTTTGGATTTCCATGGTTTAATATAATTAGACGTGCTGTTTGCCAGGTGCATGCTGGGAAAGGCTCAATCCCTTGACTTTGTAAACAAGTCTGCTTCTAAAATAAGGGTGGGGGGGGGGATGTTTTTGTGTGCACTTCTTCACATCACACTTTGTCTAATCTACTATCTTCGTTACATCATCCCCTTCTGTCCCCCTCTGTGCGCACACGCATCTGTGTGCACGCGTGTGCATGTGTATGTGATTGCTCTGCAGAAGGAAAGGGAGAAGGGATCCAACCTGGTGTTCATGTTCCGCCTGCCCTTCGCTGCAGGAAAAGTGTTCAGTGTCAGCATGCTGGACACTCTGCTCTACCAGGTACGGCAAACACGCACTGAATAACAACAGCCATTCTCCACTGTGTTGTAGAATGTCACTATGATTCACTCTGGTTAACTTGTTTACCGTCTTCTGCCGTCAGTCATTTGTGAAGGACTACATGATCTCCATCACCAGGCTGCTGCTGGGGTTAGACTCCATGCCTGGCTCCGGTTTCCTCTGCGCAGTAAGAGGCCAAACACAAACAGCTTGAAATTATTCCGACTCCGAAAAAAATGCCTGCGAGACTGATTAACGTGCTGTTTGTTTTCTAGATGAAAATCACAGAGGATGACTTGTGGATTCGCACCTATGGCAGGCTCTACCAGAAACTATGCTCCTCCACCGGAGACATTCCCATAGGCATCTATCGAACAGAGGCCCACAAGCTTCCAGTCTCTGAGGTCAGCTGCTGCTACTGCTGTTCCCGTCTAGTTTTAGGATTTATGGTCATCAAGTCACGGGAATAAGGTCACTGAAATAGCCTGGTACAATAGACAAAAGACAAATCATATTATATTTAGTATGTTTGTACAAGTGCATAATCTCTTTAAAATAGAAGTTTGTTTTTGTATCCTTAGAATAAGCTTTAATATGTACTTTACACAAGGGCCTTGCTTTACGGAGCACCACACACACACACACACAGAGTAATTACTAGTGGTCTAGCCCTAAATCCTAACCTCACACAACCTTCATTTACATGCCAGATATTAACCATACACCAACCATAATTTTGCCTTAAAATGTAATCATTTACATAATGTGGACTTGCTTCTTGTCCAACCAGAATGTGTGTTTTCGAAGCGGGAGCTGGCTATGAAAATGAAGAGGAACAGCTTCGCCCATATAAACTCAATGCATTAACAAACATTAAAACATCTTTATCTATCAGCTCACATACCGACTTGCTCGTAGACGACGACATCCTCGCTAGAATGTCAGGGCCACTGTATTTTCCTGACAAACATGGGGAAGGGAAGGGTGATGTTTGGAGTCTGCTACAATCTGTAGTCTCACCATCATTAATTCTTACATACTGTACCTTTAAGAATACAGGACTATTCAATATGCAGGATGTAGAAGAGTGTATCTTGCCCATCATTCATTTCCACCCTGATAAGAAAGTATTAATTCCTCTTCACTGTGAAATATCAGACTGCACAGGTGAAGAACTGCTTCAATAAAACCCGTGTGATAACAGACTGATGACACCACACCAGGAAATGAAAGGTTTGTCTCTGTCAATCCAGAATGTGTGAATGCAGCTATGTGTGTCTGTTGCAGTCTCAAGTGTCTATCACCGTGGAAGACTATGAGGACACCAGAGAACCCAGAGAACCCCTGTTGTCCCGGAGCGGCGCACACCGTAACTCCACCTCCTCGGAGCCCATCTCCACCTCCTCCCACTCCTCAGATCACCCCCTGCTCCGGAGGAAGAGCATGCAGTGGGCACGGCGACTGAGCAGGAAGGGCGGTCGGAGCTCCAGCGGGGCCAAGGGGGGACCAGGAAGTGCAGCAGAGAGGATCAGCCAGCAGAGGCTGACCCTGTTCAGGCGCTCGGAGAGGCAGGAACTCAATGCCCTGGTGCGGACACGCATGAAACATTTGGGCCTTTCTCCAACTGGATTCAGTAAGTCTATATCATTTTTTAAGCATGGAATCTGAAGTGGAAGATGCACTGTTTATCTGTAATCAAATGTAATTAAGCAAATTTAGCTTAAAGGTTATATATGATAATCAGTGCCACCAGATGTCGCATAAGACCAAAGCTCATCTCCCTCCTCCCCTGTTTCCAGTGATATAATATAATCCAAGCAGCACTGAACTCTCTTATGTCAGAGTTTAGCAGAAGTAGGCCACACCCAGAAAACTTCCTGTAAATTAAACAACAACAAATGTTTGTTATTGAAGGTGTGTGTCCCGTCCCGCCAGTAAGTGGCACAATGACTGGCTTTGCAGGTTATTATTGTGGACAGATGACAGAAGCCTACTGTGGCCTATACTGTTCCTGCAAATGTTCTTTTGGCTTCTACCATGGTTGCCAATCAAAGGAAGGAGAGGGCAGCGTCTGTCTGGGCAGAAGACTGCTGCGTGGCTAGTGGGAACACATAATGTGTAAATGGGTTTTTAACTATAATTCCTGCAGAATTGATCGAAACTTGGTCAGATCGCAAATTCTCTGCTGTGCACACCAGTGCTGTATGCAGGAATATCACTTTCAGTCTCCATGTTTTACCATACAGCAGTGAATGTAATTTTCTCTAAGGAGACACCCATGACTTCAGAATGGCACCCTTTTGATTGGAAGGACACCAAAAAGAAGTTGCAAGGGCATCTTATAGAGCACTACATCGCTACTCTCCACTAGAAAGGCACTCCTTTACAAATTTCTAAATTAATATTTTGCTCTCAAGGCCATAAATGAATGGCAGTTGCTCATGTTTTTAACACTCTTACACCGGAGGGTAATTTAGTGTTCAGTTTAGTCTTGTGACTCAAGAGGACACATTAGCGCGCAGAGTTTTTTTGTCCATTAGGGTAAACAGGGCTCACCAAACCTCCACAATGGCTAGCAGATAACTAGCATTGTAAGATGTGTCGTGATGTTCGATGGACATAGAAAACCGCTGGAGGCAGGTGACGGGCGTTTCTGTGCTCCAGACAAATGTCACAACATGGAAAAGAGGGGGAAAATTAGCATCGTGACCCAGGGTAGTTCTACGGGGGGCCAGTGCCCATGTTACTCTGAGCCTGGACCCCCTGTGGTCCCTGTCTGAACGGATGATAACACTATTATTCTATTTTAGTCAGATCCCTTAGAGCAGTACACCCAGAGAGAGAGAGAGAGAGGGGTCTGCTACTTTATTTTATGAAGTAAATGCTTAAATTCTATCTTTATTTTGTTTTGTCTTGTCTTGTCATGTGACGTATGTCTCTGATGAGGACACCTTTACCTGATTATGTATTTACATAGAATTAAATTACTACATTAATGTTTCAAATATTGTGTGTGTGCTACTTCATACCTCTATTTATATTTATATATTTTAAAAGGTCACATGACTTAGGCCTTATGACTACATTTAAATGCTATCTGCATGTGAATGTATCAGCACTAAGAATCTAATAATGTTGGTCATTCATTTTATTTATTATACCTGTGTTGTAAGGCAACCTTAAGCCTAATAAATAAAATCAGTTATTATTACTGTATTTTAATAGGACACTAGAATGATTACTTCTTGTGGTTAAACATTTGCTTATTGTTTCTTTACTTGCTGCATATCTATATGGTTCAAGAATATCTGTCCATGTTTATCTAAATTCGTCTTCCCGTCTCGTGACTCACTGTAACGCAGCCTCCACTCTGCGTGTACGGATGCTGCACAGCCTGCTGTATATCCTGTGCCTATTTTATATCCTGCTCTTGCTCACCTCTTTTCTTCCTGTGTCAGATGGGATGACAGACCAAGGCAACAGACTCTCCTACATCCTCATCAATCCCTCTCCAGACACCCGGCTAGAGCTCCATGACGTCGTGTGAGTGCACAGCGGACAAGTGTAACCGATAGCGCCGTAAAAAACTAAACACAGCGTGAAGTTATAACACACATGCCTCGCTGTCTGTGCCTCGTCCGCAGGTACCTGATCAGACCAGACCCCCTGTCTCTGGTGCCCAATCAGGGGAGCAGCAGGAAGTGCAGCGCGGGCCTCTCAGAATGTCACAGGTTCGATACGCAGGACAGCACCCATCTGTGAGGAACAAAAAGAGAGACAGACACATATACACTGTCAAACCACTGCCAGACTGAGGAGAAACAACAACACACACTTGGGATGGGAGGAGGAGTGGAAATCAAGAACTGGTGAGATGGAGTGGGATATACTTCGTCCACATGTCAACCTCGTTGGACTCCAAAGTGTCGGACGTGCATGGACCTTTTCTTTTCTATGATGATGGGAATGTTTTGTTTATGCACCTTCCTATTTTCAAAGCGGGACCCAGAAGTGCATTTATTGAAAAGCTGTATGTATTTATATACGTGTATGTGCATGTTACGTTCTGCATCATGTGTGTGAGGTGCGTGTGTGTGTGTGTGTGTGTAACATATGGACCAAGAGCAAGACACTGCCAATTTTATCTGGACAGCTAAAGGGAAGTCACAGGATGATTTTATTTTATTTATTTTATTTTTATTATTGTCTGTTTTGTTTGAAGTTTGTCCCTCTCTGTGTACCGTAGGTGTGTTTTGTCACACTTTTAATGTTGTTTAACGTATTTGAACCTGAACCAACAGAGGAGAAACTGTAAGGATTTTCTTTCTTTCTGTCTTTCTTTCGGTCTTCATAAAGCCTTTTTCAAAACTTGTCACTTGTCGCTCACACGCTCAGAATGCACTCTTTGGATTTTACCCTCACCAGCAGCAGATGAACCCAAAGAACGTCAGTGTCAATGATGGACACAATCAGACGAGATCACGGGGGGAGCTGTCCATCACAGACATGCATGTTCGAGAAGCAAGGAATGGGAATATTATAATTCAAAACTGTCCACTACAAGAGCCTTGCAATATTTACATGTTTAAATCTTATAATATTTTGATCCAGTGTCAGAGGTGTGAAATCAAACCATACTATAAGCTTTATGGGGAAACAAGTCTATAAATTCCCACTTTAACAAGGAAGTTATTTGATATAAGAAAATATTAAATTATTTATTTTTCAGTTAAAAAACACAAGCCTACCTTATTTATGGAATAAAAGTTGTTTGTGTAACGAAACATGAGGATTTCAAATTCCACAGAGACGTTAATGCTAAACTCGTTTGGGTGGGATTGCAGGCCTCTGTTCCGCCTGTTTCACGCAGAAACAGTGCAGCCATGTGGTGGGGACGTCGCTAACGCCACGGCTACTGCTACACACACACACACTGCTGTAGCCTCGGTGCCATTAAAAACACATGAAATATGTACATATTAAAGTCAAGTCATTACAGCTCATCTCCGCTTCATTGCAGTTTGTGCAGCTGTCGGGCAAATCTCTTCGGCCATGAGATTCACAGATTTGTCAGGACGAGAAACCACTTTAAAGGTCCAGTGTGTAACATTTAGGGAGGGTTTGAATATGCCACCCATAAGAACATCAGTATCAGTGACATGTTTTTTTTTTTGGTAGCCTTAGAACAAGCCTTTTATAGCTACATTAGGCAAGGGCCTTGCTTTAACAGAGGCCGCCATTTTGTGCCTGCAGGTTTCTGGAAAGAAAAACAGCCTTAGTGTGCGTTTTGCCAAATCAACAACGAAAAGGTGGAAAACAACAGTGGGAGTGGAAGTGTGGAGAAGATTGTGAAAGAGTGTATTCATTCTGTCTGGTATGTGAAGGCCACCGTAGTTCCCTGACACACTTGTGGAGTCCTTCTTTATTTGCACTATTACAGTCGCACCAATAGATGTCACTAATTCTTACAAACTGGGCCTTTAAATCAGTGTGAATCACTCACTTTTGTTACACAGTGCTTCTTCCATGTGGTTTACTGAGCGTTCATTCCTTTGCTACTATTTTGGGGGGTTTGTCTTTGCATGTGTGTGACTTAAATACATTAAATCTAACATTTCTGATTGTGTATCATCACCTTTCATTTGCTGCCATGATGATGTGGTGATCTGCTGAAAGTCTGTTCCTCTTAAGTTTATGGGAAGGTTTCACATAGAACTCTGGAAAAGACACACTGAAAAGCAAAAAAAAGAGGCAGAGAAAATGTCAGCTCCACCAGAACCAACAGTGTTCAGGGCCTGGAGATCCAGAGCTGAGGTGAGTCTTAACTCCCTCTCTGACTCAATAAATGCACACATGCTGCTCTTCATAACAAAGCAAAACGATTCTCAAGAAGCAACAATTCTGGATACATCCTCCACTTTCTGTCTCTCTTCCATGTCTGACGCCACTGACCTTTGCAGCATCAAAGAGTCTGCCCAGCAGGTGTACTCTCTGGTGGAGACGGAGGTCTCAACAACACGGGGTTCCCTGCCAAAGGTTGCCTGCAGGACACCAGCACAGAGGACACACATGCATATCACCAAGGTGAGGGGAAAAGTGACATAACTACCTGCAACAAATTCATTTTTTTTGAAAAATGGATTGGTGCCATTTCAAAGTTTTCTGCTGTTCACACCTGTCCTTTTCCTCACTCTCCTCTCCTCACATCAAACTCCTCCTTTCCATCAAACTCACAGGGTTCATACAAGAAATATGTACTGGAACATTAAAGCAATGATTCACAAATGTCTTACATGGGGACTTTTTTAAAAGATGCTTCCCATCACAGTATGCCTAATTAAATAATTGTCTAAAGGCAGAATCACAAGATATTGACGAGAACAGAATAAGAAACGACGCTCACCTTAGAGACATCACGTAGGCTATTGGTGTTTCTAGAGAAGGTGCGCTCCATTTGCTTACCCAGCTGTCCAGGAATGATATTAATATTATCAATTGGTATTTCGTGCGCACATTATACCTACTTCGTGGCCATAAATTAGTATCTTGTGCGCACGTTATAGCTATATTGTGGCCACAATTTAATATTTTTTTGACCACGTCATGTCTGGGACTCTGTACAATATAAAGCGCTGTAAAGCTTTTAAAAAGATATATGATAGATCACAAAAGAATGCCTGTTATTTAAAAGTAAACACAGTAAAAGTATGGGGGGGGGAATATATTTGGCAAACCCAGTCTATGGCAGTGACATCAAAGCATTGACTAAATGTGCAACATTAACATCGTGTTGGGTGAGTTAGTATTTCACACAAATTGGTTGAGTTCGTTTTTTTCTGTGTTTTTTTCTGTGATTGCTGAAAATAGTAAAGAAGCAACGTCAGCAGTTATTATTAAAAACAAGGCGTGCAAAAACTAAAGAAACCGCACAGTTCTCATGGTGACAGGTCTTTAGGCTTCATTTACACTGAAGAAATTGTTCACAATTCTAATGTGTTCACTCTCTGACAGCAGCCTGGATGTTGTTCACAAGTTTGCAATAGAATGATGAAATTATGAGCAGAAACCCACCTCCATGAGTTTTCCACATACTGTCATGTGAGTTCTTCCTCCAGCAAGGCTGAAGGTCAAAAGTGATATGACAGTCTCAGCACTCTGGAACAGTTTACATGATGACAGCAGTCTGGACTTTTCTGTAAACCATGAGAAAGTTACATTTATTGATTCATTGTTGGAAAAAAAAAAAAAAGGTGTGAAATGTCATGAATTGTCAACAAGAGGAGGAGGAAATCAGATGAGCAAACATCGACCAAGCAGCAACAACAGTTTGACACCAGACATCACAAGACTTACTGCAGAATTGTTATTGTGTCATAATGAATACATACCAGTGTGTCTCCATGTTGCAGCACAATGTGTTTTTATGGACGGGAGGAAAAAAACACTCCATAATAGAAAAACCGTGATCTCTTCACAGCCATAATAGCGGCTTTTTGTGCCTAAATCTAATCACGCTGCAGCCAAATGGTTATCGTCGCTCCCTCGTTTCCTCATTTCAGCCAAAAGCAACACTGGATGTTAAAACACACGAAGTGAATACAAATATAATTCACATCATTCGAGTGCAGAAAAGTGCACCGGTAACAAGTTATCCTGTCCTTCTTTATATGACCTTCCTGGTGAGAAGACACTGCTCCAAATTAGACACAGAGTGTAGCACTGACCTGTTTGATTCATGTATCCGAGAGGTAATATTCAGCTTTGTGGCAACCTTTTTTTTATGCTTCTTTATTGATGCAACCATTTCAAATCACTTCAGTGTTATATCTTATTCTCCTTTACACTATAAAGCAGCTCGGACTGATGCTATGTTTCCATTAACAACAAAATAAATCACATATCACATGACAGTGTGAAAATATACACTCACCAGCCACTTTATTTAAGTGAATGTTGCCACAGTCTAGTGATTTCAACAGATAGAGATTCTCCTTTTCAGAGTCCATTCTCTGTAAACACGAGAGATGGTTGTGTGTGAGTGAAAATTCCAGCAGATCAGCAGTTTCTGACATATACTCACATGAGCCTGTCTGGCATCGCAAAATCAATTAAATTAAACTTTCTTGCTCACTCTGGTGCCCGGGCTGAACATCAGCAGGTCATCTTTGAGTTGATCAGATTAACCTGATAAATTGGCTGGTGAATGTTTTGGATTCGGAACCACTTGAATTTTAAATATACATGACACTGGGTTTTGTTTTTTGGGTTTTTTAAACCAACAGAGATGGGTTTTTTTCTTCTGTGTGAGTCCTCCTGGTAACTGTTGAGTGTGTGTATAACACATTGTGAGGCATTTTAGCTGGTCCTCATAACTTTAAAAGGGCTTTTTTTAGGGTTAAGGCTTGGTTTCAGGGATAGAATTGATGGGTAATGTTAGCATAAGGGGCTAGGGAATGCATTATGTCTATGAGTGTCCTCACTAAGACTGGCGTGTGTGTGTGTGTGTGTGTGTGTGTGTGTGTGTGTGTGTGTGTGTGTGTGTGTGTGTGTGTGTGTGTGTGCGTTCTTGTACTTGCGGCATACTGAGGACCAGTGAGGGTTTTTAACCAACAAGGTGAGGTCATTTTTACAAAGTGAGGACATTTTGGCCGATCCTCACTTTGCTTTCGTTGAAATCACTTCCTGAAGTTGTAAACATGCTATACTCTGTTTTTAACAGAGGTCCTCTATTTGGTGCAAAAACCCGTTTTCCAGCCCTGGTGTTTCACACACGTTTTGCTCTGGGGCTCCACCTGCAGACATTTTATTGTACTACAGTTAGTAGTTCTTTATAGATGTCATTCATGAAGTGTATTTTACAGTATATTAACTATGTATTTTACAGTGTATTTACTGTTTTTTCCACAGTTTATTTACCGTGTATTTATCAGTGTATTTACAGTGTATTTTATAGTGTATTGTCACTCTCAAACCTTTCATGAGTCCAGTGAAGATATTTGTAATTGTGTTGATTTACAAAGTGGAAATGCTTTGTCATTTTGTCAGCACTACCCGGTCCTCAATATGCAGCAAGTACAAGAATGGGTGTGTGCATGTGCGTGCGTGTGCGTGTGACTGTGCGTGTGTGTGTGTGTGACAGATCACCGGGGGGGCAGTGATGATGAGAAGAGAGCCGGGAATGCTAAGTGTGATTTCCTCACTGACAAAGAAGCATAAGCTGTCCTGGATCGTAAGGGCAAGCTTCATACAGCTGCTTTGTGCTTCATTAACTGCAATTAGTCACTTAATGACCTTCTCTGTAATAAAACCATCATTACTCCGATCACTCTTCTTGTTGTTGTTCATTTTACACACAAACATGGCCCGACCTCATCTCCCTGAATGATTTCCTGTTTGCCCTTTTTGTAATTTCGTCTAATTTCAACACACTTCTGTTTCTCATCAAATCACCACGTCGCACTGTTCCACACGGCCACTGTGGCGGGGCAGATCTTAAGGGGTTCGGGGTTCTTCCCGTTGATGTTGGCTCCAGGGCAGAAGAAGGGGTACATCTTCTCAGTGAAGCAGTCTGTGAAGGTGTAGATGGGCGTCATGCTGACAGGATTGGAAAAGATCACCTCTCCAGACTCGTAATCCATCTGCACCCTGACTCGAGTCAGCTCTGCCTCCAGATGCAGCGGCGTGTTGGGCCTCGTCATGGCCGAGTACTCGCCCTCGTAGTTTGCGATCATCCAAAAGCCGCCCTCCGGACAGCCGGAGATTCGGCCTTTCCTGTCGATGGACTCAGTCACCACCCCAAGCATCCAGTCCAAGTTGTCCCCCACCTCCACCTCCCAGGCGTGTCGGCCCGAAGTGAAGCCCTCCGAACCCAGCACGAACACAAAGTTGCCGAATCTTTCGCTGTTGTCTGGGAGCTGCTTCATGGACCCACTGTTGGCCACACTGGTCAGGTCTGTGGAGATGGACAACCAGGAGTAGGCAGTGTTGGGGTCCAGGGTGATGGGGGCTAGAAAGAGAAAAAAAAACAGCGGATTATTTAGCAGAAAGGAGAGAGATTATGTGTGGAAATTCAAGGCACACACACAGAGTTGACCGAGTGCTTACTGTAGGAAACCAGCTCCACCATCTTCTCCCACACATGGTATTTGAGGGAACTGACATGCTTGGCCACGTTTATTAGAACACCTGACACTTTTCCTGGGTCTTTCTGTGGGATCTGTGCTCTGACAGGACAACGACATTGAGGAGCGTGAGTTATGAGCTGGATACCAAAGAAGATACTGCAAGAGATTTCTTACCTTTTCTTTGTGTTGGCATAATTCTGAAATCAAAAGAGAAACTATTTTCAAAAACATGGTTCACTGGCTCACGTGAATTAAGAGAGAAAACCATTAAAAATTCTTTCACCTGAAGGAAGAGAGAGTCGCTGGATGCAATCTCATTCTCAATAGCAATGACAGCGTGAGAGAAGGTGAGGATGTCTCTGGTGATGCCGTCCGACTTCTTCTTCATCAGCTCCTTCTTCTCCGTGTCCTCCCGCTGCAGACTGGCCAATCGCACGGCCTCCTCCCTCTGCAGAAACTCATGGAGCTCTTCAAACTGCTCTCTGATCTGCTTCTCGGTGGCCTGAGTCTGGTTCTAACACAAGGAGAGAACAGAACAAGTGGAATGAAAACTGAACGCACCCAGGACAGTGTTATTTTTTATATTTCTGATAAATCCATCGATTATTTTCTTGACTGATCGGTTGATTCATTGTTTGAATTTCATACAACTGTGAAAACCTCAAAATAACCATGACCTCACCTGTCACGTCTTTGCTATAAACCATAGAAGACAAAATAAAATGATGGGCTGCAGGTAATCTTAATAATTTACTCAAGTTCTTTTTATCCACATATATCTATGTAAATGTATTCCCAGGCCATAAAGCATGACAATAAAACATAAACCCTCATAAAACACTTAGATGATTTAATCCCCTTTGTGCAAAAAACATTTCCCCTGAAACTAATAAGTTTAAAGCATCCTAAAATAAAAACCAGGTGGCTTATCCAACACCTTGTCTGATGTGTTTACACACCAACAGCGTGTCTTTCTGCATCAGTGCTCATGCAGGTTCACGACTGTTTTCGTGTATCTTTTGCGTTTGTTGATACCTTCATGTAGACAGTTGTGTCATCACACTCCTGTTTGGCCTGATACAGAAGACGCAGGTTCTTCTTCAGAGGAATCACGTCTTTCTTCAGCTCTTCCTAAAGGGTGGTGAGGGCAGAGAATGTCAGAGAATATTAATCCTCACAGCGACATCGAATCCTAAATGGAAAATGTTTTGACTGAAGATACTAAAAAAGGACATCAAAGATACGATCACACTTTCTATTCCTGTATGAAATACATCCTTCCTTATGCCACATACACATTTTTTATTATTACCAACCTTTCTACACTTTCCCCATCACAAAATGATAACCATATCAGTTTAAAACCTGCACATAAACTGAAAACAAACGCACATTACCTTCAGGTCCTGAGCCGCCTCATCCAAGGGACACACCTGGTGGCCCTGGTGCTTCTTGGAGGTGTGACACACACAGCACAAGACTTCAAAGTCGTCAAGACAGAAGAGCTTGAGGATTTCCCCGTGCGTGACGCACTTCTCCTCCACCACCATCCCTGCTCCCTCCCCTGTCCCACCAGCCCATGTCCCAGCTGTGGACATATTGCTCTCCTGCTCCCTCAGGAACGTGTCTGCCACGTTCTTCAGCGACAGGCTGACCGTGGGCTCCATGAAGGAGCATTTACTCCTGCAGACGGGACACTCGCGCCTGGCCTTCTTCTTGTTCCAGAACTGCTGCAGGCAATCCCGGCAGAAGCTGTGGCTGCACTTGAGCACCACGGGCTCCTTGAAGATCTCACAGCAAACAGGGCAGGACAGCTCCTCTTCCAGCATGGAGACCGAGCGCGAGGAAACCGCCCGGGGTCGAAGGGCTGAAGTCAGCTTGGGACTATGGAGGAAGGAAAGTTTCCCAGGCTGAGAGGAAGCTCGTGGGCGCGCCATGGCAGGTTCTCGTAGGTGGGAGGGTATAAGTTAAAGTATTAGACTATACCGAGTAGAAGAGCTCCTTTCTGAACGCAGTGCACAAAGCAATCAGGACACAGTTCATGGGACACCACATTTATAGGCAAGCAGCAGCCACCTGCAGAACGAGTTCCTTTGACTTCTAGTAAATACAGGCCATGTCACCACCCCTCACCTGAAACCCTTCTAGGACAACCTTCAACCTCCAGCTGTGGCAAAAATGACAGGTTTTTCTTTTTCATAAAAAAAACAGCATGCCGGTTTGATCTTTAAAAAAAATGACGAATACAGGAAAGGGAGGAAGTATAATAACATAAGACAGCTGCATGCATTTTTCCTTATTACAAATTATGCGTTCAAATGGAGCCGATCCCTTAACTGCCTCTATTCACACGAGTCCCACAAATGACCCTGCTGAGCTTGAGCAGAACTATCAAGTTTACAAGTGTAGATCTTATTACAACCGCCGATGGCCTGCTGACATATTAGAGTGATTTCACAGTCTATTTAAATGTCGTAAATATTTCAAAAAGGAGAAACGCAAACACACGCCCTCAGGGATCGTTTGTGCGCGAGAGGAAAAAACATCCCAGGAGATCACAACACCGTCTTTCCCTTTGTTTTAACAGCTTACATATTTACAGAGCAAACCAGTGTGATATCTGGACGCACTCCCAGCTTCAACCTGCAGAGCACTATGCAGCAGCGTTTAGGGAAAGACCAAACGGGAGGAAAACTGCCATGTCAATGTTATTATTGCATTTACAATTGGACAATGACAACAGTGTAATACAAAGCCATCAAAATAACGCTCTTCTCAGTGTTACAGTGTTCTAGCATCGGTTTCGTCACATAACCCCATTGAGATACTGGTTAAATCTAAACAGTAAAACAAAATAGCTTCATAAATGTGGACAGTCTGAAAACACCAAAGTTTGCGTGTGGCTGCAAGAACACAAGTCGATGCAACACATGAAGGAAGTAGGGTTAGTTTCTCCAGCACCATGCATCAGACTGTAGACATCTAACAAAATATATAAACTGAAAGAGAAAAAAAATAAAAGGCATTTGTACTTCACAGACTCATTTTTCTTCCTTTTTTTTTAAATACAACTATTTCTCCTTCTCCTTTAATACTGCTCCCTGTAATGCCTGACATAGTTGCATGAGCTAAGATTCATCATCTGTTCCACAAACCTTGTTTTAAAATAGATGTAACATCACTTTTATATTAAAAAAACAATACCTATTAAAAAAAAAATGAAGAGCAAGTCAGCACAATCCACAGACCTGTAAACTAATCTGCTTCTCAACCCCATACAAGGTAAATTAATACTGATTTTCTATAACACTGTCAAATGTAATGTAACATGAGACTATAGAATGTGCTGCTATTTTTCACAGTTAACACACAACAACACAGAGTGTGTTACCAAACACCACTGATCTTTGCATCAGGAGCTACCCTTCACTTACTGGAACCACTTACTGGAACCGTAATACAAAACAAAAACAGCAGAGTTCATGATGACAATAAAAAAATATACCAGCACATGCTCGTAAAACTGATGATTTCCCAATAAAAACACTTGAGCAGTTCAAGACGCTGACACTGAACGAGAGTTCGATGCCTTGTACTGTGCCAATACCTGTGCCACTCAGCAGGTGAGGAACAGTGCAATCTCCACTCACTTCTACTGTTGGTTTACAGCAACACAGTGCAGCATGAGGGGAGTGTGTGTGTCAAATGTCTACTTTGTGTTAGCCGTTTATTTTCCCCATATTAAGAAACTTGTGCTGTACTTGTTTCACTGCCACACGACGACGACATGCAGGTTCATGTGAAAAGGAATTCTCATCAGCGTGCTTGATGGTTTTTTTTTGGGAAAAGCTGGAAGACATTTAAAAGCACTTGGGAAATCATCACAGTCTCCTTCTTCTTCTCCCATTAACTGGCATTATTGTCTTTGTCTAGACAGAGTCTCCCAAAAGGGGACTCTCTAAATTAAAAATAGTAGGAGAATACATTGAAATAAAAACACACTTATGACGATAGTGTTGCGTTTCCTAGTAGTGCTCAATGTTGTGGGCGTCACACACACACAGAAGCCATTCCACTTCTCTTGTTACTGTGGCTACACTCGTCCGACTTTAGCGTCTCCGATGGCACCCCAGACATCGAAAACAAATTCGTCGGGGAAAGCGAAATCTCCCAGGGTTTCATCTAAAGCCTCGGCAAACTCATCGGGGTTCTTTTTGTCCTTTCCCAGCTCCACCATTGTGGCCGCTGAGGAGACACAAGAGAGGTCAAAGAACATTTAGTGAACATAAAACAGCTAATTAAATTGCACACACACATCACACACTTACCCAGCTCACTGTCTCTGATTCCCATGTAGCTCTCGAGCAGGTCATCCACCTTCTCAATGGCCTTTTCCTCGAATGCAGAAGGCTGGAAAAGAAACAAATGCAACAGCACAAACTCAGTAAAATGACATTTTCGACAAACACCACTTTGTTGTCGCTGTAAACGGACTCACCAGTTCCTCCACAGTAGCGGGACCTTTAGATCGCAGGCGGAGCGTTCCTCTTCCCGTACCCAGCTGAACCCCTGATGCCGACTTGGACCCTCCCGACCGCTGACCGATCATATCTATATAAAACAATTAATCATTTTTGTTTTCAGCTGTGACACTGCTGTATATCACCTCCTCTTCAAACAACCTCTATCTCATATACAATAGTTTATTTGGCACTGTATGATACTTTCCCAGCTCTTGCATGTTTTAATTGAAGAATACTGACCCATAGGGAAATTAAATGTGAGATCATATGAGCAGCAAAGGAAGCGGTTTCATTAAATCCGACTTGTGCCTCTTTATTTCATACTTTACGAGTTCAGATTGTAAACTATGGATCTAATGGCTGCAATAACAGAGGACATTTAGTATGCTGAACGAGGCGCTAGGAAATCTAAAACCACACTAACAAATGTGGTAAACAAACATATCTCGGATGACTTTGCACTTCTTCCCCGCACACCTACCAAAGGCCTTTAGTGGCTCCACCAGCTTGATGGTGAACATCTTTCCTTTGGGCAGCTCCTTCAGCATCTTAGCCACCTCGTAGTGTCGACAGCCGATAAGACGGTGGCCGTTGATCGACTCAATCATGTCGCCCACGTTGATGACCTGGATCTCGTGGATGACGCTCCCTTCACGGATTCTCTAAACACAGAATATCAGATGAATAAATCAATTATTATCCTGCTTGCAGTGTTTCCCTGTCTATTTCTACTTTATCAGACATTTAATATTTCAATATATGGTTTTATGTAAATATCTGAGTCAAAATTTGTCATTGTACGCCGGCAGTTGAATGTTTCTCACCTTGATGAAAGCATAGCCAGCTCCATTATCAGTGATAGTCAAGCCCAGTGCATCCTCCCCTTTGAACACCTCGATTTCTTTTTTCTGACCCTTGATGTGGGCAAAAATAAAGTCTTCTAATCCGATCTGACCTCCCAAGAGTTTATCCATATCCACCTTGTGAGTGTTCAGTGTGCAAAACATAACCTGCGGAGAGACACGACAAGAAAAAGAAAGAATATAATGAAACGACAAAGACACAGGACACTTTTCTGCCCGGTCCAAGTTTTTTTTTTTTTTGCTTTTCCTTTGGCAACAGTACCTAATTTTTAGTATTTTTTTAGTACCTGCTCTGGTGAGGTTCCAAATAAGCTGAGTCAATACTAAATGTGACGTCGACAAACTGCCGTCCACTGATTGGCCAGAAAGTGTCATCACTGGAGGACTCAGTGCAACATCCGACACAGGAATCAAACCAAACAATGCAGTAACTGTAGATCAGTTTTTAAAAAAGTAATAATGCCAAAAATATGTGTTAATCTCCGACATTTAGCGAGGAGATGGTCTCTTTAGCGACAGCACTGGCAAAATCTGGCCTTTCCACCATATTTTCATCCAGCGACTGTGTCAGACGGACTCTGTGCTCCGGTCATGCAGGAAGTACTGAAATAATCATTTTAATTAATTGATTCTAATTATTCCCACCATTCGCGTATAAAGCGAAGTCACTGCATTTTCGTGAAGCCATGGTATGATGACTCCACCCACGTTGAGGTGGTACTATAGTAATGGAAAACAAGCCAAACCATGCCATAAGTGTATACTATAATAAACTTGAAGAACACTCACCTCTGATGGTGGTATCCCAAAGGCTTCACCAATCTTGGCATAGAGCTCCCGCACATTGCTGAAGCCCTCAATACGACCTGTGGGGCTGCCATGTGCCAGCTGTGTGTGAAAGATGAGTCGAGGTCTCATGCTGCTGGGTAGAGGAGGAAGTCCCTCAGAGGTGGCACCTTCTCCCAGCCCAACAACACCTCCATCAAGGTCCATACCTGGCACATTGAGGCCTGCGCGGATGGGCTCCGCTTCCTCGTTTTCAACTAACGGGGAAGCTTTCTTCCTTCTTCCCAAACCGAGAGGCATAGTAGTCCCACAGTGAGACCAGAGGGAGATGAAGAGCGGAGGCTGCTCTGAGGAGTTACTCTGTGATCCAAATCAACACACACCTGTTCAGCCAAATCAGCTGAAAGTCTGATGGATGTCAAAGTCACAGTTATAGTGTGGTCCTCCAGACCAGATGAAAAGCAGTCTTAGCAAGGCCCTGTATGGATTTACACATTTACACATGAGAGCAGCTCACATAGCTGGGTCTGTCAGGACCAGCGCTCTGCAGCGGGACGTCGTCAGCTGCAAAACACAAACAGAAACTCGTCAATATTTGCGCATTAACCAAAGCAGTGACATCTATGTTGCATGAGCAGCTTTAATACCCCATATCGGATTCCATCTCTTCAGTAAGTTATACAGCTTGCATTAAAGAGACATTACCATAGCTTACTCTGCAACTATGTCCTCTTAAAGCAGTTTTTGGGATCATCAACAAAATATTTTCTCTTCCTCCTAGACAAAAGCAAATGATTAAACCTACATCTCATAGCCATACACGTTATACTGTTGCGCTAGATTTCTGGTCCCTCATCATCCAAATAATGCAGCTTAAACCAAGTAAACACAACAAAGCTTTGAGAATCATCAGCTTGCTGTCTTGTGATCCAATTCTTTGTAGTCACTTTGAGATGCTATGTTGTTTCTCAAGAGAAAATGATGAGGTTCAACCTGCCACACAAGTGTTTACAGGTTGTTTACTCATTGCTCATAGGGTTGGGCAATATCAACAACAGTATCCTGTATATAACAATATTTACAAACAAAGGTATATGGTACTTACATAATATGAATGCATTGTCAAATAAATCACACATTAAATTAAGTTAAGGTAATACACGTTTCTTTACTTTTGACTGTTTTAAGTAATCTGTGTAATGGTTAAATTCATAACGGTTTCTTACACTTTCATTTGGGGAAAATACAGTCTTTGGATATTTTTTATTTATTATTTCACATTTGATTTATAAAAATATCTAAACCATCCTATGTGATACAAAAAAAGAAACATTAGCCGCTAGCTGACACATCAATCACTTCCAACAAAACACACTCATGTAGCCAAAAAGTTAGCATTTGGCTGCTAACAGCGGAAGCTAAATTAGTGCGTGTGTGGATAGTTGTCAATAGCATCGTAAACCACCACTGTGAGACGCGTGAAGGTTGGTTAGCCAGATTAACCATGGCCGGGTTAATGAGGAGTAAAAGGCGAAAGGCCGGTCGTTCTTACCAGAGCAGGACTTTTAGCCACAGTCGTTAGCTACCTCCTCCTGTTAGCTTAGCCTGCTAACGATGTAGATGCGAGTTGTTGGAAAATAACGTGACGCTGACAGATGAAGTCCAGTGTGATGTTGTGGCTCCTTCGCTGTCAGGTTTGTTTTTTCCCGAGTCAGATTTGAGGACTGTGGAGCATCTACTGCTAGCGTGTGTCGGTATGCAGAGGAAGATTCACCCTCCTGAGTCCTGTCTGCTCAGCAGGGGAGGAACTATGACGCGTTCACTGATCCTCGGAAACCACAGTATTCTGAATTTAATCACACACTTTTGGCTTTTTGTGTGTTTGTTGGATTTATTTAGTGTTTTTACATGTTTTTATATTTTATATTATACCAGTATAACGAAGAAAGGTTTTTATTTTCTGTCGCAATAGCATATAAAGTGTGGTCAGTGATTAAGAATTGTGTTCCGAACTGTTTTTGAATGTAATGTACATTTGTGTTGTATTTTGGTTGTGACAAGCGAAGCTGGATTTCTCCTTATTTTTATATTGTTATGAGGAAAGTTTGTGAATAAAGTTAAGTTTGGATTCAGGCTGTGAGTGCGCCATCAGCACACACCACCCTCTTGTGGCAATAGACTGAAACTACACCCAACAATTACAGGACAAGCCCAGAATTTTTTTCACTCACAAGTGTACGGAAGAGGATTAGGGCCATATGTGGTTTTTTCGAAACAAAATAGTAATAATAATAATATTACCAATGCTACTTCAGAACAAAAAATATTTCTATAAACTTGAACGCATTTGAATATTTTCTGGAAACTGGTAATCAAAGATTGGATTTCCTGTCTTCTTTTAACATCACACTTTATGGTCGTGGTCACATCTGGCTACAAAATAAAGCAGTGACAATTAGTGGACACTGCACAATCACAGCCAATAATACTGATTTCTATTTCTATCTTTTATATGTTGTAAATTGCATAGACGATGCTCTTAATATGTTAATGTTTATATATGATTACAGTAAATTAACAAAAAGGTCAGTGAATGTGGGCCAATGGCTATTCTAAATACCCTTAAAACAAGCACCAATGATAATCTCAGCAGTTGTGTGCAGGTGGTTCCGCTCTGACCCATATAACCTCCAACAAAAAAATATAGGGGAGAGCAACATGAAGGCCTGACAAAGATCTGCCTGTTGACCTAAAAATAATAACCTCTGGCATGTAACAACAGGAAGAGGCACTTCAGAGACAACAATACATTTAAGTGCTGTTGTGTAAAGCAGTGCAATGATAATTCAAGCCTTAAGCTTTTACTTTGTTAAACTAATCCATTACGATGTGGTATGTATAGTCACATGATGAAGAGTAAACAATTATAGAGTATAAATACAGTGACATTTGAGTGTAGGGTTAGAGGAAAACATGGTAATTAATAAGTAATCACAATAGAACAACCGGAATAAATCAAGATATATGCCAGTTTATTTAATCTGCAAATCATCACAGCATAAGAAAGTTATTAAAAATGTAACCTGCTTATCAAATCATGGAAGATTTGTTATGAAAAACGTCAATCCCCCAATCCAACCCTAAAGAACTTCAAAAACTATAATATAAACCAGAGGTTAAACATTGATACTTTGTTTTTTTCCTTAAAAGAAAAAAAAAAATACAAACTTTTCTTTTTAAACAAAAAAAAAGTTGAACTTAACAGAGATTACACATCTCTACAACCATGTTAGACCACATGTTTGTGTCAATTAGAAACGTAAAACTCCAGAAGGAGCAGGCTGAGGCAAGTCACGACCTTCTGACAGTCACAACACATACAAGTAAACACTGGAACTACTTAAAATGTGCAAATTAACCAAATGGTCTGCAAACATCCATCCAACATCACCACAGTCATTAAAGGTTATTCTTTTTTTTCAGATTCTCACTGAAATGTGATATACCACAAAATAAGAACGACATACTGTATATAAATAAAAGTATATATTCTGTAGGCCTTTAAACTGGGGTCTTATTTCTGTATTTCATTTGAAACCTCACTAAAAAAATTAACAATGTCTCATGAGAAATAAAACAAAAAAAGGCTCACTTTAAGTTAGCAGAGTAGTAGTGTACTGATCATACATACAAAGGGTACAAATGACGTGAATAGATTACGATTAATCATTCATTTTCATCACATAGGACAGGATGTGCATGCTCTCAACATACGTGTATACCTCACATACATATTTGTATAATTATACAGAGAGAATTATTGGCACAAAGTCAAATATGTTTACAATTAAGAGTAGAGAGAGCTCCTGGTCAAACAGGATTTCTTTTTTTTTTTCCTTTTAAAATGGGCCATCATTAATGGCTGGATGCACTGATCAGACATAACAACTCCCTTCTTTCCTGAACGGAAAACATGGATTATTGTTATACAGTAATTCACAGTGTGGATAAAGGGAGCATTCACATGTGAGGAGCAGCCTTTTAGGCTTGTGCACATTTTAAGTATATTTTTCCAGACGACTCACAAGAGGTGTAGCCCTATAAATGGTCAGCGAGATACAGGAGGAGGAGGAGGAAGAGCTGGTCACAGCTGAAGAAGTAAGAGCAAACTTTTCAGAAAACACGCAGGATAATTTGTCATCTAGTTTCCTTCTTTGTTAATGCGGTTATAGCAACATTCAAGCACACATCAGTGCACCTGAGGTATGTGTTAATGAGCTGGTTGTGTGACAAAGTAAAACAATCCCATAAACCACTGCAGTGAAAACCAAATCCTTCGTTACTAAATAAAAATTAAAAAAAAAGACTGTTCAATTCTATTAAGTCTTACACACTTGGTTTCTCTGCTTTTGACTTTCTCCTTGAAGCCAAATCACATCATCGCACACCCTACTTACTTTACTGACTTGAATCTGAAGTTTGTGGCAGGCTGTTGCTCAACACCGTTTCTCACACTCAGCTGAATGCACGCACGCACACACACACACACGCACATGCACGTGCACACGCACACGCAAGCGCACACACACACAGCTGCTGTGTCAGTTTACAAGTCTCAAGATACTCTGACTGGATACTGGTTAGTAATTTGGATTTGGTGATCATCTGGAACCAAAAATCTACCCTCTGTGTCAAACTCTTCAGGCCAAAATGTGATGATACGCAGAAAGAGAGTCACTGGCAATATTAACTTGCATGTTTTTGAACAGACTTTACATCTTCTCAAGTCACGGTGGAAGGATCTGTTTGAGTGCATCACGTGTGCTTTGCCCGAGTTTGTCTGGGAACTTAACAGTAAAGTCCAAGATCATGTCTCCCCTCTTCTCCGGGTGCTTGGATAATGGCAGCCCTTCTCCAACAATACGCTTTTTCATTCCAGGCTTGACGACGTCTCTGGAGGTCACAGTGATGGTCCTGCCGTCCAGTGTCGGGGCGTTGACTGTGCATCCACACAACGCCTAGACACAAAAGGAAACATCAGCATCTTTAGCATAGAATGATGTGACTGGAACAAGAAATATTGTTGCCTTGTTGTGTGCACTTAAAAGAAAGCTTCATTAGTTATTATATAATTCAGTGTTTCCTATGTAAGCAGCTTCCACTAATGACTTACAAATTGAGACACAACAATATCTGACTGTAAACATTCACTTACTTCTCTGAGTGATATTTTGGCAGGGTAAATTATGTCCGGGCCCTCTCTTCTGAACACTGGGTGGGGTTTATCTTTCACCACAAACACCACATCTGCAGGAATGTTGCTGGGAGTTTCATCTCCCTCCCTGGGAAAGGTGATTTTGGTCCCCTCCTTCCAGCCACGTTTGATGTCGACCGTTAGAATCTTGTCCTCGTTTCGCACGGTGCAGCCGTCCGAGTTCAGTCTCTTGCGGGAAATCTTCATCTTTTTGGTGCAGCCTGAGAAAACCTCCTCAAGGCTCACCTTCAGCTCGTGCAATACAGGCGGGTCCTTCTTCTTGTCACGTGCTCTGTGAGGACCTGCTGTGTGAGTTTTAAAGGACCTGGGAAACCCACCCATTCCTCCCATTCCTCCCATTCCTCCCATGCCACCCATTCCTCCCATGCCAAACGGCATGAAGGGGTCATTGTTGTCCATATCATTCTCCCCATCCTGTGAGAAGAATTGATCAAATGGGCTGCGGCCTCCGAAGAACTCTGCAAAGATTGCGTGAGGGTCTCCTTGGAAGGTGTAGTTGTAGCTTGGACGACTGTGTCCTCCACCACCACCGCCACCAGCCGAACCCTTTAATCCTGAAGAAGAAAATGATGGGAGGAGAATCAGAAATCTGTGACAATTACTACTTTTGGGCCAGTGAGGATCAAACATGGGTAAATCTCAATAAATGAATGATAACGTAATTTTAATTGGCCCCAATCCTGAAAATGACCAAGCTGCAAAAAAACAACCAAAAAAACAAATAAATGTATAATTCGGTTTCTATCCTTCACCTTTAACCACATAAAAACCTGTATTACCTGTAGTATCTGCTAGTGTTGATAATAATACTATAATAATAATAATATTAAAGCCTAAAACACAAATATGTGTGTATATGAATCACCAGTCCAGGGACAGAACCAACTGTTTCCAGAATATTCTCTAGCTGTGTGTCTATTGTACAAAAACCTGTTTCATGAGTGGTCACCGGCAAGGGAGGGGGGGGGGGCATAAGTGGAGGGGGACACCCAGAGATCATTGTGATTGTTATCATGAGAATGATACAACAATGTCATGATTTTTATCATGCTGTATACAGTTTGTTTGTTTTATCTATTGTTTTTCAAAGCTCCAAATAGCATTTTCATCCCGTTGTATTTATTGAACTAACTGTTCAATATCAGCATGCTTTTTTTTTCTTTTTAAATCAGTGAGTGCTAGCATTAAAGTGGTGTTATTATGTGCCCGAAGAACAAATAATAGTGATTATACAATCACAACATGAAGATGAACCGAACAGTGACGTCAAACCCGAGATGTGATACAGTTCAGTTACATGCATCCGCGGCTGACTTGTAGATATATATATAAAGACAAACCCATCACACATGATTGGCAAAAGCGACGTCATTTTGACGAGAAAAAAACGGAATTATGTAACTGTTGTTTTGAATCGTAAGAATGACGTCACAGATGTCGGTAGTGTCCTTCAGTTCAGCTCAACCTCGTCGTAAACCTCCGCCCACCAGGCGGGTTACCCTCTGTCACACTGGTATGATGTCACGCGATTTCATACCACTGTGACAAGCTATAACCCGCCAATAAATACGAGACAAACAGGGGGTTCTGGTGCCGAAAGGACCGAACCTGGACGGTGACACATTAGCAAGAACAGCTACATCCATTCGGATGCAGCGGAGTCTAAACGTGCCAACATAACATAGAGGTTGGTGAAGGTGATTGTAACAAAACGAGCTGTCATGACGAGAAGAGTTACCTTCTTCTCCAAAGCGATCGTAAACGTCCTTTTTCTTGGCATCACTGAGGACATCGTAGGCTTCAGCGACCTCCTTGAATTTGTCTTCTGCTCCGGGGGACTTGTTCTTGTCCGGGTGGAAGCGCAGGGCCTGTTTTCTGTACGCCTTTTTTATCTCATCCTCGGACGCACCTCTGGCTAACCCCAGCACTTTGTAATAATCTTTACCCATCACACTAACAAGTCAATTACAAGTTCGCTTCATAAAAGCATCATTCAAAGCAACGTGCAAGCGACACATCCACAGCGTGCGTCCCCTGCTGTAAGTGTGCCTCTGCGGGCCAGTGGCTGCCGAGCGAACGGGAAAGGTTAGCTTCCCTCGCTGGTCTCTACCATAGTGTTCAACTTTAAACTTAGCAACGAGACTCGGAGGCTTTTTAAACTAAACTTAACTTGAAACACTGTGTCCGAAGCAGGAGAATCCACATGTCACCGCCAGGCAGCAGAAATTCTCGTAGAAGAAACTTCTGGAAGAAGACGGTGCCTCTGTTGCCTGTCATCAGTACCGAGTCGAGAGCACGCACTGCCAGCATCTTCCGGTTTTGTCTACACACACCGGAACAAGGAATTACTCTTTATTAAAAGCAGTTGTACCCAATAGGGACTTTTTAGTTTAGTATTAATGTGTAGATACATTAAATGTGTGGTGAATTTTTTTTTTTTTTTCAACGTTACTGCGCAACCCGACCTTGGGTCTTGTTCCTCTTGCTCAGCAGGATTAGCAGGTTGAAGTAACTATAGCGCCCACCAGAGGGCCCAAATTGAAATAAATTATGTCCAGACTGAGTGAGCGTGTTCTGCATTTTATGCAAGCAGATTCCTGACAGGGAGGTTCAGAAGCATATTATTATTTTGCATTTTCTGTTGCATTCAATGTTGTTTGCAGGAATCTGTGACTCAGAGGCTGTATGATCCAGATCTGATGTATCTGATTATAATAATAATAATATTAATAATAATAACTTATTATTAATACAACTGTATCATTCTTCTCACAATATGAGCTGCTGTGAAAGCTGCTGCGATTATTGTGTCTCAAATATCTACTGATACCGTCCTTTCACACACATAATTCTGTGTAACAAATATTCTTCCCCCAAAAAGAATAAATAAACAGCCCAAACATGATTGTGTTAACATTTTTACAGTCTGTGCATATTGAAGCATGCGATTTATAGGACATTTGGATAGCATGGATTTAGCATTTTTATCTATCTGATATCCGAGCCTGAGCGACACCGATTCCCATTCCTAATATAACGCATGTTATAAAAGTATTACTATTGCAACTGCAACAACTACTCTGACAATAATATTGTTATTATTTAAATAAAACTATTATACTTTTGCTTCTGTTACAGTATAGCTCCAGTCTCCACCTTTCTCCACTTTCCCCCTTTTCGTCTACCTTCCTCAAGGTCTTGTCCTTGTTCTGTAAACTGGCTTAATAATATGTATTTTGTTGTGAGTTGACACAATACAAATAGAATGCAATTGATTTGTTTTATACTTTGCTGAATATTTTGCTGCACACCACGATACCACTGCTTGCTGCTGGCTTCCACTACTGGATATAAATAGACCATAGATTAAACTATAGTTATGCAGTTGGCTATGTGTGGCCCTGTGTGCTGAAAGGTGTCTCTGATCTTCTTCCAATCAGCATTTTTCATACCCTCCTCCCACCACAAACTTTGAAGTAGAAGCATTTTTGCGCCGCACGCAAGACTTGCACAAAGCAGGTACCGAAATAAGCGCGTTTGTATTTTTGAGTTGTGGAGGTCAGGAAGAGAAAAGAATACCAGCGTCGCAGTTGGTCTGGGTGAGAGGAGGACGGCATGTTGGCATGTGGAGGTCTTTCATCCCATGGATCAGGCTTTTAATGGGGGCCCAACACTGTGTGACCAAGCGAGGAGCACAGAAAACATGGAGATGTGTCTTGTAGGTCTAATGAGAGCACATTGGCATCTGACACTGGGTAGGACTGTAGGCTTCCCAAGGTTACCAAGCCAGTGCAGAGCAAATCAGGCAACTTATATTTAGCCTTGTAAATGGCACACTATGGATTATGTCTTGGGGCTCTCCAGTTTCGTCTTCAGTGCGATTTGTTGCGTGAAGGGGGGGTGTGGGGGAGGTGGTATTGTGGATCATGTAGAGGCTGTTATTCAGGTAAGAGGCAGGTTCACGTCACATTCTCAGAGCAGTGCTGCTTCCACTGCCCCACACTCTCTTTCCTGCTCACTTGCCTCCACTCCAATAACACACGTGTGGTACACGTAGAGGGAATTGTGCATGGTTTCATATAGTTCCCTGCCACTCTTCCTTTGGAAGTGGAGGGCTATTCTGAGCATCCAAAAAGACACCAGAGAAGACACACTTGGAGTTGGAGTGGCAATTCTGTTGAGGGAGTGCTGAGAGGACAACCCGGCTTCACTGGACGCTTTAAAGATTATTTGGAAAAGGACACGGAGGATTGGGATCTAACATTATCATGGATGTACTCGCCTTAGAGGCAAAGGGAGCGGGGACCGCAGAGACAACTGATAAGAAATCTGCACCAAGGCCAAAACCTAAAGCTCAGAAAAAGACCAAAAGGACTGTTTACTTTGAGGTGGAAATACTGGACTTAAAGACCAAGGAGAAACTCTTACTTCTGGATAAGGTGGGTGTCACCAACATACGGAGTCTCTTGTGACATTAAAATGATAATATTAGAAAGATGTTAGATAGATGTTAAAATCATAGATATTCACAAACAAAGTTAAAAGGGTGCTTAACCCATTTATTTCATGCCTTACACAACATGCATCTGCAACATCTGACACATGTGCTAAAAGTAGCGTAAGCAGAGACAGTGAGTGCTGTGCAGTGAAGGCAGAGGAGACATGTTTGTTTTAGAATACAGAGTCACCACTCTGACCAGCAGACTGCTCATTTTACATAGAACCGTCCACTTCACACATGGTCCGGGGCTTGTGCAGCCGTTGTCAGCTGTGTTTTGCATTGAGCAAGAGTTGCAGTTCAGAGAATTACTTCTTCATCTGGCAGGGACCTTGTGTTACACAGCCAGCAGGCGACTGGAGACAGTCGGGCACATGTGATTAACAGCTCAAATCAATACGTAGAGTGGTGTCAAAAAAAAACAGTGCGAATGAAAACAGCAAAATGCAAGTCAGACATTTTCCAAAAGGAATGAAAATTCATGCAATCCCGGTGACATCTGCTTGTGTATATTTAGGACTGAAGCTTTAGGGAAATGACCTGGAGCTCGCTCACTGATCATTTCTGCGTTTTCATTGCAGGTGGAGCCAACTGCCACTATTTTGGATATAAAAGCTTTATTTCACAAATCATGTAAGTTTAATCAATTGAGGCAACATATTTTTGTTATTATTTCTATATATTTTAAAATCTCTCTACCATGACGACATAAAATCCTTTTCCGTTTTTTTGACAGATCCAAAATGGTATCCAGCCAGACAATCCCTGCGTTTGGATCCAAGTATGTGTGTTGCTGCTTCTATCCATCTCTGAGTGTATGCTTGTGAAGTCGTGTGATGTCATCTGGCTTTATGTGTCATGTTCCTCAGAGGCCAAGTGTCTCAGGGACGAGGACGTGCTCCAGTCACTTCCTGTGGGAACCACAGCCATCTTTCACTTCACTGACCTGGGACCTCAGGTCACATGGGGAACTGTGAGTGCATTATTAGGACGTGTTGAATTTGAAGAAAAGTTTTAGTCTAGAAAATCAGTTTGGTGCTTGTTTTTAAAATGCTTTAGATGTGATTATGTGAATATAAATGCAAGTAGTTGTGTGTAGTTGACTTAAAACTAGCTTTAACACAGCTTTCACTAATCTACACTCTTTATAAAGGTTCCACCTGGAACCCTTAGTGTTACCAAGAACCATATTAAAACCCTTTATTCAGGAAAGGGGTTTTAAAGGGTTCTCTGGGTCAAAATGGTTTTTACTGGAACCATTAGTGTTCGGCAGAGGGTTTTTCAGAAGCAAATGGTTCCAGATAGAACCTCCGCCCTTGTAGTACAGAACACTTTTGGAACCCTTATTTCTAAGAGCGTATGAGGTCAAAGACTATGTTATTTAACTTAAAGCACACAGGATTTGCACTTGGTGGCTAAAAAGCACACAAAAGCACTTCTATGGTCTTTTAAAATGTGCGTGTTTTCAGCCACTCAATACCTTCAACGTCACTGACAGATAGAGGTGCTTCTTCCTGCACTGCCCGTTCTGTGTCCTAGGATATATAATCTCATGGCCCCATTTCTCTTAAAGGTGTTTATCCCTATGACCTCTCACTTGCTTTTCATGGCACCTCTTTACTCCCTTGTCCCTCTCTCTCTCTCTCTCTCTCTCTCTCTCTCTCTCTCTCTCTCTCTCTCTCTCTCTCTCTCTCTCTCTCTCTCTTGCTTATGGGCTCTCTACATTCCTGTGTCCTTACCAATCCTGACACAACCCCCAGCACCCTGCCAGGCCTCTGACTGGTGCCAGTGTGGGTGGAGGAGGGGATGAAATACCCCCGTCCCCAGCAGACATCACCAGAAGCTCTTGGTCAGGCACGCTGAGCCAGAGTTCTGGACAGGGTGCTGATTCAGGGATTGGTTTCACTGCTTGCGCTGCTACTTTAATCATATCGTTTGTTGAAAGCTGGTATTGCGAGCTGTCTTAGTATCTCATCTGCTGTGTGGGCACATGTTGAATAATATTATTGCTGCACAGAAAGTGCTGAGAATGAAGTAGATGGACTTGTTTTGCTCTGACATGGACCTGGTTGTACGAGAAACCAGAGACACACTGGTATCGGTTGCACGTTCTGGCACTGGAAAGGAGATTTAGTTGGCAAAAATGTTGATCTAACAAGGAGAACTTATTTCAGATGAGACAACAGCACAGTGGAGCAGTGCGCTCTTCGCTCACAACAGTTTGCCCACGGTCTCTCTGTGTGGAATAGATACTCTGAGTCAAGAGTCTGACAGTACGTTTACCTGCACAGTTTAATCGAGCTAAGGCTGTAGTCCGAGTAAGACAGGAACCCAGACAACTTGTCGAGTCTGAGAAAATTTATTTATTGACTGTGTATGGCTGACTCCGCCTCCGTAGGTGGCGCTGTATCTCTCTATAAGCTATTGTGCGTATTCAATCAGTTTCCAAAGAACAAAAGGTGAGATGGTTGCTGCGCCACTGCCATAAGATTTCCGGCAACAGTACTGCAGTTTATACATGGTCTCCTTCTGCTTCCGGGTAGAAAAAAGGAAATTTTGGTGCATGGGCAGAACGCCAAGTCCGACTATACATACAGGAGTAATCAGACTATGACTCACATTATCCAGGTATGTTAGTCCAAGTAAGACTAGCTCTTTAATCCCACAGAGGCACAACCTTTGCCTCTTTAGGATTAACGTGTTTGAAGATGACATGAAGAAAGCCGAATTATTGTCTTTATCCGACTAAATACATGTAAAGCACTGGCAATGTCTGTCTTGGCTGACTTTGTAGTAGAAGATGCTAATGTTACTAAACTGATAGATGAAATGTTTGCCACTGTTGGGTGCACATTGTATAACACCAGCAATTGTGAAAATGGCCCTGTCCAAAATGTCCATTGCCACTCTTAGACCTTAAAGCGACAGACTAACAATGCAGTTTGACAACACTTAAAGATGCCATATGTAAGAATGTGGCCAAAAACAGTTACTACATTCAAATTCAAAATACTGAGGTCTTTTAGCTTTCGTTTTCTGACGTAACTGGCAACCCGTAGTTGCTCGGCAGCAGAAACTCTACTGCCTGCAATGATTGGTAGACGGCGTTAGGTGGCGCCACATGCCAAAACATGATTTCAAAACATAAACACGATTTGCAGTCTGCAAAATATGTTTTTTAATGCAAATATTTTGGCTGTACTGTTGTTGTTGGTGAGTTCAGTTTGTTATATGAACATTATTCCTGAGTCTCTGTGATATATTAGGAGGATTTTATGGCCAGTTGATTTAGATTTATTACATAATACACCTTTAACTCTGCCGCCATTTAAAGTGGATGTTACCCAGCTGACACCTCCACCACATAAGTGTGGGTCAGCCTTGAATGTAGGAGAACTACTTTATCCAATCAGGAGCCACAAAACTCTCTACTTGTAAGGTCAGGGAGTCTCTGAATAAATAATGTATTTGTGAGGTGACGTATGAGAGGAGGATGCTAATGACAGCAACACAAGAAGTTAGCCAAAAGACAGTCCAAAGATCACTGACTGCAGCTTTAATTGTCTTTTTGCTAACATTTAAGAGAATCTTGACAGCACTTTTCTTGTCTTTGCTCGATTCAGGTGTTCCTGACCGAGTGTGCAGGTCCACTGATCATCTACTTAATGTTCTACTTCCGTCTTCCCTTCATCTACTCTCCAAAGTATGACTTCAGCAGCAGCAAGCAGTGGGTCGTACAGTGAGTGTCAGCTCGCGCATGTTTCTTCAGGGATGTGTTAGGATGTCCCAGGCTTTGCACAGACATCCCATCTGCATGACAAACAGTTGTGAGACATATTGCTATTTTCACACCAAGGCAGGGCCAAGTGAAATGGACGGCAGGTGGGCAATAAGTCACAGCTCAGTATGTAACTCTGTGCTTGTGTGATGTCTCAGCTTGGCCTGCATATGTCACTCCCTCCACTACATCAAGAGGATTTTGGAGACGCTGTTCATCCATCGTATCTCTCATGGCACCATGCCTCTCCGAAACATATTTAAGGTGAGTGAGCTGCATACTTTCAACTCTCAAGGTCCAAAGTAAAGAATTAGGAACATCTAATGGTGAGACTGTAGACTGTAACAAACTCAGGACTCCTCCGCTCACCCACCAGGAAACTATGGTGGGTTTACACACTTTACACACCAGAAAGGATGTCTTTGCTTCTTTGCTTGTTCAGTAAACTTTTGCCTCAAAATGCTAAGCATACATTCTGGCTGGTTTGTCCAGTTGAGCTGCTGTAAATGATGACCTCTGTAGGCCTCTGTTGATGAAAGTAAATACGAATGGCTTATTCTAAGGGCGTTTTCATACCAGAGCTGTTTGGTCTACTTTAAACAGACAAGAGTTTGTTTCCTCGGATAGTCTGCTTTGTTTGGTAGGTGTGAAAGTTCACCTGAATTCAAGTGAACTCTGGTCCTTGTGGAAATGCAAACGGACTATCCAGCGAACCAAAGACAGGAAGTGAAGTGAGGATAGCTCGCTGCCTCGTCTGAAGTGGCGGAGCTAGACTTTTATCTTTGGGATGGCCATGGGGTGGCCAAGGCTAAGTCTAACTGCCAAACTATCCTTGGTAGAGCATATTGAACATATTGCAGAACTTAGTCATGGCCAGAGACATTATCAAAGTGCAAAAACTGATCTCAGACTCCTATCTCAACACAAAAGTGATTTTAAACAGCGACTCCACTGTAAAACTTACTTTAGAATGAAGATTTCCCTGTCCAGCAAGACTGTTCATTCTTCTTCTTCTGTGGCGATTCTTCTTCTTCTCCTAGTAAGGTTGATTACAACTATTTGTGGAGCATAGCGCCAACTACTGTACAGGAGGACTCCAAATGCAACTCTCTCCTTTCGACCAGAGTCAACTGGGGAGGCACCTGGGGTGGCCAATCAGATTACTGGGGGGGGGGGGGGGGTCCAGTACCACCCATGCCCCTCCTCTAGCTCTGCCTCAGCACGTCTGCTGCTCACACTGGGCAGCTTCTTGTGAAAGACCAATGAGGTTTGAACACCAAAGTAAAAACAGAGACCTGAAGACTGCATAAACTTGGTTTTGCTCCATTGTTGGTTTCTGTGTTGAACAAGCCGGCTGAAGGGGATGGATTTCAGTTTTCTGTCCTGGCCAATAGATGAGCTGGGTTTCCTTCCTCCTCATGCTTTTTTTCCTTCCTGGTCAACAGCTGTTGCAACTGCGTGAAAAGTGCAGCGTGAAAGTCAACCAAACAAAATGAAGGTGTGACATTCTTCAGTATTCCCCCGCCCAATAAAGTCCCCTGGACTATCTCGGTGTGAAAGTACTTTAAGACTACAAAAAAAATATTTTAAAGTAATCATTTACTAATACAAACATACTTACGGGCCCACAGTTGGTGTAGTGGTTAGCACTCTGGCCTTTGCAGCAAGAAGACCCGGGTTCCTGGGTTTGAGCCCCGTTTGGAACGCCCTCGGAAACAACGGGCTTTCTGCAAGGAGTTTGCATGTTCTCCCTGTGTGTGTGTGCGTGGGTGTTCTCTGGCTTCCTCCCACAGTCCAAAAACATGCGATATGGGGATTAGGTGAATTGGTGACTCTAAATTGACCGTAGGTGTGAGACTGTGAGTGAATGGTTGTTGTCTCTATATGTGGCCCTGCTAAGGACTGGTGAGCTGTCCAGGGTGTACCCCGCCTATCACCCTATGTCGACTGAGATAGGCACAACACCCCCTGCGACCCTCCAATGGATGATAAAGCGGTGGTTAATTCCTTAATTAATTCCTGCCACATTTCTATCCTATATGTTACATACTGGACCTTTAAATGTCTTATTTTGACACTTTGACTCATTAAAGCCCACTTGCTATTCCAGAACTGTGGCTATTACTGGTGCTCTGCTGCCTGGATGGCGTACTACATTAACCATCCTCTCTACACTCCTCCCTGTAAGTGCTGACTCCTGCGATTTTCTCAGGTACACTCATCAGTTGCAGTCGACTTCCATTTATTCTATTTTTTTCTCCCCCTGTGTAACACCGACAGATTATGGGCAGCAGCAGATAAACATAGGACTTTACATCTTCTCGGTGAGTTTGAATTATATAGGTCTATATTTTAAAACATGCTCCAGATATTTAAACTTTTACTAAATGACATCCTTTGATGTCTTAACTCTCATAGTTCTGTCAGTTGGGAAATTTGTCCATCCACGTTGCCCTGCGTAACCTCAAAAATCAAGGTGAGCACTTCATAACAATGACGGTGATATATGGAGATTTACATACTGCATTAATCAACGTGCTATTATTGTTTACTATACGAAATCATGCCTTCATCATCACCATTTTATTTTTATGTATGAATTTGCATAAATTTAAAACAATAAATAAAAATAACTAATACTAAACTGAATCTGTGCTTCTCTGTCATCTCAGGTTCAAAAAACAAGAAGATTCCTTACCCGAATAAAAACCCATTCACGTGGATCTTTTGGTTGGTCTCTTGTCCAAACTACACATATGAGGTGAGCAAACATGCAAATTCACATACACACGTAATTCATAATTAAATCATTCAAAACATAAGTTATATATAGGCTGATTATTTGGTGTCTTGTCTGTTGGATTTGTAAATGTGGTTTATGGAAAAATAATGACTGCAGATATTTGTTTGTATTGAATTTCTGACTCCGAATTACTATAGTTGGTGTCTAATACTGCACCGTAACTGTAGATTTGTTTTTCAAAAATTTTAATGAAGATGCTGCCATCTACTGGTTACAGCTCGTGAGTATACTTTTCTGGTAGGAACTGGTTACCAGGTCTAAAATTTGAATTTGAACAGTTAGGGTTATGCATTAACTGGTTGGGGTTAAGGTTAGGGATAAAAACATTTTGTTTAAGCTGCTGAAATTAATGCAGGCCAATGCAGTGTTGTAAGAAGAATAGCTGTGTAAACCAGTGTGTGTGTGTGTGTCATACACAGGTGGGCTCCTGGATTGGCTTCACAGTGTTGACCCAGTGTGTGCCTGTGGCTTTCTTCACTCTTGTGGCCTTCGTCCAGATGACCGTTTGGGCCAAAGGCAAACACCGCAGCTACTTAAAGGAGTGCAGAGATTATCCAACACTGCGCTCGTCCATACTCCCATTCATCCTGTAGAGCCAGAGGCTGCCACAACACACACACACACACACACGCACGCACACACACATCTTCTCACTGACTGGCTCCTTCACCCATGTCGATGTCAGAAAGCATGTGCCGAGGTTAACAGTGAGGATACTTTTCTATCACATGAACTGACTGCTGTACGCTGGCTGTTCCTGGTAAAGGAGGCCCTCGGTGTAAAATACAGAAGAGTCTTAATTTGTTGTTGTTGTTTGTGATTTTGACGATATAAATGCAAAAAAAAAAAACATCCTTTCTATTTTGCTGCTTTGATATACAGTAGAGCCGCGCCTGCGTTACATAGCTTTTGGCGCCTAAATCAGTGAGTTTTCCCGACAGGGCTGGAATTCAAAGGGCCTGATCTGCATGTCAACACAGCACGATCGTGGCCTCGTGCAGCTCACTATACTGAGCTGACTGACCCCATTAACCTTTACACTACAGCGCTGTTAGATCTGGATTAGGAATTGTATACTCATTATTCATATTTTCCTCCATAGCTGAAGAAAATCTGCATTTCTTTTTGCCTGTACATGGATTGAGTGTTTTTCTGGCATAAGAACATCAACAGAGGGGGGGTAAAAAACACAGCTTGTAGCGTGCACAGACACGCCTCACAAAATACACCTCTTACTCACACATAGACGATTTTACAGCAAAAGGTATTCAGCTGAAAAGGCTAAAATACCCATGTTTCAGCCATTAAACCTCAATCGCTGTGCATTTATGTGGAGAATCTGTTGTTTTTCTACTAATCTGACAATCTGTGCAGCTACAAAACCATAAAAGACTTTTCAAGTGTTATATATCAGAAAAAAGAACAACAACAGAGTTGTTTACACCTCAGTAATAAATACTGGTGTCATTTGAAATAAAAGACTATTATGATTGGGACTGAAAATGCACCAGACAACCGCTGTTGGAGTAATACACTATCACAGAACTGAACAGAGAGACACAAGCTTTATTTGTGACTCTGGAAGAAGTCTCAATGTTACAGAAATGATGGTGGGGGGGTCAGATATACGCGGGAGATGTCGACTACATCATATGGAATGTGACAGTTGGCGAGGGCTGGCTTGGCTCAAGAACA
Organism: Microchirus variegatus; assembly: GCF_963457635.1. Taxonomy (NCBI): domain Eukaryota; kingdom Metazoa; phylum Chordata; class Actinopteri; order Pleuronectiformes; family Soleidae; genus Microchirus; species Microchirus variegatus. The sequence goes on along the minus strand of NC_139811.1, from coordinate 17,481,282 downwards.
CGAGGAGACGCTGAACAAGTTATACACGAAGGATAACAACATAAAATTGCATTTTTGATCAAAGTGTCTGCCCTGTAAACGGACTCCGAGCAGCTGGGTTCAATCTAAAACCATAGATTCAGTTTTACATCAGCATACCTGGCATCATGTTTATTGTTTTATTTCATGTATAAAAGCATATTCCATTAGGCTGCACATCAACTGGCCACATCTGACACTGTTCTCAGAGTGTAACTGTTGTAGGTTGGACCACATTCATTTCTAAATAAGATAAAATAAGGGAGGGGGGGGGGGTAGTAGCATTTTATCTTGGTGCAGAATCTCATAGATACGTAGAGATAACACAGAGATGTGATCAGCAGCGATTGGTGACATGAGGGGTCAGGGAATGCAGCGTTTGATGTCGATAAGTCTGACGTCCCCCAGCACTTTCATGCCATTTAAATCCACTCATCATATGAGTTCAGTGAAACACACATCAGATGTGCTTTGTGTGTTCATTTGTTTCTGGATTAACACAAAGTAATGGAATAGATGTTGTGAGGACACGGTTTGGAAGTTTCAGAACTGCAACAAACCCAACATTTTCTGATGGACCCAAAAACCGTGACAACACGTTGCTACAGCACTTTGCAGTCGAAAATGTCTGTAAGTATTGCGCCCCACACGTGGCGCAATATTGGTGCAAGGGAGAGTCCTCCTTCAGCGACTACATTACCCATATTTCACTGCACCTCCACAATGAGGTCACATGGGTGAAATGGCAACTATGTGAAAACCAAAGACCATAATGAGAGGTAGGATGAGGCGTCTTTCAGTTTCTGGTCATTCTCACAGTGAAAGTTACTTCCACCGCAGCCTTTCTCCCCCACTCACCCTCTGCATAAACTGTATATGAAGGTGGGTGGCAGGATCCAGATGGGAGAGGGCACTGCATGCATGTTCACATCAATGCAGCATTATTCTGTTTCTGTCTGTCGTGGTGTGCATCACCACCTCAGAGATCTTCGTACTCCAGGAAGTGGGTCCTCTGCAGCACCTTTACGTGGCGCTCGTAGATTTTGAGGGCGGGGCCGAGTCTGATAGACAAACCAGTCAAGACATCACTGCGCTGCATGAGGAGCAGGGACTTCCCATCGATTTCCTGTTGGTGGCAGAACGATAAAAAAAAAAAAAAAAAAAAAGTCAGCGCTCGTCACCAGTGAGTTTCAAAAGTGCCATGCTGAGTGAGAATGCTTCTGATGGGCCACCAAGACACAATGTAGGAAGTGAAATTAGCGTAAGTAATGTAGAGAAGAGGTTCAGGGAAGTCTGGGTATTTTCCCATGTCTTGGGTCCATTACAATGCAACACAAAAATAATACACTATATTCATGTAGCACCTTTCACAATACACTTATAAAGTGCTGTGCAATAATTCTAACCAAAAATATAATGCAGAGGGATAACAAAAAAAGCATTGACTGCATCTAAAATGCATTGGGTGATGGGTTGTACTATAAGTTTGGTTTTCATTGGGCATGTAGCGCCACCTGTGGCAGTTCATGGCGGTGCACCGACCTGTGCTCTGAAGGCCACAGCCTGCTCTGGGAAGCCTGCAGCAGAGAAGTAACTGGCCACGTCTGCCACCGTCCACTGCAACAGGTTCTGAGACATCTTCTCCTTCTTCACGGAGCTGCATGAAGATTGTGACGGAAAGCAAAACGAAGTCAAGAAAAAGAAGTCAAAAAATGCTTTTCTTCAGCAAGTTTTTCTTTTTTTTTTACTGAAAGGGGTCATATTATACCCTATTTCTCCAAGTTAACCTAGTAAGTTAACCTCCCTGGTGTCCTAATGAACATGCCTGTGACATGCTTTGGTCAAAATACCGTAAGGATGAAGCACCACAGCAGTTCAATCACCCTAAAAAAATAGCCCTGTACAGAACACTCTGTTTAGTAGTATCTCTTAAAAAAAAAAAAAAAAGTAAAATAAAGCTTCAGGGACAGGAAATGACATCAGCCACAGAGGCTACTGGGAGCTAACAGCAGTTAGCATTTGGAAAAGTGATCATTTGCAGGCTCTAGCAGGCACATTGCTGTCATATATAGCATGAATCCACTGGACAGATAAATCCTCTGAGTTTGTGTAGGACTCTGTGCTGCACTGTGGGGCCAAGAATAGAACTTTTCATGCACTTTGCGGACTTCCGGTTTCCAGGAATTTAGCGCATTGTGACGTCTAAATGAGTGTTGAAGTCAACATTGTGTGTTTCATCTCCTGTTCTTAGACTGAGAAGGACCACAAAAACATGAGCGAGTCATCTTTTTTCACACTTCACACTTCACTCTAAAGTCCCAAATATAAGGATTTAAATGATTAAAAAGTTGATTTTGCATAAAATGTCCACTTTAATTAACTTTTTTTAATTGTTTTTTTGTGTTGTCAGAAACTCTTCGACAAAGGAGCTGAGGAACAAACGGATGATGAAGGTGTTTGAATCATTTGTAAAAGATAGAGAGAGAGACATGAACGGAAAATGCAATAACAAGATACTCACACTTCCTCGACCTTGCCACCATTCAGTAGACCATCTTCAGGTGTCGTAAAGGGCGATATATCTAACTTCTTTTTTAATGTGCCTGTAACCAAGATGGAGGCTAAAATATTACAAATGTGGTGCAAACTGTACAACAATAAAACACTGATTTAATGGTAAGAGACAGTATTTATATCCTTATCAGAATACAGGAGTAAAGTGACAGTTTGACGTTTTCTTTATCAGTGTACCCAGTGCATCAGTTAGATTTTGAATAAAAATTCTTCAATTTTTCTCAGAATATAAACAAACATACAGAGAATGGCCCCAGTCTATCTGTTCATAAAACCTCATGTACCTCAAAGCACAACAGTCCACATGACTCACTGTAGACACCATCAAACCGGTTAATCAATTATCAAACAGTTGACAACTGAGTTAGCAGTCGATTAATATTCTCACAATGCAATATAGTGAAGGTGAAATGAATGAGTGAACGTACATCGCCCTTATTTTACTCGCCCATTTTTTTTTTGACAGCGCGCTGACAGGACTGTTGTCGTGTTATGTGACATAAGACATGGCCGCAGCTGCCGCTATCTTAGATGGCTATTTCTTCCTGCTAAACTACATTCAGGCCCCAGAAAAGGTAAAGCACAAAGTGACACACTGTTTGGCGCAGAGTGTAGTTGATGTAGTCAAGTGAACGGTTTAAATACCTTTGAAAATAACACCTGACTTTGACTTGCGGTCAAACATCAAATTCTGCTAAATTCTGCAGAATTAAAGGGTAGTGGTCCATCGTCAAGCAAAAATAGAACGCAAACACTACCTCACTACCACACTACCACAGAAGTTGTTTTGAGCCTTACAGTGGTTTGAAAAAATATAGATTTGTCCTGATGTAATGCTTGTAGTTCTTTCAGTTGAAATCAAAACGTTTCTCAAAAATCATCCAACGTGTGTGATTGTGATACTAACACACAATATGAAGTAATTATTATCCCCCCCAAAAAAATAGACCTAGAATGTCTGTAACTCTGGATTTGTTCTTTAATTCAGAGTCGCCCACCTCTGGTATACATAAAAGGTCCAGTGTGTAACATTTAGGAAGGTTTATTTGCAGAAATGACACATATGTATGATTTTAGTGTTAGTAAGGCTGAACGATTTTGAATAAATATCTAATTGCGATTTTTTGACATTATTCATTCGAAACACATTCTGTCTGATATTTAAGAAACATGTTCTCTTCAGTCTGTAGAGGGTAAATTCCAATTCCTTGCTTAACCCTCAGTCTAAACCCTCAATCTCAAAAATGTGCGTTCCCTCTAGTGCAAATGCTGACCACAATTCTCCGAAAAATGAAGTTGAGGGGCAAGTTTAAGGGCTGTATCGCCCTCAATATTGAGAATTTCCGAGACCACCCTTGGGAGCAAGGGCTACCCAGAATGCTTTGCCTGTTTTGAGATAACAAAGATGGCGCCAAAAGCAGCGAAACGAGTACGCTACAAATTAAGTATTTTCTTTGTTAATAGAGTTATTTATATAACTTGACTGACAAACGGATCGTAATAAATAATGGTGACGTAAATGTGTTCTTTTTTGGAGTTGACAGACTGGACGCAGCTTTCACGTTAGTCTGCCCCCCACAGTCTGAAGACGTATCTGCATTTAAGGGGTGTCCCATTTCTAAGTGACAAAAGTTAAGATTTCTAAGTTAAGATTAAGGGTTGAGCTTGAGGGTTAAGCTTGAGGGTTAAGATAGGAATTGGAATTGGCCCTGAGACTGTGTATAGATCAAGACAAAAATTGCAGTAGGCCGTATTGCTATTTCAATATAATTTCGATTAATCGCTCAGCCCTAACTGAGGGGGTAAAATAAGCCTTTTTTTGTGGAGGCCTCCATTTTGTGCCGCACTTTCTACAGTGCAGTAGCCTGAACAGACAAAGCAGCCAGAGTGTTCTTTTTTTTCCCCTTTTTTGCTAAGGAATTCTTTGGTTGTATCGTTTATTTTATAATTCCACGGCGTCCTCCATTAGTTACAATATTCGTTGTTCCTTCTGTGAGGTAAACTATACACAGACAGAGCTACTGCCTTGTGTATTGCAGCAGCATTACACAAGGCAGCATGTTGAGAGTGACGAGGGAGCACCACCTGGACGGAAGGCAGCAGGGCGAGCTTGTGAAACACTCAAAAGATCTTGAGTAAGCCTCGAGGCAACCAGATGAGAGGGACGACTAACAGCTACATAATGTGTAAGCTGTCGTTAGTTAATGCCCTTAACATGCGTTATTTCCAAATTAAGAGTACAGTCGAGTCAGTCATCTATTGTTTTGTTTGTTTTGTTTTTTTAAAAGAAGGAAACTATGTTACTCACAGTTGTCAGGTGGCAAAGACAGGGTTTGTGGTCTCCCGTCGGACACATTCCTGCTCTCATCCTGTGGACAAGACACATGAAATATTGAAATATCAAGTAGGAAAGGGGAGAGATCAAAGAGGTCGGACACATGTATCTGCAGGTTTCAGCAAGTCATATTTAAGACTTTTTAAGACCTTTTTAATGCCACCTTGAATTAAATTTAAGACAGAAAACAATATAAATATAGGCGATAGTATTACAACCCAAGCATAGCATGTGTGTCATTCAGTGACTCATTTTTGTCTGTTTATTGAACATAACGCGATACTCAGTGCTCTCTGACAATAGCTGTATGCACAAGTACAGTTTAACTGCATGTTTCTGACCAAGTATACAAAAAATACAAAATCTCTACATCTCCTTCTCGAAGTTCGGCGAGAAAGAAAAACTAAATTAATTTAAGACCTTTGAGTAGTGTATTTAAGACCAGCATAAAACATTTTTAATGAATTTAAGACATTTTAAGACCTTAATTTTAGATCCATGAATTTAAGACTTTTGAAGACTTTTTAATGATACCCTGCATACAGATGTTCTTGTTTGTCACACATTACCAGTCTTGGCGCAGTCTTGCAGTCCGGCACCAACTGGTCACAGGAAATGCCGTTGTCCTCCACCTTCTCTCCATCCTCGTTCTTCACGTTGTTCTTTAAAGTGCAGGGGCTGGTGGTCACAGAGTGGATCACTGGCTTCATGGCTGCTTCTACTACAACGGCAACTGCACACACACACACACACACACACACACACACATCACACTGATGTCATACACACTGTCCACTCTGATATTAGTGATTTAGTTTACATTAACCTGGTTAGTTTCATCAATATATTATAGTTAGAGTGTGTTTTTGATATTGTTAATCAAACCTCAAATTAATCAGTGGAATATTCAACTCTACCGACAGGAATGTATCGCTATGTCATAATAATTCCTTCTGAAACTCGCTTACATAAAGTAAGGCATGTCTGCTGTCAATAACTTTGCCCACCCACAATTAATCATATAGATGGTTACAAACTTCCACCGCGTATGCTCAACTAAGCATTAAACTGGAGCATAAAACAATATCAGAGTGCTCCATAATCCCGGGTATGTGCGTGTCAGACCGTGTGGAGCAGTTTTGAATACCTTTGTCTCTCTGCATTCCTGGGTGCTGGCGCTCCACTGGGCAGACAGCACAATCATAAGTCCAGTCATTGTGTGCGAGGGCCCTCGGGCTGGAGGGAGGCAAGGAGCTGGGCCTCTCACTGGCCTTCTGGAAAGGTACAGAGTCCAGCACCGAGCCGGCGCCAGAGCCAGAGCCGGATCCGGAGCCAGAGCCAGGCCGAGTGCCAGAGGGGGAGCAGGGGGAAGAGACTGCTCGCACAGTGGCACAGTGCACGGCAGCATCTTCAGGGATGTGCCCACCAGGGGAAGGCCCCTCCTGTCCGTCGTGGCTTTCATCGGCCCCCTCCTCATCTGCATTACTGTCTGTGTCCATAACCATAGAGGTGTCAGCCTGGAAAACAGAAGCAAATTGAAACCACATGATGATGACATTGATACCTTAACTCCAGGATGACATAGGATTTGAAATTAGGGGAGAGAGTGAGCTGTTACAGAGCTGATAGACAAAATACTGTGGACACACAATGTGTTCATAGTTAAGGCCACATTATACTTCTCCAACTGCGTAATGCGTTATCCGACTGCGTAAACACGGAGACCCCTCGAGCCTTCATACTTCTGCGTCGTGGACCCCAACTGATCCTGCCCGATCAGAAGGGGTCGCTGCGCAAGGTTGTTGTGCAAATTTTGGCTACAGTGAGCAATGGTGTCCAAGAGAGAAAGAGAGAGAAAGACTGTTGTTGAAACATTGGCCGTTTCTCACTTTTCTGTGTCACGGAACGCAGTTTTAAGATAATTTGAGGGGAGAAATTAGCCATTTAGAGTCTAAACATGTGGTTTGTGTATTAAGATATGACGTATTTATAGTTTGGCAGCGAGGTTGTCGGGCGGTGATCAGCTCCGCCTCTGTGGATGCTCGGTGCGCACTGTGAGCCGGCACAGAGCAGCTTCGGCCTGTCCTGAGGACCAATCGCAGCTCTTGCCGTCACCGTTGTCCCTTGACGGAGTGACGGACACTTAAAAAATATTTTGTGCAGTCTGAGATGACGCAGAAGCTCTGCGACAGGCTCTGTGTCGACGCAGAGGTATTTACACAGGAGTATAAATTGGGTTTTGGGTTTGCACAGTAGCTTTGCAGTGTCAAGTCTGCTGTGAAGCTTTGTTTTGGTTTGCAACTTTTAAATGAATACAAACTCCGATGTGATTTGTAATATGACGTTTGACACTTCCAGGGGGGGGAAATAATAACAACTCACAACGTAGTAGACTTGCTTCCGATGGGTTTTCATTTCCCGGAATTTGAACATTCAAAGTGCAGGGTGCAGAATTAAACACATCAACAATGCACTCATTGGCCACTTTATTAGGACACCTAATAAAATGGTAGGAGTGGCAACCGGTCTACTCTTCTGTTGCCAATCTGCTGCAAGGTTTGGCGGTGCTGCGTGTTCAGAGATGATCTTCAGCATACCTTAGTTGTAACAAGTGGTTGGTTATGTTGCCTTTCTGTCATCTCAAACCAGTCTGGCTGCTCTCCTCTGGCACCAAAGTAGCATTTTCACCGTGGATATTTTTCTCTCTTTGGACCGTTGTCGCTAAACCCTAGAGATGTTTGTGTGTGAGAATCAGATTCTGAAATATGATTCATCTGACACTAACAACCACGCCACGTTCAAAGTCAGTAAAAAATAACCTTTCTTTCACCATTTTAGATGATTGGTTTGAATTTCAGCAGGTTGTTTCGACCATAACAACATGCAGATTGTCACAGTGAATGTCTAAAATGCGGTCCTGTGATGGACTGGACCTGTCCAGCGTGTTGTTCGTCTTTTTCAGTGAGTGTATTGACCATGTCTACTTACATACATGTACCTAAAAGCACTGAGTTGCTGCTTTGTGATTGGCAGTTTTACAGGTGTTCCTAATAAAGTGCCCAGTGCCTGCATGCCCCAATTTCCCATTAAAGTGGTATAAGTGTCAATTAATTTTTATTAAATGTAGAGGGAAAAACTACCTAAATAAATGAGTTGAAGCCCTGTAGCTGTTGTTTCTGGATGATATAAATTGAAGGAGGGTGCAAATGTCATATGAAAACATCCTCCTAGAGATGGAGGTAAATGACTGCCTCTGAATGCCTCAGTCGCTCTCTGCGGTGCAGTCTATGTCACCTTTATCTCCACACTATTCAAACCAATGCACACTTTTTTTTCTTTTTCTTTTTTTTCTCTCTCTGTGTGTGTGTGTGTGTGTGTGGACGGCGCCCTGAGTGAAAAATTACCTTGTACCATGCGACTGCGTGTCCAGGCAGCAGAGCGCAAACTAAAGCCCGCCCCGCTCCTGTGGAAAAGAGCCGCTTGTGCGGACGGCATTCATTCAGGGCCAGCGCACCGCATTTCACACAACTTTCACAGATGAGACGCAGTCACGCAAATAATAAAAAATAAAAGAAAGATACGCACAACAGCAACACGGTTTTCATAGATGATGTGCAGATGTGCTCGTTGCGTGTGTTGTAACACGCACACATACAGAAAAAAGAGGCCGATGCGAGGCGTGTGTGTGTGTGTGCGCCCCCCCACCTCACATTTCCTCTAAAGTGCGCATGGAGTTTAGGAGCAGCGGTTAAAAAAAAAAACCTCGCCATTGTGTCTGTGCTTTAACGGAGCGCTTCAGTTCCCGGAGCTGCGCGGCGGCGGCGGCAAAAAAAACAAAAAAAAACGACGCACAGTCTATAACGCAGTCTTCCGTCCGCACAGCGAGGACCGAACACGTTCCACGACGCGTTTCGTTTATTCGTGTGTGTCTACTTTGACTTTGCACCGGGTCAACAATTCACAGGGAGGGGGGAAAAAAGAAGAGAGTAAACCCCAAAATGAGTCCGTTATCGGACACGTCACTGTCTACATGTCTCTCCCCACCACCTCCCCTGTGCTCGGGTGAAGCCTGGACAACAGAAGCAGGAGGCAGTCTGCGCAAAGTGACCGAGCGTCAGTCTCTTCTTCACCAACACGGAACAAAGTCCATTTGATCGCAGCTTCACCACGAATCACACAAACGCATCATCCGCCTTCTAGTTTGCGCTCGCTTTGCGTTAGTTCTTCCGCACCCCCCTCCCTCCCCGCGTATGTGTCATTACTTTGCAATTATGTGGATCTATGTCAACCAACAACAGCTGAGAGACATTATGAGGAGAAGATGTGCGGTTGCAGTGCGGGACCATAGAGAGAGAGAGAGGCCATAACGACAGCTAACACCAAGCGTTAGACGTGACCGGGCTCGGTTGGCAGCGTGTCCGACAATGGATCTAGGGGTTCGACTTTTATGCGCTGCGTCTGCAGTCGTCCATCGGTGACAAAAGACAGACGCAGTTCCCCCACAAAAAAACTGAACTATATAAACGTTCGTGTGGAGAACTTTGGCACGGATGCGCTCGCTGATTGTAATCGAGACAAAACAGCAGCGACGACGGGGCTTTTTTTTTTTTTTTTTTTTTTTAAAGTCCAGACGGGAGAAGAGGGGGAAACATTTCGTCATGGACCCATGATGAAATTTAAAACAATTGCGATTGGACATGGCTCATGGACAGACCTCTGGTGTCTCGCCAGACACGAGTGTCCTCGTGTTCATGTGAAAAAATAGAGAAAAACAGTCAAACAACCCAACAATGTCCCACCGTCCCCCATCAGGCTCCGCGGTGTTTCAAGACTTTTTTTCTATCTACATCCACTCCCATACTGACAAGTACTTGACAATGAAATCACCAACTTCCGGTTTTGGCTTTACAAAATAAAAGTGCCCTAGAGGAACCCTCCCTCTGGAAGATTTTATGTGAAAGCGAAAGTCTGTAACTTCCGGTCGCGCGCGACTCCTTTCCTGTGAACTTGTCACCCCCCCTCCTCCCTCCGCATCCTCCTCCCCTTCGCTCAACGCCGAGTTTGGGGCTTGAAAAGCGCTTTCTGCCGCTGATAATGGAGGCTCGGTGGGGGTGTTTTTGCAGACGGACAGGCCCCACGCAACTTTTCGCGTGTTGTGTCTGCTCGCCTGCGTCGCGCCTATCGAGTGCTTTCTGTGTAAAAATGCCACGCGCTTGACTTCTCACGCACCTTCAGTCAGCCCCCCTCCCTCCCTCTCGCTAGCGCTCGAGCGAGGTCCAACCGCCGCTCCCCGTCTGCGGCAGTTTTGGATGCACTTGCAAAATCACTCCCCCGTTACCACTCCCCGTGTGTACACGTTGGTTTTTGTCAGCGATATCACGCAGCCTTGTTTTCTGCCCCTCATTTACCTCCACCTGTTAATGTGCTGTGATGTGACGTGGGCTCGCTTAAAAACAAACATGTCACCCAGTTCCTCGCGTCAAACAAACGTAGAGAAAAAAGAAAGAAAGAAAAAAAAAAACACACCACCACCACCACCACCGTACCTCCAGGTCCTCGTCGTCCTGCTCTGCGGGACCGAGAGCGCTGTCCCCGTTGCTCAGGTCAGAATGACTGGCTTCTTCCACCGCGCTCCTCCTCGCAGCCGCCGTTAACGTGACATCGTCCTTTTTTCGGCTCCTCCGCTGAACCTTGGCGGCGTTCCGGTACGAGATTGAGCCCTTGTAGTTTACTTTCAACACCGTCTGCTCCTGAATCAGTATGTCCAGTTCCTCGCAGGTTCGCTCGGGCTCGGACCCGTGTCGTCTCCGGACCATTCTGCAAATTCTCTCCAAGTCCGGCCGGGCTTTCCGCGACCGCAGCGAGTCGATAGTGTCCAGGATCCACTCGCGGTACTTGGGCTCAGACATCTTTCTTCTCTTGCTCTTTCTTGTCCCTTTTTTCGCCTTCTTACCTCAGTGCGTCAACCTTGTGCGTGAGCCGCGGTGTTTTCTCGTGAGCCGCGGTCCGAGGAGCCCGAGTGAGAAGCGGAAACCTCGTTGAAAAGCCTCCTGCGTTTGCGTGTGCGCTTAAGGTGGAGCGATGGATTACTGCGAAAAGTTTCACTCGGGGGAGAGTTTTAAGGTGGAATGTAGAGTCCTGCACGGGGACGTGCGCGCGCATCCGCGCTAAAGCGGTTTGTATAAGTATAATAATACATGTTTGATATATCCGTGATTATTTATTCCTTTATTGTATAGACATAATTTCACCAGAATGTCACACACACTTTTTAGATGGGCCCCCACTTTTATTTGTATAGCATTATTCATACCCAGGGCAAAAGTGCTTTACAAAGGCATTAAGAAAGTCACAGAATAAAAGCAAGGCATTAAAATATAACCGATAAAAGTGTGATTTGCCAATAAAAGTGCATTTAAAAGAAACAAATAAAAAAGAGAAAACTATTAAGAACCAATTTGTAATAAAATAATTGATTTATTTAATTTTGAGTCATTTCAAAGAGACATGATATGCATACGCACATAAATCGTAAGTGAAAGGCTGAAAAAATTCCACAAATGTATTTGGAGACTCATAATGGCTGATGTATATTGTGTATATAAGTCAATGTTGTTCTCATAGGTCAAACTGAAGTTCTACGTTCCATCTGCTGACCAATCACAGGCTAAATAATAATAATAATAATCAGGACTCTGCACACACTGTCACCTAATATTGTTTATATTATACATTGTATGTTTATAGGGTACATAGGATTATTTATTTATCCTATACCAGTTGTTCTCAGACTCTTATACCAAGTAGCACCTGAGAAAATATTGATCTTTTTTGAAGTACTTTGTAAAGTAAAGGATGCAGATTTATTCCAATTCTCTCGTCCTCCTCCACTCCTCACATCTACACGTACCACAGTTTGAGAACCATGGTCCTCTACTATATCTACTATTTGTTTTTGTTTATATTCTTAATATTTCTATCCTTTCTAACCTCTTAAGCCACCGTGCTGCTCCTCTTTGTACCACTGTGTTAATTTGAATTTCCCCTACGAGGGATTAATGAAAGAACGTCTGCCTTTGCCATGAGGGTTATTTATTTATTGCCTTAATTAGTTTGTCTGTCTCTCTGTGAGCAGCATAAAACTTTAAAAGTTAAGCGTATTAATACAATTTGCTTGGGATGCAGGCCATGGCCCAGGGAACAAACAATTAGATTTTGGTGGTGAACTGCATCCAAATTCAGTATTAAAGCTTTTAGGCTTGGTGGAACCTTTTTCTTTAGTCTTATTCATTAAAAAAAATATATTCAGACACACAATCACTGCTTTGGTACAAAATCTTTTGTCATATTTTCCAAAACTACCGTGAACATGGTGATTCAGAATTCTGACACTGAAGGGCAAACGATGAAAGTATATACTGTTCCGACGATTACCTCAGGTATGTTGGCACAATTCAAATGATGAGCAAACGGCTTTATTGTTAACTGTATACTGTGTATGTAAAAAAAAAAAAAAAAAAAAAAAAGCTCTATCTTTAAGGTCCAGTGTGTACAATTGAGGTGAATTGTTTTAATTTGGCAGTAAATTGAAGAATTATACAATCACCTGATTGGATAATTGTTACTTTCATTACCAGAGAAATACATTTTAAATCAACTCGTCTGAGACGTTTCCTGACCACCATGAGATGGTGAAGATGAATATCTTGAGTTTTGACGCTAACAGTTAAAGGAATATTTCACCGATTTGCATTTAGCTTTGAGTAATATTTTTTGAAAAACTGTGCTTCCCAACCTCAGTTTCCGAGAAATATCTTGTATTTTTTTTGTGTTTTAGCCTATGTGCCCACCAGTGACACTTGGTCCTGTTAGCGTAACTGTTAGCAAAGATGGCGTCTAAAAAGGGCGGAATTAGCGTAGCAGTTTCAAGCCTCAGACCAAGGCTAATTCCACACTTATTAGACGCCATCTTTGCTAACAGTTACGCTAACAGGACCAAGTGTCACTGGTGGGCACGTAACAAAAATAAAAAATTGGTCCGAGCCTTGGTCTAAGGCTTGAAACTGCAACGCTAATTCCACAATTTTTAGACGCCATCTTTGCTAACAGTTATGCTTACAGGACCAAGTGTCACTGGTGGGCACGTAACAAAAATAAAAAATTGGTCCGAGCCTTGGTCTAAGGCTTGAAACTGCAACGCTAATTCCACAATTTTTAGACGCCATATTTGCTAACAGTTACGCTAAGAGGACCAAGTGTCACTGGTGGGCACGTAACTAAAAATAAAGAATTGGTCCGAGCCTTGGTCTGAGGCTTGAAACTGCAACGCTAATTCCACACACTTTTTAGACGCCATCTTTGCTAACAGTTACGCTAACAGGACCAAGTGTCACTGATGGGCACGCAACAAAAAAAGAATGAAGATATTTCTAAACTCAGAGGAAACTGAGGTTGGGAAGCACAATGTTTCCAACATTGTAACCATATTCTAGTAATACAAAGCTAAGTGCAAATCTGTGATGTATTCCTTTAACTGAAGGCTACATACAGCAGGTTCTCCAACACACTTGGACGGGTGAGCGTTCCTTAGCAACGACATCAATAAGTGTTGCTTAATTGCACAGTTAATCCAGTTTTTTTTGTCTAGGTCTTAATAGTAAATTGTCTGTATTTATATAGCACTTTTCTAGTCTTGATGACCACTCAAAGCTGCTTTACACTACAGTTTTCCACACATTCACTCACTCTTTCATACAGCACAGCATTGTTCCATCACTCATCTTTCACACCCATTCACACACTGCCGACGCATCCGTCACAAGCAACATGGGGTTAAGTGTCTTGCCCAAGGACACTTCAGCATGTAGACTAGTGGGGCCAGGAATCGAACCCTACCACTGAGCTACCGTCGCTAACTATACATTTAATTGTTTAACGCACTGGAAGATGCACTTCTGAGGCGAGCTCCGAGTGCGTAATTGTGGAGAGGGGTGCTGAGAGCTGGCTGGTAACCGATCCCACACTGTGACGGGATGAACACAACACTGCATTATTCAATTGCACCTGGCAGCCTCCTTAAAACCTGCACGATACTCGACAGCAAAGTGAAAATACAGCATCCATACCCACCATCACCTACCAAAACATTCTGCTCCACTGATCCTGTCATGAGGAGGATCTTCCCTCAGAGGTGCATGGCATAAAAAAAGTGAGTGTGGCATTGAGAAAGATGGAGTGAGTTAATATATAACCCAGACATATTAGTCTTAACAAGTAAAACTTTATTGGAATGATACATTTTGCAAAATATTACTTTATGTATATTTTTTTTAACATACTCATTGTGTTCTAAGGGTATCTGTCAAGTTCTCCAGAGGGTAAGATAGTTAAGACTGTCAAAGGCAAGGATATACAGTATTGTTTCCCAAAAGGTACAATAGACTACACAATCACTGTACCCAGGTCATGAGGAAAAAGATTAATGTTCTGTTTTTGCTTTGTTTTTTTTAAATCCTTTTTTTTTTTGAAAATACAATTAGAAAATATGAACGCAAAACATCTCCGATGTAAAAAGTGTTATGTCTGAATGAAGAGTGTGTGAAAATCGAAGGCAAACACAGGAGGGGGGGGGGGGAAATAAATCAAAACGAGCACAGATCACTTGATAGTGTTTTAGCTGATTAAAGAATGAGAGACAAGTGGCAATTAGTTTTGGAAAAGAAAGGTGTTGTGCGACATCGCCGTCCACCCACCAACTCTGATTTAGTCATTAGTCAGAACATAAAGATAATACATGTGCTCTCTTCACACAAAAGAACGAGCAAAAAACAAAAGAAGGAAAAAAAACAAAAGAAATCAAACAATAAATAAAGAGATTTGAAAAATAGTTGTGGCATGTGCTTCACTATTTGCAAAAAGACTGCACAGGATGGTAGGCGATCCACTGCATTGCTGAACGTGACGCTCATGAACGAAAGGTTCGGGGTTGGTGGCGTGAGGCTGTCGGCTGTGGAAACTGCGCGTTCTCAAACATTAGTCTCAGGTTCGCGGGAGAGGGAGATGTCCTGCTGCTGGGTCACTTTACAAAACATGCAAGAAAAAACCAAGCTCACCAGAGGAATATTTATCATAAAAGAATACACATCATTTTTTTTTTCTCCAAACAGCAGTGAAACATCTCCAACAGACAATCCAAGACATTCAAAAGTTATCCTGCATTTGCGTTCAATTACATTTAAGAGGCCCCTCCCCCCCCAGCATGAATAATTACCCAAGCCAACCAAAAAAAAATCATTTAGAAACATTCACAAAAAGGTCATGACACAAGATTCGACAAATAGAGTGATGCACGTCAAACAGTTCACAGAAGCTTTTCAGTGAGAGGACAAAGTCTAGCACCTATGGGGCAACGGGGGTGTGGGGAGGGGGGGAGAGAAGGGAGGGGAGGGTGAAAGCAAACATCCTTCATCAAACCAAAACAATGTGTTCAGTCAACAAACCAGCAATACGATTTGGTCTGATTGTCTTGCATCCACAGAAATAAACTTGGCAGAAGGGGACAGCTTTAGGAGAGCTTCATTAGTTTAATTTGTTACATAGAAAGCTGAAAAACAGAAGAAAAAAAAAACCCCACTCTAATCACAAAACAGCTCACCATGTTTGGCCGGACTGCGAGTCTATGTGAAGGTGTTACATGTAAGGTATATACAAGAAAAATGGGGGGAGAGGAGAGAGAAAAAAACCCCCAACAAATCGTCAAGGTGAGACGCACGAGTTCAGTGAAAATAATCGTGAACAAAAGGCCAGAAGAACGTCAAAGACCTCTCTCTCTGAATCTCCTTCCGTCTTTCCAAAATAAGAGCAGCCGAGATCGAATCGCAGGGTACCTCAGCACGAGTAAAGCAGAACGCTCTTTAAAAGGGACATCGTACAAAAATAACATGCACATTTTCGTCGAAACATTTTGCTACTTTTTTTCCCCTCCTCTCTGAATATTAAAATCCATCGCCGTCCGTCCGTTACACACATAAAACTTTGCAGTGTTCTCAGTTTGCAAATTTGGCAGAAATTCAATCTATTTATTAAATCCTATGTCCGATGTACAGCTATGAGACAATATTGAAAAAGATGGATATTTTATGCTCTCTATCATATATATATATATATTTTATATATATATATCAATATACATGTATAAATGTACTATGAATTAAATAAACAATAGTCAGGAGTGTGACCACAATGTTAGTCGCTGCTAAATCATAGCTTTTTAACCAACCCTTGAGCACTAAATAACACACAAGCACAGAGATTGACAAAGAAAAAAAGGACAAAATGATCACCAGTAGGTTTTTTTTTCTTTTTTTAAATGCTCTAATAAATCCAGCTAAGAGAAAGACAAATTTAAACGCAGACCTCATGTTTACCATTTCTTACCGGTCCCCAAAAAGCAGTAAGACCTAGATGAAAGTTTAATATGATAAACCACTTTCTTTTTGATCAAAGAGGTCCCCCACTGCTTCACCTGCAAACAGCGAGTGCATCATCCACCCAATAATCATGCCACACTGAGCAGACAAAGGCCGGCGCAGAGGTTTTTTTTCAAGCTTTCAACCGAAACGGTCACAAAAGGCCGACAACACCACAGCCAAAGCTCTGCACCAATGCTTCTGACGCAGTTTTCCAACCAGTTGGCATTATGATAGGCACATCTGTTGGACTTGGTATTGCTTGGACAGATTCAGTATGGAGAGATGGAGGGGGCATGGTGACGAGATACAACAATCACTCCTTGATTGTAGAGAGGGCCCGCTCAAAAAAAGGGAGGGAGGGAGTCGAGCAGATTCAGTACCTTAACAGAAAATCAATGACCAAACCTGCAAAGACTTAAAATGTGTCATTACACCATCAGAAAGCTGAATAGCCACAACCTACGTCCGTTCTCCCCAAGCCCCGGCCACAAACACAAGAGGGATAAATAAAAACAAACAAGTAACAGTTGAGAAACAATCAGAAAAGGCAACACTGCTGGTTCTGCTGGATCTTTCTTCACTTTGCCTACATTTTCCACTGGGGGAGGGGAGGGAAGGGGGAGGGGATTTTACATTGTTGTCGTCATTATAAATAAGCAAGTTAGCAGTCCACCCTAGCACGTCCCGTCCTCAGACCCCCGTTTACTTTCTAAATGCGTGTCTCTCCCTCGTTCTCTCCGCTACTCGTCGTTGAAAAACTAGAACTCGGCAAACTCCTTTGCACACTTCTCTGTGAAGGAGACTCGGATTTCCTCTTCCTCGTAGTCGTCAAAGTTGCTCGTGTCGCCGGGGCCTTTGCACTTGGGAATAAAGGGAGCTTCCACCTGAAAAGACACACATCGTCAAAATCACTAGAGTGATGCGGTGCAGTCACATGCGCCGCTTTTACACTATACAGTACCAGCACGACTCGACTCGGTTTGGTATCGTTTTCCATTACTATAGTACCTCCTCAACGTGGGCGGAGTCATCATAGTGTGACATAAATACACCAGACTCCTCTGTTAAACATAAGGATTTTAAACATTTCCTTGCCAAATGTTGGAGATGAACACGTCTTCAGGATCTACAGTTCGGCAGTGTTTGGTTTGATTCCTGTTAGACGTCGTGCTCATGACACTTCCATTGATGACACTCTCTGCCAATCAGTGACCGGCAGTCTGTTGCTGCTCAAATGGCTTGGAACCTCGCCACCAAAAAAAAAAAAAAAGAGTAGAGTCGAGCCGAGCCGTGCTGGAACTGTGTAGTGGATCAAAGGCATCAAAGAATGCTTCACATACAGGTTGCAGACGATTAAGAGCAGGGCGTCCGGGCGTCACGCTGTACTGAAAATAATAAGAAATTAGACTCCCTACTTTTAGGCAGGACGCCCTGAAGACGCCCTATTTTTCCCCCGGTAACCACCGAAACGATGTTGTGATGAATTGGGGTATAGACAGGCGCATGCTGGCCGCAAAAACTACGGCCAGCATGCGCTTGTCTATACCCGCGCGTATACCACAAGATGTGAGTACACGGTGGAACAGCACATATTAAATGCTGGAGTCTCTTTGCGTAAAAGCCAAACTTGGCTGCAGCGCAGCGCGGATTATGAACTTCCCGCGACAGGACTCTCTTCTCTCCCTCTCGCCCTTTGAGCAGTTAACTAAAGCGATCAGCTCATCCGATGCATCGTTTATTCCCTTAATTACAGCGCTAAAGCGTCATCTAAAGAAAGAATGAGACCACGGCGTGAAAACAATAAAAAGTGCGCTCTTCAGAATCTGTCAACACACTTTTCTAAGATCTACTTGGATCCGCTGTATTTCATCGCGACTGTACTCGATCCTCGTCATAAAGATCATTATGTATGTGTCATATTATATGGATGTGTGGATAAAACTGCGCATAGAGAAATCCATCCATCCACAGGCGAATGATCCGCGTACAGCGGCGCACAATGCAGGAGAGTGAGGGTTAGGTTCGGAGGGCAAGGGGGGACACCCTCTAAAAAAATCCTAGCTAAAAGCCTGATTAAGAGACAATAAAAAAACATTTTTACTCATTAATTAACATTAAAGTGGGAAATCACACTTGAATACTTGGAAGTCTCATCATTAAGTGATCACACTGCAGGGCTAAATTTGTGATCACATGTTATTTGCTTTCTCTAAAACAGACTCATTTTTCAGAATGAATATCAAAAACTGCTGGGGGGGGAACCAAACAAAGATTGTCATTGTATAATGAAATAAGCATTACTAATATCAACCCAGAGTTTTTATCTGGAGATTTTGTCTTTTTAGTATTTTCTCTCAGTACGTTTACATGCATAGTTTAATCGAGCCAAGGCCGTAATCAGGCAACCGACAACTTACAGAGTCTGCGTATACATGCACTCTTGGACTAATAATCATTTTTTATGAAATTGTTTGACAGCTTCAGTGGTGAACTATAAATAAAGTTGGGGTTTATGTGGACCATAAATTGGACTGAACTGAACTTTTTTACTGGTGCAGTACTACGACTAAATCAACCAGCTTTTACATTACGAAGGGAAACTGAGAGAAATACATGTTTAGTGTATTTTTTGTCAGCTTCCCATGAGCATCTAATACATCATCATCTTTATAAGTAAGGCACAGTTGGTGTGAAATTATCACATGATGAAGATTAAAGGCAATTCCTCCAACCAAACACATTATTTTATCAAGGGCCGACTCCTCACCTTCCTCTGGTAGATGGCAATCCAGTCGGTGGTGGCAAACCACTTGTGGCCCTTGATATCATTGACTCCGTTCCTGAGGTTGCCAAAGCGCTTGGTCAGATCCACCTGAAGCAAATTTCTCAGCAGATCTTTCAGGTCTGAGCTGAAGTGAGAGGGAAAGCGAACCTGCAAAAACGGAAAAAGCTGCGTGAGTGTGCGAGTTCACAGGTTTTATTTCAGCTCATGCTTTCCTCTGACCTACAGCTGTGGATGTGTAAAAGCCAAGGAGTCACACACATTATGTGTAAATGACATTGTGCCCACGAATGCTGAATTTAAATTTGATTTGCTTGGTTTTGACACGTCTACCTTGTTTGCACCGTTCAACCTTCTTTTGACCTTCCTCATCTATGAACTACATCGCTTACCACTGCTAGTTTTTTTTGGAATAAAGGCAGTGATGACATGATTTTGGAGGTGCAAACTGTCCTGTGTCCTGTGTAATGCGACTTATTTTTTCAAAACAAACCTTCTGTAGGCATTTATTTATTTACAGTGTCTACAGAGAATCCAGCTGCCAGATTAAGACATCTACTGCAGTCACATGTCAGATAATTCACTGAGATTTATAATCTGTATAACACTGTTGTATATGCCAAACAATAAAAAACCACAGCAAGCTCTTTCTATTCCAAAGCTCCCAACAGAGATGTGCGTAGTAAATAAAGGTTTAAGATCTATAATTTGTTGAAACAACTGCACTTGAAATACAAGTGACAACAAATTCATGTTCATTTATTGAAGGACAAGTGCGTAGGATTTTTGGCCCAAATGTACAATGTAAAAGAAAGGCCTTAAAAGTGGCCTAAACTCATGAAAAGCCCTCCCCAGTGTCTGATTTGTCCATTCTGGGCTACAGCACAAACATGGTGGACTGCAGGGAAGAGGAACAGTGACCAGTAAAAAATAAAGGGCTCGTTATTAAAAAAAAA
Organism: Microchirus variegatus; assembly: GCF_963457635.1. Taxonomy (NCBI): domain Eukaryota; kingdom Metazoa; phylum Chordata; class Actinopteri; order Pleuronectiformes; family Soleidae; genus Microchirus; species Microchirus variegatus. Next base: position 17,461,146 of record NC_139811.1, on the reverse strand, counting down.
AGGTGAATAAAAACATAATGACAAATTCAAAATTCAATTTCTATTGATAGATCCCCAAAGTATTACAGACTGGACCTTTACAGCACAACAAATATAACCCAAATATGAGCCAGAGGTAGTGAGCAGTTACGATCAGTCAATCAGACACATCACTAGTCTATTAAAGGTTTCCCATTAGAGAACTGTTTTTTAAACTTTGCAAATCCCTGCCTCTGTTGATGAACATTATTCACTGTGTTCTCAAACAAATTAGGAAATTAAGAAAGTTTTCTATAGACTCACCTTCCCCGATACAATCTTCTCGTAAATCTGAATAGGCTGGTCCGCAAAGAATGGCGGGTAACCAGCAGCCATCTCGTATATCAGCACTCCCAGAGCCCACCAATCCACTGCTTTATTGTAACCCTGGAAAAAAAACACATAAAACGCCAAATTAATGTCAAACTAAACCACAGTTTACAATAATGACAGAGTAGTAAGCAGGATATTTGCCACAGATTGCCCCCCCCCCTTTTAAAAAAAGTATTTAAGTCCAATGTTGTGCAGACTGTATATCAAATAATGATTTGAGTCTTCTGGGATTCCACTGTCTACCCACCAGGGGGTGACTGTGCTGGTAGTAATAACAACTTTGTTTGACTGGAAGTCCATGGTAAAATGAGCCGACGTCTCACTTGGTTTAGATCAGATCAGATCAGACGAGTTAATTTGTCCCAAAGGCCATTTCAATTACAAAAGTAATAAAAACAAATAGATACATGGAAGTTACTAATAAATAAATAATTAAACAAGCAACAGAGGGGACAGGGTAATAGTCATCTACGGCCCTATCTACTACACCGAAAACATAGAAGTTGAGCCTGTGCATAAAGCCTGCACTTTGCGTCCAAAGTTTTTACATATGTATAGCTTTATTCAAACAAATATACATTACAATGGAAGCAATTGATGTGGGACCCGTTTTTTAAAACGTAGTGTTTCTGTGCTCTTAAAAACACTGCTTCTGTGTGAATTAAACCCAGGGATGTTAAAAAACTTAAGCAGATTCACCAAGACTGGTCACTGTATGGAGACAGAGTTAATGGTCACAGAGGCTAGTTCTGGTTATTCACTAGCTCATGATGTTGATGTTATACATTACTATTCATGTTTACAGGAAATTAGATGATAAAATATGGCACATATAAGCACACAACAGTGTAATCGACAGCTGGTACCGTCCAGTAGGGGCCTGATTTCAGATGACGTTATGGGTTACGTAACGACTGGTTGCCACTTGTATAACTAGACACCTACCTTACTGAGGATGATCTCTGGTGCCAGGTACTCTGGAGTCCCACAGAGCGTCCAGGTTCGGCCTTTCACCCGTTTTGCAAATCCAAAATCTGTTACCTGAGGAAGCGAGGGCAAAGGGCTGAGTATAATAAGCCACACTCTGCAAGAAGAGACTTATCTATGACAAATATTAACTAGTGATCCTTGCCTGTATGTAACCTTGGTGGTCGATGAGCAGGTTCTCTGGCTTCAGATCTCGGTAGATGAGATCCAGTGAGTGAAGGTACTCAAAGGTCAGTACAATCTGGGCTGCATAGAAGCGGGCGTGTGGTTCACTGCAAAACATCAGCCACAATATTTACAATCAACCAGCAGCACACAAGATTAATTCAGTATATTGATAAAATAAACCAAAAAGTCAATTTACCTAAATCTACCGATTCTCCTTAAGTGTGAGAACATTTCTCCCCCGGGTACATACTCCATTATCATATACAGATTACTGTTGTCCTACAGAAAAATGAGCAAAGGCTTAATTTGACACACAAACAAGAGGTAAACCTGGTGTGAGGATAAAACGGAAGTTTTTAACGCCTTACATACCTTAAAAGAGTGCTCCAGGCGCACCAGGAAGGGAAAGCTGACGGCCTGCAGGATACGTTTCTCGTTCAGTGTGTGCTCTATCTGCTTCAGCTTCACTACCTGAGAGAAGAGAGGATGGAGGCTTATTCGGGAAGCACAAGTTGTTATAATGGCTGATGAGACGTATTTAATAACAAAGAAAGAGGATCACTACCTTATTAAAAATGCCTAATCTCATTCTTACACCCCTGTACCATTTACACTTAATCCTCATTGAAGGCATTGATGTGTGATCATAAGATGAAGAAACTGAACCTGTAGTAGGCAGTCATTTTTCCTGTTTTTGATGGCACTACCAGCCAGTGATGTAATAATATCAAAATATTATCATTGTATTAATATTATGAGATAATGAACACACCATAAGTCATGCATTTAAATGTAGCATCCCTCCTGAGTATCAGATTTCAACCACCGTACCTTCTGTCTATCAAGTATTTTCATGGCAAAATGCTGGCCCGACTCTTTGTGTTTCACCAGCATGACTCGACCAAACGACCCAGTGCCTAAGGTCTTCAAACGCTCAAAGTGGTCCAATGCTGCAGTTTGCTGAGGTGGAGAGAAATGGATGTTATGGACATGATCACATTTTACCAGCAACATACCATGAATGGTCCAACTTAACGGCATAATTCAACTAAACTGTCCCGACGTGTCAGTTACAACATAACTCCTATTGTACTAATGCAACTGAACACGTTTGTCAAGGAGCACATGTTAGCGGTGCATCCATTCAAGAGAGACATGTAAATATTTATATATCCACATTAGCCCAGCAGAGGGTGCAATAGCCCTTTGAAGTTCAGTGGAATTAATTTCATCATGAAGCAGTCTGCTCTCACTGTCTGAGAACGTATGAATAAGAAAATTTCATGATGCATTATATCGAGCATCATTACATTAATGTGGCCCAACACACACAATATATAGGGCAATAATAGGTATGTCTTTCTCACCTGTAATGGATTCTCCCATTTCTTCAAGAAATCTTCTTTGGCTTTGGCGAGAAACTCCTTCACTGCAATTGGAGACAAAATGGATAATCATTAGAAATAGTTGTAAACGTCCCGAGTCAGCCTAAAAAGGGTTTTGCATAACAGGGCTCCCTTATCTAAAAATCAAAACCCAGAGAATAAAACATCAGTATGGGCGTAAGTGTTTTACAACAAATCAGTGTGAATGTGTGAAGTTAAATAAAGCTGCAAATGCAATGTCTAACAGCTGTTTCTGGTTTTGAGGACAATTTTAGAAGGCTATATTAGGAACTCATGGCTGCAACTGAAGAAATGTGTTCAGCAACAGTTCAAGTTAACCATGTGCCCCAGACAAGATTTTAAACTAATGCAACATTGAGCAAGAACCAAAAAGCTGTCTGAACATCATCTTGTGAACTCAGTGAGTTATGGTAGTGTCAGGACGACGATGTGGGGTGGGGTATGCTTCTCTGCAGGAGTGAGGCTTGATAAATCAAATCAATGCAATGCAGCAAAATATATATAATATCTGTGAGAGAGCCGAAAAACCTGCATCTAAAGTGAGATTTGGGAGCCCCATTTCAAGCAAGGCACCAGTGTGAAACATCAATTTATTAAAGCCAAGGCTAAATATGTATGAGTAAGGGTATGTAAAATTCAGCAACATTTATTGGTGAAGTTGCATGTTGCAGCTGAATATCCCTCACCCCAACATTCACTTCCAAGTATGTTGGAGAACCTATGTAGCCTTCAGTTAGCATCGACAATTGTTTGTATATATTGTGGGCTATTGTGATCCAATAACTCATACCTAGAAGAAGGCAGAATGTGGACATTACTATATAAGATATAGTTCCGATACAGCTTTAGGGAGCCAACAAGAAAATACCACAATTATTTAAAATGTCAAAAACGTTTTATAGGTTTGACACAGTCCACTTCCATCTCATTAAACCTACAGTTTCACAGTTCCTCCACCTATGCATACACCATAGAGGTGGATGAAAAATAGATGGGGGGGGGGGGAAATGTATGCATCAGTGCCAAGAGAGCAATTTAACACAATGCTACAACGCCTCTGAGTGCAGTGTTTGACTTGGCAAAGCAAAACACACATGCACATGTTATAATTGGCCAATGACTGAACACACTGACAGCCATAGCACACATTGTGTCGTATGGAGAAGTTTACTTCTGTTGCCTTTATCTTTATGAGGTTAATCACTGTGCTCTGTGGGAACATGAAGATAACCAGGCCTTCCTCATTCCTCCATAACATCTGTGAGCTTTAAGGGACACAAGCTGCCTTCACAGTTGAGGAAACTAGTGCTAGGTGTACTGTTATCCCAGGACACAAGAAGTTTGAGGTTGTAATTATACAGCAATTTAAATTATAATTTCTCCTGTTGCTTAATTACTAAAGTACAGTGAATATTTACAGAGGGAAACATGGCACAGCTACTAAATGCTAGTGTCTTAATTTGGACAAAAGATTTCACAATTAGGGAGTGTTGGAAAGATTTTTTTCCATGATGCATTGCAATGAGGACATCCATGATTGTCTATTGATGCAGTGACAGCACATAACCAGTTATAAAAAACATTGCTTGTTGATTGTCCAGTTGCCAAAAGCTGCAGCTTCACTGTAGATGTATTAGTTTTGTCCATATACAAGTGTAAAGAAAAGTTCAAATTCAAAATTTAAAACAGGTTACATTCAAGATCATGGATGCAACGGCAACACTGAACAAGTAAAGCAAGACAGCTCCAAACAAGATGGAGTACAAGTCAAAACACAAAGAAGCGCACACAGGTTCAGAAGTGCACTACTTGAATGGTCAGACCAGTGAAGATGCAAAGCCCTAAAATGAGGTTAAAAAAGTCCAAAGTGTATCCAATGTGGATGATTACAAGAACAACATGTATATATTATAGAAATTATTTATCACTGAAACAATGTGAAGATACTGTAGAATTTGGTTTGGTAATCAGTGCAAAACAGCAGCCTGGGGCACAGTTTAAATAAAGCCAGTCAGCAGTCAATAGTTAAAGTGCATTTTAATCTACTCTTTAACTTTGTGATACAAATATTCAAATCAATGGACATTGGTACTGATATGAAAAAACAAACATTCGTAACAACGATCTACACATTGGCCTCCAACACACTTAATTAAATCTAAATTCTTCTCCACTAAATGGGATTTTCTGCTAATTTTCTTAAGACCAGCAGCTCCAACAATGGGATGGGAGAGGGCCAGCAAGAACGACAGAGACCAAAGTTCACATAAACATGTTGAGAGCACTGTTGCTCCCCACAGAGAGCACTGGATGCAGACTGGTCCCAGGGGAGAAAACTTTTCCCATGAAAGTTGCTCAACTCCTACTTTTAAGCTCAAAAAGCCACCAATGGAATTAGTCCTGTTTTGACATGAAGCTGGTCAGAGAAGTTTAGGTACTGCTGTTGAAATAGCTGGAAGCAGAAAGGCCAAATCAACAACTTTAAGGAAATTGATGTTCATTCAGATTCCCTTAATGACACTCCTGACGCCCTTACCATCTGGGAGGACTATGGGTACCTCTGGTGCTACAGCATCTGCAAGGCGTGACCCTGATTCACTTGAGGACGACGATGACTCCCTCTTCCCAGCATGCCTTCTGGAGCTCTTCCTGTCACACATTAGCCCTGCAAAGTCTCCCCAGTTTTTCCTTATTTCCTCACAGCCAGTGACTCATGACCTATCCTGCCCCTGTGAGAGTGCCGGGGGTCAGATCAGCAGCCCCACTCAACCACAGAAACCAGTCAAGTGTTTTCACTGGAAGGATGGTTTCAGTGTCCGTCACTTTGCCTCAGACCGACTTCACAAAGATGCGTCCACGTCCAGGCAAACATAGCACACAGAGCAGCACTGCTCCCCGTTACACTCACACAGATCAATTGGACCCTTGCTTGGTTTGTATCAATATTTATTCTCCACACAAAGTACTCTCTGCCATTCGCTCTCATGTCAACCACACATGCAAACACACACACACACATACACACACACACATACAGAGTAGCTCCATATTGATCTAAACTGGGGCATAATCATCAGGGGGAGGAGTATAAAAGAGTAGTTGGTATATTTGTCCAGCCCAGAGAGAAACTCATACGGAAAACTAGGCCTATGTAAATGACCCGTCAGATAAACTAGATACCATTCAGATGCAACGGAAAATTACCCAAATTAGTGGAGCCATCAGACATGTCACATCTGCAATTTAAAAAATAAAAGTAAGCTGGAGTCACAGAACGGCACAAACCACCAGGAAACATCATCTCCCTGTCCAAATAACACCAGAGACTCTATTTGTAATGCCAATTCTGAATTGATCCTCCAGAAATCAATCTTGCATCCCTCCCTGAGGCTTCATGAACCCCACTCTGACACAGAGACAGAAAGGTTATATTAGGGCAACCTGACCAACATTCGACTGTAAATCGGGCCCAGTGCTACACTGGGAATGATGGTCAATACCTCCATTCCGAATTATAACTCAAAGTGTTAAATATTATAGGTTATTGAATTATCTCCCAGTCATATTTGTACTAGCATCTATTCAAAATGCATGCAGCATTTGCCAACTTGCAACGCTTTATTGTGCTCAGTGCTCATGCACAATGATCTTTAAGTCAAACCTGGAGTGTACCTCTCTGAGATTTTTAACACAGGCACTGTACATGGAGGAAAAAAAACTTTACCAACAGCCACAGCGCATCATCAAATCCTTTACAAATGTGCATATTTTTTCCTCTAGGTTTACACAATTGTAGGAAGATAAAAGGTAACTTCAAAGATTGGCGAACAATCATTTTACTTGGAAATAAAAAAACAAAAAACATTATTTTTTTCAAAGTTTCGCCTATTCTTGACCCTTCATTTCTGTAGCATGGTATCATAAGATGCTTTATTTATTGCAGAGAGCATGTAATTTCAGCAGCACTGTCTGTGAGGCCAAACAACATTATACAAGTAATAACTATAAAAGCACTCGGAGAGCGCAGACTTCCACCAAGGCAGCTCAGTGCCTACAAAATAGCAATAAAAATAGTGATAGCCTCAACGGATTAATCACTTGTTCCCGGTCACATCCAAATCCGTCTGTGACTTTTTGAGTCATGTTGCTAACAGACAGACAAACAAACAAACTCCGGCGAAAAGATATACCTCCTTGGCGGAGGTCAACAACAACACACAAACACAGGGATTCACACTACCAGCCACTCCTGTTCCGCTTGTGATCACTGAACTCAATCCTCACTTTTTGCTGGGCCTGCTGCTAGATTATGCATCTCAGGACTGTTCACAGGCAGCATGTTTGGCTACCTGTGGCAACAACATGGTGAGCTTATCTGAGCAGGCATTTCAACCGTAAGGTAATTGGTAATTAGTGAAGACTTATAACAAAAGCCCCTTTTTACTGGAGACAGGAAGTGATGAGCGATCCAAAATACAAACCTGCCCCCGTTACGCAAACCAGCTGCGTTCAGAGCAGGGGCAGGACATGAACCATTAAGATATTTATAGACGGGAGGGAGTCGCACTTTATGCGTGTTCCATCTCATTATATAGATGAATCCAAAATACATACTGTATCCATCCAGCCTCTATGACTGGTTGTGAGGACATGTTAAATATCTGCCCGTTTTTAAGTGTGAACACTTAAATCAGACATACAAGAACAGCACTACTTGAAAAATTCAAAGTCCGTGAATGTTTGCATTGGTTCATCACTCCACTGTGTAAACAGTTAAAAGCTAAAAGTGCTAAAATGCTTTGTTTGAACAGTAACTGGAAAACAAAAGGTAACAAAGCAGAGACAAACTGCTGCATGAGTGCACTTGTATCAGTGGATATATACGCATTTACACACACATATCTCAGTTACTGGCCTAACGTACCTATGTCTGCAAGTTTGAAAAAAATCTCCACCAAAGCCAAGACACTCAAATCACCAGGTCATGAGATTACCGCAGTGACAAATAAATAAAACTTGGTTATACATATGAACTTGAGCACAACTTGCCAAGCTATGCTTGTGGGCCACAGCATTAACCACAACTCCACCGCTAACCCATGTTCCTGACCAACTTCACACTGAAAACTCACTCCAGTAGCAAGCCTTTAGCTCCTCCTGTGGTTGGTCATGTCTGCCTTCTCCACAGCCTGTGTCCCCTAAACAAGGCCCAGTCCGATGAAACAGCCTTCCTGCCAGTCTGTGAATAACAGACATCATAAAAGGCTGGAGGAAGCCAGCTGACAGTCTGTGTAGAGTGACAACACTGCAGTATGTCCGGATGGATTAACGAACAGCAAAATCCAGAATATGTGATATCAACAGCGTGGTCTGGGACTAAACTTAATACTATCCTGGCTGCCTGAGTTTATCCCAAACAAAGGCAATGAACAACGGTGCTCAGCCTGGGCTGGACCTTCCTGCTCCTTCACTTCCTGCTTCAGTTCACAGTGTCTGTCCGCCCTGCTTCTTCCTGTGGGCCAGAAAGCAGCTCTTTATAATGGAGTGGAAGCTCTCCGCTCGTCTTCGGCTGCCTGGAAAGTTCAGAGGAAAGAGACCCTGCATGCTCGAATTACCTCTCGACACTTTTTCCGTTTTCTGTAGAAATCAAAACCAGCAGCCATGTTGAAATGAATCCCTAGATGCTCTGTGGAAAATTTCACTCCTGAGTTAGGCCCTGGATCCCTGGTCTGAATTTGTCTCCAAGGATCAGGTTGGGTCCGGAGTGATGTAAAGCAAACCCAAAGCAGTATTACCTCCTATGGTTTAGCTTGCAATCTAGAGATTGCTAAACTTCCACAACCCCCAAAACATAAAAAAACGACTTTGAGTCACAACACCTGAAGACACAGTCCATGTTACGGGAGTTACCAGTGATGGGTTAAAATTACAGAGGGACTGACGGCCATTCTTCACACCTACTCTCTAGCAGCAGCAAGGAGCTGAAACTCATTTTGCAGATACCTGTTCAAACTTTGCACACTTGCGCGTTACTTATAGTGTCATGGATAAAAACACAGAACTGTGGTCTCACTAGTCTTCTCTGAGGCCAGTGGTCCAGATTGGAGGAAGGCAACCCTAATGCTTGGATTCAAATTGACAATTAAGTTATCTATCCGTTTGTTTCCCCAAGTAGAACAATGAGGTTCATTCTTTTTTTTCCTTTTTTTAAAGTGCCAGGAATAATATAATATGGTGGTTAACAAGCTCAACAACAAAACATGTAAAAAGCTGTAGGGAGCAAAAGCATGCAAAATGATTTGCGACACCACAGCATCCCTTGCTGCCCAACACGCACATCAACATTTCCACACGTGTACTCCGTGACACATACAAGTGTCCTTGTTCTAAATGCTGCTCATCACATGATGTTCAAGAGACTCCTCTACTCCTAGTTTGTGCCTGAAGAGGATTGCCCTCGTGCATCATATGACCCTGTCCTGAGTGTTTTTCTTCACTGATAACAACCAACTCCCCTCAGTTCAGTAACCGTCAAACTCTCAGCTTTCCGGTCAACATTAGATTTGATAAGACAAGGTGAAACGTTTCATATGGGTGTGCTTGTATTCTTCATTGAAAGAAGTACATGGGTGTACTTTTCACACCCACTTTTTGTATTTTTCATTCAAATTACTGCATTACTTAAAGATACAGTGGATAATATTTAGGAGGGTTTATATGCAGAAGTTGAATAGCCATATGTATTTTTCGTGCTTTTAAGAAGCAGCTTACTTAAAGACAACCAACATTCTTTCTGGCATGCAACTGAAGATCCCTAACTCTCTTGGGAAAGAACGGGATGAGCAGATTATTCCCTCATTAGTTACAATCTGCAGTCTCACCCTTAGATGTTACCAATTCTTACACACTGGACCTTTAAAAATAGAGGTCCAGAGACATGGGTTTCTTCTTTATGATAAAATGGTTTAATGGTTACAAATGATACACAATTCTGCTTAACATAATTGAGCAACACTTGTGTTGCTCAATTCACAATCTGTAAATGCTGCCTTCATATCTATTTTACAAATACATTTTGGATGAAATTGGTTCAAATGCATTTGTTAAGGTTAGTAATAGATAAATGTAATAACATTTTAATGTTTTTACATCAACAACTCCACGCCAGGGTTCAGAGTTTGCACAGTTCCTGCACTCATTCACTACCGTTTGCTCTGAGGGTGAAAAAAACAAACCACAAAGAAACCTGTGACTGTTGTACAAGGCCTGTTTCTGTCATCCTCATTGGCACCTCCAGACATAACCTACGGCTCTTCATCACGAGCTTTTCACACAGAATGGGCGAGGAAAAATAATTTAACATACTCCACAGTGAGACAGTTGGCCTGAAGTTTACACAGCATGTGGACATACACGGCCACATGTGTCTTTCGCCTGAAGTTGACAGTACCACAATGTTTTGCCGCTTGACAATCTGAAATGTGGCGTTTCTGTGGCAGAATCTCTGGGTCTTGGTTTATTGCATCTGTATAATAAGCTGCACTTGGAAACAGGAAATGAATACAACTCAGACCCATCGACATGATACAGCCAACTGCTAATGCTGTAGCTGCGGGTAAAGGCTACTCACCGCTCTCCATCTCATTGCCCTTCTTTGCGGTGGGCGTGTTGCCCATGATGGCAGCAGGCCGATAGTGGACTCCCTGGGTTCGGGCTGAGTTTTCCTTCACAAGTCGTAGAGTGCTGCTATACCTCCTCTTACCGCAGTCGACGTGTTCACAAGCTGGCTACTAGCTAACAGCTATCATTATTAAATAATTATAGTGAGTAACTGTGCGCGTCTTCAAACACCTTCGCACAACGGATCCGGGAACACTCGAGACGAGCGAGTGTCTTATCCAAGTCCGCAGCTAAAACTAACGCTTAGAGTTAGCTAGTCTAGCACGGCGGCTAACACTAGCAGAGATGGACAGTGAATGTTAGCTTAATAGCTTTAGCCTGTCAATTTCCAAGCGAGAGTCTGCAAGTTGAGACGACGCTCGACTGTCCTTTATTCCCAGACGAGGCTTGTTTTATCTAGCATCCACTCAGAACCATTGGACAGACCGTCGAAAGCCGTTTTCCGTCTGTCAAACGAGCAGGCTATCGTTAGCTGTTAGCGTCCCTCGCAGTCGTATCCTGGCCTGACCTACCTAGGTGCTATCTCTATGTAGGCAGGCCTCCTTCAGTTGAGGCCAGGATAACAAAAAGTGGTGCCAGGGTTATTCGCACTTTCCCCCGATGGTTGTTTCAAAGGGATGCCCCTCCATTCATTCCTAATCCAGCCGTCAAGTGCAGTGGTACCGATCACCTGATAGTCGATTACTAAAATCAACAGACCCTTCCATTAATCTTCAGACCGCAAGGGAAACTCCAGTCATCCATCCAGCGGGTCCCGCCTCTGGCTCGCTCTGATTTGTTACATACGCAGACATTTGCGTGACAGTGGCTGCAAGTCGAGCGCTGATTGGTTGAGCGTCAACCCATCCAGCCATTGCATTGATGCGATTCGTCAGTTAACATTGCTTTGTCCCGCCTCCCGGACTTGCTAGTAACCTATACGCCCAAAACGTTTTTTTTCCTGAAAATGTAATTTTATTGTATTGCAATATATTAATATTGTATTTATCCAACTGGGTTCCATGCGAAATCGAAAACAACACGGATAGCTTGTAAGTGTCAACCAATTTGAAGCATAAGCATTTTCAAAACAAGTTTCACGTAGCCTACCCACCCCTTTTTATCCAACTCATCTGTGATTGGGTGTGACGTTAACACAGGCTATCTTTAGTAAAATGTAAAAATATAAGACAACACTTACTGATATTTGTGGTAGAGTTGAAAAATAAAAATGTTGGACAGAGTAAAGACAAAGTGGTTCAAATTAAGTAAAACATTGTTCACCATCACAGACCAATAACAAATACAATGTTATTTTATTTGGAACATAAAATAGCAAACACAACATGGGATACATAGCCCATTCATACCTGGGAAGAGGTTCTAAGTGCATAAAGAATTTGAAGACAAATATGATGGCAGATCATGGCATTTTACTTCAGCAACACAGCAATTTATTTGCCGATTGCTTCAGTGCTGAAATCCTCCTAAATTGGTACAAATCCATTTTCCACCAACAAAAAAGGAAGGACAATCACAACACAGCTTTCTGCTCTATTTCAGTTCGGTGGCTTTTAATTTTTTGTAGCCGTTTTTCTCCTGTGAGTTTAACTATTACAATATTGCTTTCAGCTTCGTGGAAAGGAATCCTCCAGCTCTTAGTCATGAATATTCCTTTGAGATGTTCCTTGAAACAAACACTCATCTGAAACCCAAGGTGAGAGTTCATCTGTGACAACAAGCCTTGGTGAACTTAATGCAGCTGTAAAGCAAACATGTTTGTACATCCACACGAGAATGTCCACAGGCGTACTTTGTTAGCAAGGTCTCATGCCGTTTTGTCACCTTTCTGGTCACTTCATCTTCCGGGTCATCTCTATAGGCAGTCCATGGAGTTATCTGGAAGTATCCCCATGGGTGGAGCCTTACCTTGAAGACAGGATGGGGGGAGCATGGAGTTTGATGAAGGGTCCACATTTTCAGAGTCTTCCATTCTCTCTGCACAACCTTCCCAGTTTATATGGAACCTGGTAACGCGTGGGTTCGATGCCAGGATATTTCTCTGAAGCTGAAGAGGGAAAAATGGAAATAGATATTAATATTATGGAGACAAATCAGAGTGATATGCAGATATATCTAATGTTTCCATGATCTTTATAATTAACTATAAATTGAAAGTTAAGTTTTGAACTCGACTACTGTGTTTGTACAAGTGTGACTCAGACTAACAAATGCTGTGGAACATGCTGTATTTGAAACCTTGAATGTTAATTTAATAATTTTCCTCTAGCTATTGAGTCATTTTGCGAATGTGTATCTTGCCACCATCACTTAACAATACATCTGTTATCTGTGATAAACTAGTGACACGTTCTAATCATAATATAACATTTTAGATGATGCCAAGCTTCACTTGCTGTCTTAGAGTTATCACCAATGATCACAGTTCATTCAGCTGTAAATCATCAAAATAACTATACTATCTGACATGAAACTACACTTTTGCAACTGCCATCACTGTTAATCCCTGATGCTGATCTTTTCTTTTGCACCTGTACATGAAAGGTTTCAATCCAAAGGTCAGCTGCCTTAAAAATGTTACACCTACAAACAAAATCCTCATCATCCATCCTAATACAGCAAAAATCACAGTGGCTTATTAATGAAGTTACCAACTGAATTAGGAAAATTGCTGGGAGTTTAAAAAAACACTTAGTTGGTCTAGTAATCTGATGTTATTAATCTTTTATGATCAATTCATTTTATCATTCTCATCATACATAATGTACATACTTAAACCTTCAAACAAATATACTGAGTCAGACCTGTGTGTAGTCTGGCTTGATAGGTGGATTTTCACGGAGCTCTGGATCGGTGTATTCATTGTTCACATAGTAACCAATGCGGATAAACTCCTGGCTACGATATGTGCAGGTGATCAGCACCACAGTTACACCTACGGCATCACTCTCAGGGATCAAGCCAGTGTTTGGGGCATCGGCCTGTTGGAAGAAAAACAACATTGAAGAAAGGAGTAAAAAGATTGTGGAAATCATTAATTTTAATCTGTTTTTATATATACAATTGCATCTCATTGTTCGCCCTGACTCATACTTTCACAGGGTACAATGATATGTGTCTATACTATAACTCAGGAATTGGCTTAAACATTAGGGGTGATGGTCTGCAGCAGTATTGCAGTAAAAGCTGAATCAGGTTGATTCAGGTTTTTACTCAACTCGTCATCAAAAACTGAGTGGCCACATTCTTGATGTGAGCCATCTCATCATGTTTTATAGCTGGATAAACAACCAACCACAACATGATAAGTGATAACTGTGAAGCTGCATTATCACCTGGGCAGATGAGTAGTAGACAGGACAGCAAAATTAGTTGCAGTCTACAGGTTGTTTGGGGGATGTAAACGAGGTGTCAGTTTGATATATCTGATATCTGAAAATGATCAGTAAATAACTAAAAAGCTATCTAGAAGACAAAATTAGTGTTGAAGGCATAATAGAACATTGCCAATGAAAATTAAACTTCCACAAGCAGCTTTTCAGTTCTTTGTCCTAACAGAAACATACCTGAAATACAAACATATGTCTCCCAGCAGGTACAGGGCCCACCAGGACTGAGTCAAGGACTTGGTCATATTCTTCACTCTCTGCTGAACCAACATAGATGATTTTCCATTCTAGGTCTATGGGGGGAAAAAGAAAAGTAAAATTAAGTTAGGATTTATCATTAAATTCAGAAATACAGATTAATTCGTAGACATATCTTGATCAAGCATCTTTCTTCTCATTTTAAACCATTACTCCAAGTCCTTCATACCTTCTGCTATTGGACTGCTAAACACGGGTAGGGGTCATCTATTTAAATGAGGTTTGTGGCATGAGTGCTTATAAATCGGATCAGTTTAAAAACTACAAATCTGTATATGCAGTTCACTAATGGCTGGGTGCAAGACCTTCACATCTTGAAACGACTGAGAGTGCAACGTAAACAACTCAGACAGCACCAAAAATGGGAGACACATCCATTATGCAACGTCACACAATCCCATTTCTTATTTATTTATTTTGCTCAATGAAGAAAATGTATATCTACGTCTGCTGACATGAGTAGGTAAACAATTATGTTTATTTCACTTGGGCACAGGGGAAAATTTATCGGTTTTAGTTATCGGCCCAAGCACTCCTGATATATCAGCACAAGTCCAACATTGTGCATTCTTAAGTAGAAACAGCAGTAGCTGTGGGCAATAATTTTCTGTTACAATATTCTGTTACTTTTCTGTTTTTTTTCAAATGTAAACGGTTTGAAGAGGACCTGAGAGGGTGAACTGAAGCTCATTTTTTTTTGCAGAGTTGTGTGAAGTAATGTGTAGTATCTCTTCCTTATTATTATTAGTGTTACTATTATTTATTTACTTTATTATTACCTTTACTTATTTACCATTTATTTATATAATGGTCATCTGAGCAAGGGGGAGGATAGGTTGTTTATTTATTTAATTATTTCACTTTTCACATTTCACTGTTGTTTATTTCTTATCCGAGCATAATGTATACACCTTGGAAATGAGTGTAGTGTGTTTCCAGTATTGGAGAGATGTTTTTCCTACATGTTTTTTTCTCAATAAAAACATTTGGGTAAAGTAAACGTTTATCAGAACACAGACGTTGACATTGTTCACGGTGTAGTTTGAATTAGCTTATACGTTTAAAAGTTTCACTGGACTGAACGAGTATGAGAACCTTGACAAGTTACTTTTACGGTCCATTTTAGACCTCCAGACTTTGTTTTGACGTTAGCCAACTAAGCTAATGGCCGTTAGCAATGTTAGACAGACTGCTCAGACAATCAGTAAACACTCTGCGACGGTGCCTACCTTCAGGAAGGTCCTCCATGCACTCAAAGGTTATTTCAAACTGAAAGGGGCTTCCAAACGGACTCGGGTTGTCCAAGACAGCCACATTCAACACCTGCACCTTCGCCATTGTTGCTGGAGCGCTGTTGCTAAAACGAGGCTAGCAAAAAAAAAATCCAACGGCAAACGTTTAAACCACTTTCCCGGGGAATGTTTTAAAAGCAACACTGCCTCCAACAAAGAGCCTCCCAAACATGTTGGGTTTAACCAAATACGAGGCTTTGAAAAAAAAGAAAGGAAGAAAAAAACAACAAACGGCTGAATGGACACGATTTGCTTTACTTGATACGCTTTGCGAACAGCTTTGTTACGAGTTTAGGAACACTCAGCTCTCCCGCCGCGTACTCGCTTTACCGCGCGTACGGCAAGCCGTAAGTTCGAGAGCGAAGAAGAGCTGACTCCGTCACAGGAAACAATGCACAGCGTCTTTATCGCCCCCGTGTGGTCATATACAAGATAGATAGATAGATACAAGATAGATAGATAGATAGATAGATAGATAGATAGATAGATAGATAGATAGATAGATAGATAGATAGATAGATAGATAGATAGATAGATAGATAGATAGATAGATAGATAGATAGATAGATAGATAGATAGATAGATAGATATTTTTTATGATATTGTATGGTGTGCAATACGTAGTTGTTCATAGTATTTTAGTTATAGTACTGTCATGATTCACACCACACGTGTTATTGCCTTTAAAGACATACCGCGATTGTCTACATTTACAGTGAACTCGTCGAGTGACTGTGAATCACACATCAGAAATGTGTCACATCACTAAATATTAGCGCCAGGTCAGTGGAAAAACTTTGTGAAAACCACAGATTTGGGAGTCTGAGAAGAAGGGGGAGGTTGTTTGAGGATTAGAGACTGCAGTGGATCAGCTGGCTGCCCCGAATTCATCATTCAAATATCCCAGGAATGTTGATATGCCTTTTCATGTTGGGAAACATGAAACCTGATGGGGGCGCTCTTTCATGCCACCACCTCCAACCACCACTATTATCCAACAGGTTGCTAGGTGAACAGAGGAGGAACTTAACGGCAGGTTCAGGTTGGAGTGAGCAAGTGCGAGTATAACCTGTCATCACACTTTAACCTGCTGCTGTTACTACTGCAGCTGCTGCCGCTGAGGAAATACCACTTTAATCCAACTTTGACATAGACTGACTCTGTTATTCTACAAGCTCTGAAGGTGTTTAGTTGTGAGGAGTATTTTTCTAAAGCAGCAGCAGAAATTGGGCTCTGATCTGCTTCACTGACCTTCCCTGCGTTTTTTTTCTTCCTTCGACTCTGTACAAAGAAGGATCTGTTGTGTTGCTGCTGCTGCTGCTGCTGCAGGTGGATAACTGCGCTCAGGTAATGTAACCCGAAACTGAACCATGTGACCAATGGCGATTTGAAGAGCAGTAGAGAGAAGAAGAAGAAGAAAAAAAAAGCTGCTTTACATAAAACACCAACAGGTGTGCTGCACAGGCTGATAGTGGAGGATCTTTTCCTGTTTATGTTATGCCTGAAACCACCATTTTTCCTCAGGTTGACTAAACCATGACAAGGTGAGGCGGAAGCCGTGAAGAAGAGTCGAACCTGCTCCGTGTTTCCAGTTTGACTGTGACCACCTGTGAACAGCTGGATCAAGGGTGAGTCACCTGTGAAGCATATTACAATGTAACCACGTTGTTGTTATTGTTGTTGCTGCAAGTGAAAAGAAAGAGGATAACACTTTTAAAGTTGTACTTTAAACATATGATCTATGAATAGCTGTATTTGTTCCTGTGGTCTGAGCAGGTTTTTATGATTCAGCACCAGGCTGACTGACTGACTGACTGACTGTGTGACTCACTGCTTCTTATTATACCAGAGCTTCACAGAAAGGTTTCATGCTCCTAAAAATCATGCAAATCCTCCAATGGCTCATGGCCAGATAGATAACAAAAAAAAAGATAATAACTTTGATAACTTTGAATTTAGTCCCTCTGTATAGATGTGTATACGTGTGTAATGCTCATTTCCCAGCATTAAAGTATGTTAATTAGGACCAAATACTCTGGAATAGTGTCAAATCTCTTAGTGTAACTTTAAATCACCCCCTCTTCTTCTTTGCTTTCACTTCAAGATAAGACAAATAAACTTGTTTTACTTTTATGTTTTTATTGAGTTTATGTTTTGTACCTTGTTGCTATGCCTTTACCTGTGTTAAGCACTTTGGTTGTTTTTAAATGTGCTCTAGAAATAAAGTTGACACTATTCCGGGGTAATCTTGGTCCTATGTTGAATTAATTTTACTGTCATTGTTATTATTATTATGTTATTATCAAAATAATATTTTTATTTTCATATGATGTGGTTAGGATTAGGTGAATTGGTCACTCTAAATTGACCGTAGGTGTGAGAGTGTGAGTGAATGGTTGTTTGTCTCTATATGTGGCCCTGCGATGGACTGGTGAACTGTCCAGGGTGTACCCCGCCTATCGCCCAATCTCAGCTGAGATAGGCACAGCACCCCCAGCGACCCTCTGGTGGAGGATAAAGCGGTAGATAATGGATGGATGGATGGATGATGTGGTAACAGATAAATGTTAACAGTGTGAATATCAAAGACTATACCCAGACAGTGGGCTGTGGCCCTGGTTCTCTACCAGAGTCGATTTCAACATATGAAATTCCTGTGTCTTCATCAGTTCAAGGAGGAAGACGCTACATTGTACCAGATGAAAATGGGGGCAAGCTGATGCCCTGAAGCTGCAGGGGCTGCAGTCTGCAGCTTACTCGTCCCCGCTGGCCAGGGGCAAAGATGGCAGCAGAAGCGGCGTCGTCGGCAGCAGCATGTCCGGATGTGCTGGCCCTTCTAAGAGCTGTGGTCGGGAGTGTTTTACTGCTCCTGCTGAGCACTGATCCGGTGTGGGGTGAGTCAGAAACCATGTCTTCATCCTCAGCACTCAGATAAAGTGTTCCTCTGACCACACCCACACACACACACACAAACACACACTAGTAAATCTCGTAATGATAAATATAAAGACGTTCCAGAGCAAATCTGAAACATGCACAGGCTTGTCAGCAAGAGCTGAAGTAAGAGATGAATTGTGGCAACTCTGTGCTTTTCATTTTGAAACAAAAATATTTACAAAATCTTATTTGGTTGCTCAACGATCAGAGCCTCTTTTTTTTATTCCCACTCTGCACCGCAGACCTCTGCCTCAATAATGGAATCACTTAATAAAACCACATAATGAAAACACAGTGTGTTCATTCAGGTGCTTTCGGCAGGTGCACAACTTTCAGTAATATGTAGTAAACATTGTCATGCGCCTTTGATCGCCAACTGAAGCATGTTTCAACAAGTCTAACTGTGCATGTGTGTGTGTGTGTGTATGTGTGTGTGAGAGTGACAGAGAGAGGGAAATGAAAGAGTTGGGATGACTCACATTGCTTCGGGACATAATGCAAATTTAACAATTAAATCCCATGTTTGTCAATGTTAATTTTGTGGCAGTGGTGACAAATAAAGTAAAGATTGGCCACTGTTTAGATTATTACTATTAGTAAATTAAATTGGCTCCCTGAGGACGACACTAACCCTCTACAGCAAAGGTATTAATCAGCAGCTGAATAAACGGTACCATCGAATTCTATATCCATCGTCCATCCATCTTCTACCGCTTTATCCTCCACATGATGATGGCAGGGGGTGCTGGTGCCAATCCCAGCAGATGTAGTGCAATAGGCGGGTTACACCCTGGACGGATTGCCAGTCCATCCACTCTCACGCTGCGGTGAAATGGCACTCTCAGATATAAGGGTTCCAAAAGGGTCCTTCTACAAGGGCTGAGGTTCTACCTGGAACCTTTTGCTTCTGAAGAACCCTTTCCCAAAGAAAGGCTTTTTCAATGGTTCTTGGTAACACTAATGGTTCCAGTAAGAACCATTTTGATCCAGAGAACCCTTTAAAACCCCTTTCCCCTTTAAAAGAGTTTTAAAAGGGTTCTTGGTGGAATGCTCCAAAAGGGTTCCAGGTTCTCTAAAAAAGGTTCTCCTATGAGGACAAGCCAAATAACCTTATATGGTTCTACCTGTCACTTTTATTTCTAAGAGTGTAGAGTGTAATTTTTCGTGTTTGAAAATATATCATTTAAAAAGTCAGTATACAGCCCAGCTCTATGGTGAAATTCACCAAGCTCAAGAGTAATGCTGAACTGAGGTCAGTTAAAAAACATCAACAAACATCAAAAGTCATCAGAAAATCTGTTTTTATCGTGGTTTGTTACAGAGACAGCACGTCCAGCAACAGTTACACAGTGTTGCATTAAGACAGGCTCTGTGTTCTATGAGGGAGAGTTTTAGCAGACATTATCAGTCACTGAATACTTTTTATTCCCCCGACCATGATAATAAAAAGAACAAAAAGAAGACAAGCAAAAAAGAAGGAAAGAAAAACACAGAACATTGTAATAAATCATTTCCTTCAAATCCTTGTGTGCAGGCAGAAGTAAGAACTTTTGGTGGCCTTACCTTACTGTTTACTTTACTGTTTTTATGTTTATACAATGACCTGTTTTGCTTAATATGATACATGTCCCGCAATCTATGTCAATATTAAATTGAAGACACTAATAATACATGCACCCAAACAGGAACAAACAAATCATCATATTTCCATCCTGTATTTGTTTAGTATCTTATATCGAAGGAAATTGGATTATTATTCCACGTGATTTCATTTCATCTGCTGAGGTTATTCCATAAATTCGAGACAACAGTATTTAGTCTTTGTTTGTTTTTAAACATTCAAATTCCTTGTTAACCATATTTGCTTTCCCTCAACTGAAGCAACCCCCTGGATGAATGACTTTGTGCATGAGTTGTGCTTTTTTTTTTTTTTTTGTAAAGTCAACTAGATCTTTGTATTTGAGCGTTTTCAGTTTGATAAAGAGTTGGTTAGTCTGTACTGGATCTGTATATTAGTTAGTTTTATATGATGTTCCCTCATTCTTCCACAGCAGTGCAACTTACTTTTTCTAATATGACTTTTTGAGCATGAATGTTTCCCCTCTTGTCCTGTCTCCCCCCTCCCCCACCTGTTATCAGGTTGTACTTTTGCCCTTGTAAAGTTTACTATTTGCCACCAGTGAATGATTGACTCAGGAAATGCAATCAGGCTTGATTTGAAATGTGTGTCTCTCTCTGTAAAGTAATGCTGAACACAAACAAACACAACAACAGGGCATCGGAGGGTTGTTGTTTTTTTTCTTCTTCCCTCCTCTCCACATTATGATCCAGTGTGTGCTTTGACTCAGCTGACTCTGTAGCTGCAGTGTACTGTACATTCCTGAACTTCTCCCCCGCCGCGGTCAGTCATCGGTCTCCTGCTCAAGTGGTCACTGTGTAGTTTCATGATGTCACTTTGTAATCACATGGCCGCTCATGGATAAAATACGTGGGAACAGCATTAGTACTGGTAGGATATCTGCAACCTTGAAAGTACGTCTCTCTCCACACCTGCTGTGTGTGTCGAAATAAGGTCACCACAAAGATATGATTAAAAGATACAGTTGTTTAAGGTCAAAGTAGGTGTTTTTGTTTGATTGTTTAGCCATTAGTGGAGAGTGATTTCCTCTGTTTTTACATTTAAAGGTCCCATATCAACTTTTTAATCATTTAAATCCTTATATTTGGGACTCTGGAGATCCTAGCAGTCGGCAAAGTGTGAAAAAGATGACTCACTCATGTTTTTGTGGTCCTCCTCAGTCTAAGTACAGGAGATTAAACACATGATGTTGACTTACGCACACATTGGGACGTCACAATGCGCTAAATTCCTGGAATTGTTGTCTCGCGGAGCTCCGCTTTGTGCGTTAAACATGCGAGAGTGCTGGAGAGGGCAACGGTATCCGAAAACCGGAAGTCCGCTAAGTCTGCGAAAAGTTCTATTCTTGGCTCCACAGTGCAGCACAGAGTCCTACACAAACTTCCAGCCTCAGAGGATTTATCTGTCCAGTGGATACATGTTATATATGACTGCAATGTGCCTGCAAATGATCACTTTTCCAAATGCTAACTGCTGTTAGCTCCCAGTAGCTAATGTCATTTCCTGTCTCTTAAGTTTCGTTTGACTTTTTTTTTTAAGGTGGACCTTTAAGGTGGACCTAAAGAGATACTACTAAACAAAGCATTCTGTGTTCTTCGGTATTTTGACCAAAGCATGTCACAGACATGTTCATTAGGACACCAACTAGTTAATGAGAAATAGGGTATAATATGACCCCTTTCAACAATGCTTTCTGTAAGGATAACACTGTATGCACACTCTTAGCAGGTGGAAAGAAATAACTTGGCCTTGTCGGAGTTAACAAAATCCACTTACTGGTGCCTCTGAAGTTTACTAATTAACAAACTGCAGGTCAGTGTTTAATCCGGCACTATTAACCAGACACGTGTCAGCAAAAATGTGGGCATATTTCTTTAAACTCATCCTTCTAAGACTGATAGAATCCAGACGCTCACACATTAGTTTGTATGAACACTAAAAACCTTTAAAACAACTAGTTGAAGAGGTACTGCAGAGGATATTTAATGGTTAACATCAAAGGCTGTGTTATCTTAAAATGTGATAAACATCATGACCACAAAAGTCTCTGCTCTTTTTTTTTTTTACAGGGAATAGCACCACCCCAGCAAGTAACACCACCTCCAATGAAAATGTGAGTGAGAAAAACTTCAGTGAATAATAACAAAAGAAAAATATCAAGCACTTTCACCAAATTGATCCCTGTGCTGTTTCTGTTTTACCATTTTTTTTTTTCAAGGGTACAAATATTGCGGCCATTGTGGCCCCCACTGTCACGCTGGGTGTCCTGCTCATAATCCTGGCTGTCCTCGGCTGGCTCTTCTGCATGGTGAAAAAGAAGAGGCAGACTGAAGGGACGTACATGCCCAGCGCTGAGGAACAGTCCGGCACACACAGCGCGGCTGCACCGGACGCACTGAAGCTACCGAAGGAGGAGAGGCTCATCTGAGATACACTGTGGTCCCTCGTGTTCAAACAAAAATGTGCACAGCAGTCTCTCGTCTTTGAGCTGATCGAAGAAAGAGAAAGAGTCTCTCAGGACTGAGAGGACAGAGTGCCAAGTCTGAGGCGCCTTAAACTGCTTCATGTGTGGTTCCGCGAGGAGAAGCAGCTGGATGCAACTTCCAGTGGATTTTAATACAGTCCAACATTTCAATTAGGTTTTCTAATTTCTTCTGCACAAGTGAAACTGAAATGACAGTATTTTATCCCCTGTAATAATTGTAGTTTTCACACACGTTCCTGTTTTAGCTACACCTCGATGATTTGAATCTTCACTGTTCCTTTGCCTCAAATGATTTTTTTTTTTTTTTGCCACAGAGAGTCCTGAGAAGTTCACACCGGGAAAATATACCCGGGAAAATATACCCAGCAAACACAAACCAGCTGTTTACACTTTTTGACTAACAAATGTTAAGCTTAAGTCATTTCATCTGATCAACAGTGCAGCGATCGAGCGGAGATGTTTTACACTGTCTGTCACAACATATTTATTAATGTTTATGTCATGTTTGAGTAATTAAACGTCACAGCATTTTACCGAGATCTTGTGGGCCACATTGTGTATAGGATCATTTGCATGGTATGCAGTTAAAATTAGATTAAGGGTATGGAGTAGTGGAATATGTGTTTATTTATTTATTTCAAACATGTAATGCCACACTCATGTTTGAAATGGGGTAGGAAGAAGTATTAACTTATTTAATCCTACCCCTTGATCTTGAATTATATTCTCTCTTGGACCCCTATATATATTATATTATATATATATATATATATATATATATATATATATAAATTGTTGTCTATATCACTTTATTAACATATTACAAATATAGACGACCATTCACAGTTGACATATAAATAATTATCTGGATTATATTTCTAACATATACTATTCACAGCAATAAAACATGATCTATATTAGATCATACTGCACATGGAGAGGACTATTCACAGCAGTAATTACAGTTTACAGAATACAGATTAATACACATTTGTTTTTCACCTAACCATATTCCTGTACCTTGTAAAAATAACCCACCATATAGTTCCTTTAAATTGGATTAGGTTCCAGCTTTGTTTTAATTCCACATTTGGCTTGTTCCATAATTTTACACCACAGACTGAAATATAAGACTTTAAATAGTTAAGGCAGCTCTGAGAAAAAGTGTAAACAGGGTCGTCCTCAGGCATCGGTGCAGGGAATGTTTTAGGATGATAAAAAGTGCAACGCAGATAAGCACCGAGAGTGAAAAGTTCAGGCCCTCAGAGCACCTGAGGAAATCACTGCAACAGTGAAGCCATTGTTTCATGACTTTAATGAAGAAATGTTAAGTTTGTCTGATCTTTTACGTACAGGCCTTTAATCACTTAATCTCAGTATTTGGAACTATAGACAAAAGGCCACATACTTTTACACCAACTTATCCCTTTTTATACATACTGTAGTTTTCTGTCAGTAGCTTTGCACATATTAGATGTGAACATACATTTGCTATGCTTATTATACATGAATATATATTACATTACATCATATCAAGTTGATTTTTAAAGTCAGAAGTGAAATTTCCCACTTTAAATTATAGAGGACATCAAGGCAGGATTTAGTTTTTCAAAGAGGACAGTCCTCTTCCAAAGTGTCCATATGGTGATTTGTATCTGGATTACCAGCAAAATCGAATCATTTCTCACATGGCTGTATCTCCAGAAAATAAAAATGCATCCTTATTGGGTTGTGATGCTTTTATCTAGATGTCTTTCATGCACAGAGTTCTGAAGAACAACTTTCACATTCAGTGAGACGCCTCACTGATAAGACATTTATCTGTCATTGCGCTGATTGGGAGAGAAGAAGTAGTGTTGATATGAACAGGAAAAAAAGAAAGTTCTTTATCAGGACAGCTATAAAACTTTTTTTTTTTTACTGTGAGCTGTTGTAATAATTGTATTTATGGCACATCAGTGTCCTACCACGTGTTTCTTTACTTAGTATGTGACCCATATTTCAAGCTGCACTGCATACCTTTGTTTACGAACTAGGTCGGCATGATTAGCACCTATGTCCTGCTTCATGTGACTGTTTTTATTTCCTCTTTTCGGATCGTTCACTTCTCACAGAACGTAACACATTAACGACTATTCTGCATTTGAATCAAACATAATGTTTGCGTTGTGACCCTTAGAAGGTTGTGAATCACCTACCACGTGATGCCTGGTAATGTCAGAGTACACAGGAAAACAAATCAATAAAAATATAGTTATTTAATAAAAACTCGAGACGTAGTGAAAGTAGTGAGACTTTTTAATCATTCTCCATTTTCAGGGCTTCGCAGTTGCAGTTGCTGTTGAGTTTGGCAAAGCAATGACACCACAGATGGAAGGATGCAAATGATTTAGTGCAGTTACAACATAGAAAAAACGTCTTTAACCAAGAACTTCACTAGTATCTCTTAACACCAATGTCTAACACTAGAGCAACAGCGATCTAGATGGTGACTGTTTTTCAGTGTGATGAAATGGATGAGGTGAAAGGACTTTTGGCAGATGGGTGGACGGAGGGTTTAGGCGACTTCCTCCTCTCCTTCTTCTTCAAACTCGCCCTCCTCGGCGGTGGCGTCCTGGTACTGCTGGTACTCCGACACCAGGTCGTTCATGTTGCTCTCAGCCTCGGTGAACTCCATCTCATCCATGCCCTCGCCTGTGTACCAGTGAAGAAAGGCCTTGCGACGGAACATGGCGGTGAACTGCTCAGAGATGCGCTTGAACAGCTCCTGGATGGCTGTGCTGTTGCCGATGAACGTGGCGGCCATTTTGAGACCGCGTGGTGGGATGTCACAGACCGCTGTCTTCACATTGTTTGGGATCCATTCGACAAAGTAGCTGCTGTTCTTGTTCTGCACGTTCAACATCTGCTCATCCACCTCTTTCATGGACATGCGGCCCCTGAACACGGCGGCCACAGTGAGGTAGCGGCCATGACGGGGGTCACAGGCAGCCATCATGTTTTTGGCATCGAACATCTGCTGGGTGAGCTCTGGCACAGACAGGGCACGATACTGCTGGCTCCCTCTGCTGGTGAGGGGGGCAAAGCCCGGCATGAAGAAGTGAAGACGGGGGAACGGCACCATGTTCACTGCTAATTTACGGAGATCGGCGTTGAGCTGCCCGGGGAAACGCAGACAGGTGGTCACACCACTCATGGTGGCGGACACCAAGTGGTTGAGATCTCCATAGGTGGGGGTGGTGAGTTTGAGTGTGCGGAAGCAGATATCATAGAGAGCTTCATTGTCAATGCAGTAGGTCTCATCAGTGTTCTCCACCAGCTGGTGGACAGAGAGGGTGGCGTTGTAGGGCTCCACCACAGTGTCAGACACCTTAGGAGAAGGCACCACACTGAAGGTGTTCATGATACGATCGGGGTACTCTTCACGGATTTTGCTGATGAGCAGCGTGCCCATGCCAGAGCCAGTGCCACCACCAAGGGAATGAGTGAGCTGGAAGCCCTGCAGGCAATCGCAGCTCTCTGCCTCTTTCCTGACTACATCCAGGACAGAGTCCACCAGCTCAGCTCCCTCAGTGTAGTGGCCCTTGGCCCAGTTGTTTCCTGCTCCGCTCTGGCCTATAATCGAGAGTTTTACAATTTAGTGAGCTGATGCAGGAAACAAAGAAAGTGATTATAGGTCATTTCATCATCATTAGCTCACCAAAGACAAAGTTGTCAGGCCTGAAAATCTGTCCAAAGGGGCCAGACCTGACCGAATCCATCGTACCAGGCTCCAGATCCACCAGGATGGCTCTGGGCACGTACTTCCCACCTGAAATCAGGCAAAACATAGACATGGATGCATATCATTGTGCACAGCAGGATAGCTGGGTGAATAAGAGGAGGAATGAGATTGATCGTTTTGCTGTGTGTCTATTTAAGGTGAATCTGTAGGCCTACCTGAGGCCTCATTATAATAGACACTGATCCTATCTAGCTGTAGGTCGCTGTCTCCATGGTAGGCACCGGTGGGATCAATGCCATGCTCATCACTGATCACCTCCCAGAACTGAAAGAAAAATAGGCGTGGTGTGAGAAGCATAATTAAGCTCAAGCAATAATAATAATCACAGTAATAAACGCTAACAATGTATTATTCTTTCAAATAAGTAGCAGTTTGCAGACTCCCAGCCCCCGAAAGTACCTATTTGAGCAGTCAAGCAGATGATCAATCAATGATCTAGCAGGTTGATGCCATTAGAAAAACCATTAGAAAACGGATTAATGTGATAAAACAACACGTTTCCCAACAAACCAAAATGATTCTGCTTTAAGGGAAATGTTCCCGAAGCTGAAAAATAAGAAAGCTTGTAAAAAAAAAATCACTCATTCAAACCGATGAATCGATGATCAAAACAGTTAACAATTCATTTAGTAATCGATTAATAATGGATTCCTTGAATAATGGTCGCAGCCCTAGTAGATAAAGAAAAAATGGGATAAAAATAGGACATAGATGAAAAAGGGGGAGGGGAGGCTGCTGTCATTAGGCTGCATTACTACTCAAGTCAATGGTGAGATCACTGCACTGAGCAAAAAAATGCAATCACATCAAATGTAATTTTGAATGCATTAATTGAATGCATATATGTCTTTAGCATGGATATTTCTGTCAATAGTACAATTAATACTCAAAATCTATGTGTTTTTTTAGCCCGGTGCTGCAGGGAATAAATCCTCTGATTTTTCTCAATTTTCTACAAAAAACCTTCAATGGAGAACATAAAAAAACACCCCGTCATGCTGTGTTCCTTCTAGAAAATTCCGGTAGGATGGATGGATGGATTAGAAAGCTGCAGGAACACTTCATATTGAACTAAACCGAGCAGAGAAATAAATGAATCCAAAATAAAATCATATAAGTACCTTTGCTCCGATCTGGTTTCCGCACTGACCGGCCTGCAAATGCACAATTTCGCGCATCTTGAAAGGAGTGAAAAGAGGAGGACGGTCGAGCAGGAGAGGAGAATCTGTGCAGCAGCAGCAGCAGAAGCGGATAATGGCTCCCGTTTGTAGTCGATTACAAGGGAGTCGAGGCTCCGCCTCTGGAAGCGTCTACTGGGCTAAAGCGGTGGTGCAACTTGACGTCATCGCCATGGCAACCACAGAGCGGAGGAGAGAGGGCGGAACCAAGATCTGTGGAAACGGCGGATAGGATGTGAGGAGGTGACATCATCGTTGACTTTTATTTTTTGTAAAAAAAATTTGTATTTAAACTTCTCATTTACAACACTAGTGTGTATGGAAGCCCTGAACAAAATAAAAAAATGAACATTAGTAAGTCATGATTATCAGATACTAAGTTATAATATATACTAATTCCATCCATCCAACCATCCATTTTCAACCACTTTATCCTTATCCTGTGCCAATCTCAGCTGACATAGGGTGATAGGCAGCTTGCCAGTCCATCGCTAGGCCACATATAGAGGCAAACAACCATTCACTCTCACTC
This sequence comes from Microchirus variegatus, assembly GCF_963457635.1. Lineage (NCBI taxonomy): Eukaryota > Metazoa > Chordata > Actinopteri > Pleuronectiformes > Soleidae > Microchirus > Microchirus variegatus. Next base: position 17,433,060 of record NC_139811.1, on the reverse strand, counting down.
TCACACCTACGGTCGATTTAGAGAGTTCAATTTACCTAATCCCCATATTGCATGTTGTTTTTGGACTGTAGGAGGAAACGTGACAAACTGGAGAAAACCCACGCACACACGGAACATGCAAACTCCATGCAGAAAGGCCCTTGTCCCAAACAGGGCTCGAACGATGGGTCTTGCTGCAAAGGCAAGAGTGCTAACCACGACCCCAGCCGTGTGGCCTACTCAGAAGTCATAATTACAAAATAGTGTCCCAATATTATGACGTAGCATCTCATAATTATGACTTGGGTAGGCAGGGCTGTTTGAAGGAATTTGGGGGCCCCAAGCACAATGGACATGTAAGAGGGGCCCCCTTGAGGGGGATCCCAATAACAGCATCATTGCACTTTACTGCATTGACTATCAAAGGGGTGCTCACACGCATTTTGTAATGCATAGAGGATTTTGGCATTCATTAGTTTTATGGAATTTGTGTATTTTTGGATGTTATTATAAAAGCATCCATCCATCCATCCATCCATCCATCTTCTTCTGCTTATCCGGGGCCGGGTCGCGGGGGCAGCAGTCTGAGAAGGGATGCCCAGACTTCCCTTTTGCAGGACACTTCCTCCAGCTCCTCCGGGGGGACCCCAAGGCGTTCCCAGGCCAGCTGAGTGACATAGTCACTCCAGCATGTCCTGGGTCTTCCTCTGGGTCTCCTCCCGGTGGGACATGCCCGGAACACCTCCCGAGGGAGGCGTCCAGGGGGCATCCGATACAGATGCCCGAGCCACCTCAGCTGGCTCCTTTCAATGTGGAGGAGCAGCGGCTCTACTCCGAGCTCCTCCCGGGTGACAGAGCTCCTCACCCTATCTCTAAGGGAGCGCTCTGCCACCCTGCGGAGAAAACTAATTTCAGCCGCTTGTATCCGGGATCTTGTTCTTTGGGTCATAACCCAAAGTTCATGACCACAAAAGCAATTATTGTAAATATTGGTGTATTTTTTGCCTTGTGGATGAAAGATTTGGCTAGAATAAGCAAAGCATAAGGTCCAGTTTCGTGGTCTTTATTATTTTACCAAAAAATAATATTGATATCATTTATTGTGGTAACAACTCTGTAGCATAACCATTCCACGAAGTCTTTGTAGAACAATTGAGTATGAGAGCATGAAACAAAGAGGGAGTTCTGATGTTTCAATGACGCTTTTACAAAAAACGCAATCATTTATTCGAAGCCAAATTATGACATATGAGATTTGCTGGAGGGGTAAATAACACTCATTATTTTGAAGTGGGAGTTGACGCATGCCCTGCCAACTGGTACACAGTAAATAAATATATAAATCTGCTGCAGTCACACTGTTTTGCCTCTTCAGGTGAGTTATAAGGTTAGTTTTAGTTTTACTGTCTGTGTACTTTATAGTAGCAAGACACGTTTTACATATCGCTCCTGACTTTGTGTTTTACGTCTCTCTTGCCAAACACCCACATAAAGTATGTACAATTTAAGAGAAATTGAAATGTTGAAACACTAAATGATCAACATTTAAAAAGCCATTCCACTAATGCATTTGCTTCATGCACATTCATGTGTCAATTTGATGATATTGCAATATTTGGTATTAATGTGCTATTCAGTAAATACAGGGCCAGTATATCCGACGCAAATGGGCCTGGATGAAGTGATTGACGTGAGAAACTGTAAGGGTTGAACCTTTTTTGTTAAATGAAATGAAATCAAAAATGTAAAATGAATGGATCAGCTTCAGAGAGTGACCACATGAGCTGGTTTAAAAGTTAAATACACATTAACTTTTCTCTACTCTTCAGACAGAAAACAGAATCACCAATAGCTTAAAAAATAATCTGCACCCTAACGCCTGAAGGCCATGACGCTTCACTGTACGTCATTGGATGTTCACACCCTAAAATCAAAGACAAACATAACATTTGTCACTTGGAAAGACAACCTGAACCTGCTTCAACACCTCCACATGTTGTCTGTGTTCTGTAATTTAACATTCTGCTTTTGTATTATAGATATGGAAGTCTTTTTTTTTTTTTTTTTAGGAAAGTAATAAATCTGTTCCTCTCATTCTCTGTTGCATATATTTGAGCAAACATGACCAGCAGGCACACGATATATACAATGTTGTATTATGTAAATCATTTTTATGTGAATATTGACAATGCATAAAAACAATGAAACTTCAGAGAGTGGTTGTGATGGTATGGCCTTCGTGCTAAAAACATTATCCGAGCTGGTTTATCCTGTTCAGTTAAAACCTCACCTGCAAAAAGGCAGAAACCAGCTCTCCTGTGAACACAACAGTGCAGTGCAGTACTTTGCATGCAACTGGTGCATGAAATTTGTAACCAGTATTTTATATTCACTTTATCATCCCTTGTTTAAATGACCAGACACTGACTCACCAAATAGCCTGAAATGTTTGTTTGTGCTTGTTTGGCTTGGGCTGATAAAGTGGAAGCCAACGCTGAAACATTCACATTCATATATCCTGTGTGGTTGCATTCCAATGCATGTCCTACCTTACTTACCCGTTTTTAGACCTGACCAATAGGGCTTTATTTCCTGTTTCCCGACGCAATCTTTTTCACTCTGCCACATGATTTAAGTTACTCCCACTCAAGTCATGCACAGGAAAACCAAGAGCATTTGCTACAGTCTGTCAAGAACAATAGAACTTCTTCACAACCGCAAGATAGGCGGTTTGTATACTCTGAAGCTAACGCAGCACTCTAAATTATTGAGTGACGGGGGGATTCATTAAGGACGCGTGCTGTGGAAAACTGTGGATTTACTCTCACTGTACATGGCAAGGCTATGATCATGTCACTGCCAGAGGAGGATCTGACATGCCCGGTGTGCTGTGACATCTTCACAGACCCTGTCTTGCTGTCATGCAGCCACAGCTTCTGCAGGGTCTGCCTCAAGCGTTGCTGGGAAACAGGTATACGCGAATGTCCGGTGTGCAGACGGAAAGCCCCCAAGTCCAGTCCTCCCTCCAATCTGGCTCTTAAAAATGTCTGTGAGGCTCTTCTGCTGGTCAGGGACCAGTGCGCGGAGGCACTGGAGGACCAGACGAACTGTAGCCTGCACGGTGAGAAGCTGAAACTCTTCTGTCTGGTTGACAAACAGCCCATCTGTGTGGTGTGTCAGTATTCTAAACTTCACAAGAGCCACAGCTACTCACCCATAGAGGAGGCAGTGCTGGACTGCAAGGTAAGGGTTGTAAACAAAGTGTGTGTGTGTGCGTGTGTTTCACAATAGTATTTTAACAGCAGCGCACTATAACCACCGCTGCTGTTTTTGCTAAAGTGAAGTATGTACTGTAACACCTAAAGCCAGAATGCTGTTCTGCAAGTCTGTCCTGATAATCCGCATTGTGAGTGATCAATGGCTAAAGTGGTATCTAAAGTACTTAAGGGTTTTTGCTCTCTGCTGACTGAAGTCTGTTTCATTCTCAGGATGAACTCGCTTTATCCCTTAAAACCTTGCAAGACAAATTGGAAAACCTCAAAAGAATTCAGAAGACGTCTGCAGTCATGTCCACGTACATCAAGGTAACTCGCGATGACCCGACGCGTCTTACATATTTCTCTTGAATTGCAAATAATCTGCCATAATCTCTGACAGAGTCAGGCAGAGGAGACAAAGAGATTGATCAGAAGCCAGTTCGAGCAGCTCCATCAGATGCTCAGCCAGGAGGAGTCGGACAGATTAGCAGCGGTGAAACAAGAAGAGGAGGAGAAGATTGCAGGAATGAAGGATAAGATTAAAGAGCTTTCCGCAGAAGTGCTGTCCCTCACGGACACAATCTCGGTCATACAGGAGCAGCTTAAAGAAGAGGACATGGTTTTGTTGAAGGTTTGCATTGTCAACTTTATCTTTTATATCAGTGTTTCCAAAAAAAAGTCCCACTGTGACATTTCTTTTTTTCCCCCTACAGAATTTTAAAGCCACCGATGATAGGTAAGGTCACCAAAATGACATGTTGATGCTATAGTGTGTTAACTGTGGCATTTTGTCAATGAAAACTATCTATTGTTTTGACAGAAGCAACAGCTTTGTGCTTGGATCAGATAACATGTCTGGATTACTGATCGACACAACCAAGCATCTCTGCAACCTCAAATACATAGTTTGGGAGAAAATGCTGGACCACATTGACTACAGTGAGTTCATTTTATTTTTATTCTCCTTCAGGTTTAGTTACTTAAAGATTATGGAGCAGGTACAACTCACACCCTATTTGACTTGTGTCTTTTTGGCTCATGTCCCATCTTTTAGCTCCAGTGACTTTGGACCCAAATACAGCACACCCCTGCCTCATCCTGTCTGACAATCTCACTTCCCTCCACTACTCGAAGCAGCCCAGTTGTTGCCCGGACAACCCAGAGCGTTTCCACATGAGTGCTGAAGTGGTAGCCATGTCCCCGCTTGGTTCAGGAAGTCACCACTGGGTCGTGGAAACGGGAAGTAATCAGGACTGGCTCCTGGGCGTGGCCTCCTTGTCTGTACCCCGGAACGTTGAAGTCTCCGCTCGGCCTGAAAATGGCTTCTGGACTTTATGTTTCAGAGATGGAGAGTTCAGAGCCATGACCTCGCCACCCACCCCACTGGCACTTTCAAGAATGCCAAAACAAATCAAAGTGCAACTGGACTACAACAAAGGGACGGTGTCTTTTTTTGACCCCGCCGACAACACAGTTGTTTTTACATTCACACACACATTCACAGAAACGCTTCTTCCATATTTTTATACACAGAGTAGTCATCCACTGAGAATAATGCCCGAGAAGGTACTTGTCACAATGCTGCGTCAACAGTAGGGTCAATGAGTTATTGTAAGACATAGAAGGAGGGGGAGAGAGAGAAGATAGAGTGAAGGTAAAAGAATATCAATTGATACAGAGAGTTATCTCTCTCTCTTACAATAATGCTCCCAGAAAACAGCTGTACAGCTTCCAGGCTCTTACTTCCTTACATTTGTGATGTCACAACAGACACACAAGCAAACCATCACTTCCTAGACTATCTGGCATATGGGTAAAGGGCATGAAACTTCCACCTTGTGCTGGTCAACCAATCACAGTTCAGTTTCCAATCAGGGCAAGCTCCGATTGCTATCTGTTCACAGTCACCAACCCTCCCACATCGTTTTTGCTGTGCTCAGAGCCATCAAGTACGTCTCAGCTCCACAACGACTGAGTGGAGCAGAGAGGTATTTGGTGGCTCTGAGATGCATCAGAACCACATTGCACTTCCACTTCTGTTCAGTCTGGTCACAATGCGTCTCCGACCACCACCCAAAGTGGTTTTAGAGATCCGATAACAATCTGTCCTTGGGTGTTGCAATCTGATTGCAATCCAATCACAGTAAAATGCATTTTAATGCAAGGTGTAAAGTAGGCCTCAGAGACAATAGGAGTGGAACAGTTCGGTATGATACGGTACATATTTTTTTGTGTTTCCATTAGGAATTGTACCAAAATCGTTCCATTTTTCATAACCCTTGCTTTGGGGTACCAGAGTAATGGTACAGGTGGAGCTAGACCCACGGCAGTCAGGTGCTTGGGCGACAGAAAAGAGACACTCTTCTCATCACCTGCAAACATCTTGACAACTTTTCTTAGAATAATCTTCTTTTGGGGGGAAGCTGTCCAGGTTCCAAGACAGTCACATTTCCATCTTCTATCATATTAAATTACAATAACATAGAAAGCCAGTGAGGAGGTCAATCCTGACCTTGAGTTGGCATGTTCTGGGTTATCTTCCTTCTAGGTTGGGGGTGGTGAGGGTTTTATGGGGCCTGTTGCACAGCAGTCGTTTGAAAGGTCACAGAAAATCTCAGGTGTAAATAATCAAATGAATCATGGTTGTGTTACATTTACCTTTCTCAGTTTCAGGGTGCATGCTGGTTCACTGTCACACTGTCCTCTCGTACATGAACTTAACAGAACTGTCATTTTTGTAATGTAATCCGCAACACCTGTGCTTTTTCCTGCTAAAACATGTCAAAATGACTGCCATCCCACCTTCTGTCTGACAAGATAACCAGTAAAAGATGGAGGGATGATGCAAACAACAAAAATCTATTGTTAAACTGCAGGAGTTAATCAGGACATAAACATTCCTAAACCTCCAGTGAATGCCTTGCAACACTTCCAATGAATAACTCCCAATCAAAATACCTTTTTTTTTATGCAGAAGTTTAATTGCAGATTTAACAACAAAGATGTTGCTCGACCTTGTTGTAAAGCTGTTGCTAAGTTAACATACAGCAAGTATCTGCAATATGTTGATATTGCTATCTAACTTAGACTAAAGAAAGCCAAAAAGTGCATTTCCCCAAATATACAATAATTTTAATAGTCACATTCACAAAAGTTAGCATCATAGCTCTTCCAAATTCCCTTTCTTTCTTACACATGCACTCATAGCAGTTTTGCATTGTTTGTGTGGACACTCATAGACATAATGCATTCCTGAGCCCCTTGCCCTAACCTCAACAATAACATCTAAATGCTAACCCTAACCTAAATCTGACCCTAACCCTAAAAACAGGCCTTAATCCTCCAAAATTGTGCAGACCAGCCAAAATGTCCTCACAAAATACTTTTGCTTGACAATTGGTTCTTGTGCACATTCAGGGTTTATGAATGGTAGAGTGTGTTTTTCTCTTGTACACTTGATGGTGCCAAAGCCTCACAAATGTTTTGATCTGATGACAGCATGAACAGCTGGTTTTGCATGTGCAAAAAAAAGATGATAATGTTGAGACATTTATTTATCAGGTTTTTATTCAATTGAATAATAATAAAAAATCTTTATTTGGGCAAACTTCAAGTTATACATTCGTGTGATATTTTGTGCGAATATAAGTGTTCTGACAGCAATATTCTGAATAGTTTGATAATTACAATACACATGACAGAAGTAAAGAGGCTTAGAATTAGTGACTAAAATAAACATTCATTCACAGATAGTTTAACAGTTTTAGCAACAAATGGAATCCACGGCATCCACGACACATTCAGTGTCTGATATTTTGAAGTTTATCTCAAGCTGTTTGGTTTTGCGCTGGTGGGCTTTTTTTATTTTCTGGGGTAAAACAGGAAAAACACTTCTTAACCCAGCTGTCAGGGATGAAAGGCACTTTCTCCAGACGACACAGGTAAACAAGTGGCTGGATCGTGCTGCTGATGTTGAGGAAGGCGAAGCCGACAGGCTGCACGTAGCAGCGAAACGCATCAGGGGAGTAGTAATCTTCAAATGGGAAGAGTGCCACGGGAGGCAGGTAGTTAAACACAATGATGCAAAGGATAGAGAGCACCATCTTAAAGGCTTTCCTCTTCATAGGGTGCATCTCATCTTTTCCTGCACCACGGGACCTTTTCAGGGCGTACAGGATGCTCAGATTACACACAACCATCCAAGTAAACGTTGCCAGGATCTCACCTGTGAACACCTTCTCAAAGTTGGGGAGGCCTCCCACTGTCTTGGCTGCTGAATAGGCGAAGGTGAGGCAGAGGACAACCACAGAGAGGCTTAACCTGTACTTAATGTCTTTGAGCTGCCCAAACTGAATTGGAAAGACCACAGCTATAAATCGATCCAGGCAGATGCAGGAAAGAAACAAGGGCCCGCTGGTGTCTTTCACACCATAGGAGAACTTAATGGCGGACCACACTCCTTTGCTCTTCCAGAGGTAGAGGTTCAATAATATGATAGGGGGTATGCAGCTGAAGTAGGCATCCATGAAGGCCAGGCAGCCCAGGAATATGTCTGAAGTGGAGGGTTCTTTGCGATTGCGAATGAGGACGGCAAGGACAAGCACGTTGGCGGGGATTCCCACAAACACATTGATGCACTGCAGGGTCAAGTCAAAGAGAATGCCCTCGTGCAGATCTTCACAGCCATCAAACACGCTGAAGGGTTTTACCGTGGCGTTGATTTCAGCCGTGGTATTGAGAGGGAGCTTGGTCGGAACGGAAGTCACGTTGAGCGGTGAAGATACATTGTTCTCCATGTTTCGACTGCAGAATCTGATAGGAGGATAAGAGGTTTAACTATATCAATTTATCTCTCAATGACAAACACTAGTTTTCTATTAATGCCAGGGTTCTAGGGATCGTTCATGTGTTTTGAAGCATAGCTGTAATGAGGTTGTGACACATTAATACTGCCATTTCTGTGAAAAAGAGATTTTTAGCAACATAAAAAAGGCTCACGCTAAAGGTCTTAAGTCTACAATGTTTTAAAGGTATGATTTCTGCTTTAGCTCACAGTTAGACAGCTCTTTCTGGCTGTAAACTGAAGTAAACTGCTCACTTTACCGTACCATAGTTCAGAGAGAAAATCAACAATTTTACATCATGGCACACAGGAATTGGTAATCCACTGCTGACTCCCACCAGTAAGCTAAAAACTTTACCTAAGTGATGCAAATTTACCAGGAAAGACAACAGTAGAAGTTGTAGTCTTTTGTTAAGTGGCCAAAATGTGTTTGTTTTTTCCGTTATCAGTAAGTATCTGGGCTGTGCTCAGCAACATGCTCATCACTTCAAAAAGTTGTGTACAATATTTTGCCTTCTTGCTCCATATTATATTATATTATATACACTCCTTTGTCATGACAAATGTGCTGTTGCTCATTAGAATCCTTTCTTCTAAGTTTGTTCCCAACAGAGAATGACACAGTTCCCTCAGAGACAAAACAAGGTTCTCCTCGGGCTGTTATTGTGTTATTGTATCTGTGCGCTCTCTCCTCTGGGATCCTTGATTCTCTGCATGTCGGGACACCGAACTCACTTAAGGGCGCTCATGATAAAGGTCCCGCCCTCTCACAGCACTATAAAAGGGCAGCTATGCCCAAGTTAAAATGGCAAAGTTCATATTCTGCACACAGACGTTCACTTAAGACTATTGTCAGTATACAGGCAGTGGAAATGTGCATTTAGTTATTGCTAAAGTCAATTTCTGACCAGAAAAGGACAATAGCTTGGGAGATAAATTCAATAATGGCTGGATTGGTGGAATAGAAACTGGAGTTTGACATGAAGTGAACCCTCAGGTGTTGTGGGCCTCAAGCTCTCTGTCTGTCTATGACCTTTGAGGACCACAAATGGGAAGATTTATGCAGTGTTTCTGCTACGAGACCTGAATGTCAAGTTCTTTTCTGTGCTCTGGGACTATTTAAAGTGTCTAAGTCAAGCCGATTTGCACGAACTACTACTGAAAAAGCTCACATGCAGTACACCTGATCCCTCTCCAGTGACTGGACTGTTGAAGCCAGAGGCTGTGATCATTCCTTGTACAACCATCAAGGGGCATATTCTGGTTAAATGTGGACCTTTGTTCTCTGCGCTCCCCTCAGTGGATGGTGTTTCTCTTATCTGTCAACTCTACCTTAGGCCACACACACACACACACACACCTGTGGGACTAATCACACTGATGGACGAGTGAAGCAGCTCTTCCCCTTGGAGATGGAAGGACTCAATCTGGAGGCATAAACTGGAAATGAAATAAACAGAACAATTTAACAAACATTTAATTAGGGGGGGGGGAGATAGATGGAAAATAAAGACAATAAGTAATGGATGAAGAAGGCAGTAACACTACTTTACAGACAATTAGGGGCTGAATATTGTGTAATGTTAACAGATTTACTTGCATTCTAAAACATATTAATATTGAAGCTTCTTCTTCCTCCTTTTCTTACATTTCTGTTTGTATTAAATTATTCAGACCTTGGGTTTGGCTGAACTACCAGTTGATATGTGTTATGTTTTATTCACAGGAAATCCTTTTTCATTAAACATAGTTTGCAACAACTTGACTTGTCCAAGTAAATACATCAGCGACTGTACATCTAGCCCGTTACAAGAAGCAGAATGCTTTTTATTCTAGGTTATTCATATTTTATTAACACTTTTTTGCTGTTTTACTTGAATTTGACATGTTCTGAAATATTAACAAGAACTTTAATTAATTCGAAGAATTATATATTTTTTCCAGTTTTGATGAAATACGTCATGTCACATATCGAGAAACATTATTTGACAAAAACACACCAAATTCTAGTACTATTCTGTTCTATTGATTTCCTAGTGAATCATTTACTGCAGTTACAGAGAATGTGAAGTGAAAACTAAACTCCACTCCTCATCCACAAAAAGTCCATTCTTCTGAAATGATATTACTTTAAAAAAGTAATGATATTAACCACAGTAAATACTTTCAAATAGCTGCTGTTTAAATTAAGACGAGCAAAGGATTTTGGGAAACTATTTCAAAATCAAATATATTTTCTTCTACTCACCGGTGTGGAATATGTTTCTGTGCGATGCAGCGTGTGTCACACGTCGGCGTGTTTTTTCAGTGATTTCATTTATAACTTCTCTGAAGTGTCGTGAACTTGACGTTGACCATGAGGGGAGGATCTCCTGGATTTTTTTTTTGGTATCATGGGAATAATGAGTCAGGTGAACTTAACTGAGATGCCATGTTTTTTTCCATGTTTTCTCAACAGCACAAAAAGCGGGCAGTAGTATCCTATAATATAGATGTCATCATCCGCTTGTGTTTTGGGTTGAAAGTCTTTACAAGCTGAACTATTGCTGTGATGAGCATTTACTGCAGGGCTGATGTGTCACGTTTACCTCACAAGAACAATATCAACAGATGTTTTCTAATTTTATTATTGATTTTCACTTGCAAAAGTCCAGTAAGTGAATACTTGCCGGATTGGAGGTAAAAAAAAAAAAATACAGTTTTGTTTTTAATTTGCCAAGCAATCTTGTGTTTGGCAGCAGTTATTGTTACGCTGTGATGTTAATTGTGTTCGAGTTTCTGCTCGGGCGATTTGAGCTGGATGTTCTTTTCCCATCTGAACACGAGAGAAAACACACGTTGGTCGTTTGTCTTTTTGATGTGTAAGTCCCCAGAGACACACACACACACACACTCAGAGGACACATTGAGAGAGTCATTTGGATGCTCTGTCTCCGTGTTGTGTTAGGGGGCAGTAGCAGTCTGCATTTCACTTTTAGACCCTGGACAAGAACAACAGTGTACCACTGACAATACCTTGCAGACATGATGTGATATTTACATTGAAAATTCCCAAGAACCATTTTCCAGCTCCCAAAGTCTTTCCAGACAGATGAAAAAATGTCTGTACCTGTCCCATGTAAACATCCAAACAGGCACACTTCTTTTATTATTTAACAGCTGCACTTTTATTTATATCACACTGATCTCTTCTGTCTTACCCTCTAGGCTCTTCTCTCTATTTACATTTTTTAGTCCACATTTCTCTCATATACTTATTGTGCCTGTATCCACCTATTTCTTTATTAAAGTGAATTAAAATAGGAACGCAACTTGATTTGCTGGCATCATCAGGAGGGTCTGTGTTGCCAGGCCAACTGAGAACGTACAACTGCTTAGGAGTTAAACTCACATATTCAGTCAAAAATGTATTTCTGAGGAATACAATGAATGAGATGAAACAAACAAAAGATAAAATTGCAACCTTGAAAAAAAAAAAAAAAAAAATCTGCTAATTAAATCAAGAAATAAGTTTTTTAAAATGACAGCAGAAGACAAAGCTCTATTCTGGATCGCTTGAGTGGTTCGGTTTAAATAATTGTAGCAGAGTGAGTCACAGCTTACATAAACACGTGGTAAAATCATGCTGTTATGAATAAAAAAAAAACCCCTCTTTCTTTCTCTTATTTTCTGTCTCAAATGTTAGCAGGAAGAAGTGGATTAAGGAGTAGCATATATTTCTATTGAGTCGCCCTCCAGATTCAGTGATGACCAGAGGGAACTGACCAATCACCTGGAGTCAAATGGACAGTCAGTTTTATCTGCATGATTTCAGGACTTACTGTACATTTGTTACATTTAACACTTAATACCTAAATATAATCTCAGCCTGACCTTTAAACATTCATTTACCTGGAAACTAATAATTAGCATTTTATTGCACAACTGTCTCAGTGAGGACACTCAGATAATGCACTCTCGACAAATAAATGCTTAATCCCAGGCCTCAACATAAACCTAAACTAAAGCTAAATCTAACCTTTGTTTCCCATTTTTTTTTGTATGAAGGTGATACTTTGATGGGAAAATGTGTTGTCTTTTTTCTTGTTTCTTATTTGTGTTGCTGTGCACATTGGGCTATTAATATCATTCTGTAGTAGCCTTTGCAGCAAGAAGACTCGGTTGGAACAAGTGCATTTCTGCATGGAGTTTACATGTTCTCCCGTGTGTGTGTGCATGGGTTTTCTCTGGGTTTTCTCCGGGTTCTCTGGTTTCCTCCCACAGTCCAAAAACATACAATATGAGGATTAGGTAAATTGGCCACTCTAAATTGACCATGAGTGTGAGAGTGGATGGTTGTTCCTCTCTATATGTGTCCCTGTGATGGACTGGTGACCTGTCCTGGGTGACCCCACCTTTTGCCCTATGTCAGCTGGGATTGGCACAGCACCCCCTGTGACCCTCATGTGGAGGATAAAGCAGTAGAAGATGGATGGAAAAAAAACCAAGTGTGTAACCATGCACAACTCTTTTAAGGTGGGACAGAACGTGAGGACCAGCTAAAATGTCCTCAGTTTGACAAAAGAGCTCTTGTTTATAAATTTTTTTGTTCCTCACAAAGACATACCACACACACATGCAACCATATACTGCACTGTTTTTCTGTTTGAACACTGTAGCAGTGCACGCAGCCTGAAAATCACTGTAAAACTAATGATTGCTGAATTGAGTGTCTCATATCCGTGTGGCTATCGTCTGTTGACCACTGTTAACTGAGATCATATGTTGACAAAAGGGAGAGAGAGCGGTGGAAGATGAATTATCTCACATGGAACAATATCACAGTGTTCCTTTGCCTTTTAGGCCCAATTTTATTCTGTCATTTTTCTTAACTGTGTGAAATGATATTGGCTGCAACAGAACTGTATTTGGTCACGGCTGCCAGGATGAGGAGGAGGAGAAGAGCTTGAATGAGGAGCAGGACTAAACGTTTACTGTGAAAGCACACACCTTGACGGTTCTGTCATCAATCACAAAGTTTTGCATCAGGTGAAAGAAGAGAAGTGACGTGGAGAGAGAGAGAGTGCAGGAGTGGATGGACAACAAAAGGACAAAGCTTCTTGTTAAAGGTTTTATTCATTATTCTTTTTTCTCCTTAACCAATGTGATATAAAGTGAAGGGAAACACAATATTACAGTAACTTGCAGTTTTAGCGTGACTGAACTCATTTGAATGTTAAAAACTATTTTAACTAAAGCACATATGCACCAAAATATAATGTAATTTAACCTTTATAACTGTCATATAAAGGGCTGCAACTCTCATAATTGATTAATGTGTCGGAATCACTCGGTCAGTGTTTCAAAAACAGTATTCACTTTAAATGATTTCTTTGTTATATGGAGAAAAGAAAGCACAAAATATAAACATTTAAGAAGCTGAATAATCACTCAAACTGATTAATAAACTATCAAAAATAATGGAGAATTCATTTAGTAATCAATTAATAAAGGATTAAGCAATTTTATTCAGCCCTAGTCATATACAAAGGTGATTATTTATGCATTATCAGTGCAGCAGCTGTTTGGAGTGAGTAGCTGAGCTGAATCATGAAATGGATTTTTGACATGGTTGTACACATTTGTTATAATCTGAATGGCCTGCAGCCAAAAACAGAGGGAATGGGCACAGCACCAGCTTTCCACCCATTACTACAATTATGTCACTCTAAATAGGCAGTAATCACCATAATTATGGCCGCTAGTGTGTTGGGATGGCCAACCAACAAACAACCCCGAGTTTCATGTAGCAATCGCTTCTTGATGGAGTTAATTATGGAATCAAACAACATCACTTTTTTAGAAGAGACAGGCTTTTGCTGCAAAAGGTGCAGTTTTATCAGGAAAATACACTACAGGAGGAATTCATTTCAAGATGATTGAATACAGTTTTGCGATGCCAGGACTCAGTTGCCTGAAGGAATTGAAGGCAAACATGAAAATAAAATTGCCGTCAGAGAGCCGAGCTGTGCAGATATCACTCTCATCCATCACCTTCTGTCTGGACTATAACGATGGACTCTAGTCGGGGACAACTCATAACAAGATACTGGACGCTTTCCAGTACGCGCAGAACTGGGAAGCCGGGTTTCTCGCCTACGCCAAGCAGAGGCGTGCGCATCACCGCCACCCTCATCCAGTTTCACTTTGGCTTCCAATCAAATCCCAATCTGCAGCAGCCTGTGAACTGACAGTGACAGAATTTAGTGTGACAGCTCCCCCACCTACCAACCGACTCCTGCACCCACAAAGTCCCCATTCAAATCCTACCTGGTTCACAAACACTTTCTGACCACCACATTAATCACATTCAGCAAACATCACTTTCAATATTTCTTCTTTCTCTTCTTGCTTTTCCATGTTGTCCTTATTCCATATAAAGCGGCCTTGTTACCTCAAAGGGTGTGTTCTGTAATAATGAAAATATAAAGAAATCTTGGCTGCTCAGGACCGAACTACACAACAGTTTCTTGTTTTACTCTGTGTGTGTATTGGCATTAATATTATTTTTTGGGGAGGACAGTGTTCATTGATTCGTCCATTTTCACCAACATACAACCTTGTCACTCTCACCAATTAACCTTATCCTTAATCTGCATGTTTCTGGACTATGGGAGGAAGCCACACACACACACACACACACACACACACACACACACACACACACACACACACACACACACACACACACACACACACACACACACACACACACACACACACACACACACACACACAGGAGAATATAGAGCAGCCCTCGGTTGAACCGTGATCCAAACCAGTGACCTCCTTGCTGTGAGACAACGATGCGAGCCAATGCTCCACCACGTGACCCTTAATTTCTTCATTACGAAAAAAAAATGATCAAGATCCTCGTTTTTCATTTGTTTGTGTTTATGTACTCTTGGTAGTCCAGTTTTCAGCTAAATGAAGTGCTGGCTGAGGTAAACCAGGCCGCGTTCGAGTGTGTGGAGAACTTCAGGTCATTCACTGCTTGAAATAACATAAATGTTTCTTATTGGAGTCAAAGCAGAAGTAGAGGAAAAATTTAGCTGTGTTAAACTATTAGAGAATGTTTTTCTGAGCAAAATTAAACACACAATTACGCTGACAGAGAACTTTGACCACAATGTGGGGATTTTGCTGTGATGACAGGACTTGTTTAGCTGCTTGAAGAAGCCTTCTATTATTGAAGCAATACAGTATGTTTTCACCGCGATCCAAAACAAATGTGCTCATCCATCCAGCACATGCTATTTAATCAGATCAATTATTATAGATCCAGTTTTTCCCAACGAGCAGAATTGAAATGACCTGAAAAGAGTTATAAATGCTGACACAAGATGTATTTTGTCAATTTGAATAATGTGCGGTTTGTAAAGTTTCAACCGGTCCAACTCTCCATGACTGTGTGCTGGTTTTACACTCATGTTAAGGTATTAGAGGGCAGACACGGATCAACACAGAGCAACCTTTGATGTGTTTTATTGGCTTTTAGAGGCACCTCCTTCAATGAAATTGATCTGTGTGTGAAATAAACATTGTCAAATAAAAATGAAAATTTCCACATGCAGTACATTTAGAATGAATAGACATAATCAATCAGGCCCGGTGCAGTACAAACCAGACGTAAAAACAACATCTCTAAATGTATCTTCATTTTAAAAGCATGTATTTATCCAAATTATCCGTGAGCTTCGATATTTGCTCATTGAAATTCTATAAATAAAGCAAGTTGCTTCTGTGTGTGTGTCTGTCTATCTGTGACAGGCATATCTCATTGGCCGTTTGTCAGATCGCCCTAAGACGTTGGATATGGGTTAAGCATGGCCTGATGGTGTGCATCCTTGATTGTCAAATTTTTGGGAGGATTTTTTGCTGATTTTTCATGCTGCACTTTCGCTTATTTATCACGTTACACCAGGCAGGCAGCGGCTCATCAGCAGTAGCTGCGCTGTCTGGTGCGGGGAGGTGAGAGTGAAGAGGCTGTCCTCACAGTGGGTGAGACATTTTCACACAGTTCATCGCAGATCATGGTGTTATACTGAAACGGAGAAGTCGGTGTCCACTCACCAATACGCGAGCACATATTTATTTTGCATTAGCATGCTACTACTTTGCGGTTAACTTGGCGAATCTGTTTCCAATGGTAAACTAGTGGGGCTACCATTAGCATTAGCGTAGCACTAACATAATACAAACACTGCGCAACCTCATTAGGCAAAATGTTTTAATTTTCGATTAGCATTAGCGTAGCTACCTGTTGTGGTGTCTACGCGTGGCTGACAGAGGTTGCACAGTGTTTGTATTATGTTAGCCTTTATGTTCCTTATCATGCATTACCATAACTGAAAAATCTTCTTCAACTCCCACTATAGGAATACATACTTCCTACGGGCACTGCACTAGTTTACTATGAAATGAATTGGGACGACTAACACTTTAGGAACTTCACCGAAATAAAAATAGAAAAATCTAAAAATGTCTGCGAATGTCTCTGCTATTTTTGTATGAATCTTGAGACTAATAAACTTCTTACACACAAACCCTTGAGAGATTAGACTGTTTGGGTTTTCCATCACTTTATCTAAGTAAGAAATATTATGTAATGCCTGCGTGATGTTAGGCAGAGAGTTGGCCTAAAGTCTACAATACGAAGACGGGACAGGATCATATTTTGGTTGGTCAACGGTTGTATGAAAAGAGAGATAACAGCATTTGTCAAATGTCTATTTTTATACCCGGGGACATGGTCCAACTCCGTGACATGGGCTGCTCTATTGTACCTCTGCAGTGCACAGGAACAAACACCTGCCACTGTTCTCAGAATGATTATACACACTGTTTCAGCTGCCTTGTGGAGCCTCCACTGCTCTACATCCAGAAAAAAAGAAAAAGAAAAATCTTTGGCATCCACACATAGATAAATATATAGGCCAATCGCGTGCATGTAAAACAAACAAACGTGTTCATTTGTCTTGCACTTTAAAATTCAATGTAAGGTGCTGGATTAGTAGGTTAGAGTGAACACTTAAAAGACAAAAAACACTTGGTCTGTTCAAAACAAAGTCATGCTACATTCACAGATGAAGAGTGACAGTATTTAAAAATATCTGTCTGCCGTGTTTATGAGAGAGTCTGCCTCTATTGAACTGTAACCTCTTAGTTGACACATGACAGTTAACACGAGTGAGTGAGCACTGTTGTAAATATGACACTTATTTGTTATTTAAACATGTAAGAACACTTTTTGATGTTGTGCTATTTAAGCCATAATCACATGATGAGACACATAACTGAATTCAGTTTGATTCAAATAAACTGAGCACATTTGTAATTACATCACATAGGTTCCAAGTAACATTACATTGTATCGCAGAAGAAGAAGAACCTCCATTGTGGAGGTGTTTCACTTGCGACGTGTGTCTTCTGACTCTGAGTCTGACTCCGGGTCAAAGTCATAAAAGGGACTGCGGCGGGGAGTCGTGACGAAGCTATTTTTAAACGTTGTTAAAACAATGTTTTGATAATGAGTAGCAGTGCATCCACCGTTCCAGAGGGGGGAGCTGCGCTTCTGAGAGCGGGTGTGCTAATCACAAGACAATTGGGAAAGCTCACGCTGGCTGGCCAATCACAACACAGTCTTCTGTGTGTGAGATTTCAGTCTGACACAGCGCGGATGACGAGAGCTTCAGTGAGGAGAGATTTCTATCGGCTCATTTACAGCAACTAGGAGGTTTTTGACCATAAAAACAAGTTAATGTATGTAAGTAGACCTCCATAACTAACATATGTGCAACAGGACCACTCTATGTGAGCTTTAAGAGAAGTTAGAATTGATTGATTGAAGTACATTGTATTTATTTATTTCAAGTTAACTTATGATTAAGGGTAAAACCGCTGATAATATAAGGCACACATATTATGCACATATTATACATGTTGTATAAGTGCAAAGTTTAGAAAATCCTACCAAATATTATCAATAGCCAATCTACTTTATATTACCTTGGGCAAAAGTACATCATTGCAGAACAATAGGGAGCAGACAAAAAAGGACATGAATTCATAGAATATAAATAAAAGAATAAAAAGATGAACCACACTGCCCAATAAAAACAATAACAAACATAATGAATATTAAGACCAGATATTATACAAAAACAAAACAACAAGTAACCACAGTGAAAATGCACAAGGCTCTTTCTGAAATGGTTTTGTACTCTTATTTAACTCTGTGGAGCCAGAGTTGATGTCTGATAAGACGTGCCACCTAATCCCGTCTCTGCACCGCTTCCCCAGGGACAATCTGGAGCTCCAGCTCTATCCAGCTGGCTGTCGGAGGCATGAGGGTGAGAACAGAGCTGATAGTCTTTCAACATGACTCTACATCTATCAGCCGTCTGTGAACACTCGGCCTTTACTGCTGATGGACATCTGGCTGAAGAACACTCAGGCCACCACTTCAGCGGAAATGCTTTAACAGTAGCACAAACGGATCCTGTTTCTCATAATGTTGCCTCAAGTCGCCAGGTTGAGGGGATGCAGTGTGGAACGTGTTGTTCCATTACGTGTTGCTCAGCGACTCACTTTACTTACCTCATGCCATTACAGCAGCTTGAGTATTTCCAGACTCTTTCAAAGTCAAAACGGGAGTTAATTAATTCTGGGTCACACCTTATTTCTGTCTCCTACAGCAGCTAAGTAATAAAGCAATAGGCATTTCATTAAAGCTGCTATATTAAATAAATGGATTACATTAAGACATAAAATGATCAGGATGTGTCACTAGAGATTAAGGAAATGTTAAATTGAAATTATGGTCTGTGGTATATGCACAGTTAACATCAAGCATAGTCCGACTAAGACAGGCAATCAGACAACTTGCTGAGTATGAGTATACATGTGGGGGAGAATTTTTTTTGCGTCTGTGCACGTCTGACTCTGCCTGGTGGCGCTGTGTCTCTCTAGATATACAGCTAGAACGAGCTAGAGAGAGCTAGAGCGTATTGAATCAGTTTCCTGTTGACCTTTATGTCACAGAAAAACAACAACAGCGAAAACAGCAAGATGGGCGGTGAGATGGATTGTGCTGTGGTTCTGTCTGTACCTGCTGTACAATGTTCGTCAGTCCAAAAGCGCTTCTTCTTTGTAGCTTTTGAATTTTTGGGGGAATTTTGGTGCATGTGCAGAACGCAAAGTCTGATTCCAGTAATCAGACTATGAATCTCAGTATCTGGGTATGATAGTCTGACTAAGACTAGCTCGGTTTTAGTTGGACGAACGTGTAACATGAAAACCAACATTGTCTTAGTCCAACTAAAATTGGACTTTTAACATGCATGTAAACGTACTGAGTAACATAGCTTTGACAAATAGAATGCAACAGAGCAAGCAGGGAGCAGCTAGCAGTTAGCTGTTGTGTGTCTGGAATGTTACAAATCTAAAAAGCCTCACTACCCCTCTCAAAAACATAGACTAAAAAATAAGTACGTGTTCCATATGTGAAAGATAAAATAAGTCTTCTGTACTGAGCAGCTAAGGAACACACTTTGTTCCTTATTGTTGATTAACAAGATCAAGATTAGAAAGTTAAATACAGAGAAATATTATTGTAAAACAGCGAAACTGAAACTTATACTCAACTGAGAAAGTGTGTCGTGTGTGTGTGGGTAATTTAGCCTATATGTAAAGTGCAGTATCAGGTACACGAATAACCGTTACTTATTTTGGCAGCCCAAATGTGGATAATTTTATCCCAGACAGGGAAGCAAAACACAGAACTTAAGCCAAGGTTAGCTAATGCTCTCTCTCACACACATTTTGCCAGGCGATATTTAACATATATAATGTTTTTATGGCCTGTTACTCTCACCTTGTCATGTTATAATTCTCTATTTCTTCTGCAAAAATGTGCAACCACAGTCTGTTTTGACATGGCATCGCAGTAGCTGATTTAAACGCTGTTGTTCGTATATAACCTTTAAACATTTCAATGACTGGTGGATTAATTATGAAACACTCGCAAAGCCCTAACTGATGCCCCCTCTATTAAAACCCTCAACAACTTGAATGGACGGTAATGCAGTGAATAATGAGGCTAGCGAGGCGTGAAGCATCTATAGGGCCGTTGCCCTTATGTGACCCACTTATAACCCATGTACAGTAATTGTGATGAAATGAGCCGGAATGTAAACCCAGGAGTTTTAAACCAATCGCAGCGTATTATGAACATAAACAAGGCTTTACATGATAAAAAAAAGACCCTAATCAGGTTTAAAACTATGTCAGAATTTCTGTATGCCACAGCGCACTGATCTCATTGTCTGGCACAGAAATGACCATCCTGCCAAATACCGGTTGAATGACCAGACTCAAAGAGCGTGACCAGACTCCAAACAAGCTCGTCTCAGGAGTCCCAGAGGGCCCACAGGCTGGTCTGCAGCTGACCTAAACACACCGCCACATCCTGCACTCTCACCTCACTATTCCCACTGCCTGTCTACTACTTGTGCAGACCTTTTCCACCTCATTGAGTGTTCCCAAGTTTTTTTTTTCTTTTTTTTTCTGGTCGTACACAGCTTGTGTCTCTGCAACAGCGATGTGTTCCCACATGCCTACATTTACATAATGTGTTTACTCAGATGTGAACACCTTGACAACTAAGGACAGTATTATTTTCTCTCTGTGATAGTGTGTGTTTATAGTAGTTCCCACAGTGGTGTGTTAGAGGCGTACTAGAAACCAACAATTGTTGCCGCCACATGCGACCACAGAGCAGCTCTGTTATTCAGACTTTTAGTTTTTTTAGTTTTTTTTTAAACGCAGGCATGTTCCAAAACCAGAATGAGTTGTTATAATAGTGGAATAATACTGGGAACTATACGTACAAACTTTACGTAGATTTTCGCAGTGAAGTTATGCTCACACATTTACTTGAAAAACAAAAATGTATATTTTTCTCCGTGTAGATTTTTAATATGGTGTTTTTGCTGCTATTAACAGCTGCAGTAGGGGATAACATAAATAAATCCTGTTGATTGATGTTGCTTTCAAAGTTATTATTCCAAAAACTGAGCCCTATATGGAATGAACAAAACCCAGGATCTTAATCTTTATTTATTTTCTCTCTCTGTACAAGTAAATAAGGCGATAACAGAGGGAGAGATTAGCTACTTTATCCCTTTTATCCCTATCCAGTGATGCAGAGGGAGAGTCTGTATGTTTTGGTATATTTATTTTCATATTAATAAAGTATTATTCTTGTAATCAATCAATTTATTTTCCATGCTTTTGTTAACAGTGCTCATGTAATATTGTTGTGTTAATTATATATTAAAATATATAATGTATATATAACAAATATATTATTATATAACAAATTCCACCCAGGTATTACTGTACAAAAAAGGAATGTTGATTTTGTGGTTGGTTACCTGATCCAGTGTTGAGTGAACCCACAAGCCAAAAGTGCTCTTCACTTATTAATTGTGAGGTGGAATATCCAGTTTTTGTGCTTATTTTTAAAAATAATATTATTCCATTTTGTTCGAAACAAACAAACAAAAAAAATACAGTTCAAACTAAATGGTTTACACACACAGAGGCACAGAAAGGATGTTTGCGCAAGGCAAATACAACTAGCTTGAATCATCACTGGTATGTTACTCAAGAATAATTTCTAATGTTTCTCTGTGTGTCCTCTCTCCTGCTGAGAAGACACTTACGTCTGAGGACAGAGGTTTGAGTCTCCTCTGATTTAATAAAGGGAAACTCAATTAGTGTTAACATGCCACTGATTCTTCTCCTGAGGATGTTACCACTGTGGCCCCACAGTGAAGTAAGTGAGAACCGTTCATCTACAGTGTAGTAAGCGAATGAAATGTACACATAAAAACATAAAACCGGATTATATCATTCATCTTCTACCGCTTTATCCTCCACATGAGGGTCACGCCCTATGTCGATCCAGTTTGACAGGGTGAAAGGCTGAGTACACCCTGGACGTGTTGCCACCAGGCCATCACAGGGCCACATAGAGGCAAATTACCATTCACTATTACACTCACAGTCATTTTATAGAGTGTCCAATTTTTCCTAATCCCCAAATCTGTCAATGTCCCCAACGTCTAAAAAGACATTGTTCTTAAGAATCAGCAGACTCAAGACAGCATAAAGGCAAAGGAAGTGGATTCCAAAGCCGTGGTGCTGCAGCCTGGAAGGAACGGTCACCTCTGGTTTTGAGATATGGAGGGGGCCACCAAGAGTCTTTGATCTGAACATCTTATTGATCATGTAGGTGAATATGGTCTCGGTGCTTGACCATTAAGAGCTCTAAAAGTCAATAATAAAATCTTAAAATGAATTCTCAAATCGATAGGGAGCCGGTGAAGGGAAGATAAAACCGGGGTAATGTGTTCCCTTTTCTTAGTTCAAAGTGATAGCATTGATGCTTGAATGCTGAGTTTACCTTTCTTCTTATGAACTTTTGCATATGTTTTCCATGGCCATTTTAAATCTCTTGTATAAATGCTTGTGTGTGTGCGCTTATATTTGTTACCTCTTTAGAACCTTCTCTGGCATAAACGCTGACCTTGTCAGGACCAGTCGTCCTCATGGAGAACAAAACCTTGTCCTAATGAGGCAAAATCTAATTTCTGGGGAACTGATAAAGTTAAGGGTTATGATTTGAATTGTGATCAGGTTAAGGTTATGGTTAAGGTTAGGCATCAACTGGTTACTGTTAAGGCTAGGGATAATGCTTTGCTCACCAAATGAATGGAAATCCATGTAGTGTTCTAAGAGGAATAATCTGCACAAATCTGTGTGTGATAATTCAAGTTTTTAACCAAATTTAGTGGTGTTATGTGTAAGCATTTCTGTCGATGATTAAAGGTGCCATATGTAAGAATGTGGCCAAAAACGGTTACAACATTCAAATTCAAAATACCAAGGTCTTTTAGGTTTCGTTTTTTGACGCAACTGGCAACCCGTGGTTGCTCGTGAGATGAGACTCTACTGACTGCAATGATTGGTAGATGGCGGTAGGTGGCGCCACATGCCAAAACATGATTTCAAAACAAAAATCATGATTTGCAGTTTGCAAAAGATTTTTTTTAATGAAAATATTTTGGCTGTACTGTTGTTGTTGGTGAGTTCAGTTTGTTATATGAACATTATTCCTGAGTCTCTGTGACATATTAGGAGGATTTTATGGCCAATGGTTTTAGATTTATTACATAATGCACCTTTAACTTTTGGAGCTTAAAGTCAACAGTCAACCAGAATATGGTCTAAAAAAACAGTTTATTAAAAAAAGCCTGCAATGATCAGAGAAATATTTTCTATTCTATCATGCTTGTAGAAAAAAGACAATACAACTGCTCTATTGATCAACCAAGAGAACTCCATGTATGACTGCATGGAAAATTAGCCCAAAGAGAAAGAAGAAGAACTCCAGGTTTATTCCATGAATGGAAACACGCTGGTATGAGGAGAAGCAGAGCTGTTGGCAGATTTCTGCAAAATCATTATCCGTAAAACCTGAGCTGACACAGGCCAAGAAGGAGCCACAACTTCAGGAGGAGGAACAAGACGAGCAGGATGGAATAGTGGACGAGGAGAGAATTATTCAGCAAAGAAACGTGCTTCATGCAGTGATGTCGTGCATAAGAATTCAGGAAGATGACAAAAGTTTGAAGAAACACATTTGCAGCTAAAGCCTCCCAGTCTCCCTGATGGCTGTTTGTCTCTATGTGTCCCTGTGATGGACCGGAGACCTGTCCAGGGTGTACTCTGTCTTTCGCCCTAGGTCAACTGGTGTTTGGCACCAGCGCCCCCCACGCAAAACCTCAGGTGGAGGATGAAGTGATAGAAGATGAGTGAGTGAGTTCCTGTCTCCACTAAGATCAGTGAGGAGGCTACATTTAGTATCTGCACTGTCTCAAGGTTAAATGATATCAGATAATTCAGACTGCTAAAGCCTGAGCAGGACTCATGTACTGGAGTGTCTGGGTAACAAGATCAGCATGACCTGAAGTGTATATTCTACATACAGTAGCTGTTAAGAATGATCTCCACATGAAGTCAGACAATGACTTTTTAGTCATGCATTAAAGCTATGGTGTGTAACTTCAATTATTGGGCTTTGTGAACAGAAACGATGCAACATTATATTTGTATGCTATATTTGTGTCCTTCATCTGAAAGAGGGGACCATGCTGTCAAACTGCTGAACAACAATGTTTTTTTTTTAGCAAAACTTTGTGGATGCTACTTTGTGTTCTCCCCATATTTTGGCAGCTTAATTAGTGTTGCCTCCATTTGTCTCAAAACAAATCACTTCTGTGTGCAGCAGAGGAAAGTCACCAAAAACTACATACTGCCAAAATGAGAAATACAGACTGATTATTAGACTGAACCATAGGTTTAGACCCACAACATAGACCCGGACACAGAGGTGGAAGCAAAAAGCAGTCATTTAACCAAAATGAGTTCTCTACATGAAGGCTGAAAAACCTCACAAAGGGAACTGAATAGAAATCAAGACCAAATGGCACAGAGAGGCAGGAGCACAGAGGTTTATATACTGTGAGGAGACAATTAGAAGCAGGTGAGACTCATCAGGGCAGGTGCAGGCAATCAAACAGGTAAGAAACTCAGGAGGACTCCTGAAATGTAACACCCTGTGAATTATAAAATAAAACAGCAAATGGAAGACCAAGCAAGCAAGATAAGAAAAAAAGGGACCTTCAGTGATTTTGTGAGCTCATGTGACAGTGGTTCCAGTGTATCAGACATTTGATCACATTGGAAATATAGTTTTAACTTTTGCAAACCACTAGACACATTATTGCTTTATCTTGGTCAAGGGTTAATCATAGAGAACATGGCTTACACAAAGTAAATATAATCTGGTTTAAATAACAGATCATTTTTCATTAAACAGTAGAAATGACATTAAAAAATGGTAAAATAAGGTATTAGGTCACCTGCTTGTTAATACAAACATTTAATGAGTTCAAACTGAGCATCAGAGTGGAGAAGAAAGGTTACCAGAGAATAGCCCCAAAACAGAGAAGATATCCAGGGAGTGTCAAAAATACCTTGTTGATGCCAGATAACAGAGAACAGAAGAATGAGCAGATTAGTTTGAAATAATGAAATAGTGACACCACTGACTGCCCCATATTAGAGAACTTTCTGACTTGATTTAAAAAAAATGTGGGTGACCACAGACACAAGGAACTTTGTAAGCGATTTTTCAATGTTTTACTCCTGAGAAAGCACAGACTAGACGATCCAGTCAAGACTCAGGACTACACACTTGGCGTTTACAAGGAGAGGCTCCAGAAATTTGTGATCTCACGGAAACTTAACGTGATTTCAGAATATAAGCAGAAATGTAAGCGGACATGTTGGCGCCGTGCAACGTTTTGTGCTGAGAAACGTAAAAGAAAACGGTGGATGAAGTCATGGCTGAGAAGACGGAATCAACTTGGCTTCTAAAGAAAAGTACACAACATCCGTTTCCATGTTCTACTCACGCCCCCTAATCGCTGTTCAGACGTGAATATCAAACATTAAGTTTAATATGGCGTACGATGGTGTTAAAATTGCATCTGTTAACCTCTCACACCACAGGATAATTTGGCCAGATAATCTGTTCACATCAGCCTAAAATCACCCACGACTGTCGCAAGAGCCAGATCTTTAAGTAGATGTTGTGTGTACCTAATAAAGCGGCTCCTGAGTGGACTGTGCATGTGCAGGGTGTGTATCATTATAGAAAAGCATCAAAGAGTCTTGATGATAGAAAATGCATATCTTATCTTTTCTATTTCCAGCCACAGCGCTCCTGCAAACAGCACCAGACATAATGTCTTTTCCATTTTGTACCCTGAAGGTAGACATGAGGAATATGTCTTAGTGCTGTTAATGCTGTTAAATTATCTGACATTTTTTCTTATTATAGGTTGTGTATAGCCTGTGGGAGAACACATCCCATACAGATCCTCATATGTTGCTGTTGATTATATATATATATATAGAGAGAGAGGACAAAAACATTTGTCTTGCATTTCAGGTGATACTGTGGCATCAGAGAGCGTGAGCCACCTTTAGCAACACGGATCACTGGAGACTTACCGTCACATATTTCACGTTTTACAGTACATCAAGAGGACAAGAGTCAGAGAAGCTTTAAGTAAAATGTGTAAGTGGAGATGTGCTGATATTTCCCACATGTTGCAAGGACATTTATGGCTGCTCTTATCAGTAAAGCGAGAAAGTAAAAGACGAAAAGCAAGGGGAACGGGGGGTTAATAAGTCAAAGGCCACATTTCATGCAAAGACGTGGCCAAAACAACCTCAACAGAGGAGATTTAAAAGAATTTACGTGAATATATCGTATAAAGAGATAATAAATAAAGTATATGTACAGCATTAAGACGTGTGCACCTCTATCCAGCAGATCATTGCTTCAGACTCTAATGACACATGCAGACGTTCTTTGAACCCTGTTCACGGGCAAAGTTCATGTACAAAAAAAAGTATGTTTGTTTTGCAAGGAGAAACACAATGTTTTTTTTTCCACCACGGTAGCCGACAACCTCACATCCTCACATCCTTCTTAGTTATGCGTTGTTAGGAGGTATTTCACTCACAGTGGGATATGTGGTTTAATTCACTTCAAGGCGAGGTGATTGATTCGCTTGCTTAACATCTAAGAAATTCCCCAGGCAGAGTGCTAAGATACAAGTGCAGCAGAAATGTGGACATTTCCTCCCCATTAATTCTGAAAACAGTCACAGTCTTTCGGTGCATTTTCAGTGGCTTGTGCTTGGTACAAAACGCTTTGGGATCGCATCCATCTAGGACAAAATCCACATTTCTAATGTGATAGATCTTCTGCTCGGAGAATGCAGAGATCTGGTCAGTGATTAAAGCAACGCCGTGGAACTGGATGAACTGTCAATGTCACAAACACGGCATGATTAAATGCTGCTGTCTCTGTTTTAGTTTGCAAACTCGGTGGCTGCAAAAAAGAGGAACCTTTGGAAATAATAATAATATAGTAACTAATACTGGCATTTTTCAACTATGATCTGTGAAGAAGAAACTCTGTTAACTCTTTCTTTAAGTTGTTGAGGAATCCCTTCTCATTATATCAGCTTCCTGTTTACACTGGGGTGCACATGAATAGCCACATATCTGTTTTCAGTTTAGTTCAGATATAGAACCTCTGTGTTATGATTGTTTTTTATCTGAAAACACCCTGCACACGCTTTGTGGTTCCCAGAGTCTCTCAGTGTAGAATAGGAGGCAGAGCTTTCAGCTACCAAAGCTCCTTCTCCTGAGGAACCAGCTCCCGCTGTGGGTCTGGGAGGCCGACACACTCCCTACATTTAAAGTTAAACTTAAAACATTCCTCTTTAATAAAGTTAGGGCTGGTTCAAGTGAACTCCTCTCTGTTTATCTGTCTGTCTGTCTTTCTCCCTCCCTCCCTCCCTCCTTTTCTCAGCACTTTATCATGACAATAACTCTCGTTTTCTCTCCCCCTCCCCCCAGTATCACGTTCTGACAGAACAGACTCATAAATGCCTCCAAAAGAGTCTGAGGCCTGGAAAAGAGTTCTCAAAAGAACAGTTTATTCAGCCCAAATGTCTTCCAACACACTCATTAATGCAGAGGACCCAAATCGCTTGATAAAAATCACAAAGCAGGAATACAAGCAGAGGATCTAACGCAGGGAAATTCACACGAGAAAACATGCTGGAACGCTGACGCAACTGACAAGATCTGGCACAGAAGGGCAGCTGAAACACATGGAGAGGGAGACAGGTGTAATCGATTAGGACGGAGACGTAATCACGAGGGGTGGGAACAGACACAGACATTTCAAAATAAAGCAGGAAGGAAAGTTACACTACACCAACCACTTCTCTTTGCTCTTCCTCTCGCATTCTTTGTTCTTAAGTATCCCTGATTACAGAGCTTCAACGCCACAGCTCAAATACTATATATTATATAGTTAACTTATAAACATTATCCTCAATCGCCCTTCATCATGTCCTTTTATGAGGGTCACATCCAACCCCAGATGCTGTTTGGACAAGCGGTATGATGTCACACTCTGGACGAGACTTGTGAAAAGCTCCTGGTCTCCGTCTTCTTCTCTATCCTCTCTAATCTGCAGAATGTGACACCGTGTCCATCTGAGGGATCCCTCCTTTGTGGCTCTTCCTGAGGTTTCTCCCACACTGCCCCTGCACAATTGTTTTTGTGGACAGAGGGTGTCACTTGCACTACATACTGTAAAGCCATTTGAGGCAAATTGCATTTGTGATGCCACTAACTTAAAAAAAAGAAAGAAAGAAAAAATCAACCCTCAATACAGGATTATTACTTCTCCATCCAAACCCATTTAATAAAAGTGGGTTCTCCTTGCAAAGGTCAAAGAAACAGCAATTTTCTGAAGTAACAATAGCAGTCGGACAACATTCACCCAAACTATAAACTATTTATGAAACTGGAATAAAGTTTGTAAACCTCATGCAGAATATCAGTGGTTTGGCATCAGTTACACACCAGAGATTGAATATTCTAATCAGTGTCACTGCATGAAATCAGCAGAATGACAGGGCATTTTTTATTAGACGTTAGAGGTTTTAAACACTCCCGTCAAATGTAGTGATTTAACATGTTAAACCTTTTTTACGTGAATTTTTGAAATTTATTTGGCAAATAACAAGAGACAAGGGAAAATGGCATTTAAATATGTATAGTATATTTTCATTTAATGGAGACAGAGTGAATGATTAATCGCAGCCATCAAAGTCTCTTCCATGCACATTAATGCATAATATATTTATATCTTAAATAATAAAACCAGGAGTCTCACACTCACAGACAAATGGAACAAATGGTCTGTATTTATACTGTACTGTAGTCAATGTGCTTTGCAGTTTTGCCTTTCAGCTATTCACAGACAAATTAGACAAATTAATGCAGCACTTTTTCCCAATCACACATTTAGCCTGTGCACATTTTTTTATTCAAATGAATCCACTAAAAAATGTACATTCAATAAATATGCCCATTGCCGGTGGGTGGTCTGCCCTCTGCATCATCCATGCATGAATATTGACCTCAGTGCTGGAAACACAATGAGTCAAAGGAACAACAACAACATAATAAAAACAGGTCAATGACAAATTTTACAGTCATTATTGTTAAACTGTAATTTTTTAACACTGGTCAAACTCAACAGTGGGTGAATGATTTAAGCTGCTAATATAAATAATAAAATAAAATGAACTTGAGTCTTCCTTTACCACCAATGCTAATCAAAGGTGATACAATCCCACACACATTCCAACACTCCTAACTTTAACTATAACCAGTTAATGTCCAACTCTAAACTTCATCATGACCCCAGTTCAAATCTGAGTTTTAAACTTAACCATTTTCCTCAGATATCAGGGTTCAGTGTCATTATAGGACCAGACACTTCCAAGTTCCCACTTTGCCTAGTATTAACCCCCCCCCCCCCCAAAAAAAACACCAGAGCATGTTTGACATGATTTTAGTTTGATTTAAGGCATGACACAGAGGGGACCTGAGAAATGTCCCATGTTCAACGTGAGTCTCCTCTTTGTGGGTGTGTAATGACGCCGAAGTCCCCTGTTCTACTGGTTGTAAAGTACACACACACACGCAGAGTTGTAAAGTAATGAATTACATTTACTCGCGTCACTGTAATTGAGTAGGTTTTTGTACTTTTGTATGTTTTTTTGGAAGTACATTTTAAATCACATCCATTACTGAGTAAAACAGTTGGCCTGAATTAAAAATACAAAAAATACAAAAATAAAGTTTATGTACTGGAAACTTTGGCAGTGAATGATGAGGACAGGTGAATTGGTGTCCCACGGTGAGTGAGAAAGTGTGACCTTTGACCCATTTTGACTGATACATTATGTGTTTACATATTTTAAGTTTTCCTTCAATAGAAACAATTAATGTGAGATTTGTTGTTCTTGACAAATCACAACACAAAAAAAACCCAATTATTATTATTATTTTTAAACAAGCTACTTTTTTAACTTTAACTTTAACTTGAGCATATTTTTAGACAAGTACTTGTACTAAAGTAAAATGTTATTAAATAGAGTAGAGTAGAATATTTCTGTTTCCACCTCTACACACACAAACACACACACACACACACACACACACACACACACACACACACACACACACACACACACACACACACACACACACACACACACACACACACACACAACCTGCATGGTCCCAGGTTTAAACTCCCCCTCGCGCCCTCTTACGTCACACGGGTACAAGGAGCGCATCAGCAGCAGCGCGCCTCGCTCTCACTCAGCCGCTGGTGCTAAAACCTCACTGACACATGGTTTAACCCACATTTTTCATTTTTTTAATTACTATTATTTCAATTCCTCCCCATTTCCTTTCCTTTCTTTCTTTTCTCCTTTTTTTTTGTTACCCCCGTTGCAGCTCAGTCGTTTCAAGCGGAGACGCTGAACTTCCCGGGACAGAGGACTCGTCCCCTGAGCTGAACACAGCAGACGCTAGTTTATTTTGAAAGTTGGATTTTTAACAGCTGATCCGCTTGTGAGGAAATAAAGGGCTGCCAGATGCAGCTCAGAAGATGCGCTGACGTGCACGCTGGAGGACATCTACGGAATCCCCTGTTAGACACGGTAAATCTGCCTTTATTCTCTTATTCTTAATCCTATTTAATATTTTTTTTTACACGTGCTGCAAATGGTTACGACTCTATAAACTGACACGTGTAGACTGTAAATCTTTCCAAATGCCTGCACGTGCGTCAATAAAACTGTGAGATCATATCATTTGGGATTTGCAGCCAAGCTCCATGTGATTATTATTATTAGTTTTGTTCCTGCTGAGACTTAATGGTTTTATTTCTTCTAAATGTTTTCATGATGTCCTGTGACTTATCACTGCTGTTATCTAAACCAGTGTGCCTGTGTCTGGAATCTGTTTGTCTTTCTGTGTCAGTGAGTGGAGTGTGTGTCCATGTGAAGGTGCACACACACACACACACACACACACACACACACACACACACACACACACACACACACACACACACACACACACACACAAACACACAAACACACACTCTCATAATCCAGTGTCCATTCTGTCACTGAACATCTGAAGTGAATGAGATGATCTTGCTGTTCCCTTTAATGAGAGACACATTTTCTCCTTTGCTCTGCTTGGATTGGCTGATAATCTTCAGGCTTCACAACATTTCTGTTCCGCTGGTTAATCTGGCTCATTGTGCATGGGTCTCTGCACAGTTGCCCACATTTTTCCCTGAATAATTCTTTCAGTTAACAAAAAAAACAAAAAACATTTGTTCGACTTATCGCACAGTCAATATCTTTCTGTATGGTTTTGAATTGGGGGAATCATTCAGTCATTAAGTCTGGAGTTGGTCCGTGGGCACTGTTCAGTAGCTGCCCACTGCTCCTAGTTCTAGGAACGTTCTTAGTAAGCAGATGATGAATTTTCCCTTAACCTTAATCATCATTTTGATGGTTTGGGAAACAGGAGTCAATATTGTTCAACATTTGCAGGGCAAACAACAACTCATCGATTCACCGAGGAATAGAAATGCCAAATTCATCAGTCCTGGCAAATAATTTTTAGTGGTAGCCTTAATGTAATTTAAAAAAAAAAAAAAATCGAAGGCAGCAAATATTGCATTGCTGTGAAATAACATATTCAATCTTATTTTGAAAAACAAGGTTGATTTGTATAGGTTTTTGTAGATCAGTTCAATCTCCGCTTGCACAACTTACCAGGACAATGTGCTCAGGCCGAGGCAGCCACAAATACGGCTGTGCTCATTTCACTTGTGAGGGAAAATATGTGTAATCATGTACCAGGCAGAGTGAAGGGATTAGCTCTTCTCTGCCCACTTCAGCCCTGAATAAATAAGGATGTAATTGTTATGGGAGCTAATTGATCAGGAGTGATGTTGATCCTAATTAGCGAGGCAGCGAGAGTGAGAAAACACAACATGTGGGCTCTTTCTCTCGGTCCCCTGTGCATGTTTTTGTATGGCGGCTAATAAGTGCGCGGCTTATTGTCAGACACAAACAATTCTCGCACACTTCTCGACTCAAAAACATATTCATTACGACGACACATCTGCCGCAGAGAGGAGACGCACGAGCTCTTGTACCTACAGGTGCGCGACATTTAATAAGTGATGCATTGCTCTGTTTTGACTTAAGTGGTCATTTGCAAACATGAGCAACCAGTACAGGTGCCTCAATGCATACAGAATACACATTAGCACGGCTTTGACGCAGTCTTTCCGCTTTTCTGAGTGCTGCAACAATTATCGGGGCGAACGTTCCATTATGTGTGTACGCGTCCCCAAAAAATTTGAATTATAATACTGTGTTAGAGTTTGCATTTGTTAGTAGGTTTTATTTGACCCGCATGTGAACGCTGTCTGGGAAAGCAGCTAAAAGACTCAGACTGAAGTCGTTGTGATGGAGTGAAAACTGAAAGTAGTAAGTGCTTTCTGATCGTGTCTGATCTTGATCTGTCTCGTCGCTTTATCAAAGTCGGATAAAGACAAACCCAATATTGCCATTTCACCCTCCCCTCACGCGCTCTCTCTCTTTGTGTAAGGATAATTTTGCAGCTTTGTGTAAGTAGCATGAGTATCATACTGTGTGGTCTACGATTTTGCCTCTGAGGCTTGACTGCACTTACGTGGTAGGAAACCGTGGCTTTGCTTCCCATGTTGTGGCACAAAAACATTCCAAAAAATGCAGTTTTTTTAAACGGACACCTTTGATCTTATATCCCCGCGTTCGCAGCCCGTTAAAGACAGCGTTTGTGGCACTGTGCATTTGTCAGGGTGTAAGTCATAGTTATAAGCTGTAACAGATGGCTACAGCTGACTTCGGAGTGCGCCCATGTCATACCTGATGACAAGCCACTTTATCTGTATTTATAAGTCACGTGAGTCCAACTTTCAACCTCTGCTATGTTTGTCATTCACAGATATGAATGTTGGCTTCACGGACTAAATCGACAATGCATGTAACGATGTGTTGAGAGGGACACAACTTGTGAAAATTGTCTTTATCATGTAAATGCTGCACTAAAAAAAGTAAAGGTACTTCTCCCCCCCACACAATCATTTATAAACATATTTCTTTGTGATTTTTAAACTTTTTGGACGCTCCGTTACTTTGATATTTGGTCTAAAACAGACATATATATCACAGTGCAGTCTGCAAAGCACTTTACTGCTTTTCCCCCGTTCACAAACATTTACTCTTCCAGCATGACTTTCAACTATCGGCCGACTGTAAACCGAGAGAAGTGGTATCCTGTCCGTAACGATTCAGCCTTCTGTCTGCGGTAACTGCGGCTGCTGCTGGGGCAAACACAATGAAGACATTCAGGAGGAATAAATCAAACTCAAGATGAAGACAGTGTATTGTCACAGCTGCCCATCGCCTCCTGTGGAACACATGACATCAGCTGCTTTCATGTTTTGTTCAGATCTGGATTCTACATCAGTGATCCAATCGCAACTGGATAGCACAAAAGTTGCGCTCTTCACACCTGGCATTGAAATGTGTCCTAAATGAGTCTCCTGTGGCCACATATCATCACATCTAGAGTCCCTGCCCTTTACTCAAATACACACCCACGTCACGACTGCAAGAACAAATTAATATTTTAACAAGTCTGTCTGTAGAGATGTGTCCACTGTCAGCGTGTGTGTGTGTATTGGAGCTCATGTAAATCAAAGCTTTACTTTTAAAATCATGTGGTGATCAGATTTATTCATGTGGCTATTAGACGACTTCAGCAGAGGAGTCGGTTTCCTTATCCAACCTGAGGATGAATTGCGTTTTTTGCAATTCAGGGATTTGGACACCTGCGTCCTCAAACCACCTCCTAATGTGGTTTATGTCATCGGATCTTTGGACACATTCAGGGCTTATTTGGGCCATTTAGACCTGACCTTCGACATGAGCAGATCACACAGGAAGAATGTTAATTCCAAAATTGTATGGGGTCTATGATTGATGCTCCAAGTTTCAAGTTTCCGCCAGTTATGTCCACAGTGCTGTGTCAGTGCTGGAGAACAGTCTGGCTGCAGCTGACAGGGGAAGAAAAAAAAACACCCTGTGATCGAAGCACAGGTGTGAACACAGCTGGCACACACTGAGGACAGCGTGTGAGACAGCAGACCACACTCTTACTGTAGGTGGTCAACATTCTTTAAGCACTGTGAACACAAATGTACACTGAAGGAGCACTCACTCAGCTGATGTCCTCTGGCTCATACTAGTTTCATAATGGAGCAAGAATATTTTAATATTTAATGCTTTTTAGGTGTTTCCCACACATAGATTTATTTTTATTAACCCTTTAAGTCAGTCTGGACTTATTTTAACCATAAAAGGGAAATAAAAATGTCCTGTAACTATGTGCTTTTGCCCATTTCTCCAGAATAACTTCCAGTATTTTGCAATTATTTACAATTAACTGCATGTTAAAATAGTGTATTAACAGTTTAAAATTAAGAAAAACAAAAACGTTGTACACAAACAACAGATGTTGCATGTTAAATTAGAATTTTGAGCACATTTGTTGAGTCTTTCTCTCGATGTATAAAAACAGGCCAGAAAATGCAAACTATGCACAGGCGTTTTTTCAACTCTCTTCTCTGGCGACAAAGATGCCGATTCTCTATGGAATTAGATGTGCCAATATTTTCAAACAACACTTTTTAATAAGCGAAAAAATATTGATTCAATCATTTAAAAATATTGTATTTTATTGTTTGAAAATACACTTGCTCTTTGCACTCCCTAATTTGTTTTCACTTTTGTTTGTGGGCGGGCTTTAGGAAGCTGTCGATTGTCGAAGCTGTTGATTGGCTACTGAGTTTTGGAGCGACACGTCAATGGACCCGTTCCCAGTCGACATCTGATAACGTCTTACGTTTATAATCTGACAAACGTTAGATACAATTATTTTGTCAGATGTTGACAGGAAACGAGTACCAGACGGACAGCGCCACCAAGCCTGTGGTGACCTTCGGTCCATTGAGCTTTTGAATGATTAAATCTATTTGTTTTGCTTCGTGAAAATGTGACACAAATCTAATTCCAAAATTCTCCGGCTTCTTGCAACAGTGCGAGTGAAATTACCGCAATAACCACATGTTGGCTTAAATGTGCAACTCTTTAAAAATGTTTCCGATAGCACAAACTGTCATGTAAGTACTGCAACACAAAGTGCACTTAAGCAAAAGCGTGTCGTCGGTGATACAGAGCTCGGTTTTAAAGTGTTAAAGCTGCAGTGTGTATTGTTTTTGAGCAGAAGGACATTTTGTTTGTTGTCCTTCTCTGTCAAACAATACTATCAGACCTGACTGAGGGAGCGTTTGTGTGTATACAGAGGCAGTGAAGAGGTGGGTGGCTTAATGACTGGTTTTTTTGTGAGCTTTTGTGAACCTTTTCTGAGTTTTTTGTTTATATGTAAAGGTTACGCACGTACAGTTTTACACATCACCATGTCAACACTGACAGCCACATGCTGTTTTAATATTTGTAAAAGTCAGACCTTACAAAAACAATATCATTTGGCCTCGGTGAAAAGAAATGTGGTGGTGTACGTGCTTATTTGCACACAGAGCACAAAGGAAAGTTCAGTCCCAAGTGGTGCCAGGTGTGAAGTGAAGTAAGAGCTGTCAACTCGCAGAATCCTCCACTTGAGGGATCGAGGTGTGAACAGGGACATAGTGTAGAGGGATAATATCGAGGTGAAACATTTGCACATGGTGAAGCTGAGGTGACATTAAAAAGGCTGGTTCCTTGCAAAGACAACACCTCCCCGAGAGTCTCGTGTCGAATGTGTGATTGCATAATCTCAGAATCTGGCACTTTACACAGGTTTCAGTTTGGAGGTTGTGTTGATTTTTTTTTGCAGCAGCAGCAACAGGCAGATCATGGGAGTTTTGCATGTTGCAGCGAGTAGGATGAGTTGGTCAATGAAAGCACGGTGCAAGACATGGAGTAGCTCAAGTGCTGCAGTGTTGAGGTTAAAAAGAGTTGAGCAAGCGACAAACTTAACGCTCGAGAAAGCAAGAAGCCGTGGCATATCTCTGTCTCTTGTGGTTTCCTGATGATAAGCCATCGAACAAGGCGAGAGCAGAATCGAGGCCAGAGAGCAGGAAAGCACAGACACTTTGCTGCGCTCACTTTTATTTTCGCTTATAACGCGGGGAGTCGAGTTCAGAAAGGTTGAGCTGAGAGATGACCGAAAATAGTGCAGGGAGACAAATGACAGACATTTACTGATCCCTCGCAAAAGGCAGAACGTGATAAGAAGTTCCTCAGCTGGATGATGACCCGTGGTTACGACAGGTGTGAGGAGGAGCGTAGGTGTCAGCACCGTCACGTGACCAACGCTATCCGGTTCAAGTGAAACCCCACAATGAATCCCCGGCGGCTAAGAATAGCCTTAACTACAAAGAGCTGTCACTCTGAATTGTAACAGAGTGGCGATAAGAGTCTGTGCGGATACCACCGCGGGGCTCCACTTAGACCTGTGTGCCTTCCAACTCTCACAACACCCAGTCCACACAACACAAATATTATACAACCCCGAAATAAACAAATTCTCTGGTGACCGAAATCGTCTTCTAATGTGAACAAACATGGCATGGTCTCTTTACACTAATCTCTGTTCACTTGCCAATGATCCGTGCACGTCACATGAGCAATTAAACAAATCTGGTGTACATCCCGAGGCAGTCGTGTTCAAAGTCAAAGTTATCATGCTTTGAATATAACCTGGGGTCGTTTCCTTTTATTTATTTATTTTATTTTGAAATGTTGGAGGGAAATAAAAAGTGCCGTTAAGCTATTTCCCCCTTAATATAGGATGCACATTTACACATCATTAACACTGAAACATGAAATTCCACGATGCACTTTCAGTGACACATAAACACTGCATGTACAGATGCTCGGTGTTTATATGCACAATTGAATGGGAAGGGTTAGAACCAATCCCTTCCTGTTAGCGACAGGAAACATCCACTGCTTATTGAATAGACATCGACTCCATGTTGCTCAAAGCCACATCTTGATGGGGCGATTTTCTCTCCTACTTTCAGGCATGTGCTGAGGTTAAACAGATAAGTTGAGAGTTGATCAAATCTTCCCGAATACACCCGACAGTGTACCAGTTGCAGAGGAACTGGCAGCTCCTTTGGTGCTCTTTACCTCTGGATTTGTTTTTTTTTCCAGGGTAATAAATAAACACAATTGCGATAGCAAAGGTGAACCCTTGGTGATAAAGCAGCACATGAACAATGAGCGTACACTTTCCTGTCGTCAAGGTTTTGAGGACAGCACACTTGTTGCTTGATGTGTTTTGTTGTTTGTCCTCATTTAGTTTGGTTTGCCTCACACGGGCCACAGTGCAAAGCCGATTGCGATCTTGTTCACACTTAACGTGTTTACTGGAAACCAATTCCCTCCTAATGCGGCTCCTGGGTCTCTGGGTAGCACCCGTTGGCTTTTCCGCTGCGTTTTCCACTCAATACCAGAACCAGAATCAGATGTGAAGTGCAGCACATTCCATCACTGACTGTGGTCTGGGCGACTGCCAGCCTTTTACCTTCCTGCCCCTGTGAAC
This sequence comes from Microchirus variegatus, assembly GCF_963457635.1. Taxonomy (NCBI): domain Eukaryota; kingdom Metazoa; phylum Chordata; class Actinopteri; order Pleuronectiformes; family Soleidae; genus Microchirus; species Microchirus variegatus. Next base: position 17,395,173 of record NC_139811.1, on the reverse strand, counting down.
TTATCCAGACAATGTTTTGATGTTGCCTGCTCTGCAGCAGGAAAACGGTGAGATTAATCAATCTGACATGTCAGGGGAATTTGCTCGATGTGGACAGGCTGAAATGTCTCTGCTGCGTGGCTCAAAATGGATTTAGCACTTTAGCTGTTCTACAAACGGAGCTCAAGCGTGTATTTTTTTTTATTTTTAGTCCTGATTCTCGTGAGTGTGTGTGTCTTACAGCAGCCAGAAAACGTTGCGTCATCCCTTTTCACACACCTTGCACATAAGAAACCTATTAGAATGTAGTAAAGAAAGTCCAGAGAGGCAGCAGTGTGTTCTGGAGAGACCCAGTACGTCATTTCAGTCTAAGTTTGTTAAGAGTTTTGCTAATTAGGCCTCACAACACTTCAACCCGCATCATTCTCTCCGGTACCAGCCAGACACCGAAACACTTAAATTATATCCTTCTTGTCATCCCTTGGTCATTTCAACAAACTCACTGAGGGAAAAAGTGTAAGGGTTAGAGCCTCTCAGTGTGTTTATGAGCCTCAGAAGCAACAGTGGTCATAACATTTAGAGAGATTGATCATGACCGAGTGGTAACGGGTTGTGACATCACTCATTAGACTATGTTCTCCTGTTCTGAAGCATTGAGATGGATGTTCTGACCAGTGCCATGTTGACATGTTTGCAAATGGAATTTCAGCAACCAGGCTATAGGTCATAATCATTTTTCATTAGTTTTAGTTTTTATTTAATTTTACTTTTTGCATTTAGAGCTGTTTTTTTGTTGCTACTTTTTATGTAAATGCTTAGTTTTTTTTGCCAGGTGCAAGATTCAAAAAAGTCATAATAAGTATTGTGTCATAAAAACCCAACAAACTGCCATTAAAAAAACAAAAAACAATAATAATAATAATCAAAGGTATAAATAAGGTTATGTAGAATAAGGTGTTAATACGTGCTCAATGATTACTAATAAAGAGCTAGTATGCTACTTATATATGTTAGTAAGCACCTAGTTATGTTGAATATGTGTTCCCTAATCCAAAGTGTTACCAAAATATGTATTAGGGCAGATGAACAACCATCCCTGAATCAAATATAACTACAAGTCTACAAGAAAGTAGCCCAAAGTGCACACATGTGCATAATACTGCTGAGGTTGGATGCAGTTATTAGCCAGTTATAAATATCAAATAGCCCACAGACCAAAGACACACATGAACCAAACAGCATGAATAATAATAAATAATGATTAATAATAATCAATAGAACCTCATGAGACACATCACATTGTGTTTCCTTGAGCTCAATCTGAGGAAAAACAAATTGAAAACAAATTGAAAACCTTTTATTCTGAAAGAAAAGGCTGTCTCAGATACGACCTTTCACAATAGTTCATATGAAACCAAAAAGGCTTAAGTTTTAGTTTGAGTTAGTTTTGTAAACACACAATATATTTTTATTTCAGTTAATGGTGTTTGGAGGCAAATGCAAATTTCTCAGTGGGATGGAGTTTGTTTTTCAGTGCTCTTAAATTGTATCAAATGAACAGTGTATGAGAGTGAGAGTGAAGAGCCAACAGAGCCAACAGAGCCCCTTTTATATTTGACCTCAGCAGATGTGGTCAGGTAATGATTAAGGACTTCTGCACATATGTTCATTCTTAACTTATAATTGTTTCTGGTCAGCAGCACTATGAAAATAACAGACTGATAATGATAATAGTTTATGCATCGCTGGACTGAGCTATGCTTCTTTTTTTTTTTTTTACCAAGGAGGTTGTGACTGGAATTTAAGCCGAGGTATCTGAAAAGTCCTGTGGGCCCAGGAGAAGTCAGTGGGTTGGGATAATAGAAACAAAGCACTTGCTGTAAGATGAATCACACAATCAGGCTCCATGTGACCTACATGATTAGTGTCTAATCACCAGCCTACACACACACACACACACACACACACACACACACACACACACACACACACACACACACACACACACACACACACACACACACACACACTCACACACACATGCTGCAGTGTTGACTGAACAGGGTTCATGTGCATGTGCTTCATACGGGGTCACTGCAGGTCAGTTTGTCAACGAAATGTGAGAGTTTGAGGGCCTAATTTAAATGATCTATACGGTACAGTCTAAAGGTTTGTGGGGCAAGTGCTTAAGCACTGTCTTTCCCTTTAACCCATTGACGCCGGGAAATCATTGACGCATTTCTGCCATTGACAACGGTATGTCAATTTTCGGGGGGTATAAGGGTTCCTCGCGACATTGTTTTGAAATTTCTTCGTGCAAACACGGAGGACTTTGACAGTGAAGAGATCGCTGATAACTTAGAACGCTCTGAACAAATCGATCGGGATTTATGGTTAAGACAATTATGTTTGAAGACGACGAGGTCGGCGATAATGACGATAAATACCACCGTAATCGACGGAGTGTTTACAACCGCGCACCAGGGGTGACAGTTGATTTACCTGCAGATGCCACAGTGCTGTAAGCATCATCACTGTCACATGTGAAGCAGACTGTTACTGTCATTACATGCTGTTCTTGTTCTTCACACTCCATCAGGACTAAATCAAGGCACCGACACAAATTGATATTACTTTACTGTTGAATTGAAAATAGTTATTCACTTTACTTTTAATTTTTGTATCTAAATAAATGTAATTTCACAGGAGAGCCACAGGTGTAAGCTCTCACATACTTTTTGAATGGTGTTCCTATATCTGCTACAGAGGCTGAGAGATCAGTCATGTAGTAGGCATTGAAACTCTTTTTTCCAGGTGCTTAAGGCCTTAATGGGTTAAAAGCAGGAACCTTTTGAAGTGAATGTTTATCTGCAGAGGAGACAGATCTGCTCGTGTGTGACGTGAAGGCACATGAGCTGCTTGTCTACGGTGGCAGCAAGAACCCTTCACTGAGGGATAGGTAACCCTCTACCTCTGTCGCCTACCGATCCTCTGTCCCATCAACAACTCCGCCACACTGCACGGGATAAGGACGTTCAACCTGCATTTAACTGATGAGAAAGAAAGAGGAGGAGTGCTGAAGCACATCCCTGTGTGTTGTATTAATGCGGCATAAAAATACTGCTGCACAATGTGCCTGACCACACCTTATTTTAGAGACTAACAAGCAGATGATGGGTGCAACTGCATTTGCAATGTGGGCATGAAAATGACAACTGAAAAACTAATGGCACCTGGGTCACAACTGTATAGTTGTGACCCAGGTTACAACTATACAGTTGTAACCTGGGTCAGCTCAGCACAGCTTGACTCTACTCTAGCACCTGGTTTCCTGCTCTGGCGAGGTTCCAAGCGAGCTGAGCCGATACTAAACGTGGCGTCAACAGACTGCTGGCCACCGATTGGTCAGAGATTGTTGTCAATGGAAGAGTCATGAGTGCGATATCTGACACAGGAATCAAAACGAACAATGCCGAACTGTAGATCAGTTTAAAAAGACTTAAACATTCTGGAAAATGTCTTAGTCTCCAACCATTAGCAAGGAGATTTCTAAAATGTCTATAGTTAACACAGGAGTCTGGTTTATTTAGCGACAGCACTGCTGAAAGCTGGCGATCATGTCGATCAGATGGAGTCTGTGCTCCGGTCTTGCAGGAAGTACTTTTTGTGGGTTTGTGTCGCATATAAAACAACGTTATGTCATTTTCGTGCAGCCGTGGTATGGATAGTAATGGAAAACTACTACTCAAACCACGTAGAGTCGAGCCGTGCCGTGGTACAACTGTATGGTGGTAAAGCGCCCTGAATGTGCTCCTGTCTGGTTCACATGTCAGTCAGTGGAGGAGTTAACATTTCTATCCTGTGGGCAGTAAATTCCTCTTCAGTGTGCACAGAGACATTTCCACGCAAGGTGAGAAAGACTGAATCGATACCTGCGGAGGTGCGGCAAAGGATTTGAGAGGATAAAAGAAAACAACAAGGTTTTTCCCTTCTCTCTGAAGTGCGCTGTAAACCCTGGAGGAGGTAAACTGTATTGAGCCATTTTCTGTTTGTTCAGATCCACATTAGCGAGGCACTAAAAATACCCCCTCCTTCCTGATAATGTGTACGGGTCAAGGGTCAAGTGTTGCTCCTATTGCGCCCCAAACACAGCCTATTATCACAGTACAGAGCACAAACAACAGTTGGTTTATCTCGGCGACTGCTCAACCGGAAACTCTCTCATCCGTGGCTTTTCCATGGCCTTGGGTTGCGCACTGTCCCCTTGAACTCCTCTCTCCGGTCAAATAATAAATGGTCCACTGCTCCCTTTATAATGAAAGGTTCGTTGTGTGTTTACTACTTAAAGGTGCTTTTTCTGTGAAACGATGGGAAAGAAATTTTTATTTATTAATACCACACACAGGAATAAAAACAAATACTGTTGCAAAGCAGTGACAAATAACAGAACTTCTTAAATTTTAGATGAATCGTGTTGTTTTCACATTATTTCAATTTCCATGGAAAAAAAAATAGCATGAGGAAAATTCTCATTCATAGATTTTACACCCTGAGGCAATTTTATGCTAATACTTTTCCATCTGAAAGAATGCGGAAAAATCACTTCTTCACAATTCTTTCATGCGACCGCTCAGAAAGAAACGGGGACAAAAATCCAGATTATGCACCAGTGCGTTGTTGACGTTGCGCTCAGATTTCGTTCAAAGAATAATTTTGATTGAAAATAAAGAGCCCGCGTACACAGTCTTTATCCCGTCAAAAATAGATGTGGAAACAAACAAACACATTTCTTACGACACGACGCGTGACTTGAGATTATTTGTAACAGCTTTGCTTTCATCAGTGTGAGGTCATTACTTGGCTCGTTAAGCTCAGGAAGAAAATGTGCCCAGATTCTTTTCAAAACTGATGAAACTACCGGGGGACGTGTCCGCTTACTTTACTTCTGGCTGCTGTGCGTATGTGCAGGAGAAACTACATGCATATGTATGTGAATTTTGATCCAGATATTTTCACGAATTACCGTGTGAGTTGCAGTTCATGCGTGAGGAGCTGCTGCAGCATCCACACGGGCAGAGAATATTCCCTCTACAGGGAAATACAGCGCATAATGAGACTTCATTCATAGTAAAGTATTATTTCAGCTTCATGCACACGAGACAAGACGATGTAGGGTATTCAAGTACAACAATACTGATCGCATTTTGTTCATTTCTGCCATGAAGTGTTTCTTGAGGTGACATTTTAACTTCTTGTTGCAGTATTAGAACTTGATGTGTATATGAGGAAGAAACTAAGAGAGTAAGAAACACTTATCTTAAAGTGTCTACACTCACACACATCCCCAAAGGCCTGCAGCAGTCAGTGCAGCGCTGTTGGCGCTGTTTGGAGCAAGCGCTGCACAGAATCAAAGGCATTAGAACTGCACACGGTGTCAGACTAATGTCTTCCACGGGAGGGTTTTTTGGGGTCTGTGTAACCTTTCAGTCAATGAGGCCTTTCTCCTACGTTTTCAGTGGCAGCCATTGTCAGTCGCAGCGTTGAAAAACAACATGTCCCCATGCCTCACCGAAGGGGACCTGTTGATGTCAGAGTGTTTTTGACCCACAAGTTTGGACTCGGGCCGGCGCTTGCTGTGTACACAGCAGGAAACTTTGACCTCCATCTTCATGTTACACACATGAATATGCGCCCGTCTGTCTGCTGTCACAAGGACACAACAACAAAATTAACAGCCCTCTGTTGCAGTAGCATCGATTGACTGATTGAAGACTGAGATATATATATACGTATATATACGTATATATATACATATTATGCAAAATCAACTTTTTAATCATTTAAATCCTCTGGAGGCCCTATCAGTTGGCAAAGTGTGTAAAAAAATGACTCACTCATGTTTTTGTGGTCCTCTTCAGTCTAAGTACAGGAGATAAAACACATTACTTACGCACTGTTTGGGACGTCACAGAATTTAGCACATTGTGGTTTAAATCATTTTTTTATATACGCTTGTATCTATTATTGAGTGTTGAGTGGTACTCATATAAGCGCATATAAACACCACTCTCTCTGCGCCTTCCATTGAATTTCATAGTTAATATGAAATTAAAAAATAAAGGAGTCATGCTGCAGTCATCCCAGTTGCTCTGAAATACTTTGTTTTAGTACCATGAAGAAATGTTAACATGCTGCTACATCTAGATCAAACCATCAGACCAGGGCTGCATGATATGTCCAAAAAGTACATATGAAGTGGAAGTCTAAGGGAGTGTTTTAAACTTAATTAAAAACACATTTGAGTTAAGTAAGTACGTTCATTTTATTTATATATAGCACCTTTCACAGATATGGAATCCCAAAGTGCTTCACAGAGCGATACAATTACAATACAAAAAACAGGAAAACACTAAAAGTCGAACTAAAACTGCTTTTTAAAAGCGACAACAGTGTCTAGGCAGCGAGGGGAAGAGCGTTCCACAGTCGATGTGCGACTGCTTGAAACCTCAAAGTATGTTTGTTTAATAGTATACCAATATATATTGATCCTGTCGTGCTGTGATATATATTGTGAATATATATTGTTCTCTCATGCTTATGCTAAAGGGAAATATACTTTGTTTTTATCAAAATGCATTACATAATAACATAGATGTAAATAACAATAATGTCACACATCATATGTTACTAAAGGAAGCAGGGACTGTTACCTTCCAGGTGAGGATTTATTAGACAGATAATCTGCTGGCATTACATCATGTGCTGTGTTAACTGGCAGAAGTGAGTGATGTCAGGGTGTTTGTTTTGCTCCAGTGACCGCCCCGCCCCGCCCCTCCCCTTCCCTCGTGTGACCGCAGAGGACTGACTGGCTGCCTCCGTCTCTCCGAGAGGTGATGCATGCCGTCACCGTGGCTGTGCAGCTCTCTCCTGTCAAACCTCGTCTTCTCCTCCCCATTAACTATGCTCCTCTCCCTTCGCGGGGGCCACGTTGTCATAAACTAAACATATCAAATATTCATCACACACTAACACACTGCTGCTGCGGAGTATTATTCATGCTCCAGAGGGCCTCTGCAGAAGGTCTCTGAAAAGCTCAAGGCAGGGTCATACAGTACCGTATCGTCCTTTCTCCTCAGGAACAGAAATCATCTGTGAACGTGAAGCGATGTTTAAAAAAAAAAAAAAAAAAAAAAAAAAAGCATAGCATCTGAAGGATGACCTTATGCTGCTATCATTGTCGAAGAATCAGGTTCAAAATGTAATTTACCCTTGCTGACATCGGCCTTCTAAAGTGTTGTATTTATTATTGATTGAAAGACGGGAGTCAGTGAAAGATGTTTCCTCTATAATCTCAAATGTCTTTGTATTCCCTTCTCCTGTTTTCTTAAATGCTGTGGATATTTTTGGCTATTGGTTTTAATATAAGTATGTTCCGTTTTACACCCTGGGATTAATTTAGTTTGTGGGATTAGTTATTAATCTGTGGAAGAAACGTGCTTGCAAGAGCAAACGTGTTTGTGTTTTCCTCCATAATTAGTCTGTGTTTGCTGATTACATTACCTGCAACATAAACCACCACCTAAACGACTTCCACAGGCATGTTTACGCAGCTTGACGTAAACTCGGCACAACAGCACCGGCGTTGCTGTTACACAACACAACTAAGCTGCACAAATGTAAAACAAAGAAGAAGAAAAAAACAGATTATCCGAACAGATTTGTTTAAATTGGAGCAGAATTCCACACGTAAGACGAAAGTTCAGAACCAAATACTTTTGAATAATACATTTTTAAGTTTTGTTTAATAGAAACTCAACCTGCTGCTATTAGTGGATTATTTTTGTTGGTCAGTTTTTCCACAATTCAAGTAGGAATGGCAAAAATTGACAGACTGGAGCTCCGTAAATGGTAATTTTCCCAGTTGTTGTGGTTTAAAACTTGAACCTGTTCTCGGGAACTGCATATAAGAAATGGTATTGTATTAATTCACACATATATTATATACATTGATATGTAATCAAAGATGTAGGAAACATGATACATTTAAATATTGGCTTCAGACATTTTAAATGACACAGCATTATGGTTATGTGTCTGAAAATGGAATAAGAGCATTCCATTTTAAAGACTGTGATGAAAATGATTGATGCCTCCTCCTCGCTGCTGTGCAACTTGTTAATACCTTGTTTATTCTGCAGTGCATTTTCTCATGAATGCCTGAGGATGATGATGATGATGATGATGATGCACAGGACACATTTGTCTTCCTCAGTGTAGGACAGGAGTGTGTGTTATGTGACAGTCTGTAAACTGCTTCTCACACCATCATCGGTCTTGTCTGCTTAATTAAATAACTTGAAAACAAACCAGGTCAGTGTGTGTTTAACAACATAAAGTATATGCCTACATTCAAGGAACAGCTCCCTTTTTTCTGTATCTCAGGCTCTGAGCGCAGGCTCGTCTGTGCTTGAAGATAACATCTGCTGCTGCGACCATGACTGTTTGCATGGTTAATTCAGTCATAAGTGGGGTCAGATGAAAGAAAGGACACATGAGGCATACTTAGTCGTTTCTCTGCACCTCATAGAGCAAGAAAAAAAATACTTTGTTATTCATACAGGACTGACAAAGGTGTAAAACAACCTTTCAAGCAGCTGGAGCCAATAACAAATCAACTTGTCTAAGTGAGATCAAACAAAAGTTTCCAAAGTTACAAAGCACTTGAGGCTAAGTTTACAGCGAGCGGCCGCACTTAATGTGTATATAAGTGAGACGATGAAGCAGCAGTTTGGCACTTTTTGGCTCCTCTGCCGAGAGGTTGTAAAAAAATCAAGTTCACTTCGATTGAAGAAGAGACACACAGCGAGAAGAGGCGGGGTAATGGAGTGAGATTACACAGATGAGGAATGAGAGCGATTCAAGAAATGCAGGAAGCCAAGGAGCCAAGTACAGGAACATTTATCTCTCAATTTTCTCTATGATTCACGGTGTCAAAGTCCACTTATTAAACATTGACTCGAACAACGTTAGACCTCCAGTGCCGTGTTCCTCCTCAAGAGATCATCATCGGCATCGACTGGATGGGAAAGTTGCTTAGTAGTGACTTTTTACAGCTTGTAAATAAAATGATTCACGCCTTTGATAATGTAGCAGTTAGAAGTCGGCTCTGTTTGGCCTCAACCTCACCAGTTATTTTAGGGAGCTGATGCACACACACACACACACACACACACACACACACACACACACACACACACACACACACACACACACACACACACACACACACACACACACACACACACACACACTCATATCTGTCCCTGAATCACTGCTGTAGCCTGAAGGTTTAAATGTAACCAGTCGATATCATCTTGGTGAGCAAAGTAGAAGACTAGCCTCTGGTGGAGCTCACAACACCCTCTGCTGGACAACTTGGTAATTAGTTCAAACTGTCTGCTGTGCTTCGAGGCTGTAGATTTTGAGCTTGGATGGGTTTTTTAAGGCTTTAGTTTGATTTGTCACCTACAACTACAGTGTAGAGTTACACTGTGTGATCACAGTGAATAAAAAGTGCATTAATGTAACTACTTTGGAGTAAATTTGTAATGATGTAGAGTTGTAGACTTTAACATATTGCTCAAAACTGCTAAATTGAAAGGTCTCTCAAAGAATCCATATTGAATCAAATATAATTCATTCTGATTAGATCAGGAAGACAGGTGTTATTTTAATTTACAATTTTGTCTCACACATCTAAAGATAAAGGCATCTGTTATTTCAGCCTTTTTTCCCCCTTCACACAGAAACATTCAAACTTAAATTCACCACTTAAAAGAGTCACAATGTTGCCCTTGGCGTAGATATTCTCATTACAAAAAAACATTTGTTCAAACCTGTAACAGTGAGTGTAAGTCGCACACGCTGAGAGCAATGAACAGGTAATAAAGAAGATGATAACCTTAACCGTAGAATGAATGCAGCTGTAAACAGAGACAGACGGACTGCAAACGTCTGCCTACGTTCTTTTTTATCGTCCTATAATCTTCAGACAGTGTTTCAGTTTCACTTTTTAATGCAAAGATATCATCAGTGTCAGTGTAAAGTTAGGATTTAATGAACATTCTTCTTATCTGATGCACAAGAGAGGAGAACAAAAAACTGTGCAGCGACTGCAATTTAAGGTAAAACTGACAGTGCAGGAGAACCGTGAACTTCACGCTGACTATCTTACTTGACCTACTTTGTCTGATGCTATGCTGTTTTCTCAGTCACGAATGCAGAACAGTCCCGCAGGGTTAATAACATTTCAAGTATTCCACGTCTGTGTCTCTGCTGTGCAGCCATGAGCAAACCGTAGGACTTCTTTTTTTTCCTTGCATGCAGCTCGCTGCTCGTAGATAATGTAAATGTCTTTTTGCTCAGCCGCTTGCCTAAATAAGGTTTAAGAGAGTCAGGATATGCATGCATGGGATCCATCCAGTTTTGCCACTGCGTGTGATAAACCTCTAAGTGTCTAAGTGAATTCCAGGCTGATGCTGGAGTGACGGAGCAGCGTGGAGCGGCTCAGGGAACTCACACCGTATAAACATCGCATGCCACTGTATAATAGAGCCAAGATAGATGGATCGTCAAAGTTCCTTCATAATTCATATGGTGTATTTGTTAGTGACGTCGTAAACATTAAACATGACAGAGGAGGAGAAGATGATGTGTCGAGCGTCCACTGCTGCACACACACCCGAAACATTAGGTAACAATGTAGCTCCCCCCTTGTGTGTGTGTGTGTAATAAGACGCATATTCACTCCATGCACTCAAATTAAAGATAGGATCTGCAATAACAGGCTTCACTTTTCTGCTACACAAAATACAACCAATCATCCAGGCTCCTGCTTTTGGCTTTCACTTCAAAGCTGCATCCACACAACACTGGAAATTATTGTGAGTCGTGAAAGTGGGAAATTTGGCGACATTTTTCTGTAAGTGACTCACAAACTTCTTCTGGCTATCATCTCTGCATCAGAGATTCACGCCGCTCCAGACTTCAAGCTTCTTCAAAATGACTATTTAACCTTTAAAGGAGTCATATTATACCCTATTTCTCCAAGTTAAATGAACATGCTTTGGTCAAAATACCATAAGGATAAAGCACCACAGCAGTTCAATCACCCTGCCAAAACAGCCCTGTTCAGAACACTCTGTTTAGTAGTATCTCTTAAGGTCCACCTTAAAAAAGTAAAACGAAACTTAATGGACAGGAAATTACCTCTGCCAAAGAGGCTACTGGGAGCTAACAGCAGTTAGCGTTTGGAAAAGTGATCATTTGCAGGCTCTAGCAGGCACATTGACGTCATATATAAGTTGTATCCACTGGACAGATAAATCCTCTGAGGCTTGAAGTCTGTGTAGGACTCTGTGCTGCACTGTGGAGCCAAGAATAGAACTTTTTGCGGACTTCCGGTTTTCGGATACCGCTGCCCTCTCCAGCACTCGCGTGTTTCATGTACAAAGCGGAGCTCCACGAGACAACAATTCCAGGAATTTAGCGCATTGTGACGTCCGAGTGAGTGCGGACGTCAACACTGTGTGTTTTATCTCCTGTACTTAGACTGAGGAGGACCACAAAAACATGAGTGAGTCATCTTTTTTCACACTTTGTTGACTGATAGGGCCTCCAGAGTCCTCCAGAGGATTTCAATTATTAAAAAGTTGATTTTGCATAATATGGGACCTTTACATTTAAAGGCATAACAGTAAGTGGTTTGTTTTGCCATTCACCCATTCACACCCATCCAAACTGTATCTGTTTAAATTGAAAGACAGGTACGCCAGCTCATCCGTCCATGTGGAAATGGAAATTGATCATGTTTATTACAGTATACTGTGACGTTTACAGACACTGGCATTTTTCAATTTATACACTTTGTTTATCGATGGCTGTTGGGACATTGGGATTTCAGAAAAGATAAGAAGTGTTTTAGGAACAAATCACAGATACTAGCGCTCTAAGCCGTATCTGCCCTCTTGTGTCTCCTCTAATTGCTTTATCTGTGTCTGGTTTAGTGTTTGTTTTATTCTGTGGTCTCATTTCCTCATTTCTATTTATGGTGTTTGTTACAGTGCCACCAGAATATTACACAGTGTACATAATTTATAAGGAGGGATTTAATTAGTGCAAGAATCTTTTTTTCCCAATCTCAACTTTAAAGTGTCTTCTTTGAAGTCTTCACGTACTGTATGTGTTTTTCTTTCCCTGTTGGATTAAATTAGACAGGTTTATCGTGCGTCTATGATAATAGTGTTTATTTGTCAAACACTGGCTTTCGTCCCTGAACTCGAGCTCTTATCTGGACTCAGTGAAGTTGTACAGTGTCATAGCATCAAAACAAAGCCCTTGATGGTCCTGTCTGAAGAGAAAGGAAGCTTGACTTCAAAAGAAGATGTTCTCGATGTTCTACATCACTCACCCGATGAGACATAGTCAGCGTTCACGTTAAAGGCTGTTGACATCACATACTGCACAGCTTCCTCATACCTTTTTTGGCACAAGGAATGCTTTTAGTAAATGTCACAGCACGCACCGTTTCTCCACCGACAGCTGAAACCGTGCTGTTTAACTTTTCATGCCGCACTTGCAAGCGTTGACAGATCAAATAGCTGCATTCACGTTGTCCTCGGCTCTTTTTTTTTTTTTGGAAATAGAATTACACAGTCATGACTGCATTGCATTTGCATTAATATGTTTTGATTAATCCATTCAGTTCACTCGACTGATGTCTTGAGGAGCTGATTTGCTTCCGCTTATTTGTTCTCACTCTGTTGTTGACGGGGGTTCATTGCTGCATTAAAACCATTGATGACTTTTAATTATTTCACTGTTTGCAAAAAAAATAAATAAATGGAGAAACGTGTTAATATGCCGTCGGAAACAAATTAATGAAAATTCAGTGATAATAACTAAATGTCCAGTTGATTTACTTTGAGCCTTAAATACTTATCCTGTTTCTTGATATTTCTGGAATGCGTCGTAAAGACTTCACTCATGTGTTACCAGATGTGTAACCAGGGTTGAGGCCCCTGCACTGCCAGGCTCCACGGCTGCTGACGTTTAAACCTTTAAGTGTACAGTCGGACGCAGGTTGACTAATGCAGCAGCCCTGAGCTGCCTGTTATACAACTGCTGCTGAGATTCTCTCTCTTTTTTTGTAACAGCACGTATAAGAGCGGACAGTTTAAACTGTAAGCTTTGTTCTTGAGTGTTGAGTGTTGCTCCTGCCAAGCAGAGACCACAGACAGCTCCTGCTGAATGAAACTGTTGTCTCACAATCAGGTTTGTACTCACAGCTAATCTTATTTTGTGCTCAGAGACTCAGGAGAGCAGGAAGCAGTTGGAAGCCTCCTGTTAAAGGGAGGCGTGATTGCCATTGGCTCACGATCAATACAACCCTCTCTTTGAAAGCAGTGGAACATCAGTGTGACTGACAATGCTGACAGTTTTGTTACAAGTAAACTTAATTGTCAGAGGAGTAAACACCAATGCTTCGTGCTCTCACTTCTCGAGATTATGCAACAGCTGAAATGAACAGATGATGTTACATTTATTAAAGAAGAGACACATTTCCTTTCCTATTCTTTGACAAACAAAAAGAGAATTTGATATGACACCGTTCATTCATTGTCTACAGTTTTATGCTGAGTGTCCTGGAGCCAATCACAGCTGATATCGGGCAAAAGGATGTCTGATTATTTTAGGGCAGATGAAAAACTATTCTCCTGCAGTCGAAAAAAATCCAGTTAACCTCTGCATGCAAATTCAGACAAAAGATAGTTTGTGGTTCATTTTGGAAAAACGATTTAGACACAAGAGCCATAAAAGCAGAATGGTAAACATGGTAACTGTCCGCTGAGGCTCCCTGCAGGGTAGTTGTTGCTTCACTGCAGATGTGGCATGTATGCCCAATACGCCTCATGAAAGGGTTATTGTCTAGAACGGCCGTCGACTGAACACTTCCCCTCACACATGCCCACAAAAGCCTGACACACTCACTCTCACACAACACAGGGACATCTCCACTGTGTGTCATTTGTTTTCCCTCCCACATGTATCAGATATGACCTCTGTTTGCCAAAAAACAACAACACATGAATAAAATCCACGCACACAGAAGGCAATTACAGCGTCCAGGCAGCTGGGTCACTGAAGCTGTGCGTCCTCACACATGGGCCGCACCATTAACCGCGATCCCACACTGTAGCGAGGTCGACAACAAACATTTGAAGCACTGCACAGGCTCGTCACATGACATAGCTGTTGAAAACAATATATATTTTGAAACTCGCACCATTGTGGGACTAATAAAATACTTTTTTAGCGTCATCGCTGTCATGTATTGTACAAAGTGTCAAGGCGAGGTGGTGCTGGAGGCAAGAGCAGGCAGGCGAAGACGCAATGCAGTTTTAACAGTTTATTGATGAATGGGTTTAACAGATGAGACGGATTAACGCAGGAACCGGAGGTGAAGGTGGAGATCTGATCCAGACGGCGGTGGAAAGGAAAGTGTCAGTGGCAGCAAGTTCTAAGTATTGGAGTGCACCGGAGTTAACAAAGCAAGTGGAAATAGACATTTTCAAGAGAGCCGTGACGTTTACCATACAGAGGTCTGTAACAATGATGAGATGCTGGAGAACCAGGACATAAGTAGAGGCTTGATGAGATTTGGAGCAGGTGTGCTCCTGCTGCAGGTGAACTGATTAGAGAGAAAGGAGGAGACGAAGGTGGAGTATATCATAAACTACCTAAAAGGGATCCTTGACTATAAAAGTACAAGTGTATTACCAGACGGGTAGAAGTAGGAAGTCACTTTTCATAATATTACTTAAGTAAAAGTCTTAAAGTATATGACATTTGTTTCTGTGTCTGACATTAGAAGTAAAAGTGAGGAGTAAGGATTGAGCTCCGTGGTAGGGCGAGTTGTCTTTCAACTGGAAGGTTGTGGGTTCAATTCTCTTGTCCTAACCCAGCTAGTCTGTGTGTACTTTACTTAAGACTAGAAAAGCAAAATAGAGACTCTTCTCCAGATTTTATCGTAACAAAGATAGTTAGAGGAAAGTGGAGTAAAAGTTCTGATAAGTGAATTTTGTACTTAGGAACAGTCACAAAGTATTTGTACTTTTTTTTTACATTACACCACTGTGTGTCACATAAATGCCACTGGATTGAGACAAAAATCCACAGGGTTGAAAAGGTCTCTAATTGCTAACTACAGTATGTCTCTTTTAGCAATTCTGCATATTCAGGGCTGTGATGGAACTGATATCCCCTGTAAAAAAAAACAAGATGTACAACCCTCACTCGCCAAAAAACAATTAACTATCGTCGCCTTGGCTGTATCGCCTAATTTGCTCAGTCTCTAAGTGGGATGCAGTTGTCGGGTCTGTGCATGAAATGTACAGCGAAGCTAATCGTTTGGTGGCGGCTGGCACTTTCTCTTTTTTGGAAAAAGTGTGAAGCAGCGGTTTCACTCATCCTCAGTCTTACACACACACACACACACACACACACATCTCCTCTCACATCTTTTTCACGGTGCAGGGAACATGATCATTTAATGAAACAGTAGCTTAAGTGCCCATTTTTGCTGCCCTGCTAAAATATTCGACAACAGGGAATAAGCCTCGCCGACAAACATGCATTAGAGAGTTGTTCAAAAAATGTCGAGGGGATGTCGCACTTCACTGAATATGAAAGTCTAATGTGTCAACAGGAACTCTGCAAATCATTCTATTAAGTATACGTTGCACTTGGAATTGGCAGCCAAATTGTTTTCACTTTCCTCAACAAAGTACAGTGTTACTACCTTCTCTGTACACTGAACTGATTTGTCTCCACACCAGTTTCCAGAGATATTGTCTCTGCAGGGAGCGAGGGAAAGAAAAGTCCGGTCAAGACATGGACAGGAAAAGACATTACAATGTGTTTTTAACCTAAGTTTTATTTTATTTTTAACCTCAGTCAAATGTCAGGCAAGAAAGACAATGAAGATAAAGTTAATGGTCAAAGATGTTGACATTTAAGGTGGACAGCACAAAGTACTATGCTACCTTAAAACCATTATTATCTGTCTTGCTAAATGCATCATAAAAAGCGGAAAAATGTTGTTAATCATTTCATGAAACACTCTTCTTAATTAGTGATGCAAAAATCACCATGCTATGGAAAGAGAAAAAAGTATTTGCTTTGCTACTGAGCTTGACCTCTGACCCCTGCCTGCTCTGAAGCGTTGTCTTTGATTGGATGTTTCTACTTCTTAAAATGAAGTATATCTAAAACAGAATATTTGAGTTCAATAAGCTCTTGTTAAATGTAATGATCAAGTTATAAATCTTTGTTTATCTTATTCAATTCAAATTCAGATTCAGACAACTTTATTGACCCCAAAGGGCAATTAACAACACTCATCAGCAGACAATGAAGTGAAATAATACATATCATAGTCACTCAAGAAATAAATAATAAAAGTGTGTGTCTAGGTTTAAAATGACAGGTGAGTTCAGCAGCCTGACAGCTGAAGGAATAAAGGAATTTAAGAGGCGATGTGTTTTGCTCTGAGGTGAATTAGACCTGCGACCAGAGAGCGTCACCTCAAACTCATCAGAGAGAGTGTTCTGTGGTTGTCCGACAACAGAGGTGGCCTTCTTTTTTTAACTTGTCTCCCCCAGAGAGAGGTCAAATCTTTTAGCCTTTACAATGTAACACAGGTTGTTTTTGTTCCTTAAGCGATCACCCACTGAGCCAGCAGATAAAACTGTGACATTTGATCGTCTCCTCAATTTTAAATGTATGTAAACTCACAGCTGTTGCAACATAACAGCTAAAAAAAAGAAAAGAAAAGTGTTATTTACATTTCTAGCAACTTTTACTTTGACATCCTCCCTGCAGCTGTTAGACTTTACAACATGCACTGCTCTCAGTAGACCACACATAACCAGGCTCCTCATTCCATGTGCAATATACTGTCTTTTTACAAAAGTGCAATATAAACATATAATATCCCATGCTCAATCTCTGTCTATAATGTAAATATCTGGTCCATATTGTATATATTCTAGAAATGGTCTATTATGTACACTATACATTCTATTCTATTTAACTCTATTTAACTTTTTTTTATATCGTCTAATCTTATTTCCTCTAACTATCTTTGGTACTTGTTAATACCAAATATAATCAGAAGAAGAAAAGTTAGTAATGGTCCCTACCACACTGCTCAATCTAACTCCTTAAGTACTTAAGTACAAGTCATTACTTTTGATACGTATAGTAAATGCCTTATACTTTAAGACTTTTACTTAAAGGGGAAATAAGTAGTTTATAGTGCCATCTAGAGGAGAGGCTGAAATTTACAACAAAGACCTGCTGCTCTGCTCACCCCCTCCCTTCCCTGAGCGCTACGGTATCCGCAGCTGGTCAAAAGTCGTCCTCGTCGTCTTTCTCCATGTCAGCAGATGAGGTTCGTGAGGCGAGGGAGAGGGCGAGCTACCGCAGCCGTAGCAGACGAAGCGGAGAGAGAGGAGGCGGGACTTCTGCTACAAGTAAAAAGACGCTTGATTTGTTCTCTCGCGTTTGTCCTTACAGGCTCCAGTAGAAACATGGCGTCTCGCTGCTAACAGTGGCTATGCAACCGCGGTCCGCGGTCATGTTATTTAACATGACTTTTTGAAACACTACGAAAATGAAACAAAAACTATTATACAGCGACTAGACAATGCAGGAGCACATAATATGTATAAAAAAGTGGATTTTGGGTTATATAAACCCATATATACTACACAGTGTCCCTTTAAGTAATATTATAAAAAGTGACCATAACTTCTATCAAAGTCATTTTCTGTTGTACTTTTACTCAATTATTCCTTTTACGTACTTTATACAAGACTGGTGACACATGACAAGGGAGCACAGGTTCAATTATTTTTGATTTTATCGTGTTTTGGTGCATGTATTGTCTGGAACACTGTTACAGAGCAAAATTATGTCCAGTCAACAAAAAAAAAACATTAATAGTACATTTTTTTATTCTAATTCATATTCTCTAGTTGCACTCAGACTTTCATCTTCCATTGTTTGAGGAACCTGCAGAAAGAAAACAGGAGCTGTGTGAGAGCGAGACCTATAAATCACAGTGATGTTCAGTGTAATGATTGTGCATGCACTGACTCATGTTATTATGTAGGAGCTGCTCTGGAGCAGGTTTTCTGTGCCTTGCACTTTAGCACTTTTGGCTGAAAATAAGGAAAATGGCCCCTGGTCCTCATTTCTCAGGCGAGAGAAAAGCAATAATTCAGCTCACTTACCTTAAAGTACGACAATTATATTTGACTACTGCCATATACCGTACTCTCCTCAACATGTTTAGTAGCTACTCTCAGTGTCTGTGTATGTTTAGGACGCATTCCAGTACGAGCACAATGAGCAGCTGAGGGGAAAGATTCCTGATTTTTACAGCTGAATAACAGAAAGAACACAGGTGTTCCTCTTAAATAGTTTTTGGCGTTGTCTGCTTTTATTGATTTGATACTGATATGACTCTGGGCAAAAAGTAGGACATTTGCAAGAAGCTATTGTCAGGACCAACCTCCTGTAGAGAAATGTTGATCTGTGACTGATCATTTTAATCATATTTACGTCATGCCGTGTAATCACAAATTCACTCTCTTTGTTTTTTGGCTTGTTTTACAGAGGGATTTACTGGGGAAAACTTAAGCTGAGTAGAGATAAAATTTAATACAACCTTTTAGAAAATAAATCAATTATTAAATTATAAATGAATAACAGAACAACCACGACAGATACTAGAAAAAAAATCAAGACATATGGCAAAGATATAAACTATGAAAACAAACTTCTCAAACATAATGTGAAATATAACGTTTTCACTCGTGCAATGGCGGCTGGAGCTAGCACGATAAAACAAGGTCAGTGTGGTTTTTATAATATGAACGGCTCAAAGAAGCCAGGGATGGATTTTACCGTGAGTGAGGCCTGTTTCGTACTGTCTGCAGAACATTACAGCTGAGGCACATCTCTCTCCGCACATATTATTTAATGAGACCATTTTGCAGCTCTTTTTTGGGGGGAATAGACCCCCTCACCTATTTTTCATGCGAGCTGCACGCACCTCACGGCAAAAGAAGACACCAAGGAAAAGGAAATCTTTCTTCACAGTTTCCTTGTCTGGTTGTGTTTTACACGCCACGAACTCTGCACATCCTGTTCCTGTTTTAAAGAAAAAAAGCACTCGAGTGGTTCACTTCCTTCTTCAGCATATTCTCGGCTTGAGTCCTGGCATTTAGTTGAGTGCAGTTTACAATTTTTAAAATTGTCTTTACGTAAGACAGAGTAGAGTAGGTGAGCAGGGGACACGCATGCACCCGGTGTGAACAACATGTGAGACACAGCAGATCTCTGCTGCTGCTGCTGCCATCACACACTGCACGTACATTCAACGTGAAACTAGGCTAAGACATGTGCCGTTAATCACACTCTAGCCAGGCCTAAAAGCTGTTTCAGTGTCTTTTTTTTTTTTTTACTGCACATGGGAACATCATTTATAAAATGGACATTGTATTGAATGTGAGATCTTACATATAAACAGACTTCTTTTCCAACAAGTGGAGTAAGTTTCAGTCCCATTTCTATTTTTATGTACAGATCACATTAACATAGTATCAAAAAAAAAATTAACTCACACATCCACGAATGCAAAAATGAATTCCTGTATCCCTGGCTTTAATCGGATCCATTTCAAAAATGTAATTGGATTCTTACTCTGGTCATGTTGCTGCCGTCTAGAGAGTCTTTTGGAAATTGGTTCAGTCGTTTTTGCGTCATCCTGCTGGAAGGCGAACAAGAATTGATGAAGGTGGTAATAAGTGTGGTGTCTAATTGAAGACGAGCTTGGTCAGTCAGAGTTCAGCGCCCGGGATTATATATACAGGATATGTTGTAACACGATGGCCAGTCGCCCCTGAACTCAGCCTAACAAGGACGGTGTAATCCTCAGACTGACGTCCGCAGCCTGAAGGCTTGCAAACTTCACCCTGGCTTGGATCAAAGCATACTCAGGAGAGTTGTGATGCTTTTTCATTTTTAACAGCCATCTATTCTTGTAGATTAGTGGAAGTGGATGTTACTATAAAAGATGCATTTCAAACTCTGGATTTTTGCTATACTCTCACTGGATCCTCAGCAGTTGCATGATAAATCACTGCTCTGGGGCTTTTTATTCGAGGCGGACCGTTTTGTATTTCCAAGAGGTTTGTTTTTAATCCTCGTTGCTCCCCTGCGCTCCACATTCATGCACGCAAACTCCCCTTCTGTAATTTCATTTGTTAGACAATGTAATCAAATGAAAGGTAAGTACTCTCCAACAAACAAGAGTAATTGTTAGTGGCCCTTGCATTGAGCCACCCAACATGCACTTGAACACAGCACATTTTCCATCTTTCCTTTTTTTGGGGGGGGGACGTTCAGTGAATTTGCGTCATTTGTTTGTGCCTGTGTGTGTTTTTTTATACAAATAAATGTTAACAATAAAAAGCCATTATCCAAATAATGTCCTTTCAACTTCAGGAAGCAATGACCTAAATTGTACTTTCTACTGAAAATGTATCCTATTTTTAGTTTTATAGTTATCGTGTCAATAAATGTCAACATTACTTCATTTATACAAATTTTCTTTTCACATTTGGGACATATCCTTAGGCAGAAATGAAACACTTTGGTTTGGCTCCTTTCAAGAAACACAAGAGGAAACAGGCTCAGGAAAACGAGAAGGTCCCTGTGGCTCTGGCTCTGCGACTCGCAGCCATCGTTACACCTCTTAAATCAGATGTGCAACAACGGCGATAAAAGCTCCAGTTGATTTCCTGGAACAGGGTGAAGCAACACATGTTCCTGCAGACCTTGATCGGTCTGGATCCACAGTGAGCCAAGCATTTTACACAGCTGCCCTGGCAGGATATCATAACAGCAAAATATACAAGCCTAATTAACCTCGCACCTCTAATACCATTACCTCTGCTCCTGCTACCACCAAAGGGACGACGTGTTTCCTATCGTCGTGTGTCAAGGCATTTCGGCACACACACACACTCACTGCAGAGAGCACGAGAGCTGCGCAAATTATACGTATTCAGGGTGTGTGTCTCCAAAATCCCCACAGCTTCGCATTGTCCTTCAGGAACGCATGTTCATTTTTTAGAGAAAGAACTCTGTGTTTTCTCAGCTTTGGGGGGATTTTGTGACGCGGACGCAGCTGACATGCGATATGAAAGTAAGAAAAGTGTGATGTCAACGTTTTCAAAAGGTGAAGGAGGGTACAGTAAGAGAAGGAAGCAGCTGGGTGTGTAGAGACGGCCTGTCATGCAGGGAATTAAATAAAAAAGTCACTTTTTATATACGGGAAAATCCATAGGATTTCTGTCACGCTCTCAGGAACATGTTCCAAGATATTCTGGTGTCAAATTTACATGAGAAATATGTACTGGCTGGTGCTACTAGTATTATGACATCAAAATCAGCAGCCTGGAAGGGTTGAGAAACTGTTGCTTTTTTTTCACTTCTCCATCATTCCATCTCAATTTGATTCCCTCTCTCTTTCCCCTCTGTGTCTCTGTGGTTAATCATTGTGCCCACTTGGTGCTAAGTTGCAAAAAGTGGTGAATGGAGTAAGAGAGGGCGACAGAGAGGGAGAGCGAGGTAGAGAGAGAGAGAGAGGGAGTTGCTTACAGCATGTTTTAAAACATGCTGTAAGCAACTCCATGTGCTCTGCCACATGTATGTCAGCCTCTGAGCCTCTGAGCACGGACACACACTTGAGCATCATGCACTCCCCGACTCAGGCCGGACCACTTTCTCCGGTAAGAATCTGCTGCTCTTGTTCAGGTTCAGAGGAGCTTGAATTTCATTCTGGTCTGTTCTTGACATAGTTTCGCTGTTGTTGTTGTTGTTGTTTTGTTGATGCCATTTGTGTAAAGCAGAAGTGCAGCGTTACATGAAGACGTGGTTGGCTCACGTTCGACTTACAAATGAGGCGTAACGCATTATTTGTTGTTGCTGCTGCTAGGAGTTGCGGTAACAACAGTCGTGACTTTAGAGTGTCTGGTGGTGTTCAGAGCAGAGAAGTCAGTGCTGTGGTCTCAGCTGGACCAGTCCTGATGTCAGACTTGACAAGAGTATCTTGGATCCCTGAGGCGCCTGGGACAATCAGGCAGTATGTACTGCAGCTAATGGTAACTGCATCCTGTGGTCATTACACTGAACATGCCTTTTAGATATTATCTGCAGTCTGAGTTCTGTAAACTCAGTGTCGACATGTAGACTGTGACAGAAACCTTCTGGTGGCTCTTGCACTCCAGACGTTATAAACGTGTTGACAGAGACGGAAATAGGTCTTTCTTTTCATCTTTCTCCATCACACAGATAACGACACACTGGACTAGACCTAGAACGAAAGTTCCAATTAACACTGTTTTTTTTGGTGTGTATCTGCGCCATTACCTTGTTTATGAAGCCCTGAAGGTTTGAAACAAACAGTTCAGCCATTGCTGAGAACGCTGTGTTGTATTGTAATCTCGGGCTCAGCGAGATTTCTGAAAAAACCCGGATCGGTTACGTAAACAGCATTTCTGCTGCGCTTCTGAGAGCGGGTGTGCTAATTAAGTCACTTCCAGGTATTGGCCAATCACAAGACAGTTGGGAAAGCTCTCGCTGGCTGGCCAATCACAACACAGTCTGTCTTCTGGGGGTGAGATTTCAGTCTGAAACAGCACGGCTGACGAGAGCTTCAGTGAGGAGAGATTTCTATCGGCTCCTTTCCAGCAATTAGGAGGTTTTTGGCCATAAAAACAAGTTAATGTATGTGCGATAGGATCACTCTATGGGAGCTTTAACAAACAACAACAAAAAATCCCAAACACGTCGACACAGCGCCCCCCCTTCTCCCCGCCATGAGATTGGAACAGAATGGAATTTGAAACGTTTTAGCCAAAAATGTATCCATGGTCAAGGTGTTTTTTGCAGAAACGTTTCAGATTTCGTTCCGTTCTCTGGCTTCAAACGAATCTCCCGCGTGAGTTTGTCGCGGCGTCGGTCGATACGCAGGTGAGTGACCTCTGGCACACACTGACACACACACAGCTCAACCACAAACACTGTGCATCTGAGGTGATGGTGGACAGCAGCCAACTCTGAGTCAACCTCCTGCATTTACTGGAGGCTGTGGGCCGTGATCACGATTAGCAGCGGGGGAGGTTTCCCGTTCTGCTGCGTTGTTCACCTGTAAACCCACACCTGCAGGGAATAGGTCAGCAGGGAAATTAGACTTTCATGGATGTCTTTCTCTCACTTGTTCCAGGCCTTTTTAGGATTTAAAGCTGCAGTGTGTAACTTTTGGTCATCATTCTGCCTCAGGCTCTCCCCCGTTTTTTGGTCTTCATGTTCTGTCCGGCCGAGCTGAGGTAATACGTGGTGTGTTTGCGCTGAGCTTAATGAATTGTGTATCTCTGTGTCATGCAGGCAGTGTGGTGTGCGTAGATAAGCTGCCATATGAGGTGAAAACTCTTCCCCGTCCTGCAGTATTCCCTCGCAGCACTCAGAGCAGGATTAAGGGATGTCACGGCTGTTACTCCTTCTGGCAATGCTAATCGTCTCCTGCAGCATCCAGGTGGGTCCCGCGTGCATGCACACACTGACACAATCCAGAGAGTCGTGGTGTCAAAGCCTAAACAGACTGTCCCCTAAAGACACGAGTCTTACACTGTACAATATATCACACTTTCTATACAAAAGTACATTAGTGTGATGGATTATATGCCCAGTTTTGAGGATGAGTTGTTTTACAGCTCCTGTATTTAGAAACAAGAGTGAAACAAATGAATCCCAGGTCCTCTGTTGTCTTTGCAGCTTGTGTGGAACTCACAGGCTCAACATCTTTCTTGCTCACCTGCTTACGCTCCACCATGACACGACATTGCTCCGCTGTTTCCTCAGGTGTCTCCTTCCGCAACACTGGATAAGCTGAAGGAGAGTTTGAAATTGTACATGGAGGAGTGCGATCGCAACAACAGCCGAGACCCGCCAAGCACCGGTGAGCCAGACATATATACGAGAGCTGATGTTTTATCACACCGTTATCGCCGCTTCTTGATGGTTTTGTTGTATTTTGTATGTCCAGGGGAAACTGGGCATTGCAGCTTTGGAATATGTTATTTGTTACAAATAAAAGCAATTATATTTATCCTCTGGTTTTGGTGTAGTTGCAGTTGTCTAATGCAGGACCAGAGGAAATACTGATGGTTTGATCTATCACTAAACAATGCAGTAGAATTCTTCTGGCAGCCACTCCCAGCCTGTTCCTTTGCTATTTCACACGCACTCTGAGCTCTCAGCTCGGCTGACTTTATGTGCAGTTTTTGACTTCATGTTGAACTCCGCCCCTGCTGCATTATACTTTGTTGGCATGCTCTCCGTTTGGGGTATTTAACGGGAGATCACTGTCAGTAAAACATCCCAAAAGTCAACCTTCCTCACTGCGTACTCCCCCTCCTCCCCACACTGTCAAACCCACATACCTACCCTCACATGACTATTACAGCAGACAGGACAGATACATCATACACCTGAACACCCAGCTGCCCGTATTCCAGCAGCGAGCAACCTTTACATCCTCCATAGAAAGGATCAACGGTGTATTATAAGTAGAAGGTCAAAAATGTCAAGATAAAAGAGGCAATAAGGATTACCAGGAGCCGTCACTTCAGAGACTCGCTGCTGTATTTCATGACTCTGTAGAGAACCACAGGACACACACACAGGAGAAAAGGTATGTCATAACTCCTCCTCCTACATTTCATTGTTTTTTTTTTTCTTGTTTTTTTTATCCCAGGCCTCGTTTGTAACAGGACCTTCGACAATTATGCCTGTTGGCCCGATGGACTCCCCAACATCACTGTCAGTGTGCCATGTCCGTGGTATCTGCCATGGTACCATGAAGGTAACACACATGAGGGTTAGTACATATAGAATGTATAGGAGCTGATACAGGGTGACTTTAAATATCCTGCAGAGAAAGACAGCTGGCCGTGATTCACTGGACTGTGTAGTGAATCCAGTCTGTCTCTCTCTCTCTCTGTATGTGTGTGTGTGTGTACTTGTTATCTCTTTCTGACCTTTTCTGGTGTAAAGACTGGCCTGTAAAGACCAGTAGTTCTCATGGGGCCCAAAACCTTCTCCTGATGATACAGAAACTAGACATTTCTGAGCAGCTGGTTAGTTTAGGGCTATAATTTGAATTGTGGTTAGGTTAAGGATGGGGTTAGGCATGAACTGGTTATGGTTAATGGGATAATGGTTAGTCTGTCAAAATGAATGGAAGGAAGTGCTTGTCCTTAAAAGGATAGCTGTGTGAACTTCTTTGTGTGCTAGGGAGGAATAACATTTTAATCCCTAATTTGTGCGTATTGTTCCAGTTCCAGCATGGCTCGACTCTACTCAGTTTGGTATGATTTTCCATCACTATAGCACCTCCTCAACACGGGTGGAGTCATCATAGCATGATAGCTGCATGAAACTGCCGTGACGTTGTTTTATACGCGACACACACAAACTAGTGGCTAGTAAAGCAGTTATTTTTTTGGTGTAACTGAATCATTAGAATCAGTTAAGTAAAATATTAGTTCAGTACTTCATGCATGACCGGAGCACAGAATCCGTCTGACACGGTCGAACTAAAATACGGCTGAACGGATCGCTGGCTTTCAGCAGTGCTGTTGCTAAATACACCAGACTCCTCTGTTAAATAGTGAGATTTCAGAAATTAACAGACGTTTTCAGGATTTTTAAGTCTTTTTAACTGAGCTACAGTTCAACCTTGTTCGGTATGATTCTTGTGTTGGATTTTGCGCTCATGACTCTTCTGGTGACGACCCTCTCTGAACAATCAGTGGCCTGGCAGTCAGTCGACGTCAAGTTTTAGTGTCGATTCAGCTTGATTGGAACCTTGAAAGAGCAGGTACTAAAAAGGTACCAGGTACTATCCCTAATGGAAAAGGAAAAAAAAAATACATTAGTAGATTCGAGCTGTGCTGAGCCGAGTCATGCTGGAACTGCGTTGTGGAAAATCTTTGGGGTTTTTCCTTTCGTGTACACTGATCTTGTCAGGACTGATACTTTTCAACGGGACTAAAGCTCAGTCAAATAAACACATCATTCAGGTGTGAAACTAGACTGTACAGTTCAATGCAGCATTTAATCTAAGTTGTTGAAACGTGCATGTGTTTGTGTGTGTAGTTCAGCATGGTAAAGTCTATCAGGAATGCGACGCTAATGGCCAGTGGATGACAGCAAAGAACACCAGCGAGTGTGACTCTAATAATCCAAGTCAGGTAAGAAAAAAAAAATCATTGTTACATTACATGGGAGGGAGTTATATAATGGGAGTAGAATCTTCTATCCATCCATCCATTATCTACCGTTTTATCCTTCACTGCAGGGTCGCGGGGGGTACTGCGCCTATCTCAGCTGACATAGGGCGATAGGCGGGGTACACCCTGGAGAGTTTGGGGAGTACAATCTTATTTCCAATATTTCTAATCTGAATGTTCCAGTAATAGCATTGTAATAAGTATATAGGTTACAATGAGTGTCATGCCTTCATATGAACTGAATCAAAATTAATAATTAAAAAGTTGAAATAAAATGGTGTGACCATAATATTGGTAAGTGTTCAGGATTCATTTAAAGTCACATCGTAATAAAGGACAGAAAAGTCTAAATCCATATGTTCACACATGTCTTCATTTGCAGCAGTACTATGGACATATCCGGATCATGTACACAGTGGGCTATTCCTTATCATTGGTGGCTTTGGTGTTGGCACTTGGCATCCTCGTGTTCTTCAGGTATGGATGATCTGCAGTTTAAAATCAAGATTTTGCATTTCCAAATAAAACAAAGACAAATTACCACGGAGAGACCATTGTTGCCTCGCACTCATTAGGAAGCTGCACTGCATGAGGAACAACATCCACATGAATCTGTTTGCCTCCTTCATCCTGCGAGCGCTGTCCATCCTCATCAAAGATGCTCTGCTGGTGGCCAACATCACATCGCAGGATCTCAGCAGGGAGCAGGCATCGATGCCTCCAGTGGATCTGCTGGTCAACAACGAGGTCAGTGTGAGGGATCTGTAACTAAACCACACACTATAGACGGTACACACTACTAAGAAAAAGTATGAGACTGTACCTTTTGCTGTCACTTCAATTGTACCCTATCAGGGTACAAGCATTGTACCTTTCTCAGTGTGTACAGGTACATTTTTGTCACTAGGGGTGCAGAAATGTTTCTTTAGAGGTACAAACAAGCAGGTACAAATGTTAAAGGTACAGAGCTTGTACCCTGATAGGGTAAAACTGGAGCAACAAAGCATTTGTACCTTTTTAGGTACAGTCTCGTACTTTGATTTCTTAGTGTGTAGTGTTTTCACGGTGAGGGAGTGCACTCAAATTATTATATATTTTGAAGGGCTGTCAAAAGATAACCATTTTTAATCAAACTAATCAAAGGAATACAAATTACCATTCGTAAATATGCCAGAAAAAATCAAATTTTCTCTTTATATTGTTGTAGGAACGGAGAGATAAATAAAGTATGTGAAAATATAAATGTAAAGAACAATAAAATACTGTAAATAACTAAAAAAAAAAACCTATACAAACTTAGTAAAACATAAACATTACATTGTAAAGAACCCACATTATAAGACAATAATAAATAGAAAAAATAAAATACTGTAAATAACTTTAAAAAACACTTATACATTGCACTGTAAATAACTCACATTATAAACAAAATATAAAGTATAGAAGTTAAATAGTTTTCTTGGAGGTACTAAACCCACAGCAGGGAATTCCTCATCAGCACCTTTGAAGCACTGCTTCTACTAGTTAGCGTTAGCGTCAGCTAGCATTCTGACTCTAATGTTAGCTGCTGTTCAAGTCTGTGTCCCCGTTAGTTAGACAATGACTGTTAATGTTATGATTATATAATTATCTGCGCCAGTAGTGCCACTTACAACTGTGTCTCTTTCTTTATTTTTTCTTCATTCTCTTTTTTCCTTCCTTAAAAAAAATTAACGGGTTAATTCCACAAATTAATCATATGCGTTAATTTTGACAGCCCTAATATTTTGACATACCAAATTCATAATTCAGCCTTAACTTGATGGATTGAATGGAGAAAACAACCTGGACAAAATAAATGACTTCACCGCCGTTCACCACAGTGGAGGCATTCAGTCCTTTGGCACAATACAGAACAGAGCAATACGAACAAGCACTACAGGCTGCACAATCCTGCAAGTTCATGCTGCTGTAATTATGGATTTGTGTAACAGCAATACATCTCTCTAGATGAATAGATTATGTAAAAAATAGCTCTGTTTTTAGAGAATAATAATGGTGATTTTGTGAAAAGGGTTGTTGTTGCCACAGAGATAATTGCAAGAATCAATCACTCGTTAAAGAGGGGAGGGTCCACAATGAATGTTGATGTTTGAGTGTTTGTGTACCAGTGAAGGCGGAGTGAGTGTGTGTGTGTGTGTAGGGTCACAGCTGGCAGAGGCTAAGGTTAAAGTTGTTGCCCTTGTACAATCTCCCAGTGGCAGAAAGGAGCCTCCATCTGCCACAGCGTCCGTCTCATCACCACTCTCATCCTCCACAAGTAAACAACGCTGAATGTTGCACAGCTCGATCCATAAACATTTTTTTCACTGCTGTGTTGCAGACAACAGTGAGCTGTCGCATTGCTGTGGTGATGATGCAGTACAGCATCATGGCCAACACCTACTGGCTGCTGGTGGAAGGAATCTACCTCCACAACCTCCTAGTGATCACTGTGTTTACAGAGAGGAACTACTTCAAAATCTACCTGTGCATTGGCTGGGGTGAGTGTGGAGAAGTCGAGTTCATTATGTTATTTTAGGGCTGCACAAGTAATTCGAATACCACTCAATATCCAAATGCTTAACCCTCAATCTTATTATCGCCCTCAATATTGAGATTTTCCGAGCAAGGGCTACCCAGAATGCATTGCGTGTTTTGACATAACAAAGATGGCGCCAAAAGCAGCGAAACGAGTACGCTACAAATGAATTATTTTCTTTGTTAATAGAGATATAAAAATGATGAAAACCATTGTATTATCTTAGTTTAGGCCCATATTATGGATTACTGACGTCATTGTTGTGTAACATTTATTTTTATTTTACGATCTTTTTCTGTTTGTCTCTATGTGGCCCTGTCATGAACTGGCAACCTGTCCAGGGTTGACCCCGCCTTTCGCATTATGTCCACAGGGAAAATGTTGTTCTCAATATGAGAAACTGTGTTTTATTTGTGATTTTTATATCACGCAGCTCCAGTGCTATATGATCCCTTTGGATCAAAAGGACATTAAGTCAGATTAGATAAATTGACATGCCTTTGTCTCATTTTTTTGCAGGTACCCCTTTAATATTCCTTGTGCCCTGGGTGATTGCTAAATATCTGTATGAAAACCATGAGTAAGTTTCCACCGTCTCCCTCTCTATTTTTCTCTCATTCCTTTAGTTCCTTAAGTTTTTCCACTGCAAAAAAAAAATGCTACATTTTAGCTCATCCGTGCTGATCGCTCAGCCATAACAATCCAAAAACGGCAGATGGTCTTTCTCCTTAACATGTTGATGCTCAGCAGCTCATGGACAAATACTGCGAGAACACTCGTTTTATCATCTGCAAGACACCAAATATGGAAACGTGTGTGAACACATGTGTAATATTTCATCATGGCGTCAGGGCCCAAATGTTCTGTTCTGTAGTCTCCAGCAGTTTTTTAAAATATACACTCAGCAACACAATGGTTCCAGAGGTCAGACTTTCAAAGACAGAGACACACTGAATGTTATGCCTCCTAAAGATTCTTATGAGATCATTACGAATGGATCTAATAAACTTACATAAAGACATAAAGTGTGTTGTTCTGTGTAAGAGGCACAACAGTATAAAACATATTTAAAATAACATTTGTTTGAATCTTTGTCTCAGGCCAAAAAAATCTAAACTATACACAGGCGTTTTTCCAACTCTCTCCTCTCTGGTGACAAAGACGCTGATTTACCGGCTTACTGCAACAGCTCAAGTGAAATTACCGTAATAAACACATGTTGGCTTTGACGAGCAACTTCTCAGCTTTCAGAAACGGTTAGATTTTTTTCAGATTGCACAAACTGTCGCGTAATTACGGAAACGTAAATGTGCGCTTGCAACTGGGATTTTCTCTGTGTTAAAGGGTATATTTAGTTGTGTCATGTGCAATAAGCAGCTGAGTGAAGCATGGAGCTGCATCAGGCAGAATGAAGTTACTGAAGAAGTTTCTCTCACTGTGCGACATACGATAACACTTTTGGAAACCACAACTAAAGAAAATGCCACATTCTTTGGGGTTAGGGGTCAAGTGGAAAAGCCAAAAACCATACAACATATGCCAGGATAAATGTGCGCGGTCCATTTTTGAGTTTTAAAAACAGAGCAACGCGTTGAATGACGACAGCCGTGTTCAGAAGCATGTGAGGTGTTTTTTTTTTTATGTGGAATATGTCTGACAGTTTACCACTGATGTGGTTTTCTTTTTTTTAGGTGCTGGGGCCAAAACATAGACATGAATTACTGGTGGATCATCCGCTCGCCAATTCTGCTGGCAGTCGTGGTAATTGTGCCTTCCTATGTGTCTCATTTTGATGATCTCTTGTCTTTTCTGACCAATACGCAGTGATCAATTCTTACTTGCGTGTCGTATTTGTGCACTGAAACTTGTGGAGGATGAGGTTTGACTCGTTGCCTTCACCCTAAAATCACATGTGCACCCAGTGCTCTTGCATTTTCCACATTTCCCTCCCGGCTTTTCCTTTTCCATTCATACGCTGCACTGCAATATTAAACACACCTCATTTATTCAGAAAGGCTGTTTGTGCTTTAGGCAAAACATCCAGTGACATGCCTCAAAAAGAGTCAAAAGTTTTAAATCAACAGAAAAATCTTTTTTTTTAGCTGTCTGTACAGTGTCCGAGCCTTTAATCGGAGGTGTGCTCTGCAAAGGTCAGTCCTGAGACATTGTACAACTCCAATTTGTCATGGCTCTTATGTCAGGTCAATTACACAGACATGCCGGCATTTTCCATGCATTAATCATCCTGCTAAGTGGCTTGTATCTCACAGGAATTCCTGTGTTTCAGTTGTCACAGGGATGGGAGGTCTGGTTCCCATTTCACTGTTTTCCTCTGTGGTGTGTGTTTGTGTGTACGTTTGTGTGTGTGTGTGGCTTTCCCCTATTTAAAGAATTACTGCCACTTTCACAAATCCCTTCAGTATTTTTTGCACATTTCGGTGTCAGAAGAGTATGTGGAGAAGTTAAATCAGAGATGTTGTAATGCTGAATTGGACAGAGATGAAAGCCACAACTCTGTTTTTTTTTTATTATTACAAGTTGCGTATTCAATATTTAGTAAACAGGCCAAGTTACGGAATGGTACACACTGTGCTAATGTGTTGACATTTCAAATTTATTGGTTTGTGAGTCTTTGTTATTGCAAGAAATCTTACTCAAACCGCAAAGAAAAGAAAAAAAGCAAGTGAATTCATACGAATCCAAAAATCCTACGCAATAATTACAAATACAAATTAGTTCCAGCTTTATTTTCCTCTGTCAGCCAAACTCAACCACCTGTAAATTACCCATAACACCTGCGTTGTGAATAAAAAAGGTCACATCATGAGTGATTTACATCAGGGGAACACCACTGCTTCTTTAAATGCCATCTGCAGTGAAAAGGTTCCCTTAATACAACGTGTCTGCTGTGTACACTGATGTTACAGATCACAAAACACAGGGTTTTTAAAATAAAATAAAATAAAAATAACAGCTTGTGGTATTATTGCTGGCTGATAGCTTTGGTTTCATCTGGTATTGTGATATTCTTCCCTGAGATTTCTTCCATGTCCCTGCCAAAACGTTTTTCACTGGGAATACTTTTAGTTCCATGCCTGCAGTGTGTGTGTGTGTGTGTGTGTATGTTGAAGTGATTTTTATCAGTTGAACAGCTGAACTGACCCCTAAAATCCAATATATAAGATAATTAATACATGTAAAAGATGTATACCAACAACGTGTAGTGCTTCATACGAATTCAAAACATTACAGGGGTGTGGTTGCCAGAGTGTAATTTAATTGAAAGTGTGTCTGCTTTAGAGCAGCAGCAGATAATCATCACATGATGAATGGAGACAACAGCACAGCAAAAATGGACTGTAAATAAATGACATAGATAAATATCTAGAGACAAAGTTGCTGTCAGCTATTTCCTCTTTGCTTTGATTCTCTATATTTGAAAGCATCTCCATTGGAGATTCTAATTTTTCCTCTGCTCTGGTCAGGACATTTTTGAGAGAGGTACTGAGGCTTTTGAGGTTCAATATATCTGGTGCAAAGGTTCACTCTGCTTACAACCTGTGTGTTCAGTGGGTGAAGAAATGTATTTTGTGATTATACTGGCTGCAACATTGCATCAGTGAAGCCAGTGACATGTTTCCTTAATCTCTAATGACACATTCCTTACCTTTAACACTGGTGTCTTTCACAGATCAACTTCCTCATCTTCATCCACATCATTAAAATCCTTGTGTCAAAACTGCGAGCCCATCAAATGAGATACACAGATTATAAAATCAGGTGAGTCCAAATAATTTAAACACCCTTTCACTTCTGTTACTGTGGTCTTTTATTTCCCCATGTTTATTAAGTGCCTTTGGTTTTTTTTTCCAGATTGGCAAAGTCAACACTAACCTTGATCCCCCTGCTGGGTATCCATCAGGTGGTCTTCATCTTTGTGACAGATGAATCCACGAAAACTACCATCAATCTTCGCCTCACAAAGCTCTTCATTGACCTCTTCTTCTCCTCCTTTCAGGTTGGACTTGAACTTAAAGAACTTGAACCAAAGTACCAACTATAACTTCCACATAAAAATGCCCAAAGCTTCGGGTGAAATGTCTTGGGTCATTGTAGGGTCTTCAGTGTCTACATTAAGATCTGATTGCTATCCGATCATGGTCATTCCCCTCTTATGTCGCCACTCTCTCTTCTTCTTGCAAAGAAGCAGGGTTAGGGCAGACATCCATGGTGTCACGTAGTGGAAAACCAACACTTTCATGTTAGCTGTGCTCGGAGCCACCAACATATTTCCAGTCACATAGTTGTTGTGTGGACTAAAAAAGCAGATGCATTTTAATGCCATGTGTAAAGGGGGCCTTAGAGGGAGAGATGTGAGAAATTGAACTCAGAATGACCTCTCAATCTTATTCAGAACTCAGGAATAACTCTGCAACAGCTCATCTAAGCGTTGCTCCAGAAGAAACTGTTGTGGATCAGACGTCTAAGCATCTGCGCTTCCCCTCAAACCCTCAGACAGGACGAGAAGTGCTGTATTTACTTTAGAATTATTTTTAATTACGTTCACATAATGTGCTGTCTATAGCTGCTAACCGGCTGACATAATGACAGTGACCTTTTTGCTATGGGGACACAGATGACATGTGTCAAGAATACAGCCAGCCAGCAGGGGGAATGGCCTCGAGGAAGGCAGTGAGAAAGTGAGGGAGAGGATGATGATGAAGGAATTCTCAAAGTCAGAGACAAGAGCGTTTGTGAAACTTTCGACTGAGGGAACCCTGGACTGACATACAAACTTGATCTTATATTCCTTTATAGTAGCAGTGAAATCGCCCACATTCGTATGTCCTTGTGTTCTTTGAGCACTGAGTATATCCACGTGTACATACCAAGACATCTCCATGCCTAATCTCAAGATATTGTCCAACATCTTCTTTGTTGTTTCTTTTACCAAACCAAGAGCATTTTGCTACAGGGAGCATGCATAGTTGGTGGTAAGAGTCCACCTAGACCAACATTGAAATGGGCAGATGACAAAATTGACATCACGCAGACCCGAGCAGACCTCTGTGGACACATGAATGCAGAAAGTATGACCCAGACGGTAATCTATAAAAAGGGTGTGGTGATGGTTTTTGCAGAGTGTAGGACAAAGGTGCTTCTGATGTTTTGATAAAAATCTGTGGTTTAATCTATTGTGTTGTGTGTCTTCACAGGGTCTTTTGGTGGCCATCTTGTACTGCTTTGTCAACAAAGAAGTGAGTTTCATTCTTTTCCAAAACAAAACATTACATATTTTCCTCCTGTATCACAGCGTCTACTTTTGCCTCTGTCGTTTCCTCAGGTGCAGTCAGAGATTCTGAAGAAGTGGAAGCGCTGGAAGCTCGGGAGGAACATTGAGGAGGAATACCGTCACACCTACAGCAATACGCCCAACACGAAGACAGCCAGCCTGTTGAACCATGTCTCTCGATTGCCTCACCTACCGGACATCGCCAAAACCTCTTCTCCAGCCTGCAGCCCAGAGGAGAGGCACATGCTTGTGGCTGGCTGCCATAATGGCACGGTCAACAGTAAGGGGGAAGAGCAGTGCGACTCTCCAGAGCAAAAAGGAACAATCAGCAACTGCACCCTAGTGGAGGACATCAGCCTTATGGACAAAGTGCAGTGTTGCAAGGCTCAGAGGGAGAACGCAGAGAGCCACCTGTGACAGACGCAGGATAACGAGAACTTGGGGAAGAAACTTGGAGGGCTCTGAGCTCTCATCTGGCTCCGACACACTGCACTGGGCGGCTGTGAGGAGCTGGACTGACGGAGTCATCTGTCAGAGCGGTTTTCGCTAAGATATCAGTGTCACTGGGAGACCGAACAGCGCTCAGCCTGCCTCTCCACAGCCTGAGAACGGGGAGAAAATGTGGCAGACATCCAACACTGAGGGACCTAATGAGCTGTGAGCTTCGTGAATGGATTTCCCGACCGTACATGTTTGTCAGACAGTGTGAGAAACTGCTGAATGATGAGCGATGCGACAACAGAATCTCAAGGCAGAGATAAGCCATGTAAAATAATACAACAAAAAAACCTAAAACCTCAAATAGCAACAAAGGAAAAATCAGGACACAGGGTCCTTGCTTGAGCCTCTGCTTTAACTTGTGCTGTGTATCAAATGTGTATTTTGTGGTACTGGTGATTCAAGACAAACTGGACATTGAACATCATACATACACAAAAAAGACCAAACAAGTGATACTATAGAAGATTGCAGAAAACAGAAGACTTTTTTTCTTTGCTATCTGTAAAATGTATTTGTCCAAACTGACTTTGGTGAAAATGTGCAGAAAATGAAGAAACCTTCTCATACAGTACCTCATACAGAAAGGTGACCACAGTGTTGTTTAAGTGGCCCGATCCAGGGTTCATGGGAAACTGGCAGCTGCTCTGATTCCTGGCTTACATATAGACTTAAAAATAGGTCAAGAGATTGTATGGGGTGAATTATAAATAAGCTAAATGATCCTCACTTGGCTCACTGAAGTATTATACGAAAAAATTACGTCTTTCTATAGCGGTTTAGATCTATTATGGCAGAATGCTCGAGTGGGCAGCAGTGGCATTTCACTGCTATTCAGTTTCCTCTCACTTTGCCATCAAGATGTTATCTGACTCACATGCCTTGTTGTGCTTTAAGTACGTCGACACAGAAGCTTGAGATGGAGGGTGATAGAGCAGACAGTGCACTCAAATCAAGGTTAAAAATACACAGCATCAAGGCATGGCCTGTAAAGGCACAAATGCAACTCAATGCTGTGACTCAAGATAAATAAATAAGTCACCCCTAGCACAGGGGTGTGTTTGCGACGCTAATCATTGGCTGTCATGCATGCACTTTGTGCAGATTCAAAATGATTAAATTATTGTGCCATCACGACGGTGTGTTGAACACGCGAATGCCAAACAAAATCAAACAGACTAACAACTGCATGTACCCAGTTTCTTGTCAGACAGAATTTAGTATTCAGCCTAATTCTGTTTTCGCAGCGACTGTGGAGACTGAACAAAAACACCCTAAAGGTAGAACAAATCGTCTCTGATAATCCTGGAAGTGACAGGAAGCTAATTTAGCAGTGGTACATTTGCTTTTGAATACATTGCATTCATTTTTTTTGTTGTTTTTTTAGGAAGAAAAAGAAGGGAATTCAACTTGTTTTTGTATCTATGACTATTTGCACAAAATGTTAATTTATAATTGCTAAATACTGTGTGTGTGTGTGTGTGTGTGTACAGTGTATATATTTAAACACGTGATTTATGTGATCGCTGTCAATATATTTTGTGTGCGTGTGGATTTTCAGTCAGGTGTGAATGTGAATGTGTGCAGTGCTCACGTATCCAGACTGAATCACAGGCCGAGGAGCAGTTGGTTGATGGAAAAAAGCGCAACACAATTTGACACAGAACACAGAGATCACAGGTCAGGTCAGTTCAACGCTGGTGTATACGGGACAACACCGCACCACCACAGGACAATTTTGTAGAAGTCATGTCTGTATCAGGCATAAGGAAAACATATCAATATATGCATTTTATGGACTAGTGCAGTACCAGTAGGAAGTACACAAACACCACTGGCATGGCTGTCAGTCAAAACAGCAAGCTACGCTAATGCTAATCGAAAATGAAAACATGTGCGTTTTGCCTGAGGTTGCACAGTGTTTGTATTTTGTTAGCCCTATGCTAATGCTAATCGTAGCCTTCGCTAGCTTACCTTTGGAAACCGGTTCGGCAATTTAGCCGCAAAGTAGTAGCATGCAAATGCAAAATTAATATGCGCTCACGTATTGGTGAATGGAGACCGACTTTGTCGTTTCAGTATAACACCATGTTCTGCGGTGAACCGTGTGAAAATGTCTCACCCACCTTGAGGACAGCCTCTTCACTCCCACCTCCCTGCTCCAGACAGCACAGCTGCTGCTGATGAGCAGCTGCCTGTCTGGTGTAGCGTGCAAGTACAAGTGCAGCGTGAACCTTGAGATATGCCCGTCACAGGCAGACAGACAGACGCACAACAACTTGCTTTATAGATAGATGAAGCTGCTCTCTGTGTTTTTTGAATGGAAGCATACAGCAGCGCCCTGTTTGTTATTCGCCAAACAGCTATTGTGTATTTTACATTTGAGCCAGGTGCCGGTGTGGAGAAATTGAAAACTGAGGCTGTTTTTTCCATCAACACCAGCTGATGACCGCACTACAGCAAGTAGTTGTCCAACACTCAGCGCTGAGCTGAACAGAGGCACTGCTGTTGCTGCGGAGGAGGTGAATGTGCAGTGATTCGCAGAGGAATGAATGGACGCTAAAACATTAACAAAGGAATGTTGTGCACCTTGAATAAAATAGTATTCAGTAGTGTATGTAGTAAATTGCAGATTTTTATTTCAAACTAATAGATGTATTTGAAGCTGTGACCATAATCATGTATGTTTTTGAAACCAGCAGCTTGGGTCACTCCCCTCTCTGGACCAAAGTGGTTCTGTCTGAATGTATTCTTTTAAAAAAAAGGCCCAAAACCAGATTGCATTTTTCCATAAAGGTGGTTATGTACAGTATATTTGGTGTAAAGAGCCGGTCAGTAAAGTCTGACTGTGTTCAGATGTATACAGTTTATCATACAGTATATATTGTGTCTGCTTATGAAACTTTGTCCAAATAGTGAGAATAAATAACAATGTACGTGGACGACAACTTTCTGTGTTTTTGTATCAGTGAACATTCATACTGTTAAAATAAAAAAAGAGAAAGAACTCATCTACGTTCTTGGCGTCTCGCTGATGTACACTGTGTCTATATGCTCCAACAGAGCTGCCTGTTAGACGATGAAATAGCTCTTTGGCAATCCTCTTACCCTCATACTTCTGATATCAGATTGTGTTCCTCAACAGTCGATCCAACATTCACATCCACCTCACATCATTCGTTGGCCAGTGGAGGTGAGGAAGGAGCCAGAGGTTGATTTTTTTCCCCCCTGTTCTCTGCACAGCCGAGGGAAACACTATAAATGTATTTATCACGTCTCGATCCTCTCTGACAGTTTGCTTTTAACCCCCACGTTCGTGTGAGCAACACAAAGTGTTCTCCTCCACTGCGGACACAGATGGCTGTGGATGCATTCCATTAATGAGCATTAGATCTGCTTCTATATAGTCATAGCACGCACGCTACGAATCAAAATGGAGGCGCTGCTTTGTCGTTTGTTTATTTTAGTCTGTCAAATGTGGATTTTTAGACACACAACACACACAGAGATCAAGTCTGTAAAATGATCCTGACGCAGTTCAATTATAAATCCAAGCAAAACATCACACGAAAGCAAATTTTGTTAAAATCAGTCCAATAAAATTATAAAAAACAAAGAGTTCGATGAAAATATGAGAGTTGTATAATGACATTCTGAGTCATCCGGTCAAATTAAACAACTACCTGAACGATGTATTGTCATTATTGTTCACCGAAAACTGATGTAATACTTTAGTTTTTATATTTTATAAGAAATTAATGAAAAGAGAAACGTGATAGTGGATCCAAACAAACTCAGGTACAGCTCGTACCTCCTGACATCTTTAAAAAGACACAATGGTTGTATTTCCTTATGGAACAATTTAATTGTCCTTTGGGTCCGGAACAAAAGGAAGTGGCGAGCGGTGTCTTTTCTGTCGTCCGTATAATGCTAAATGAGCAAATGTATTGGTGGGAAAGGTCAATAGATGTGGCGTTCGTATGTTCCCCCTGAGGCCTGTGTGCTGGGTCTGTGTCCTGATGTGAACAATGAGCTTGTGTGTGTGTGATAATAAAGCCAGGGAGTTTATTCTCTAGCCTTGACTTGCTGACACGCTTCCTGGGCGTCGGCGCTGCTCTCATGTCATCATCACTTCCCAGGATCTTTGGCATGGCACAGCTGGAGGAGCACAGCGGCACACAGTGTGTGTGTGTGTGTGTGTGTGTGTGTGTGTAAAGCTACTTTAGTTCTATTTTTTTTATGTAGATGCAAAATAACACTAAATCAGTGAACATTGTGAATTAAGCGTGACATGCGCTTTAGGACATGTGAAATGAATACATGACATGAGATCACGTTGTCTGCAACATGCGCACATGCAACATAAGGTGCTTAACAAATTTAATAGAACACCTGCCTTACAAACGAGGAAACAAAAAAAAACAGATTTCATCAATTTTCAAAAACTAAAACATTTTTTTCTATTCAGGAATGCAAGTCAATAACTATAATTTGACATTTTCTTTGTAAAACAGTACATTTGAGAATTCACGGAAAACAATAATGATTGTATTTTAGCATTAAAAATATAATTTTAGTCAAAGAGCCTAGGCATACACCTTACATTGTGTGGTGGTCCAATACCTTTTTATAAATCAGATACAGATATAATATCAGTGCTACCATATGGTTGTTGATGATAGATGAGTATAAGAAAAAAAAGATTTATTTGTTGAACAGTTTTTCCACGTTTGGTTCAAAAAGGAAGCAAAACGAGTGAAAAAGCTGCAGACTCGGCTCTGCAGACGTGTCCAGAATATGGCGTGTTCCTCTGCTGACACTTTACTTTTCCTATTCTTCTCTATCGGTCTCATTATCTTCCTATCTGACCATCTCTATGTGTTTTCTTACTCTGTTTATACAAAAGGGAAAGGAGTGAAGAAAGAATTTCTTTTTTTTTTCAACAATTACTGAAAACAAAAGATATTATGAAGCTAATCTAAACTACTGCTTGCATCACTGTAAACCCTGTAGAATCATCGGTTAACAGCTTATTGATTATGTAAATCCCCTCACAAGGCACCTAGCTCACTGTCACTGGTGTTATACGAAAATCCATGTGCACATATATAAGAGAGCAGCTGGAAACTGTGTGCATGTTAAACTCCAGACTCTTTGTGTTCATAGGCATGTGAGAGTGAGAAGAGTTTTCCTAAAGGATTCATTTTGAACTATACAAAGAAGTAAAATAAACATTTAAAAAAACCTGAGAAAGTCTTCAAAGTACATGTGGAATTCAATTCACGCACAAGAACAAGAGCCACTGCTCGCCATGTCAGTTTGTCTCCAGTAAAATGGCTAATTCTAACGTGTACCTGCTCGACACGAAAAAGCTTTTACTCGTGTTTCAACTGTGGCTGTGACCCAGCTCATTATCAACATTTACTCAGTTTCTCAGAGGACCAGAGAGCAAAGAGAGCCCACATTTGCTGCTTTGGTTAATGCATGAGCGCCGTCATTTAGGTTGTTAGAGCTTATTAGCTGCCGTCGAGAAGTTATGTTATTATCTTTCTCTCAAGCTGAGCAGATCCCCCGGGCACACGCACTGTCGGTCGAGGCAACCGAATCTACCACAGCTACATCATCCCCGTGTAATACGAAGACGACACTCTCAGCTTACAGATGCGCTCACACACACACACACACACACACTAACGGCCACGTCTGAAAGATCCCTCGTCACCATTTCCTATTCCGTCAACACCCCGGCACGGTCTGGTCACAAGCATGCCAAATTAAATCAACTAAACGTGCAATGTGATTACGGCCATCGAACATAAAATAAGATCAATCCAATATGGTGTGAGGAGCGGAAGGAGCTGAGGCAGAGTAAGTGATGGTTTGAAGGTGAATTCTCTGGCCTGGGTGGGAGTTTGAAAACCAAAAGCTTCTCTCAGAGGAAGAGGCTCAGAAGGGATTCATATTATTCTATTATTCTAGGTATCTGCATCTCATCTGCAAGTTCGACTACTGGTCATAAAAACGAGAAAACATACATTTTTTAGAATGTTTACATTTTAAATGCTCTTTCAAAAACTTGTTTCAAACAAAAGATTTATTGGGCGAATAACAGCCTGAATTCACCTTTTTTCACCTTAATCAATAAATAAAAATAATGTGCTACTGGTGTTTCTGTTTCATTTGAAAATTCATGGATAACAATGATTTTAGCAAAAATAAATATATCATTTTGATTAATGAGCTTCTTCATACTGGTGTGTGAGCCATTATACAACCATAAAAACATATTTTGATAATTAAAAAGGCTGCTAATTCAGAGCAGCTGTGCCATAAACCTTACATTGGGTGGTGGTCTAATATTAGTACTAATAGTAATACTAATACTCATTTATTTTTATTTGAGTACAACTTCCATAAACCAAAAATGTTTACAACACAGTTAGTATTATTATTATATTCAGGGTAACAGATCACCTTTTGGTAGATAATAATAATTTCAATAGGCGTTATTGTTTGACTGAGACTGCAACTCCATAAAGTCTTAAAACATGACTATGTTAATGTAACCAAACCATAATGTTTCTGTAGATTTCATTTCCTGTCTCATAAGAGGCTCCTGTGGGATTCGTCAAACGTTCTGTCACGTCAGTGTTACATAGAGAGACCAGGTTTTTTTCCTTCTTCTCTCTCACTTCGTTTGCGTATAATTTCCAGAGGAAATTAGAATATAAAAAAAGACATCATAATTTACTGAAATTATGGATGCAACGTTTATAGGTATAGAGTCTGTTAAAAAAAAGAGGCAATTTTACATATGCTATATGAGGTTGTAATGGTTCTTTTAACTGCTTCCATCCTGTTATTACTTAAAAGACCCAAATTCACCTCAATTACATGAGAAGACATGACAGTTTGCTATTCCACTGCCGAGAAAGGACACGATAACATTGCTCGACTGTCAGGTGATGACAGATGAGTCACTTTGAATTTCTTTTTAAGCCTTTTTTAGCCCCTCATTCACAGCAAAAAAATTATTAATAATGACCGAATGAGTGCAATGGAAGTAATTAGACACTAACTAAAGGTGGATCATTTTTGTATTATAATTCTCTTTTCTTGTCACGCATTGTCTGGTAATTCTCTGTAATTGCACATATACTTGACATTTTCTATTTGCTTCATGTCGACATAATTCAGCCCGAGGAGTTTTTGTGTAAAATGTCATCTCAGCAAAGGTATATGTGCACTAAATTCTTGTTCAAAACATGCAAACCACTACTTGATAAAGGAAATAAAAAAGAAAATATTTACGACCCTCATCTGCCCGGGGACAGTGAGTTGTTGTTGGAACTCGCTGCTGAGACGTGTGTCTAATTCCATATAACGCTGTCCTGAGATGAACCGAGTCTCTGTCTCTCTCTGCTCACACACATCTGCTGCGTCTCATCTGAGTCAAATCAGCAATCAAGCAGCAAACGAGGAGACACCGCAGCTGTGGAGCAAGGTGAGCTCGCAATCACTCAGCTCAAAATCCCAGGAAACATATTTACAAAAATGTTTTCCTTGTTCATCTTTCAACAAATTGTATTTTAAGTTGTTTTTTTTCTCAGCAATATCCAAATTCAATATCTGCTCCGCCTATATGTTCTGTTTCCGGGATTTGGAAATCATTGTGTAGAGAAAATGTCCCTTATTGTCTTCTTTAAACAGCTGAGCACGTTCCTTTGAATGTAGTCTGAAGGTTTTCAGTCATCAACGTCATTGCATCTTCAAATGTGTAGATATTGGCAACTGGATCTTATAGCTTTTCCAACATTGGCAACAACTGAAGAATGGTTGACAAACTAAAACAAATGACTATATTGGTAAAAACCAAAATAGCAAGTTATATGAAAATAATTTCATATAACCTGGCTTGTATAGTTAGTTTCCCTAACCAATCTAATCCAATCCACTTTTTATAAACAACAAAGTTACCAAGGTGCTGCACAACAGATACAAAATGGTAAAATAAAGAAAGTTAAAAGTTAAAATACAATAAATTAAAAACATATAAAAGGCAAAAACCATAACCATAAGATCAGATAATACACTAAGAAATATAAAAATACAGTAAAATACAGACAGAGACCACACAACTCTCACACCATGTATAAGGTCAGTGATATACTGCGGTGCCAAATCAATTAATGACTTAAAAACAAACAATAAACATTTTAAATGTATTCTAAAATGGACAGGGAGCCAGCGGAGGGAGGCGAGAGTGGGGGTAATAATGTGATCATGCTTACGACTTCCTGTTAAAAGACGAGCAAGACTAACTGCAAGCGAGCGAGAGAGGCCTGGTTAAGGCCAGTGTAAGTAAGTGCATTACACCCTAAGTTCATTGAATGAATCAGTGATACTAACTGAAGTGATATCTTGAAAAGTTGTTGTTTTTCAACATTTTTCTTTAATCAGTGAATGCTGTAAAGCAAACAAAGGAAAACATAAAGGAGTCTATAAAAAAAAAAGAAAAAGAGTCGGAAAATAAATGTAATAAAATGTGTCAGCGTTGGCGGTGCTTTACAGAGATAGAGAACTGGCCTCGGGTCGTCTGTTGCTTGTGAAGCATGTGTGTCTGTCTATGCTCAGCTGGTGGAAGGAGCTTCGGGATGAGACTCCGCTCCAGCAATTGTGTCGACTAAAGATTCGACGTGGATTCATCCACACCTGAGAAGTGTGTGTGCGGCTCGCTGGCATCCTGACAAGTCCAGCTATTGTGAATGAAAACCGTATGTCGTGCGACGTTAAATCATTATATGTTCACAAACATTTTGGTCAGACAAACTGGGAACAAGCCACAAGCCTGATGAGATTTAAAATCAGTTCATCTTTATTTTATCCCACTGAATGCATGTGGGTTTTTCTACATTTTACTTGGTGAACACACTCCATTAAACATTGGTCTAAAAAAATATGTGTCTCAGGCTTTCATCACATTTCAATAAGACAGTAGTAACTATTATATGCTTTAGCCCGAATGACGTAACCTAATACAAGGAACTCAGCATTTATGGTTCATGGCAAATCTCCCAAAGAAGCCTAAGTTGTGTTGTTGGTGCTGTTTTTCATGGTTTCTACAGTCAACAGCTGAATAAAGCTTTCTGGAGAGAACCACCGAACTGAACTACTATATCTGAAAACCTTTAAATATGAACAAATGTCTGATCGGTTCTAACCATCGTCATATAAGTTCACACAATCTGTGTCTGTCAGTGTAGCAGTATTTAGATCTCATGTCTCACTCTGACTGTGTGTATAGGTACAGACCTTATAAGATAAGATAAGATAAGCAAAGATAAAGGTAATAATAAATAATAAACATGCATTTCCACATAT
The DNA here is from genome assembly GCF_963457635.1 of Microchirus variegatus. Taxonomy (NCBI): domain Eukaryota; kingdom Metazoa; phylum Chordata; class Actinopteri; order Pleuronectiformes; family Soleidae; genus Microchirus; species Microchirus variegatus. The sequence continues at coordinate 17,350,976 of NC_139811.1, read as the reverse complement.
GTGAAAGTACAATATAGAAACATACTAACAATAATTCTATACAAAGGTTTATTAGAATTTACAGTATATTATAGACATTAGGTTACCAGAATGTATACAGTTAGGCCTAGTATTTACAGTATAAACAGTTCTACCTGATATAGCAGTGTCAGCCCATTAAATGATGATGAAAAACAAACAAGCGAAATCTCATGGCACATCATGAAGAGCTCATGTCGCCCGGTGACATTTCCACGCTGCACACAGGAAGTCGTTTGACACATGGAGGCAACATATACATTGCATGCAATGTTGCAAAACACAAGAAAAGCACCAAGGGAAAGATACAAAACTGAATTCTTATTCTCAAAATATCAGTTTTTAAGCAGTTTGATCGGATAAATGCATCTTGTCCCCACCTGTCCCTGCACTGCCAGTGTATACACACAAAATGCTCTCTCACTCAGGTCTGATAGTATTGCTTGACAGAACCTGTTCTCTGATTAAGGGCACAGCACACACAAAAAAAAACAGGTGCACATCGCAGCTTGAAAAACGACTAGCTGTTAGAGCTTGAATGTGCACATATCTAGAGGTTGCCGTAAGATACTCCACATCTGTCCTGACCTTAGTCATCGCTTTCAAAGACAATACCAAGTGTGTTGAAAGTTTTTCCACCACATGTCAACCATCTCCTCTGCTTTCTTCCTCCAAGTCTATTAAGACTAATTGATACAATACAAAAACGCTGAATTCATCTGTTCACAATATGGTCCAGGTGATCTTCATATGGTCGAACGCCAGTAATGCGCCTCCAGTCACCAGCAAGGACAGTGAATCAGAGATTGGCTGCATCCTGTTTTGCCTGAATTATTCCCATGAGGGTGATGCATTCAGAGGATCTGAGTGTGGCCACTGTGAGGTGTTGGGATGAAAATGTTTGTTTCTGCAGCTTACAGGAGGACAAATTGTCCTCCCCATTCCCAAAGGCTACGGGTTTATTTCATGCTTTCGTGTCAGGTGTACTGAGGGGGAAGAAAAATCACATCATGTATGACCTGTGTGACTAGAATACAAACGGGTTGTCACGCCTGCCCTGTCACATTAGCCTGCGAAACATATTTATGTGTTGGTAAACTTTTGACCTGTAATAAATAATCATCTTAATGATCATTGTATAAAACACCATCCTATTCAACAGCAAATGTGTCATGTTGCTCAAAGCTAAAAAGGTTCAGTTAAAGATAAACTATTTACCCCCATTTTAATCGCTATCCTCAAAGAAACCCAACACAAAACTACGAGCACGAAAAACTCAAGTGGATTTTTTAGATCTACTGGAATCAATACACCTTGCACCCAGAATAGGACAACTTGACATCTGCACGACCTTCATAATGGGACTCAGTGACCAGTATATGACCTTCTTATTACAGTGTCACCTCGCTGGAACCACCCCGCGCTTGAAGCAGCGGATGTAATTTCCTGCTTAAGGCTTCATGACCACCATGGACAAATACTATTTCTGTCTGGCCATTAGTGAGACCTGCTGAGGGTCTAGGCTACAGTTAGCACCACGCTGCCGTGCTATCCACTGCAATTTCACAGAGAAGAAACAGGCACCAGTGAGGTGCACTGTGTGAAGTGGTCTCTCCACTTCTATGCACATTAATTTACTCAACAGCCAGTGAGTAAATACCGTTGCATAATGTACCGCTGGAACACCCCTGGTCGAGGATATGAACAAACACACTGGCAAGTTTATGATTACCAGTTGTATATGGATTGTCTGTTTATCTACCAAACAGGTGCTTCCCTGCATGCCTCCTTTCACATCTGCCAATTAATCCTCACCCTGCACCGGGGTCAGAAAGTGTGCTAAATCCTTGGTGCCAGCGGTTCCGTGGCAGCAGAGGAGTATTGCAGAGAGTGATAACCTGACTGAGAAGCTCAGCAGAGCAGTTATCTGCAGATGTTTTTCAGTCTCATGTTTCACCGTTGCCTGATCAAAACATTTACTCTCTGGCCTCGTGATTGGCAGATAAAGTGTGAAAAGAAAGAAAAAAGTCAACCATTTTATGTCTTCTTCAAAGGTCAAATTTCTCTCACTAAAACACCTCATGTGTCAAACACAAAACACCAATCTTTCTTCATTTGTAGTCCAGTGTTTTATCCAACAGACAATATCACGGTCTTGCTATATGGAAATTTTCCCCATTCCCTTTTCTATGTAATCTCTCTGTAAGACCCCTGATTACAAAACAAGCTTTTGCCCCCTGACCACAAAGCCACATCCTCTGACCACAGACTCCTCTCTCAGTTAACAGCCTCTTTGTGGTTGGCATCTACAGCCCTCCTATAAGCCTGTGTAATCTGAGGAGCAATAAATATTAGTCTAGTGGTCCCACACATCCACCGTTTTTATCCCAGGTCCCGTCTGCAGTTATGGTCGTATAAAGGAGCCCATTAACTCTCTATCAATCCTACCTGGTCTGACTGTTGCTACCTCACAGTATCAGCACTCGTTTGGTAAAGTCAACTTCCCAAGAAGCAACAAGCTTGTGTGTCATTTGTACTCAGCTGGAAAATCTAAACAAGAATATGACCATCTACAAACCACATGAACTCGAGAAGGATGGATGGAGCAGAACCCTGTCTGACATGAGTCAGACGTATGCTTTTGGGCTTTACATTTGTAATATATAATAGTGGCAGCGAGCGTTTTACATACAAACCATGGAAAAGTGTTTTGCATTTTGCTTATGCGTCGTGTCTTGAAGCGACTACATTCTGTGGCACAAACGACCAAGGTTTTATAACGATTTGTGAACCAGCAATTGTTCAGTCAAATCCACAAAAATTGGATGGATTAATGTCTTCTATTGAGTCGTTGTTGAGACATTTAATTCTGTGGCAAACTGGTGGATCAGTTGAGCCTTGACGCCAGCGTGGCTAAAACTTTAATACTCAGAATAACTTGGACACTGCATATTCTGTGTGCCAATATAATATTATTCTCTTTGCCACTGGGTTGAAATGATGGCACTGAACATTTGGCATCCATCCATCCATTTTCTATACTGCAGTTCCCCCAAGAGAGTGACCAAAGAGAGGAACAAAAATATTATCTGAAGCCTCTTCAGTAAATTAATACTGCTCTCATATCTCTAGAATAATGGGGAATTCAGAGTCCTCCAATACAAGAGTCTGAAATGCTAAGAGCACTACTTAAGAATGTAACCATATTTATAAATGAGGAAGTGGCCATATGACACCACTGAAGATCACTGATAAGACTTAATGAGAAGAGATGTAGTGGATATGCAATAGAACAGTCATACCCGGCATATGGGTTGAGAACAACATTGACATTTTCCTAGTCAAAGTTATTTTACAAGCAAAAATGAATCAATATCATCCTTATCAAAAGTAATATTAGATGCTACAGAAATGGCACTGAAAACAGAAATGTTTTTTGCACAAACTTGTCCCAATTTATTTTGTGAATTGGTCCTCATAGTTCGTTGTCTTTACAAAAGTTGGTCCCCATGTGAAAAGCTTGAGAAAACCTGCAGTAGAGGGTCTATTACTGCAGATCCCAAGGATCGCATCACCTCGTATTTAGTAATAACGTCTGCCTCATCAGTGGTCGTGTCCAAATGAGAATGAAAAAAAGCAGGGTCCTGGAGCGAGCCAGCGTGCCTGCAGCCAGGGAATAAGTGGCAGAAAAATGTCTGTTGGGGGGAAAAGTTGAAAAGCATCTGTTGAAGGGATGTGGTGGTTTTTGCCCCATGAGTAAAATGGACATCATGTTTCCTCTTATATAACTGGCCTGTTGATTACCACATTTATTCTAACCACGCAGCCATTTATTGACTTGGTGCAGCTCTTATGGAGCCTGTGGAGATGTTGTGGTGGCTTTCAGGAGTTCATCAATCGTCAGCAGGCAACGGTTTTCACTGCACCTTGGAAATGAATGAGCAGCTGTACGCTGCATCTCCACGGACAGCTTCTCATTTGTTTACTCCCACCGTACCATTAGGCCATCATACATCAGTATTTACCTGACCTTGCTGAACGACACAACAACAACAAACGCCAAGGAACAGACTTCTTAACTTTTTCGGCAATGTATCATGTTTTTCTTGCTCAATTCGCTAATGAACCCAATCCATTTACTTGATTATCCTCGCTGCCAAATGTCTACGTGTTGCCGTAGTGAACTATAGCAGACTCCTGGAGACTGTGTTTGTTGCCTCAAAGGTTTAGTTTTACCAGTTAAGAGCAAGAAGTGGACTATTAGTTTTCATGAAAGAGGCCACTCCAGAGAACCTGTACACTCTCCTGTGATGTCTTTCTCATCCCCCTGGTGTTTTTCCATTAATCAAGCACTTAAGGAGTAAGGGCTGCATTTCTTCGGAGGTTGTGATAAGTGTAGGTGGAGTTGAATCAATTAGCCGCTCAATCAACAAGTACATTAAAAAAAAAAAATTGCCTCTCGTTTCATGATTCATGATTTTGTTTGTCAGTTACCACATTTGTCTTTGTCAAACTGCATCCTATTTTTTTTATCTAATGTATTGTCGCTATCAGTCAGAACACATTCAGGCGCGAGGCCAAAAGTAACACAAAAGTTGCTCTGACAGTTGCTTGTGATGGAACAGAGAAAGAGGAGCTTCTCTAATGCTAATTCATTCTAATGTAGTTCCCTCCACAGCAGAACAACCTACCAAATAAATAATGTATTTGTTGAATATTTAAAAATTAGAAAGAGGAATGAACCTTGTAGCAGGCTGCACAGTTGCTTGTTGTAGATTTTGACTGAGTGTTTAGTGAGTGCTGTACAGCAGCCACTGCTGTGGCACAGGCTGTATTCTCCCAGCAGTCTTAGGGGCCATGGGAACCAGGCCCACCGTAATGGAAACGTGCAGATATGATCCGGTCAGTCCTCTTGGTTGTAGACAGAATCAGGTCACTATTTATGCTTCCCATAACTTGGTTATCTTGTGCTACCTCCAGCTCTGAATGGATGTATTGCATTCATGTTGTGCCCTGAGGTTAAGTATTTCCAATCGGCAGTTAAGAGGTGATGAAGTGTCCCAAGACATTTGCAGACGGACAGACTTGGATCCTTCTTTTCTCTTCCTCACACCACGGTGAGTAGTTTGCCTCAGGAGAATGAAAGCCGTTTGTCTAACAGATTAAATTCAAACACAATAGAAGGAGATTCATGTCCCTGTTCCCCAGCTCTTTAAAAAAACCTCCATCATTATTAACGCTGATGAACTGCTCACAACTTGCACATTAATATTCTCAACTTGAAACCGGAGTAAATCCCCAAAAAACGGCATAAAATTAAAATTGTATAAAGCATTTATGGAGACATTTCAGTTCACTGTACAATCCTTTAAGCATGAGATAAATTCACCAAATTCTAAATACCTCAACAACAATGGCTCAGTTAGCTTAGATGGCAAAGACCCGACAGGCTTTTAGAGAGCAATTTAAGTACAGTTTAACACCATTTCTCTCATTTTCAGGCCTTATCTCAGAAAGCATCTTCATCGGTTAGAAAACGGTTTTCCAATCGTCAGTCTCAAACATTGGTTTATCACTTTAGGTCAACTCCTGTGAGTGAGTGCCTACTTTTTAGTAGTGGATGGAGCGTGTATGAGCTGGGCTTTTCATATAGAGCATTGTCTCTGTACTTGTAGACAAAAACATAAGCTTTGTGCTGGAGCCTCTCCAACAAAATATATTGCATTTTCAAACACTCCAATCATATTAACATAAGTCGTTAATTAATTAAACTGATTGCAATTTTGTGTCACATTCAGCAGCATTTTTGGAACATGACAGAGTGTACATTAGCAATGTTTAATTAACATTTAATAATAATAAAAAACACATTCTACATACTTATACTATATTCAGTGATACAAATGTACTCTATTTATTGTTTGCCTGTCACCATGTATTGTTCTGCAGCCATTGTAGCACTTTTGCCCAAGAAAATGTGATAAAATCTGTATGACGTTGGTTTAATGAAGCCTTGTATTAGTTCATGTGGGACTCAGTAGTAAAACACCCCAGCTGTAATCAGCTGACCACAATCTATTAGTCCCACTCCAATCACAGCTACTCATTTACCAAGACGGCTCATTTCATAATCAATCATTCAATAACACGCCTCCCTCACCCATTTCTTGCTACCGTAATGCTGCCTCACACTGATGTCACTGGCAAAGCTTTGCCCTCACCACCCCAGCTTCAAACTTTCTGGATGAGAGTCTAATGCTGTGTTCACAAGTCAGAAAAATGAATGTAGAAAAAACAATGTAGAAAACTGATGCGCCCGGTGGAAATCCGGGGTTATCCCGTATCTCATACCCATAATGCATTAAACTAGACCGTTTCGTTCCATTTGGTTTGGTTGCTTTCACACCAGAGGAACCGTACCAAAATAGTGTGAATAAAGCGAGACCTGCCTGAAGGGGTGGTCTCGGACCAGTTGATTTGGTGTGCACTGAAGGACCGAGATTACATTCACACCTACGCAAACGAACCGAACCACAGGTGTGAAAGCACCCTTAAGGCCACATTATACTTCTCCGACTGCGTATGCGTTATCCGTCTGCGTCACCACGGAGACGCCTCGAGCATTTATACTTCTGCGTCGTGGTGACGGACACTCGCTGCAATTTTCCGCCCAATCAGAAGGGGTCGCTGCGCAAGGTTGTTGTGCTTCTGGCTACAGTGAGCAATGGCGTCCGAGAAAGAAAGAGAGAGAAAGACTGTTGTTGTTGAAACAGTGGCCGTTTCTCACTTTTCTGTGTGACGGAACGCAGTTTTAAGATAATTTGAGGCGAGAAATTGGCCATTTAGGGTCTAAACATGTGCTGTGTGTGTATAGATATGACGTATTTATAGTTCGGCAGCGGCGTTATCGGCGGGGATCAGCTCCGCCTCTGTCAGGACGCCCGGAGCGCACTGAGAGCCGGCACAGAGCAGCTTCGCTCAGCCTGTCCTGAGGACCAATCGCAGCTCTTGCCGTCTCCGTTGTCCCTTGACGGAGTGACGGACACTTAAAAAATATTTCGTGCAGACGGAGACGACGCAGAGGCTCTTCGACAGGTTCTGCGTCGACGCAGAGTCTCTACGTAGCCTAGGCAGAGCACTTTACTCAGAAGTATAAATTGGGCTTTAGTGTCTTGCGCGGACTCATTCTTACATGTGGTTTTTAATCCAGAGAGCATCTACAGCATAGAGTATAGCCATCAGTGCCAAGTCTTTGTTTCAGTAAATGCTAAGAGTGTTCCGGACTGAGTGCTTCTGTCAGAAATAAGGATGTGAGGTGGTTAAGTGTGATATCTAAATTTGATGGGCATAGCGTCAGTAGGGAGAGTTGAGCTGAGCAGTATCTGAAGTATCATCTTAGTTAGTTTTATTGATGCAGGCCATTCAGAGCCACGTAAATGAAGTGTAACTGACAGGGTTTTGATAATTACACTTGAAAACTGCTTCAGGGAGTCTTGCTGTCGAGTGCTCAATGTTCCCAACTGTGCCATTAACACAATGGGCAATTAGAGTTTGTCGGCTAGAGATCAACAGAGATCATCAGCACTCACAGACATTAGGGTTATACCATCAGCAATTATATTTTTCCTTTTTTAAAAAAAATCATCATTGCATTTTAATGTAGCAGGAAAGACTAGAACATAAATAACCTTACTCAGTATATATGGGAAGCATTCAACTAGAATGTTGTGGGTGACTGGAAACAGGGGGAGATGCATCTGTGTTGTCAGTTTAAGCTGTGAGGGGATATAAGGAAAGTTTATAGAGGTTCATTTGTAATTTGCACATTTTCCATCATTTCTAAATGCATGTACTGTATGTCTGAGATGTGTCCTTCCTCTGTGTGCCTGCATTGCCTGTTTCTTGCTTTATTACGTGATTACAATGCACAAAATGTATCCATCAAACACAGCAAACAGATTGCAAAATAGCTGTGATTATGTATGGCACATTCACATGCATTTAACAGAATAGTCTTGGAATTGCCCTTAATATGATGAAATGTCAGAGGAACCTTGCTGTGTGTACTTGGCACAGATAGAAGAGATGCAGAGTACTACATCTGTGCTGCTCTGAGATTAATCCTCGGTTTTGCAACAAAAGCTTCCCCTGATCTCTCTGTAAATGTTAACTTTTATTCATGGCAGGGTTGAGAGTGCCAGAAAACTACCAAAAGTAATGTTTGCCCTCATTGGCAAAAAATAACTGAAGCAGAGATACAGTTATTGCACCTTGCATCTTCATCAAATAGACACAATTTAAAAGAGATTAAAGGGTCTGAGTTAAAACTTAAGTTGATCTTATCTGTCAGTAGGGTTAACAACACAGAAAAACACAGGAGCAACTTCCTGTGTAATAAATGTACTGAACCAGTTGCATTATTAACAAAGATATTTGCCTTTCTTTTTTTTTTTTATATGCAAACTAAGTAACTAAGTTGTGCAGAAAGATCAAATTGTTGCTGATCACATAAAAGGTCAAAGTTTCTATGTCTGTCCTCGTCTCTGCATCGTTTCTGTCACTGTGCGTCCTAATCTCTGTCCGTTCTCAAGAACTTATTTCCTCTGAATTTGTGGTTTCTATATTTCACATGGTGTACACTTCACAGCTGTGACTGCCCAGCTCTCCAAGCTTAGATTCTGTAAGGCACAAAGGAGTATTGTGGTGATGGGAAATCGACAAGGGGAGAAAACGCAGCAGTGAGTTATCTTTGGATGCCGGGTTGTAATAATTCAGCGCTGCCTGGCACAGGAAACGGTGTGTGTGTGACGTACACACCTTGCTGTAGATTGACTGGAATAAGGTGAGCGGTCCAAGAAGTGCTGAGCGGAAAAGAATGAGAGGAGGAAAAAGTGCGGCAGCTGATTTACACCATGTCCAGTGAGAAGAGGACGGAGCGCAAACAGCTCGGGTCGTGGTTTCGTCTGTTTCTGCCAAATCCACGGCTTGAACATCTGTCGCTGAATGGCTATCTGAGCTCTCCTGACCACAAACAGGCCCAACACAAACATGGGTTTCTGTGGCTTCATGTACATTTGTGCATGTATAAGTCAGGGTTTTTTAATGGGGTTTGCACAGAGGGGTGCCTAACCCCAATCACCATTATGTGGTGGTGCAAATGATACAAGAGAGTCCCAGCTTTGCAAAAGTCTGCCGGATTATTATGAGTTTAGCTAATATGTGTGACATTCATTCTGTTTTGATCAACTTTCATTACTGTCCTCAAACCAAAGCTGACTAAGCCTTCAAGCATGTCAGAATAAAATGTCAACATTTGGCCTTATTGATGCAGCGGAGGACAACACTCATCATTCATACAGTGAACAGAACTATGCTAGATTTTTAAAGTCTTGATTGTAAAATATATTTGCCTAGAAAATGGTTTGTTTCCAGGACTGACGTCTGTTATATGTGGTTCTTTGTTAAAAATCAGTGGCTACACATCTGCAAAAGCAATATTGTGTAAGTAATTGTTTAAGCTTTTAAGAAGTTTTTGGGTGACATTAGGGAAAGTGGTTAAGCCTGACAGGTTACACTACACATTAATTGACTTTGTCTACCTTTATGGTTTGCAGAAGTGTTTGATGTATTCTCTGAGGGGATTCACAAAAACCTGATTACTCACTTGGTTGTTGGACCGTCAGTTGGATTTCTGGATCGTCTGAAAGTTTGATTGTGTAAGAGGTTTGTAAAAGAGGACCAAAAAAAAACCTGACAAAAGATAAAAAAAAAAAAATCATAAAAAACTACGGAACCCTCGAAGTGTCATAAGGGAAAAAAACCAGATGAAAAAAAACGTATTATCTCAAGTTTGAAACTCAATTTCCAAAAAAATATGAAAAAAATAATATTTATTTATATGTATATACATTTAAATATCGAGTTTGAAAGCCGAGATCTCGAGTTTCAAAAAATTTATGAAAAAAACAAACATATATATATCTTTTTTCATTTGTTTGAGATTTTCAAACTTGAGATTTCAAGTTTTTTTTTTTTCATCAGTTTGTTTTTTTTCCTCATGTCACATCAGGGGCTCCGTACAAAACATACAAGAGTGAATAATGGGCACATCCAGAAAGACGCAGAGACAATATTGAAAGGAGGAAAGGAGGCCGATAACAACACACAGGTGACAGCAGTTAGGGACAGGTGTGGGTAATCAGGAATAAACACAAGGCAAGGAAGTAAAACCAGGGAAGAGAAACAACTTTGTGAAAGAGGAAGTGAAATAATGATACATACACAGCAGAGGACCTGAAAAGCAAAACAACCGAGACAATATCGACTAACTAAATGTCCAAAATAATAAAACAACTACAATCCAAGCACATCCCCGGCAGAATATCACTTTTCAGAAGACCAAAGTGTCTTCAGGGTCTTCATGAGTGCGTAATAAATTCCGTTGCATTTTGAGCCAACAGCCCACACAGCAGCTTTCACAACATCTGTTTTAAACTATATTTCATTATGTGGCTGGACGTCACCCTCTCTGTGCTAATGACTAAGGCCTATTCATATTAAATCAAGCTGTTTCACTGAATGTAAATCAGTGGGTTAATACGGGATTATAATGGAGCACGATTAAGTTAAATGAGGATTAATTTGTTATGAGCAGATTGCAAACCTGGATATTACTGCAGCATCAACTTGTCATATTTATTTTTTATAATTAACAATGTTTCCTCATTATGCTGATACACAACATCATCTGGATGCTCAAAAAAAGTATTTGCTGTTCCAAATTTGCATTTTCTCAGAGACAGGGTTACGTGATGTCGGGCAGTCAAACTAAGCACAGACTCTACAGAAATATTGACACACGAACACCTCGCTCGCATGCAGAACTCCATAAAACCTATTTCTCTCATATTACAGTCTAACCTCAAAGGCCTGATCCCGCACGGTCAGCTCTGAGTCACCGAGTTGTGAAAGAGCTTTTTTTCTAATTTAGAGCATCATCAGTGAGGACAGAGACGACGCCTGAGGCCACAGGGCCGCCCTTCTTCACAGAGCCACAGAGCCATCACTAATGAGCAGCAATAAAACACTGTGTAGTAGAATAAACAATTATTCAGCATATAAAGAACTAACAATTTAACTTGCTCTTTATTCAAACCGTAGCCCAGTTGCAGCAGTAATTTAAAGACGTGACAAAAGTTTTAAACCTGCTACTCTTCTCTCAAACTTTAATTTGCCATTTTCACTAACGACTTCCTGAATTATTCACATTTTATTCCCTGTGCAAAAAAAATCACACAGAAGAAAATCCATCTGTCATCCAGCCTTTTTAATCATTTTATTGTAATGTTTTCATGCCAAAGCCTGACATTTACTGTTAAACGGTGTGCTAAAGGATATTTATTGAAATTATATATGTCAAACTTAACTGTGAATGGACTGGAAATAAATGAATTGTTCAGCTGCATGTGCAAAATAAATAAAATTAAAAAAACACCAAATAACACATTGATCTTTTAATGAGTTTTAATGACATATTATGCAATTACACACACTTCCAAACAATTATACACTATGTACAAAGAACGTAATTAGACAAAGGGCGTACGCTGTACGTTACCGTCTCACCGACTTCACTGACCTTTCCCGTTTTTGTCTGTTAATATCGGTAAAATAGCTCAGGCTTCCTCATCTGTAATTCATTAGATAAAAGGTCAGCTAGCGAACAATCTGACTCCCCTTCTGACCCTCACAACAACCTCCCTTACTTTGTGACTTCTAAGGATGCTCCGTGGCTTTTCTTTCCCGTCGGTGCTCCAGGGTCAACAGCGTGGATCGTGCCGTGGCACAGGTTTTGTCAGCCAGCTGTTTGATTAATGCATGTTTCTGTATCACTTTGTTTTCCTTCAGCGTCACGACTGTCAGCAGAGTCTGGGTGTAATGCGGGGGTGGGAAAAAAAGGTGTTGTGACGACTTAATTAATCTCTTTGACTTGCTGTGGTCGAGGCACACGTTTAAAAGCAGCATCAGCATCACTGGAGACTCTGACGAAAAAAACAGCACCAGGGCCGTGAGGGCAGCTGAATAATCAGGAGAGAGGTGATTGCTTTTTCCCTCTTCTTCCAAACTCAAGCTGTGCCATGGGAGAGTGACTTTCCCTTAAGTGTTTCATGAATATATGTTATATGCATGAGGATTCTTTATATTTAAGTGCAAACTTAATTAGATTTCAGAAATGTAAAAAAAAAAGCACAGCAGCTATAATACAGTCTCTTGTCCTGAGAGTATAATTGCATTACTTAGATGAGATGAAGCATGTCAAGATATTTTACGGAGCTGGAATCGACAAACATGAGAATACAAATGAGCTGTATTTTCTATCTTAATTAAAGTCTGAATCGTAAATGTGTTTGTTCAACACTTGGGGAAGTCTAAGGGAACATATCTTTTAAAAATCCAGTCAAATCAAATAAAATTTTATTTATATAGCCCACAATTACAAAACACAGTTTGTCTCACGGGGCTTCACAGGGTTGGTAACATCCTCTGTCCTTAGACCCTCGACCGGGGTAAGGAAAAACTACCAGGGAAAAAACCCTTATAACAGGGAAAAAGAAAGAGGTAGAAACCAGGGAGAACCACAGGTGAGGGTTCCACTCCCTGGACGGACAGACGTGCAGTAGATGTTACCCAAAAAAAGTAGAGAGTATTTAAAGTAAGTACGTATTTAAATGCCAGGGTCCATCTGGATCACAGCGAAGGCTGTTGTGGTCAAAGACTTGGGGATGATGGAATCCTCGTTTCTGTCCTGGCCTCATCCCGTTCGCTGGTGGCAGTAGAAATCTGGAAGTGTAGCCTGCCACTGCACCTGGTCTTGACCCACATGAATGTGAACTCCCAGCACCATGTTGAGATTTTGCAACTGGAATCTCCGAGAGAGAAGAATAGGGAATATACCTTCTGTCAAAATTTTGATGGATGACCCCGATGACCCCCCTCAGGCCCCAGTCCCCCCTCCCTCACCCCTCCCCTCCCTGTTAGCCCATCACCCCTCCCCTTCCTCAGGCCCCCCCTCCCTCACCCCTCCCCTCCCTGTTAGCCCATCACCCCTCCCTCCCCTAAGCAACTGTGACGTCACCACGTCACCACGTGCCCCCGCCCTCCCTCACCCCTCCCCTCTCTGTTAGCCCATCACCCCTCCCTCCCCTAAGCAACTGTGACGTCACCACATGCCCCCAGCCAAGACGTCACCACGTCACCACGTGCCCCTACGTCCATATTATCAAGCGTTATTGTTGACGAATAAAGACGAGACTAAAACGGAGATAAGACAAAAAAAAATCTCTTCATTTTGCTATATTTAAAGAATCAAGAATGGAGGCCTGCCAGCAGCATATTGTTGATGACTTCCAACTCTGTTACCCCTACTTCCAGTAGCACAATGGTGCCATAGAAGCACAGTGACTGTAATGTGGACATCAGAGTGACCACTTCTCGCCCCCCAGCAATACGATAATCCACTTTATCAATGGTGAGTGGACTTTGGGTATCAAAGTGACCCCTTCTCACCCCCCTGCCAGGACGTGAAAAAAAAAATCCTATATTGATTGTCTCTTGTCCCACACACCAATTGACAACATATGTCTCTCCCCCACGTGCCTCTCTGTTCTCTGTTACCTATACTTCCGGGGTTAATGAATTCTTTGCTATGTGGAGCAAAGAAACAAAGATATTTATTTCATTTAATCATGAAAATGCTTCAAACTGATTAATTGACGACGGTTAATTTAGTGGGTTTTTTTTTGTTTTTACCCGGCTTTAACAACACTCTGGCAATAAGAAACAACAGCTTTCAAAGACACCTCACACGTAATCCATGGTGCAATCAGCACTAAATTACACGCATCCTTTGCCTGAGAGACAAGAATAATCCTAAAGTCTGAATTCTTTACTTGAAAAAAACAGTGTTCATTTTGTCACCCGAGACAATATATATATATTCGTCAGTGACGAATGCTGACGATGAGGAGATGATGATGATGAGACTGCACATATGTTCAAAAACACTGACTACGTCCATATTATCAAGCGTTATTGTTGACGAATAAAGACGAGACTAAAACGGAGATAAGACAAAAAAAAAAAAAATCTCTTCATTTTGCTATATTTAAAGAATCAAGAATGGAGGCCTGCCAGCAGCATATTGTTGATGACTTCCAACTCTGTTACCCCTACTTCCAGTAGCACAATGGTGCCATAGAAGCACAGTGACTGTAATGTGGACATCAGAGTGACCACTTCTCGCCCCCCAGCAATACGATAATCCACTTTATCAATGGTGAGTGGACTTTGGGTATCAAAGTGACCCCCCTGCCAGGACGTGAAAAAAAAAAAAATCCTATATTGATTGTCTCTTGTCCCACACACCAATTGACAACATATGTCTCTCCCCCACGTGCCTCTCTGTTCTCTGTTACCTATACTTCCGGGGTTAAACAATGGCGACGAAGAAGAACATCAGACTGACCCCCTGCCATGACGTGTAAAAAAAATACCCGCGAAAAACACATATATTGGAACTCTAGCCCCACACTCACCACTGATCAGTAGGCCAGACTTGCGAGGACTGAAGAGGACTGAAGAGGACTGAGACATCGCTACTGATCAGTCGGCCAGACTTAGACACGAAAATGTACGGTAAGACAAAATGCTTTTTTTTTTTTGTTTGTTTTTGTTATTTAACAAAATGTAATCTTTGGTATTTTTTAAATATGCTTTTTTTTAAATTTTAACGTTTTTTATTATTCCATTGTAGATGACTTTGAGCCTTTTGAACTGACGGAAGAAGACTATGGTAAGTCACTATATATTATATATTATTGTTCATTGCTATATTGAGGTTTTTAAACATTTCTTTTTCTCATCTCAGATATGCTAGAGCGATCAGACGTTCAGGCCAGACACAACCCAGCTGTGTATTTTGGTGAAGATTTTGAGATTTCAGAATTCCGACAAACGTCCTCATCAGATAGAGAGAAAAACCAATCGTATATGTTGGTAGATAATTCAAATAAAAAGAGGGAGCAACAGCAGAAACAGGAGCACATGGTAATCATTGAGCCCGAACCATATAATCCCTGCCTTCTCTCTGACATCCCTGATGAAATTGGACCCAACATCTTTGGTGAATTCTGCGAACAACTCCCAAATGATTTAGGTGAGTTTTATTTTTGTCTCAACATGTTGTCAATGTTTAACTGAATGATGAATTGATTTGTTTTATTGTTTTATAGATTTACAACCCCAGTGGCAAACCGGAAATCAGCTGTATCAAATCGTACAGGATCAACCTCCTCCTCCTCCTCCTCCTCCTCCTGCTGCATCCCCTGCTGCATCTCCTGCTGCTTCTCCTCACCCAGATCCGAGTCCCCTCACTGAGATCGGAGATCTGACCGCATCTGAACGGTGTCAACTACGTACTATCGTAAATATTTTTGGAGCTCTTCTTAAGCTTCTGATTTTTGTGTTTAAACTGTTGGATACAAATGTGTAATGTAAATGAAAACTAAAAATGGGTGAAAATAGTGAAGGCCTCCCAGCTCTTTTGTCACTCGTGCAAACAGTCACTGCAGCCCTCCATAGAGACATAAATCAGGAAACAAACTCAAGCGTTCGAGTAAATTCAGGAAATGCAGTATCAGACCCATTGTTACTATTAGAACAAGCTTTGGCGCAACTTAATCCACCTCCAAATGCAGAATTACAAACGGATGAAAATACAGAGACAAATGAGGAAATAAACTCAAATGAGGAGATAAATGCAGTATCAGATCCATTGTTACTATTACAACGAGCATTAGCGCAACTTAATCCACCTCCAAATGCAGAATTACAAACGGATGAAAATACAGAGACAAATGAGGAAATAAACTCAAATGAGGAGATAAATGCAGTATCAGATCCATTGTTACTATTACAACGAGCATTAGCGCAACTTAATCCACCTCCAAATGCAGAATTACAAACGGATGAAAATACAGAGACAAATGAGGAAATAAACTCAAATGAGGAGATAAATGCAGTATCAGATCCATTGTTACTATTACAACAAGCATTAGCGCAACTTAATCTACCTCCAAAAGCAGAATTACAAACGGATGAAAATACAGAGACAAATGAGGAAATAAACTCAAATGAGGAGATAAATGCAGTATCAGATCCATTGTTACTATTACAACAAGCATTAGCGCAACTTAATCTACCTCCAAATGTCGAATTAGATACGGATGAAAATACAGACCTAAACTCAAATGTTCCATCGATCCAAGTTGGTGCAGGGGTACCCTCGTCTCAGGACGTAACGTCCGAGGGTGTTAGAGAAATACGACGCGAGCGATTTAACAACCTTGAAATAAGACGTCTGCTGAACTTTCCTCAGCCCCAAACAGCCCCTGATTATGCAGATTTTTATCATAATGTCATGGAGGGGTTTCAAGAGACAATCGAGAGAGCTCTCTCAATGACTAATCGAGGTGATGTTGTTCAGTTTGAAATAATTGGAGAAAACTTGCGAAACCATACGCTGGTTACCCTCGATGATAACCAAAATGCCATGGAGGTTTTCCAAGATACACTCGATAGATTAGTGCAGTCAGGAAGGGAAATAATGACTGACGGTTCCCTGGAATTAATAGTCCAGGTGATTCAAAACCCCAGAGGCGGTGGTAAACGAAAACTTGAAAAAACAATAGATGTAGAGATTGTGACGAAAAAATTACGTCATTTGTATGTAGTACACAACAGACAGGATCAGCTCTGTTTTGCCACCAGTATCGCTCACCTGCTCCATCCTACATACAACAGTCATCAGGCGGCACAGTATGGGAGGGAGCTACAGCATCAGGCAGGTCTAAATGATCAAACACCCGTGACCTTCAGTGATATAGACAAATTTGAACAAATTATCAAACGTAAAATAGTAGTGTTTTACAGGGTGGCGGAAGACAAAGCGCTCTCTCATTTTGAAACAAACTATCCAAAACCGTCTGAAACCCTTTTCCTCTTTCTATTGAATGAGCATTATTATGGCGTAAAAAACACCAAGGGCTTTATAGGAAGCAGTTACTTTTGTGACTTTTGTTTCAAAGGGTACAATTCCCCCAACAAACATTACTGTCAGGGTTTCTGCCCCATCTGCCAAAATGCGGCCTGTCCCCTTAAAAAGTTTCAACCAACAATGTGCAGCGATTGTCACAGGATCTGTCGCTCTCCTCTCTGCCTGACGTGGCACAAACAACCTCAATTCAGGCCCGTGGCTAAGGAGTATGCTAGTAACTGCGACTTGGTTAAAAAATGTCTAAAATGCAAAAACACATACTATGTTGCCATAAAGGGAGAAGGCAAAGCTCACCAGTGTCTAAAACCAAAATGTAGGATATGCGGGGAAAACACTGACAATCTGACAAACAGTCATCTCTGCTATATGCAACCTCGCATGGCAACTGAGGAGTACAACGACAAAATTATTTTCTATGATTTTGAAACGTTTGTGAATCGCGCTGGCGTGCACATTGCCTTCCTGGTCTGCACTAAAACTTTGCAAGGTTTAGAGTGGGCATCTTTTGGCCAGAAATGCGTCAAAGATTTTCTTTTAAAGTACAGGAGACCTCGGTACAGAGGCACCGTGTTCATAGCTCACAATTCAAAAGGTTTTGATGCCTACATTGTTCTCAACAGCATGCTTGAGTTGGGTTTAAAACCCTCCATTCTCATGCAAGGCAGTAAACTCCTCTGTTTAGAAGAACACGATTATAGTCTAAAATTCATAGACTCGCTGTCTTTTCTCCCTATGCGTCTGAGTGCCATGCCTGTGGCCTTAGGTTTCTCTGAACAAAGCAAGGGCTATTTCCCTCATCTCTTTAGCTCTGACCAGCACCTCCAATACGAGGGGTCATTCCCCTCGGCTCATTATTACGGCGTAGAGCGGATGTCACAGAAAGAACAGGAGCGGTTCTATGTCTGGTACCAAAAAGCGGCCTTGGGTCGTTTTAACTTTGAAACAGAAGCTAGACGTTATTGTAAAAATGACGTTGATATTCTGCTTCAGGGCTGTGTTACATTCAGAAAACAATTTCTCAGTGATACTAAAGTAGACCCCTTTAGCTGCATCACCATAGCCTCAGCCTGCACAAAAGTGTTTGTCACAAATTTTCTGCCTGCCAACTCTCTGGCCATTCCTTCGCCAGACGATTACAGACGACAATTTAAACGCTACTCCAATGCATCTATCCAGTGGTTAGAATGGGAGGCGCGCGACAAAAACATCTTTATCCAACATGCCTTAAACAGGGGAGAGAAACAAATTGGCCAATATTTTGTAGATGGTTATGCTGAGACAGAGGATGGCAAGTGTGTGTGGGAATTTCACGGGTGTTTCTATCACGGGTGTCCCACATGTTTCCAGCCCCATGAAACTAATCCATTAACCGGTGGAAGTTTTGGTGAGCTGCATGCTGCGAGCGAGGAAAGAATAAGGACGTTAAAGTCTGTTTACGGTCTCAACGTCCTCGTCATGACAGAACACGATTGGTGTGAAATGACTAAATCTCATCCAGGGGTGATAGAGTTTCTGAAGGAATTTCAGGCACCCACCCCACTTAGCCCGCGTCAGGCGCTTTTCGGCGGAAGGACAAATGCGTTTAGACTGAGATACACAGCTGCTCCAAACGAAAAGGTGCATTATGTCGATGTCACGTCGCTCTATCCTTATGTCAATTGCAGCTTTCCCTACCCACTGGGGCATCATCTACAGAGATTTTGACCATCCACAAAACTACTTTGGCCTCGTCAGCTGCGTAGTCTATCCTCCTCGAGGCCTCTATTTCCCTGTTTTACCTCATAAAACCTCACGCGGTAAACTAGTGTTTGCGCTCTGCCACACATGTGCCGAAATCAATCATCAGAGCTCTCCATGCCACCACGATGATGAGGCCAGAGCCTTGACGGGGGTCTGGGTGAGTGTTGAACTGCAAAAGGCCCTCAAACTTGGCTACAGATTGGGTAAAATCACAGAGGTCTGGCACTTTGATAAGCAAAGCGATGCGATATTCGTAGACTATATACACACATTTCTGAAAGGTAAGCAGGAAGCCTCAGGTTACCCGCCTGAAGCGAGGGATCAAGAGAGCAGAGATAGGTACATCAGGGACTATCAGACTCATCAAGGCATTCTGCTGGATGCTGATAAAATTGAAAGCAACCCGGCCAAGAGACAAGTGGCTAAACTATGTCTCAACAGCTTCTGGGGAAAATTTGCACAGAGAAGCAACCTCACACAGACCACACTCATGAATGACCCACAAAAATTTCTCCACATGATGTTTTCAGGACTGTATGACATCAAGTATTTCCACTTTATCAATGACCACACGGCGATGGTGCAGTGGAATCATCACAAACGATGCGTGGTGCCCCCGGGTAAAACCAACAACGTGTTTATAGCCGCATTTACCACCGCCTACGCACGTCTGACCATGTACAGTTATCTAGAACGTTTACAGGAAAAGGTCCTTTACACCGACACAGACAGCCTCGTTTATGTCGTGAAAGAAGGGGAGACGCCTTTAGAACTCGGTGACTACTTGGGTCAGCTTACAGACGAGCTGGGAGGCGACAGCATTCACGACTTTGTTGCGGCGGGGCCAAAGAGTTATGCGTATCAGACCAGAGATAAAAAAAAGACGGTGCTCCGCGCTAAAGGCATCACGCAAACGAGTGAAACCAGTCAAAGGGTCAACTTTGACAGTGTGAAAGAGCTGGTGGAAGGTTACATCAACAACAACGTGCAGGATGTAATAGAAATACCCCAACAACAGATTGTGAGGGATAAAAAGAGCATTGAACTAAAAAATGTATCATTTCAGAAAAAGTTTAGAGTGGTGTATGACAAAAGACGTCTCTTAAAAGAGGGAAAAAGTTTGCCTTTTGGTTTTTAGAATGGAGGAGGTTGATTTTGACCCCAGATTAAAAATGCCTTTTTCCTGTTTGATTGTGGGGCCGAGTGGGTGTGGGAAATCCTACTTTGTAAAAAGTGTATTAGAAAACTGTGAACATGTCATGAATGGTTTACCTGAAAATATTGTATGGATTTATACTTCTTTTCAACCCATGTACAAAGAAATGCAAAAGATGAATAAAATCAAGTTTGTCAAAGGATTGCCTGATTCTTTTGAAGATGAAGACCTGTTTCCTCCTGATCAACGTCATTTGATTATACTCGACGACGTCATTTTCCAGGCCTCTGACCATCCAGAAGTGGCTAAAATATTCACCCAGTACAGACATCATAGAAACATGAGCGTCATGATGTTGACGCAGAATGTGTTTCACAGGGGTAAATACAGTCGTACCATTAGTCTAAACAGCAACTATATGGTGTTGTTTAATAACCCCCGTGACAAATTACAAATCAAGATTCTGGCTCATCAAATCTTTCCCACGCAAAAGAGTTTTTTCATGCAGAGTTATGAAGACGCAGTCAAAGATTCTCACGGATATTTAATCGTCGACCTCACGCCTTCCTGCCCAGATCGTTACAGATTGAGGACGGGTCTGCTTCCTCAACAGTGGCCAGCCGTGTACGTACCTAAAACCAAATAATATGTCTGCAAGATTAAAAAGAAACGGCCCCTTACTGACGGCTTTGTATCACGCCACACCCCGGAAACGTAAGGCGATTCTCTCCCACTGCTCATCAGACTTTCTCCAAGCACTGAGTGAGGTGGCGTTAAACCTCTTGAAGGGGAACATCCCACTCTCCCCTTGTCAGTTCAAAAAACTAAAAAGCCGAAAAAAATTGATCAGACAACTGGCTGATAAAAAAACCAGTCTGAAACACAAACGCCAGACTCTGCTCAAGCAGTCGGGTGGGTTTATTCTTCCATTGCTGTCTGCAGCCGTCCCACTCCTGGGTCAGCTTTTTGGAGGGATTTTCAACCGCAAGTCCTAAGTTGTTGTGTTTTTTTTTTTTTGTTTTTTTTTTTTTTACGTTGTTGAATCAACCATGTCGAAAATGTTTCTTGTTTCACCTCATCAGTTGAACCGACTGACACGACAACAACCGTCAGACATGAGACAAACGGTTGAAAATGATCTGGATGCAAAAATGAGAGCCGTTTTAAATGAACCAGGGTTGAATCAGTATGAAAAAATGAAAAAATATGATGCCTTACTGCAGCGTTATCTCACACTCATGAAGCAGGGTCAGCAGGAAGAGCAACGAGTGTCTTTGACGCTGCATTCCCCCACCGAGAAGCCACCGGACGATAATGAACCCATAGCCGACAATGTCATGGATGATGTGTTAAAAAATATGCCCCCACGTGATCGCAAAAACACTAAATACATCATCGGGAAATTATCCCAGAGCGATGCGGGGTGGAATTCTAAAGGGGAATTTGTTTATAAGGGGATCGCTGTGAAAGGTTCTCATATGATTGATTTATTTAAAAACCTCTCACTCTCTTATAAAAAAAAAGCACAATCTGCACCCCGTGGCTGGATGAATTTTTTGGACACACTGGCAGGGCTGAACATTCCTCTCACTTCCATCCAAAACCCCAAGGCTAGAGGTCAATATGAACGTCTCAAATTTCACGGGCTGCAGCGAGATGAGGAAGAAGGAGAAGCAGAAGAGGAGGAGGAGGGGGAGTTTTTGCTGGGCCCCGGGGGCGCAAAAGCAAATCCCAAGAGGAGAAAAACCCCTCACTCTTCACACTGGATCAACTATTAATTGTTATTTTTCACTCAATAAAATGTATATCATTTAAAAAAAAAACAGAGTCAAGCTGATTTTTTTTTTAAAACTTTTATTCATCTTTTACAAACGGTAACATTCTCTAAACATTTGTAAAGCACACGGTACTTGTTGCATGAATGAGCTCTGACATTCTGATGCTTTGATGCATTTACGATATTTATTCACAAAGTTGGAAACTTTACGGTCATTTTCTATGGCATCCTCCTGGTACAAAGACAGCGTTTGTTTAAAAGATAACCCGCAGGCCCTCTGGCAGAGATAATAAACGCAATGCTGACCGCAGACTAGAGAAAAAAGGTGTTGAAGTTGATGGGTGTGATAAAAAATTTCTTTCACTCCTCGCTGATTTTCCAAAAACTGTAAAATGCTTGAGGGGTAATGACTAAAGTCTGGTGGAAATCCAAAAGAATCGAAAAAGGTGGCTTTACCCCCCGCTTCCAACGTTAAAGCTATCCAGTGTTCTCCGGGTCTATGGCTTTCATGCGTGTTGACAATAAAATAGGCAGGGAGTCTGAAACTAGACTTTTAAAGAGGTAACTGATCGCAGGGCCACACTCCACAAAAAATATCTCCCAACAAAGGGCTCAAAAGATTCTCTAGCTCATGATTGTTCATGACGATTGTTTCAATAAAAAAAAAAAAAAAAAAAAATCAGTAATAGTCTACCAGCACCTGTCTTTTAGAATTGATCTCTAAAACAGAATCATAACAGGCATAAACCACCAGAGTCGTGGTCTGAGGCAGGGGGACCCTAAATCTCATCTCCAGCCTTAAACTCCCGCTGGAAACTGGAGACAAGGCCTCGGTGTCCTCTCCAGGATTAAGGTTAAACACAAACAGGGTGTATCCGTTTCCAAACTCTTGACGGTCGATGCTCAGAGGTAAATCTTTGAGATGTCTACCCGTGGCTGTAAACAGGTTGTAAAACTCTCTGACTGAAATCCCCTGGTTAAATTGTGGCTGAAAAGCTTTAGATGGGACCTGTCGACCATCTTGACAGAGGGCAACGTATTCCACATCATTGTGGACAAAATTAAAGGGTGATAAGTCTGGTTTCCCTGTAAAGGCCTCATGATTTACCATTCCCAAAACAATATATTTTGGCATGACTCCGAGAAACAGGTTCTCTTGGCTGCATATTCTGGAATTTTGAGGGATGGAGAATGTTTTCACGTTAACGCGTGACAGAGGGTAAAGGGCGTTCCCTCTCTGCAGGGCAGCTGTGTGACCCAAACGGACGGCTGGGGAGACGGTGACTTTTTTGACAAACAGAGATGCTCCCAAAATTCTGAGTCTGAAATCAGAGACTGCGTTTCCCATGAGGCAAAAGGCGTTGTTGGCCCTAGTGAGTTTAATTCTGGCATCCACAGAATTCAAAAGAAGTCTTTCGCAAAAAAATATGTCCCCGTGAAGAGGACCCAACAGATGTACTTCTGCAGAGCGCGCGGTGAAGGCCGCTCTCTGTACTAGCCCTTTATTGGGGCCGTTGGGAGCTACGTCGATAGAATCCATAGCCCCCGCCGTGTCTTTGTAAAAAAGCCCCGCGCTGAATTGACTCTTTAGCGTATGTTCAGAAAAGTTGAGCAGGGTTTCAATCATGGCTCTGTAGGGGTGTGTGGCGCTAGACTGGGAAATTAATCTATCCCCCAGAATAATGTCGCATTGGCTGAAGAGGGTATTGAGAGGATAATTGATGAAACCCACAGCGGCGTCGTTGGCCAGGTTAGAACCATCGGGATTGGTAATTTTCACACGCAGGTGTAGCAAGGTGTCGTTAAGATCCAGGTATTTTTCACCATCTCCGGGGATAAAAAACTCGATGGGACCCCCGTCAGTCATAGCGGACAGAGGAGAAATTTCCGTGTAAATTTTATCGTCGATAGACAGCTGAGTCATGGGTGCTGAAAATAAATCCAGCTCTGCCAGAGTGCATTCGGATGATTTCTGATGTAAAAGAGCCATTCTTTTTTTTTCTCTCTCTATTAAAATATGTCGATGCGTTGGAGAGACTTGTTTCCCTTTGACTTGCTTTTACCAACTGGTTTCTTCTTTTTCCGCTCTCTGTCTTTTGTGGAAAGACGCTGCCCTGGTGGGCGCTTTCTCATCCTGCGTGATAAAATCATGAGGCCCCCACTTCCTTCTTGCTGCTGCTGCTGCTTATTGTTAAATTTAGCCACAGTGTGATTGATCACGTCCGAGGCAATGTTGGAAGCGGCATTTTTGAGATGAGGTTTAGCGATGGCAAAACCTCTTTTCAACATGGGAGACACAAAACGAAACAGTCTGGAGAATATAGAACCTATACCTCGACCATACATCACTGGCGATCCATAAAAACCGGGTAAAGACCCTCCCACCTGACTTTCATAGTAATTTACAAAACGGTGAGGATCCGTGTGAATCATTTTGTTTTTCTAGGAGAAGGAGGAGGCGGGCTTAAAGTGAAGCTTCACAATGCTTTTTCCAAAGATAAAGTCGGCGCACCTGTTTCGATCAGTTTTGATCTCAATGCGAATACTTTTGATGTAATTTTTGGACAAGGGGAGGTAATGTATCCTTTGGTATCTAATGTTTATCATATCACCAAAAGTCCCGGCTACTTTGACTGTACCCAGCAGCGGTGAATAGCTATCACCGACCGATTGATACTGAATGATGTCTGTGTAGACATACAGATTATAAATCCCCCTTCTGAGGTCACAGGGGTAGATGGTTCGTCGTTTGGAGAGAGGAAACCATTCGTTAGGCCTCAGACCTAACATGTAGGCCAGAGGTGAAAAGGTCCGCATTTTAAACTGACCGATGCCTTCGAAATCGATGCATTTACTGATATTATTGTACGTGGCACCGAAGCTGGGGTCATACTTTCTAATCTGCGGAATCATCTGATCCAATAGTTCTTTTGGACGTTCATAATACCCCCCTGTTTTAGCAAATTTTACAATAATCAAGGGTTGTGGCTCGTCTGTATTTTTGTTAAGTTCCACATAAGACTGATGCTGAGGTAAATTATACCATGTATGTGGGTAAACAATTTCACACATCCCTACCATCCATTTTCCATGCAGCTCTATGGGTGTGGCCAGATCCACAGTGTAACACGAAGGCGTATTATCACTAAACAACTCTTTACTAGAGTTGGAGGGTAGAGTGACATAAAACCCCTCAGTCAGTGCCTCCATGTCTCTACTTTTTTTTTCGATTATGTCTCAACAAGGCCTCGACGTTTGTCTTTTATACATTTTTCAAATCACTGGCTTTAACCCAGCTATTGAATTTTTCAGGCCAGTTTTTCCAGCGTACCAACACCTCTTTCTGACCACGGACGACGCGTCTTTTTAAAATTGTTTCCACTTGAAAAGTGTGATCTCTGGTCATTTTCACTTTTTGCAGCTCTGGTTCATAAAATGATCCCTCAATAGATTCTCCGTCGTAATCTATCAGTTTGTATACGGGAGGAAAACGAGGGATGCACTCTGATACAGTAAAGGTCTCGTCCGTAAAGCTCTGTTCATATTTTTTGTCAAACACTCCTCTCAACTTGGATATTCGGACAACGTCATCCTTTTTGAAATTCATCTTTAATGCACCCTTTGGTCTGATGGGGAATGTACCATACAGATTTTGAAAAACTTGAAAGGTGTTTTCAAAAGTCACCTGCATAGGCGTCATTTTAATACTTGTGTGATAGCTGTGATTATAACTTTTCACCAAATCAGGTAGGACCTCCAGGTACCGCCTAGTGTTTTTAGCCGTAAAGTATCGCCACATTCTAGTTTTTAAAGTGCGATTAAATCTCTCCACTACAGAGGCCTTGAGATCGCTGGCTGTAGCAAAATGGATAATTTTGTGTTTCTTCATCAATGTCTTAAAAAGTTGATTAAAAAATTCTTTACCAGCATCCGTTTGAATCTTTTCTGGCGTCCCACTCTCTTTGAGGACAGATTCAAACGCCCTCACTACTTTGACGCCCGTCTTATTTTTCAAAACACGGACAAAAGCCCTTTTAGAAAATATGTCAATAACCGTGAGTAAATACTTGAAGCCATCATTGTGTTCTGCTAAGGCTTGCATGTCGCAGAGATCGGCTTGAAATTGGTTCAGAGGCCTAGGTGCAAAAACTCTGTTGCGAGGAAAATGTATTTGAGCGGGTTTATGCAATGTATATGCATCCTGTCCTGCTAAAAAATCTTTAACTTTGTCCAACTCTACTCTTTTACCCGTCTCATCTTGCAAAGCCCGACGCAGTCTTTCTACTCCCCCCAGGCTACCAGGGTGAGATGGGTCATAATAAGCTCTTTTCATTCGACCTTTTTCAGACATCTTATCGGGTCTGACAGACACGTTGAAATAAAAAGAAGTGACAAAATGTTTTGTTTATGTCAAGTTTATTCTCTCAAAAAAAAAACAATCATTTACCAAAAGGACAATCACACACAATCTGACCATCATCATCATCATCTCTGCCCTCCTCCCAAAACTTTGTCAGCGCATGCAGTTGAGACATTTCACTTTCAGCTTCATACATATCATCTATCGCGTAATCAACGCGATCGACTGATTTCAGCTGGTGCAGCATCGTCTCTGCTGTGATTCTGACCTTGAGGTTGCTCGCTCTGATGTTGCGCAGATTCAGTAAATGTTGAATGGCGGGAACGAAACGAGGGCCGTACAGTCTCTTTGTCAAAGGATAAAAACGAGTCTTGTAAAACCCATCTTGAAGGATATCCAGGCATTGGTGTTGTCTCTGGCTGGGATGGTCAATCAGGCATCCGTGGCAGCAATCCTTCCTGTCTTCCTTGATAGCCAACGCTAGCAGATGTAGCACAGCCGATTTTACACAGTCAATAAAAAGTGAAGACAAAAAACCATCCGTTTCATCCACCGTCTGTAATTCAATCAGAGGTGGTGTCACAGGAGAGGCTGGTGGTGTCACAGGAGAGGCTGGTGGTGGTGGAGCTGGAGTTGACCCGTTCCAAGGTCCATTGATGGATAGATCTAGCGGTTTTTGTTGAGTTAAATCATTGAGCGTACTCAGAAAAGTGGTCTCGAGGCGTCTTGGTGCGAGGGGTCGCTTGGTAGTCTGCATGATGATGCTTGACTCGAATGGGTCTGAGAGTCGTTGGTGATTGGTCTTTTTATACGTTGAGAGAGAGAAAAGGGGAGGTTCTAAAAGGAAATATTTTTTTTCACCAATAGCAGGTCGATCCAATTGCGACAGTGGCGAAAGAGATGGCTGAATTTTTCATCCATTTCTCCCAACTTCTCCACCCAAGCAGCCAACGGTATGGATAATATAGTATGAAATACGCCACAATCTGAATTGAAACACTCCAGCACCAGATCATCACCTTCTTCTTTTTCCTTTTGACAAGTCAGGACTCTGACACGGAGAAACCATCGACTCGTGTGAGAGGCTTTCGATTCCCAAACAGCACTGAATCGCTCTTTTCCGGGAGAATCTGAAAATTTTCCTCGCTTAGCTTGTGGAGAAGCGACGTCCTCAGATTCCTTCTTCTTCTCATCCACATTCCAGTCACCACCGTTGATAAAGTGGGTTATCGTATGTTTCAAAACTCCCCAGTCATTGGAAGTCATCAACAATATGTTGCTGGCAGGGGTCCATTCTTGATTCTTTTCTCTCTGATACAGACAGAGTTCCCCCGTTCCATACTTGAAGTCATAGCCCCAGACGCCAGGTTGTCCGTAGGCCTCCAGCGACCATTCCTGACGCTGCAATGTAGCCGACGGGAACTGGATGCGTCGCAGGAATGCAATATGCTTCTTTGGGGCCCTTGTGATACCGGGCGCATGGCTAATGCTAATCGGTGTCTCGCTGATGCGGGCTGGAGTATGCAAAACATTTTGACCCATTTTTTCTGATTGTCTCTTCACTTCACAAACTCCAAAATGCAGCCCTATTTAAGCATCAAAAACGACTTGTTCTAACATGTGGAAGAGCACGTGATTGTTAGGGCGGGGCATGGTTAGTGGATAGGGACGGGGGGTGAAGGGGGGGGCGGGGGCACGTGGTGACGTGGTGACGTCACAGTTGCTTAGGGGAGGGAGGGGTGATGGGCTAACAGGGAGGGGAGGGGTGAGGGAGGGGGGCCTGAGGGGAGGGGAGGGGTGATGGGCTAACAGGGAGGGGAGGGGTGAGGGAGGGGGGGCCTGAGGGAGGGGAGGGGTGATGGGCTAACAGGGAGGGGAGGGGTGAGGGAGGGGGGACTGGGGCCTGAGGGGGGTCATCGGGGTCATCCATCAAAATTTTGACAGAAGGTATATTCCCTATTCTTCTTCCGAGGTGTCACCCACAACCACGCTCTGACTGGATGAGCCCAGCTGTCAATCACACTGATATCCATGAATACGTGTCATTGGAAATGAAGTTTGCAAAATTGACACCGTGCGCAACTGAAGACCTGAAAATAACGACTAGCATGATTATCTATGTGAGAGAAAATTCTAATCTTCAGCCAGTTTTTAATTAGTTTAATTACTCACATTATCTTATAACCAGACCTGGTGTACAGTATTAACAGCCATAACGTACAATAACACAAACATTTCAAGGATCCCTCCTTAGAGAACAAGGCACCAGGCATCTTGAATACACTATCTCAAGTCTTACTAATTATATGTATCAGAACTGGCACGCTGCCCGCCAGAATCTGCGACGATGCCTCACTGTTCAGATGGCAGGCATTGTCTCAGTTCTCCTCGGATCTCAACTGTCTACGATAAAATCATTCAACTTAACTCCAGTTGTTCCATCATAAACCCTCTCACCTGATAATCAAAAATCTCTGCGACAATTTACACCTCGGGAGCTCTGAGCAACAGTGGAGTCGTCCCCTTGTGGCTATTCAATATATTCTAATTTCCTGGTTGACGTCGGGAGGAAACTGTGAAACTACATCCTTTTATATTTTCATCTGATCAACACCAGTGAATTAAACCCCTTGGTCTAAATAATTGGTTGTTTGTTGCAGTATTGCAAGGAATTGTCTCTTTTATTTCCATACATTTATTCATAGCTAACAATGTGAATTTCACAAAATAAAATGTAAAAAAAAGTGTGTGTCTTGATTAAAATACCGCGTTAGTCTTTGCAGTGAATACAAAGCAGAAGGCTGGTTGGCTTAGATTAGCACAAAACAGGAAGAGAAGCTCAAATGTCTGTGGGTTAACAATTAATAAAATCATTTAAAAAAAAAAAGAAAATCAGCCATCAGCCGTCAACCATAACATGCAGAATAAAACTGGAGGCAGAAAACTACAAACTCAAATACGCCTAATTGTTTTTCCAATATTTCCTCTCATCGTGCCAATCTAAGATAACCAGCTGTCAGCAGTAGCTTCACTCGCCGTCCAAACACCAGAGTGAAATCAGCTTGTGTCAATTCCGTTCCAAAGTTGTAATCATTCCAGTGTGTGATCAATATAAAAAACCCATGGAGGAAATTGTTGTGATTCCTACAAGAATGTGAATCACAATTACCATGAAAAGGTCGTTCAGAATGTAGACACAGTTCACGTCGTGTGTCTGTATGATCTTTTGGCAAGTTTGCAGATGTGCAAGGAAACATTTTCACAGCTGTCCTGCCCACACATGAAGCATACATGCTGTGCGAAGAGAGCACGCCCGCTTCTGCCTCGGCTCGCTGTAACCACAAACTGCAAAAGAGTTGTGGTGCCTGCTGGGAATCATTATCCAGTGCTCAAAGCCAATAAAAGGATGCCAGGAGTTAACATCCTGCGACCCTTTCACACTTACTCTTAGTGCACCGCTTTCCTCCTGCTGTGGTGGGATTTGGGGGAGCAACTTGTCACATTCACGACATTAGGCAGTCGACTGAGGCCTAAAAAGCCTCTCTGGCACACTTACATGTGCGCACAAAGAGGCTCTTCACCGAGGGGTTTGATATTTTCAACGTAAGGGTGAATCTCAACAGGGATAATTAATCAATTATAGGTTAAAGAGGCTTAGTGCTCTCAGCTGAGTGGGATTAATGGTCACCATCTCAGTGATGACGTGGCACTGTTTCCACCAGGGAACTGGATGCTTAGAGGCTGCATGCAGACAGAGTTAAGGCCAGATAGCATCCAGGTTTGCAGTGCATCTCCACTTTGTTAGTCAGGGAACAAACACTGCCCTGTTGTTCTGGCTGAAGCTGATAAGCACCGGCAATATTTCATGTCTCTCAAGTGTCGTTTCCCCCGGATCATTTACCTTTTTTTCCATTCTTTCCCCACTTTAAATTTTTCATCCGATGAATCACTGCACATAACATGCAAATAAGCCCAGTGATGACAGTGCAGGCAATCACGTCCTCTATTCAAACAACTACCGTATCTCAACGACTGTCATCGAGAGCGCACGTTGGAAAACGTGTGCACAGAGAGTAAAGCACATTCTTTTAGCTTTTTTGGCAACACAAAGTGCACCTCATTAGTTATACTATCAGAAATAAACACACGGCAATGGCACTGGATTGTCAACAAAATGCAGAATGATGAATTAGTCTTTACATTAGTTTACATTAGTTTTAGAGAGAATAGGAACCACAAGAAAAACTTATTGAAATGCAGGAAACAGATACTCAAACAAAAATACCAATTGTTTTACCTTAGTCAGTTACCAACTACTTACTTACAAAGTCAATCAATTTGACTTGCTGCATTATTATTATTATTATGAGGCTTAAAAGGGAAATAATTTTATTTTTATCAGAACAAGGCATCTCTGTTTATTATTAGTTATTTTCCTGTCATTGAGTAAAGTAAAAACATATAAAGTGTGCTGGTAAAATGCTGTCTTTGACTATATGAGTTTTGCTATAAGGAATGTTACAAGCAGGACTGAGGGAAAACGTGATCGCACCACAACTGTGGAGAATAATCAGCAACAAATGGTAAAACAAACCATTTTAAAGAGTTATTTAAAAACAAGGACAACAAGGCTGTGAGCTGTAAGTGATTCAAGGGAAGTCCGTTGCAGCTGCGATGATCAGGCCTCTTATACTGAAACTTCCTGTGCAGGACCAATCAGCTTCAAGGATCCACTGAGACACACTCATTCAACTAAGCATGCACACCTGCAACCCATCTCACAGTCACACACACACATACAAGGAGGAGAAATCACCACCCTGGGGTCACAACAAGAAAAAATGTGTGTGTATACATATATATATATATATATATATATATATATATATATATATATATAGGTTTCAAGAATTCTTACAATGTGTACACATAATGAAATTTAGTTTGGTAGCTCTAGTCTTCAACGCAATACTGCCCTGCACGTCCTGCTCCAACACACCTGATTCAAACAGCTTGTCATCAAGCTCTGTAGAAGCCTGATAACAAGCTGTTCATCTGAATCAGGTGTGTTGGAGCAGGACAACATCTAAAACATGCAGGGCAGTGTACTCCGAGGACCAGGGTTGGGAAACACTGGCTTAAAACACACAAAACATTATAAATATGTGCAAAATGATGTGCAATATTTTATGAGCTTATCTTCATAGCTTTAAAGGCGCCATATGTAAGAATGTGGCCAAAAACGGTTACTACATTCAAATTCTAAATACCAAGGTCTTTTATGTTTCGTTTTCTGACGTAACTGGCAACCCGTGGTTGCTCGGCAGATGAGATTCTACTGACTGCAATGATTGGTGGTAGGTGGCGCCACATGTCAAAACATGATTTCAAAACATAAACATGATTTGCAGTCTGCAAAATATATTTTTTTAATGCAAATATTTTGGTTGTACTGTTGTTGTTGGTGGGCTCAGTTTGTTATATGAACATTATTCCTGAGTCTCTGTGACATATTAGGAGGATTTTATGGCCAGTTGCTTTAAATAAATGTGATATTAGTGATAGCAGTCAAATAGCAGGAAAATTGAGTAAAA
This sequence comes from Microchirus variegatus, assembly GCF_963457635.1. Lineage (NCBI taxonomy): Eukaryota > Metazoa > Chordata > Actinopteri > Pleuronectiformes > Soleidae > Microchirus > Microchirus variegatus. Next base: position 17,319,218 of record NC_139811.1, on the reverse strand, counting down.
GTACAAGTATCTGACCAGAGAATGACTTTGGTAGAAGTATTAAAAAAGTGAGGATTTAGGATTGAGCCATGGTAGCTCAGTGGTAGGGCCAGTTATCTTTCAACTGGAAGGTTGTGGGTTAAATTCCTGGCTCTGCAAGTCTATATGTGTCCTTGAGCAAGACACTTAACCCCATGTTGAAGTTTGTGAATGGGTATGAAAGATGTGTATATAGTAACTATTGTGTAAAACAGCTCATCAAGATGAGAAAAGCTCTATAAATACAGATCATTACCAACTCTTCTTCTGATTTTATTTGGTATTAACGAGTAACAAAGATAGTTAGAGGAAATATATAATCTATATAAGTGCAGATATGTGAATTCCGTAGTTCAGTGCAGTAACACTGAGTGATGGTGGTCTTAGCAGCGCAAAATATCCTGCATAAATGCATAAACAGAGCATAAATTATATTACAGTAAAGTAACTGTACTTCACTGTTGTATGAAAACAAGGCAAAGTGTGATGCTGTAGATACAGAGTGCACTTAGCCATCACCTGCACATGACCTGCTGCAGCACAGTGTCACTCACAGTGAATACACACCGCTAAAACCTATTGACCTGTCGCATTTTTGCCAGAACATGTTCAATCCACTGTGTGCGGCACACGGCCCCGCTAATCACAGACATCCGCCTCCCTCGGAATTGTTTCTTTATGTGAGGCCAAGGTGTGAAGAAAACAATATCCCACTAACTCTGTTCTTCCGCTGTTTAATAGAGGGGACATATTAGGTTTGTAATGACAAGCTTAAAGACATCAGCAACAGGCTGCTCCAGCTCGCGTCCACAAGAACATTTGAGCTATAACACGAGGTGCTATTTCCCGCGTCTGAAATATGCATTTATCGGTGCATGTGCTGTTTATTTTAAATCAAGCCTATTTGGACCCGGGGGCAGAACATGCAAGGAAAGGAAATGAAAACAATTGTCATATAATGTGGCAGCAAAACAATATTTGAATGGTCTTATGCATTAATAGAGAAAGAACTGTCCTCAGACACATTGATGCAAAACATAAAACTGAGTTAGAGGCACACGGAGGCTGAATATGTGACTTTATTTCTATCTATCTATTTGGAGTAAATGTCAGAGCAGTTTAAAAGAAATTAGACTTAAGTGAAGGGGAAAACTGCTGGTGTTTGTTTTGTCTCAGATGCATTAGCCTGTTTAAAGAGCTCCAGACATGTTATTATAAACACAAAAGATCAGATTTCTTTTGCTAAGGTCTTTGTCTGAAATGTATTTTGGTAGTACGTGCCTTTGTGGGCCACCAATAATGTCACAGGAAAGATTTTTCCCATGTATGGTTCCTGAAATGTCTCACCTGCCAACATTAAGTTTTTTTTTTAGTTAAACTAGTGCAGTGCCCGTAGGTATGTATTCCTATAGTGGGAGCTGAAGAAGATTTTTCAGTTATGGTAACACATAATAAGGAACGTAAAGGCTTTTTTTATTATTTTCTATTTGTTTTGTCTCAGAAGCATTAGCGTAGCTAGCTGTTGTGACTGTCAGCCACCCCAGGTTGCACAGTGTTTGTATTATGTTAGCCCTACGCTAATACTAATCGTAGCCTCGCTAGCTTACCTTTGGAAACAGCTTCGCCAAGTTAGCTGCTAAGTAGTAGCATGCTAATGTCAAATTAATAATGTAAACATAAAAGTAGCTACAGTGATATGGGGGGAAAAAAACGTTTTCCTCTACACATTATTTTTCCTACAAAATACAACTTAAATACATTAATTTAGAATATTGAATTCAGTGATTGTCCATATTACAGAGGGTAAATAATATAATTACAGTCTTCCGAGTGCTTCTCTCTGATCTTCTGCTTAAACTCAGATGTGCATGACTTTGGCTTTGTCGAAACTTTTACAGTTAATAAAAAAAAATAGCTCTCAGATGAATTCACTCACTATTATATATTATTATGTCTTGGCATTAGGCAGAAAAAGCGGCGTCTGGAAGGGATTAAAAACATGCATCCGTCTCAAAAAATGTATATGCCTACAAAAATAGTGGTGAGGTCATGTTGCCAAAAGCAAGAAATTGGAACTGATGTGTTGTACACAGCTGAAAAATATACTATATTATATAGTAGCTATAGTATGATATACTATACTATACTTTTACAATGTATTGAATTTAGGAAAAGGGCTAAAATTGGCATAAACAGGATGTGTTTTTGGTGTTTGGTGGGCACGATACTTACTGCCTGATTGACAGTTCCAAAGTCAGTTAGTCCACAGGCATAAAATTAAAAAAATAATAATAACTATTAGAGCAGGGACATCCCAAACTAAATCCTGGGATGTTTACATGTAGAGCAGATGAACTGGGAGAAACTGAAGGGTGAGCAGTGGCTAAATAATGACTTAACGACACACAGGTGAAACTGATTAGGGTGCAGCAGGTGATGTCAGTATCAGCAGTGAGGTTCAGTCTCAGAGGACAGAGAATGTGACGCAACAACACGATTTACAAGGCTAACAAAAGAGAAACTGACACAGAGACCAGCGTCAAAGTCATCTCCGCATGACATGATTAAAAAAAACATGCGTCAAAGTCATCTCCGCATGACATGATTAAAAAAAACACGCAGCTGGAGATGTTTCCAGCTGCGTCTGTCAGACACTTGGGACTCTTCCAAGTGTCTGACAGACATCCTGAAGCAGTGAAGTGATGAAGTTCAAGCTTCTGAAACAACCACGTTATCCTCTCCTCTTCAGCATTGATTCTACTCAGGTATTTATTTTTCTGGTCCTTATTATAAATGACTTTAATTGCGTCATGCTGAATGTAAATAGTCGGGGTGTCAACGTCATTGCTGTGCAAAGAACTGTAACTTTTAAATATAAACACATATCTGTTGCATACTCCATCAGCTCCACACAAGTCTCTCTCTGTGTGTCTGTCTCTCAGTATAGTGGTGTTTCCGTTACTCTGCGGTGGAGACGATAGCTTGTGAGCTTCCATGCTAGCGGCTAAATGGCTAGCTACGTTGTTATCCAAACCAACCCACCAGCCTCGACAATATAAATATACTACTTTAATAGAAAACGCAACACAAAGTGTGAATTATATACCGTATGTAGTGTGCACAGACCTTTTGTTCCCGTTTTCCTTCACCGGTACGGTTCCCCGGTGGTGGCTCGCGCTTAGCGGTCTTCAGAACCTGGCGAGGTGTGTGTTGCGTCATCTTCTGTCGACGTGATGACGTGTGACGTTCGACGCACAGACAACGTTGATGGATTTTGAATTTTTCATTGCTCTTCATGGTTTGAATGGATCACAGGTATTAGGAGGGTCCATGTAAATCCTCTAAAAACAATAGTTCATGAATTCATTTTCTCAACCTGCCTTTGCCTCTTCATGGGAAAGAGGGACTATTATTGTTTTGATATATTTTTGTAGAGCAAACACGATAGACCTGTTGTAGGTTTTAGCCATAACTTTTAATCTACTAACCAGCACTGCCTTGTGGCTTCCCTATTACACACACATACACACATATATATACACATATATATATGTATATATATACACACACATATATATATATATATATACACACATATACATATACATATATATACACGCATATATATATATATATATATATATATATATATATATCAGGATGTATTATTTATACATATCATGACAATTATGAGCCATGCTTGCCCAGTCCAGCCTGGCCAGTCTAAGAGGCTGGCCATCCAACCAGCTTGCCCAGCTTACCATCCGGGTTTTGCTGGTCTGTCCAGCTGACAAGCTAGACAGACCAGCTGACTCCAGCCTACCAGCCGGGCTTTGCTGGTCAGGCAGGTTGACACCAGCTTAGCCTGACTGGGTGACCAGCCATACCAGCTGGCCAGCGACTGACACACCAGCCTGGCCAGCTTGTCCAGCTTGGTAAACCAACTAAACCAGCCTAAGACCAGCTATGACCAGCTAAGACCAGCTAAAACCAGCTAAAACCATCAACCATCCTAAGCTGGTCTAAGCTGTTTTTTTCAGCAGGGACAGGAAGTGATTTTTATTGCACTAGTAAACCGAGACGGACGCAAAAGGTCGGTGCATGACTGAAAACATAGAGAAAGCATTCAGGAAAAAGTTTCAGACCTGATTTCCACTGCCCAAAATACCTCCGGGTCAAACACTCCCTCAGGCAGGTCTAATAGTATTGCAGAATAATAACATCAACAACGACAAAGAAATCCCCAAAGGTTACCGGACAAAACACAGAGAAGAACAACAATGCATTCCCACCTTCACACCTAGCGGCAATTTAGAACGTCCAATTAACCTCTGCATGTTTTTGGAAAGTGGGAGGAATGCACACATGCACACGTGGAGAACATGCAAACTCTATACAAAAGGCCTTTGGTTAGACTGGGTCACAAAACGGCAGTCTTTTTGCTGTAAGGCAACACTATTCCGCCATTTCACCTGTTGTCGAAACCTGCACCATGTAACTTCTGGTTTCGGGTCCGTGCCACAGAAAGAACAGCATTTTAATGGTGCGTTCCAGAGCCCATCCAAACCAGTTGGACATGGGACTTATCCTACCTCAACAAAAAGTGCACTAGAATGCCCGTCGAAGTGGGACCTCCTACCAGTGAAGTCGGGAGTGAGCAATCTACCCACTTCACCAAAATGACGTCGAAGAATAATGGCGGCGCTCATGGAGTCGCATAAATAGGCTGTAAACTTTACTTTTCTGCATGTAAAGTTGTTTTAAACATGGCAATTTTATCACAAATTGTATTTCATTATATGGCATGAAATTATGTTGTTGCTGACAGTCAAAATGCATTTCAAACATAAAGCGAAAGCGCCACGATCATCCGTTTTGAAGTAGGCACTAGTACAATTCAGGTAGGATAAGTCCAACATCCCATTTGTTTGGATGGGGCTCTGGAACGTACCTTTTACGGTAAGTGACAAAGTTACTTGAGTGGATGTCATGGCAGAGGCAGCACAAACTCAGCTCTTACTGTTGGATTTGTAAGTGTAAATAGTGTGTCATCTATATCTAGTTGTGAGGGCACTCAATCTTCCGGCTCTGTGAGAGTGGTGGGAAAATCAACTCACTGCAATCAGGTGTGTGTGTGGCACTGATTGGTGTTAATTAAGCCCAAGTGTGGGGAGTGTTCATATACCCTGAGTCTCCAGTGCTCTGTGCTGACTCACTGTCTCACCTTCAGAGGCAGAGAGAGGTTCTCCCTGTGGCTTCTTCAGTTGTCGGTGTATCTATAAACACCAACTCACAACTTTGTGTGTGTTTGATGTCAACTGCCCAGTGTTTCCCAGTGTATAACTTGTGGTGCTAGAGTTTGTTGTGACTTCAGCCTTTTGGGTTATTAAAGGTCTCCCGGGCAGCCGTTGCCTTACGTTTTGTGTTTTCTGGGTCTCCTGGACAATTCTGGTTTTGAGTCAGCTGCTTGGCAACGGGGGGTTATTTAATAATTTAGTGCTTTATTTCGAAGCCTGTAGTGGCTCAATACAGTTCCGTTGTTGTTTTTCCCCTTTTCCAATCTATCGCTATTGCAATCTTGGTAACTTTGAGACACGCTTGGGTCCATACCTGCGTTTGAGCTTGCTGTGTGTCAGGCTGTGTTATTGAAGCCATCTCATCCATAAACTAAGTCTACTATATCCTTGGTCTGTACACTATCCTTGTTCTGTCGCTTTTTCTGGGTTAGTTGTTGTAACGATGTAATCACATTTGTATAAAGCGCTATAACACAGGCTACTGTACCTACAGTATCGTTGACTTGTCAACAAATGCACATGTTACAATGTCATATATATTTACTGCAGTTGTAATAAATTATACCGTTTACCAACTGTGGTGGGGGAACCTGAGAGCTAATCCTACTGTGAAAAGCATTTCCTGCAGAAGGAGAAAACCACAAACCTAAAACCACATTGTCACCACAGCAGGAGAGAGCTGCCAGAGCTGACACTGACGCTCCAAAGTAACCAGCTACTGGAACTAACATTTCCACAGCCTCCAACCTCAACTCTTAGAGTAATGAGATCATGCAACATCATTTATCAAAACAGCACGCTGGTCAACAGCAAATTGTTTTTTAACATCGTCGAATTAAGTCAAGTGCCCAATATTTCCTCTCTAAGCTGATGTCTCCAAAATATGACGATAACAATAAAAGCAGGGTGCCAGTGTGTCAAACATCTGCAAGTCGTTCCTGTGGAGGAGCACTTGTAGTAAACCTGTCAGAGTCATTATTAAGTTGAATTTAATTATGTTTCACAGTTTAATAGTGCGAGTGAAGCCGCAGCTGTTTAATTGTTTTTCACTGTATTCCACCGAGTAAATCCGACCAAAACTTCACATTTTCTCGACATTGCATTAAAGCAATGGGCACACTGTTTTCAGACAATTATCATGCATGCTGCGTTTTCAAGACTTCGAAGGGAATTTATATGATTGGCTGTGGCTTTAATGTGAATCTCTAATGGCATCCCCTGAGGAATAAAACAAGAGAGAATAAAAAGCACAAGATAAACCTCCAGCCGTAACTGACTTTAGAGGAGCTGCAGATCTGCACGAGTGAGCTTTGCAAAGCCCAGTGCGACTGCAACTGAAATTAAGAGCAAAACAAGTTAATTGCACCACTGGAATGAGAGGTAGTTTTCACTCTATCATCATCATCAGGCCTTCATGATGAAAAAAGGGAAGGTTACAGGGTTCAGTTTCACTGTTATATGGGGTTGATCTTGATTGGAGCTGCTAAAAGACCTCACCAGAGCGGGTGGATACAAACGGAGACTTAAACCAAATGCCTGTCCGACAATTCTCCCACATAAGGAGCCTAAACACCCGCGTGAAGCGAGTGAAATTCGCGTTAAAAAGCGGCAGAGACAAGAGACGCTGGATGCTCTCCTGAGCAGACAACCCGCGTCTGCAGTCGCCGCTTCACTGTATATCCATATATGGAGACGCAGTTCCCGCACGTACACCACAGGTTTTGTCCCACTCTCGCCTCATCCCGTCTTTCTTGCGCTTCATTTTGATGCTCATTTTGTGAAACATTGTCAGTGCTTTCCTCCTCCTGTATGTTTCGCTCGGGTTCAAATTGAGAAGGCTGAACAGATGACATGTTTATGCTGAACAGTCACAACAGGGTCCCGAAGCCCCCAGTACAACCTTTATACGTCACTACCCAGAGTGCATTGCGACGTTGACAACAATGGCGACCTACGAGTTAAACTATTTTTACAAATTTTATAAAAACGAAGACATCAAGAAGGTTTTTTATATCAATTTATTATAACTGATACTAACATTTATCTTTTAAGAACTACAAGTCTTATAGCCGGGGTTCCTTTTAAACATAAGTGCAAACCCCCACATTCCAGCTATTGTTTTCTTCTGCTTCATGGAAATGTAGACTTAGAATATTTTTATGTAACACAACATGTCACCATCATTGCTGATATTACCATAGTAACACATTTTATTACACCATTTTAATTCCTGATGTGACAGACTTATAGATGAAGTGTTGCTCTCTCATGATTTTAGTTTTCACTGAGAACAAAACATGTTAGTTCTGACTTGTTTTTGTCTCTATCATTATTAATGGCAGCTGTGTGGTCTGTTTAGCTGTCTTCAGATGGCCACTAAATGCAATTTAATTAGAGAAAATAAAACGGACCATGAAATATGAATTATTTCATCTTTGATCTGGACATATTTCCATAAAGGTCGTATGACACATACTCCTGTCATATTTGGGACGAAATCAAAGACCTGCAGATTTGTTGCAGGATCAGGAAAAAAACAATTGTGCGTGTTTTTCTCTTTTTTTATTCATTTGTTTTTATGTGGCATATGCTTGCAAGGTTCTGGAACAAATTTTAAAAAGCCAAAAATCAAAAACAGACTAATGTTCTGGTTTGCCAGTGACAAGACTTACTTATTTGTCTTTAGGACATCCTCCCCTTTGGCTTTAGTTCCTGTTTGTGTGATGATCACTGTGCTGGCTGGCTGCAAGTGGCCTGAGGCAGGAGCACAGAGGCACGTAGGCCTAAAATCACAGTCAAACCTCAAGAGAAAAGCCTGGCTCACATAGTCCATCCCACAAACTTTTCCATAATGTGAAACCGTCGCTCATTCTCTCAATTTTGTTGTTGGTCCAAACCAAAGCACTGTTACCACCCACCAAGGAACAGACAACAAAAGGACTCATGAGAAAGAACGAGAGGCAAAAGCGATGGTGTCAAGTGACCCAATCTGGAAACTGCAAATTTGGTTATTTTCCTGTAATTATAATTTGTGTAATTCCATGTATTTACGGCTTCTCTGTTCCACACATTTGGCTCCAATAAGCTAATCTCAGATATTTTGGATAGGTGGAATGGCAGCGGCCGCTCTAGTTCCTGTTTGAAAGCTATTGTAGATGTACAACCTGCCAAGACTGGCCCATGAATGGTAGCCTACAGGTGTTGCCATGACATTTAAACTCTCAGGGGACTTTAATACAGAGAGGAGAATCGAAGATCATCTAGACTCTAGAGCAAAGGCAGTGGACACAGGTTTATGAACACAGAGGTCTCTGTCACAAAGTAACAATGTGTGTCGCCTTCATTGACCTTGTTGCCCCCACCTGAAAAAAGTGTAATGAATGCAGTGATAATGGTGGAAGATTAGCAAAATTGTATTTTCAAAATGTCAATTACAGTTTAAACAGAATAATTTTATCAGATTTGATCAGAGTAGAGAACACTTTATAATCACTTATAGCAGTTTGTAACAAATAAAAACCGAACAAAAAAGGATGGCTTTCCTTGTACAGTAATTTACAAATCGTCATCATATCTAATTAAGGGCCTACACCAGCTGATTTGTTTTATAGGAGAACGCTTTATGGTTTGATTTGGAAAACACTGGTGGCTAAAGACACAGCTGTCTTTTATGGCATGAGTAGGATGTTGTAGCTGCTGTCCAGGAGGCAAACTGAGCAAAGGAGCGTTCTGTTAAAACAGAAGGAATACCAGCGACAGCAGGTCAGGAGGTACTGTTTTTCCTTGGCTGGCTGCAGGAGGTGGAAAATAAATGCCTCCTCACTGCCCCCCAACTTAAAATAAGGCTCCAAAGTTTGAAATCAAATTCTGAGAAGTGGTGTTCCCCAGAAGAGACACCAGCAGAAGCTTAATAGACAGCAGTACTCAGTACTCAGTCATTACATTTATCTGCTTGAAAATACCAGCTGGAAAATGTCCGTGTTATTTTTGCTGCGCATCAGGTTTAATTTAGTGCCCAAGTATGTAATCCAATTAAATTCCTTTTCATTGCATTACAGTGGTGACAGCTATATGCAGACTGTGAAGGAAATACCATCCTGGTTAAATCTGTTTTCTAACACATTGTTTGACCCAGACAAATATGTGATTCCATTTAAGGCAACACTTGGTATAGATTAATGTTTAACCAACATTTTGGACCAGGACTGCTGAGGACAGGGTCACTGTTTAAGTTAACACACTGTTTTTTCAGTGTAAAGTTACCGACGACCTTCTCTTGTCCTCAGAAGGTCCCGTCTCTGTACTTGATCATAATATTTTATTACAGAGAATGGAGCACACTCTTGAGATCTGTGGCACTGCCCTCTGCTAGTTTGAATCCAACTTATCTGAAAGATTCCAGGTTGCTCTTGTTAATGATAATGCTTAGTGGCATGCAAAAGTTAATTATGGAGTTCCACAGGGCTCTGTGCTTGGGCGTATACTTTTTACCCTATACATGCTTCATTATTAAGAATCACAAGGCATATTACTGGAGCTGAATGTGTCAAAGTCCTAGATGACCTGCAACTTTCTACTCTTAAACTCAGAGAAAACTGAAGTTTTTATACTTGGCCCTAAACACCAGTTTTTGACATTTGATTGACACATAAAACTCATTTCCAGATCAGCCTCCTTCCACCTGTGGAACATAACGGAAATTAAAAAACATTTTGTCCTGAAAGGACACTGGAAAGGTAGTTCATGCATCTGTTACTCTAGATTGGATTACTGCAACTCATGTTCCAACAGGTCTGTTAAAACCAAAACCCTCCAGTTAATTAAATTCTAGTTCTGACAGGAACTAGAAAGAGAGACCATAATACGTCAGTGTTAGCTTCCCTACACTGGCTCCCTATAGAATTTAGAATTAAATTAAAATCTTACTCCACATGTACAAAGGACCTAATGATCAGGCTCCATCATACCCTAAAGAACTAGTTTTTCCTCATCATCCCAACAGATCACTTTGGTCCCTTTGGTTACTTGTGGATCCCAGAGTCTGTAAGAGTAGAATTGGAGGCAGCGTTTCCATTTCTGTTCAGTTTCCAGGCTCCTCTCCTGTGGAACCATCTCCCAGTGTCGGCTCGGGAGGCAGACACACTCTCTGTACTTAAAACCTTCCATTTCAATGAAGCTTATAGTTACGGCTGGCTCAGGAAAACCTGAATCATCTCTAAGTTATGCTGCTATAGGCTTGCCAGGGGAAATCCTGTGGTGCATTCACACTCACTCCTTCACACTCAGGGTATGAATATGACTTTATTACATGTCATTAACCTGCTTTCTCTCTTTAGTTTGTGCCTTTCCACGTTCAAGGCTTTTATTATTATTAGCAGAAGTAGTATTGAGATGATTATTATGCTATGATTAAATGACATTATAGTACTATATATATGTCATAACAGATTCAGAACTGCCTGTCTAAACATAACGATACAACTGTTAGATATCTGCTCTTCTGTTTCTACCTCACTTCTGTCCCTTTCTTGTCCTCTTGTTCTTTTCACCCCAACCGGTTGAGGCAGATGCTGCACAATTTGGTTTTCTTTTACAGAGCTGAAAGATAAACCCGATGTAATGGGCTTGAAATGGCACAACATGCATTTCATGTAGGTGTTCCTCCATCTTGACGTTGCTGTCGCTTGGGATTACCACATCTATCGCCACTGCCCTCTTCAGCTGTTTATCAATGACCGCTGTGTCCACTTTGTGTGTCTGGATCTGGAAGTCCCATAGGATCTTATCTCTGTCATTCCCAACCACCTTTGTAGGCTTCTTCAGTCTCAATCATGGGACCTTCAGTCCAAACTCTGCACAGATGTTTCTGTACATTATTCCAGCCACTTTATAACTGTATTCATCCCGTTGGGACATCGGGGGAAAAGTGCAGTCTAACAGTTTACATGTTTACCACAATATACAACACACTGTATATACATTTTTGCACCAAGGTTTGTGTATTTAAGTTCCATGATGAGAGAGTTCAGAGAGTGCAAAAGAAAAAATGTCTTGGGAACAAAGGTCGCTCTCCTCCTCTGGGTCCTGCAGTCCGGACACCGTAGCCTGCAACTATAATGCTGGAAAAAGAGCGTGGGAGGGGTCTTATAGGATCTGGGCAGCCATGCCACGAACCTGCTGTTCATGAACTGTGGTCAGGGAGCGAGTGGGAAGTCCAATGATCCTATGTACTACCATTTCATTTATCTGGTTTATTACACCAGGTTTATTCAAGGCATGCTTCATCATTAGATACACATGTTGTATTCAAATGCCAGTGCTCATAGTATTTGACAGATATGAAAACAACAACACTGGTAGTGCCCTGATACTTTTGCACAGCACTGTATATATCAAGCACCATATCAGGCTTAAGCTATGCATATTTATTCCAAATGTCCAGATATAGTCTTCAACATCTGCTGTGAGAATTATTCCTGTTTGAAATCTCAAACTCTGTTTTTGTACTCAGGACTGTTCCAAGATATTCAGTATGTCAGTTCTCAGCTTTAAACCAGAGGTTGAGGTCCCTTTCTTCTCTTTTCCCAGAAACAAATAACGTGGAAAAACAAGGAGAAAGATGGGCTGTTTTCATACCTGTGTGCGTGTGTTATCATTATCCACGATCCACTTTTCCAGAATTGTGGTCAATCTGTATTCTATCAGTGAATGGGAGACTTAAGTGGTGAACACACTAAGCCACCGTGGTAAGAAAATAACATCCACTGAAATAGGACTGACGCTCTCTCTGTGTATGTGTGCGTGTGGTGTTAAACATACTGTTGTGTCATTTGCCATTAACTACCTGCAGCATGTCATCATGCTGTTCTTCAGTCTTGGCCACTGATGATAACTGACTTAATGCTAGATGACGTTGTTATGTTATATAACCAACACTGTCATATTATTCAAGCCAAAGAGCTGTTTTACATAAATGCTTGCCCACACACATTAATATCTTCTTGATATCTGTCAGTCAGCAGTTTGGACTATGGTGAGAAAGTTAATCTGTCTTTTTGCTTTAGTTTTTATATCACAAACCCCAGAAGACAGCTATCATCACTCAAATACTGACATTGAAGCTGGCATTAAGTAAACTATGACACATGGACTAATATCAGGTGTCCTCTGAGACTGAGTATGATTAATTGTGCATCACTAGAACGTAAAACGTGGGAAATCAATAATACTTGGAACATCACCGAATAATAAGAAACCACAAACCCACACACTGCGGCTAAACCACCCACAATGACTTTCACAGAATTTAAAAGTCAAAATAATTTTATAAAAATGAATTTTGCTTCGCTTGCCATGAAAATACAGTCACTCTGTAGTAAAGTGTAGTCAAGGTTTTTCTTCATACTAGTAGATGCAATGCTCTTTGGAAACATAGATTTTTAAAAAAGGTTTTAAAACCAAATATCAGGGTTATATAACAAGCATAGTTATAATGTATGATAATAGTAATAGTTTTATTTTACAGTTCACATTCACATCGCAATAATACATTAATGCACAGAATCCAGAGATAATTTGGAGGTTCTGTGATTAAACCATTGACCCTCTGATTAGTGGAAAAACCCCCACTTTATCTCCTAATACACAGCTGTCCACACTGTTAATGTCTGCATCCACACAAACATGAGTCTTCTTTGTGCAGTTCATAATTATTGTAATACAACTGATATTGTGCCACAATGTGAATCATCTGTGTTTGTTATACTGTGGAGGAAAACAGAAGACATCGTCTGTCATTATACCTCGGTGCCTTATGTGGATATGTGAATGCATGCATGAGTCCCTTCTGTTGTGGGTTATGGTTGTGGAGAATGTGCAGTAACATAATTGTGTGTGTGTGTGTGTGTGTGTGTGCGTGCGTGCGTGCGTGCGTGCGTGCGTGCGTGCGTGCGTGCGTGCGTGCGTGCGTGCGTGCGTGTGACTTCCTCTGTGTTCTTTTTATTAGTGATACCTCTTGGATTCTCTTAGAGTTGCATTCATAATGCATAACGTTTCCTTATAATAACTCACAGGTGATGACCAATGACCCCAAAATGTTCCTCAAGGATAATGAAGGTGCAGACTACGTGAGGTACATGACGGATACAAATAATACCACTATTTTGGTGAATTAGAAGCCGAGATGTGGGACTCAAGTCTAAGAGTAACAAAGGTATGATGCAAATTTGAGGACTTGAGACTTACGACTAACGAGTATTTACATTTTTTATTTTTAGTATTATTATTATTTTATTTTATTTTCAAATATTGAGGAGTTACCTTTACAATTTGTTATCGAAACCCGGAAAACACTGGGTTGCTTCATCTTCTATATTCATGCGACTTGACTGCTTGCAAGAATGACTTCGGACTTGAGTCTTGCTTGTGTCTTGAAGGTTATAAGACGATGGTTGAGTCTTTAGACTTGATGGTTAAGACTTGAGAATCGCTTGAGACTTGAAGGTTAAGATTTGAGACTTGCTTGAGAATTGAAGGTTAAGATTTGAGACTTGCTTGAGACTTGAAGGTTAAGACTTGAGACTCGCTTGAGACTTGAAGGTTAAGATTTGAGACTTGATGGTTAGGGTTAGGGTTATGTTTTCCATAAATAATAAAATAATGTGATCATGTGGTGTAGGAGGGGCGACACAGATGTCCCTGGGAAACACAGATTACTGCCTGACTAACCTGGGGAAACATTCAACAAGAGTCACTGCAGATTACATTAAGGGGAGAGAGTTTGTCGTGGGGGAAGATTTTTCACTACTGTTTCAGCTGTAAAGCAGCAATCCAAAAGCAGTAGCTCCTCAGCCCTGGCAAAGGTGCAGCTCAGAGGCCTCTTTACGTGGCCATACAGCTGTTTCCATGTTCTTTGACTTCTTCTAATACTAACTACCTTAGCACTTTGGTTAGTGTGCACCTTCTGCTGGTTATACAATATGTGCAGTCCAGAGAAATGACACACAAACAAAATGATTGCAGGATCACTGTGCATCCCACTCAACACAACACACTCTCCCATGTGATCAGCAGACTTTGCAGTCGTTATGAGTTTTCAGTTTTAAGTAGGCGGTAATGAGGAGGTTACATGCTACATGATCTGTCATCAGGAGGAGCCCCCCACTGGAATGTCTTGTCATCACAACACATGTCACAAAAACAACACATTGGGAGTGATACAGGGAATGAATGATAGGTGACACCAGCACTAATTTCCCTGTCTACATGTCAAATGCTGAGTGTTTATTGTAGCAGTGACGTCTCTGATCTCATGTTTCAGATGACTTTTCTCTGGTGTCGTATTTTCGTTCAGGTGTCGGCTGTTATCGCCTCGTCCTGGTATTTGATTGGCCGAGTTTTTGCAGTTTTGGATCAAGGGTGTCAAAGGTGTCGGTGGGTCTACATTTCACAACTGATGATCATGAGCCGATTAGCGAGGGCTGTGAGTTGCAAATGTGGTTGGTGACCAGATTATTGGGGAAAATCATGAAATGTAAACTAGATCAGGTGTTCTCGTGGGCATCCTCTCAGCTCAGGGCCCTGGCAAAGATTGAAAGGATTGACAATGAAGGTGACGTCCGACTTGTCAAATGCCCTAATTCTCAACTTTGCTGTTTCTGTCAGACAGTGAAACATACCCTGCAAAGACAACACACATAAAACAATGGCACGCCAAAGACTGATTGTTTGGACTGGTCATAAACAAAGCTGCAGGGACAAATAGCTCACATACTGAAAAACAAGAGT
The DNA here is from genome assembly GCF_963457635.1 of Microchirus variegatus. NCBI lineage: Eukaryota > Metazoa > Chordata > Actinopteri > Pleuronectiformes > Soleidae > Microchirus > Microchirus variegatus. The sequence goes on along the minus strand of NC_139811.1, from coordinate 17,304,117 downwards.
TCTTTACCTGTCTGATGGGCCAGTGCACTTCTGGTAGAAGCAATTACAGTCCAAGGTTTTCTCTTTCCAGCTGTGTAAAAAAAAAAAAAAGAAAGAAAAGAAAAGCAGCTGAATGAGAAGGAAAATGTAGGCATTGTGGAAAAAGTGTTTATGCAATGGAATTCATTGGGATTCTCAGCATTTTTGCAACCACTGCATGTAACAAGGACAAATGGTGCCATCCCATAGAAAAATCATAGCCTGCATTTCAGTGTTGTGCTGACAATGGTGTTGTCCTCCATCACATAGATATTTCTCTTGTGTGATGGAACATAAGAACGGAGGTAATAGCAATGTCCAAGCGTTACTAATAATCGTATGGTCTGTTGAGTGCAGTGTTTCCTAATCCTGGTCCTCGTGGATCTGTCCTGCAGGTTTTAGACATTTCCCCACTCCAGCACACACCTGATTCAAATGAGCGGGTTGTTGTGAGGCTCCTGCAGAGTTTGATGACGAGGTGATTATTTAAATCAGGTGTGTTGGAGCAGGGAAACATCCACATGTAGGACAGGAGTCCCAGAGGACCAGGATTGGAAAATGCTGGTTTAGTGCATGAGCAAAACAGTTACTGTTACTGTGATTTAAATGCATCACAGGCAGTCTTTTATTTATATATATATATCAAATGTCTCTAATGTACTCTTTGTCCACCTTTTCTTAGTAAATCTAACTCAATGCATGATCTTCACCGGGAAAAAAGACATAAAAATAGGCTTTATTGGCACGACACAAGAGCCTTTTTGAATGATTTATTAGTTCAGTGCTGAGGAAGCAGATTTGAGGTCAGTTTTAGTGCAACTTTAAGGTTTTCCCATGAGAGGACTGCAGCGGTACAGTAACAGCCACTAAAAACAGCAAACCATAGCACACTGTGATTTTATTATGATTTTAAAAGTGTTACAGCTGCAGTGAGCAATACTATAACGATGTCTTCTACATTCACGTAATGCTGATTACGGCCTATCAGCAGTGTTTTTGATTTATTTTAGAGAATGGTTTCTCACTCCTGGTCCTGGGGGGAAACTGTCTTCCATGTTTTATACTCAACAAAAATATAAACGCACAAACTTGGTGAATGGAAAAGGTGAATAAAAGTAGAATGTCATGACATTTGCTCAGATTCTTGATGCATTTGTTTATGGAATTATTTGCTTTGCTCAAACCCAGTAGTCCAGTGTCACTTGGCCACTCCTATTGACTACAATCTCAGATTGAATATTTCAACTCATGAGTCATGGAGCATGGCAGAGTGGTGGTCAATATGCATGACCCTCCTTATGGTCTGGTCAATAAAAGGGCACACCAAAATGTGGACTTTTGTCACTTGTCAATATGCCACAGATGTCACAAATCATGAGGGAGCGTACCATTGTCATGCTGAGAGCTGGGTTTGAGCATTACAGCTGTGGCAACACAACTGAATGTGCATCATTCCACTGAACCGTGCACATGCTCGCCGGCCACGTGTTACCACGCCCGCTCAGGACCGGTACATGCAGCTCCAGCACCTCCCCGATCGGTTCCGCCCAGCGACCAGAACTGCCGGTGAGACTGTTGGTCTGCACAATAGGGCGGATTTCAGCACAGACAGTCAGGAACCACCTGCGGGAGGTGAATCTCCGAGCATGTCGACCACACCAGGGTCTCGACCTCACAGCAGTCCAGCAGAAATTGATCCTAATGCTCGCAAATTAAAGCCACTTTATTGATAAAGTTGTACTGTTATTTTTTTATAGTTTCTCTGTTTTGTCACATAACAATAACGACAAGTTTTTCTTTGTGCGTTTATATTTTTTGTTAAGTGTAGATGTTGCCCTGCTCCAACACACCTGATTCAAATGGTCAGCTGATTAGTGAGCTCTACAAAAGCCTGATAACGAGCCATTCATTTGAATCAGGTGTGTTGGAGCAGCCACTTAATATGAACTTATAATGAGTTATTTGTGGGGTTTTTTATTAATAGATTAGTTTTGCATGATAAATACATTAATATTGTGAACTATTTCTCATTCCATATCAAAACAAACACTTTTAATTTGAAATTATGTGAAATACTATCATAAATAAATATTATTATATCAAAGTCCTATTTTTCTTTTTTCAAAAAGTCTGACCTTCTTCACTTGGCCTGCTCCCTCATGAACGAACTAAACACTCAGTGAGCCCCCGGTCATTTGAGTTTGAGAAAAGAAGGAGCCTTGACTTTTAACGTTATACAAATGTCAAACAATGCCAGAGAACTGTGCAACGGAAAGAAGAAAAGGTAGAATTTAACATGTGAGTCGATTCCCACCTGCCAACAGAGGGATGGACTGGAGCCACTGTGGAGCGCGAGATAACCTTTTCTCCTCACCATGGTAACAGTCATAGTGTTTCCCGTCACCCTGACTTCCTGCTGTGTCTGTAACATTACACTACAAGGAAGCGGCAGAGGGTCGCTCACACCTGTACACCTTCTTGTACAGGGCATAAGGGGGTTGACTATTGTGATTAGATTACAGCGGACAACTTGAGTGCTTACGTCAGATTGAAACATAACCACAAATGTTCAGTTGGAGAGCTGAATTTCAGATACAAAACACAATCAGTGGGTCTGTGCTGAAAATGCCACTGAGGGAAGTAGTTTAGACACATTATTGCCAAAGTGAGTAGTTCAACTGAAACGTATGAAAACAGGGTAAATTGAAGCAGGGCCGTATAACTGGAAGCTATTCTCTAAGGTTATTCTCATCAGGAAGAGAGACGATGATACAATTTTGGAGGAAACAAAAGTTTAAAAAAAAACACACACACCCACGATTAGGTCAATAAAGTCCGAGTAGATCGTTTTCTTCATTTCCTAGATGAGAAGTTTTTCCTCCAGTGGCAGTTAAATAAAAAAGAAAAATAGGTGTAACTTTTACATTAATTAAAATGTAATGTATGCATGAAGAGGCAGCAGAGGTGGAGGAGACTCCACTGAAATGCCAACGATAAAATTGATTATCCTGCAAAGTGTTAGTATTGGCTTCTCAAAGGACTGTGGGACAGCTTTGTTTAGGGCTGCTCTCATTATCTCCCCTGAACGCTGACAGTGGACGGTCATTATTCATCTTAAATGTGCAATAGACAAAGTTAGTTAAATTTCCCCTCTTGTTTTGGATGGGAAATTGGAATTTTAAGGTTCTCACAATGAGGAGCTCGTCCTCAGCCGCTGCAATCACAGATTTCCTGACTTCTATACTGTACTGACTATATAGTGTGAAAGTATGTCAGCTGGACTGCTTCTGTAGTTGTGTGATTGTGTTACGCCAGCATTCCACGAGTCAAATTCACATCGTTCAATCAAATATAATAGTCACAGCAATCCCGTGTGTGGAACTCCTTACAGTTGACACAGACAGTAACCAGATACCTGATCACAGCCAGAGCGAAGACAAAACACGAGCAGACGGCTATAGGACATGACACGTGTGCGACGATCATATTGTTAATATGTACAATTCAACAAAATTACATGTAGAACTGATACATTCAGGAAGAGACACGTGACTCTTTCATCACTTGTATTTTGTGTTCTTCTGACTTCTTGTCATGTTTAAACTTTTTTTATTTTTTTATTTAACTTGTTTACGGGTTCACATGTCAGAATTTATGGTACAGGCCTGGCTTCTTTTGATACCACCAGGTTTATATACAGTATACTGTACTTTTATGTTCACTCATTAGCATGTCTATTGGAATAATGCAATTTAATTAGCAATCTTCCAACAGTGGAGGTCAGAATTAAATCCGTCAAAGTATATTTTGATAAAACCTTTTTCACAGCAGATATTTGTCAATAGGAGAACAAACAGGTTTTACCACTACCATTAATCAGGGTTCCAATCCAGGTTTGAGAGCCAGAGTTGTCCTATTGTTTGTCTGCTTCTGAAAAATGTGATATTATAATACTGGATGTGTTTTAATACAGTGATATACATCTGTATATGCAATGAGCTGAAACTAATGTAGTGTAATACAAATTCAACACTGACTTCCTTACAGTTATGTATTAGTACATTATTGCACCACACAGATATTTACCAAAGACAAATAGATATAAATGTGCAATATTAAGGAAAAACACTCAACACACTTTTTCTTTTTTTTTTAAAGGTGAGATGCGACTGCAGAAAATATATTTCTTAATGTTGTTTTTTTCCCCCCCAATCGGTATTGCAATGAGGTTGGTGGTTAGATTAGATTCACTTTACACTCTGCCACTGAAAGAAATTAGTTACAAAACGCTTATTTTCACGTGTCCTTGTTGTGTTGACGCAAAGCGACATCAGTGTAACATTAGTTTAGATGATATCACTGGATGACATCACATTAAACTCAATTACTCTTCCCAACACGTCACACGTTGGCATAAACCTCATCGGCTTCCCTTACAATTCATGCCCACATTCAGGAAATCACAGCTTCAATAAATGAAACATGATCATGTTATGAATTAATTAGTCGCCTACTAAAGGATTATTGTGGGGGAATAATCTCACAGGTGCCAAAAGTTTAGTTCCAGTTGTAGTGAGATCACACTTCTCTTTTGACAAGACTACGGATGTAAATCCAGACAGAGTACGCCACCTGGTGGTGATCGACACTCACTGGTGTCTTCAAGCGAATAAAGTAACAAGTAACTGGTGAATACAAGAAAATAGCAACTTAAACAAAATATTTGTTAGATTAAAGCCAATCAAATTAGGTCACACAATTCTTATTAAGCCTATCAGCTCCTCATGGCTACTGAAAACACAACATAATACCCACAAAAAATAGCTTCATAAAATTCTACAGCTCAAAAAATATGGTTGTTCTGCAGTTTGGCAGAATAAACACCTGCCCTGCAGGTGTATGCACACAAACACTCACTCAGTCAGGTCTGATAGTACTGCTTGACAGAGCCCATTTTCAAATAAAGGATAAGACGCACAAATAACTTAACATCAGGTCTGTTCACAAAGACCAATCAGAGACAGAACACTACAAATTCTCAAGTCCCACTGCATTTAGCTGCAGCACATCTAAATTGTAATAGAAAATAAATCCTCTAGCAACAAGTGTCTAATGTTCTTAAGACGTGTTTGTATTTTTTACCATGTAATTAATTGTATGAAACTGGTGCTTTTTACTTTCAGCCCGATTGCAAGTGAGGTAGCAGCCACTCACCCTGTGGGAAGTGAACATTAGAACTCTTATGACCTCTGCTGGTCATTTACAAGACACAACTGCACATTTAAAGCACAACAAACATTACATTCACCTTTCAGTTCATCTCTCATATCAGTTTTTTAAGTTTGCATATCCAGCATTTTACATAAAATCAACAAGAGGAAAGAAGGAAAATATGGAGATTTCAGCTTTAATCACATTATTAACAATTCTATGAGTGATATACAGACTCAGCCCTGACATCCCTCCAACTAAATACAGTAATCTGGTGGTTTTGTTTTAACAGAGACGATGCCTGGTAAACCACACAACCTTTTCTCCTGTGAACAGACAAAACCAGAGCACATTGACAAACTGACTTCATTGGTACACAGGCCGGCATTCCTGTAGCTTGGTTTGCTACACAAATCTGAGACGGACGTGAAAAGGCAAGCAGCAGGGCGGACATTATGTGGAGGCTGTATGCCTGGAAAGTTCAGTCCGAGTTGTTCCGCCCCACCTGACTTGACAGAGAGATTGTATCAATGTCATAAGGCATTCCTTTGTTTCTTTTACTCCTCTCTTCTTTGCCATGTAAAAAAAAAATACAATAATAAGAGAATGAAGGACGAAGTGCATGAGGAGCAAAGTGGTGAAACCATGGGCACACAGGTCTACTCCAACACCACAGTTCCACCTGCTGCTTCCAGGGCTGCTTTCAGTTTCTCAGCCTCTTCTTTGGGTGCACTGGCACGGATTTCTTGGGGAAGAGACTCCACTAGTTTCTTTGCCTGGTTTAGGAAAAGAGAAAAAAGTAAAAAGTTAGTTGCATGATGGAAAAAACTCCTCAAACCAGATGGTTAGACATGGTTTTGAACTTGCTTTATTCCAAGTAACAGATGTGAATTTGAAAGCTATTTTAAGGCAGTAGTTGCTCTATATTAATGTTACGAATTATCAAGTGCTCCAACTGTGTGTGCAGAAGCATCAGCTTGAATATAAAAACTGATTGGTACTGGTGAAGACATTACTTTCCGTGTGTCGTGTCAAATCAATCAAATATAAAGCTTAACTGTAAAAGATTAAAAACTACATTCAGTGTTCCATTAAGTTATATTTCTGCAAATAGGGACCTCTAAAGTCTACACTTCAGTCCTTTTAAGAAACTTACCTGAACCAGATTCAAGCCTTGAATGCAGTTCTTCACTTCCTTTATAAGTTTGACTTTGTCAGTTGCTTTCAACTCTGTCAGTTTTACTATAAAGTGAGTCTTCTCCTTAACTGGTGCCTCCTCCTCTTCTGCAGCCTATGTTCATATGGGGGAAAGCAGCATGTTATAATGTGTGCTATGAAGTAGGTTGGCATTACATTGTAAATTGAAATGACGTTACAATGTAGGCATTTACTGGTTACTGTTATATTCATATTGATAATAAATGGTTTAAATTTGACAATAAGGACTTAATGTGGTACATTGCAAATTAATGATGGTCATAACATCGGTTATGACACCATGCACACAATCGAAATGGGAATGAATAAGTTGAATAAGTTATCATGACATAAAACCAATAATCCTAGACTAAACTAGGCAAGTCTAAAAAGTGAGAATCGTGACACCCCTATTATGTTGTCTTCATAATTCTCACCTGAGGCACAGCTGCACCTGACGCAGCCATCGCCCCCATAGGCATCATTCCAATATCTTGAATGTTCAGTGTTTTCTACAAAAAAGAGAAGAAAAAAATGGTTACAGGATGATGACAACAACTGTCTGAAGAGGCAAACTGTGCACATTTAAAGTTTCGTCACAAACCTTAAGAAGCTCATTGAGATCTGACACCTCTAACAAAGTGAGGCTGGCTATGTCATTGACAAGTTGTTGGATTTTGGGGGGATACTGTTTTGGTGCTCCATCCATTGGAGGCGTGGCTATGGCATCTGACCGAGCTGTACTGGTCCCCAGCAGTCTGAGTGTACACAGGGCTGGTATTTGCCGCTGAAGCTGTTGCCTGGAAAATGAAAAATGAAAGAGCTGAATGGGTGGGAGTAAGACAAGAAGGACACCTCAAATCTAAAACGCATCCACAATGAAATTAGATTATCTACAGCTACGGAAACAGGAGAACATCTCACGCGCCAATTAATCACCCCACAAGTCGAGGTGCAGAAACCTTTGTTCAAAAACTAACAGCAGCATACGCATTCTTTTTATATTATGCATTATATTAAGAATGACACAAAAGAATGATTGATTTTCAATTGAACGGTTTCATAGCACCTCAAAATGTGGCTTGAATCCAATTTGGGAGAAAAACAAACAAAAAAACATCAGCAACCGAACCAGAAGTTTCAGAGACAATCTTTACCCACATCACCATCAGACTTTCGAAATGCTGACACCCCCCAGCTTTCTGTCTAATCGCTTTATAATAAAATCGTGACCCCTGAATCGTGATCACGATCGACTCGTGAGGCACCGCTAATACCTTTACATAAATAATCAAACCTAATTCCAACATTTTGAAGGGATCACAACTGCTCATTTAGGAACAGTACACAACGTTGTGAATGAAGCTGACTGTAGTTTGAGCAACAAAAACACAGATGTCAAGTTTCTCTTTTGTGACCTTGTCAGTCAAAACTATCGCAGCCAAATGGAGGATGGTTCATCTACAGAATTAGTTTTCTTTCTCTTTGATAACAATAAAGGTAACGATGACAAGTGGTTTCTGGAGACGAAAATGCAGTTTTTACTTTTAGGTGAGCATTTTCAAGCTAACTTAAGCACAGAGTGAATGTACCAAGCTAATGCTAGCCAACCTTCTAGATCTAGTAACGCAACTATTATACGTGACTGTGTTTAATCGCTGCAGCTAATGTTCACCCTCTGCATGTACACAGGCTACAAAGACAATTGCGAGTTTAACGACCACAGTCTCCCGCAGTAGTGACTGACGGTCTGCCCTTGAAGGGACAGACAGCCGGTTACTCATAGACCCCGTTACCGCTGCTTCTACACCGGTGTTACATGAATGGATGCTGCCGCTCGAAGGACGTTACGTACCGGTGTGTTGTCGCCGCGGCCCGCAACGCGGTCCGGAGGCAGCGTCGAGTGCAGTACATGCTTAACGTCAACTAGAGCCGTGAATGCCGGTGTTTGTCTCCTCTAAAACAGGCCAGCTTCGTCTCAGCCAGGTCTCCTTCTAGTCCCCCTGCTTCAAAAGCACATGGCGCCTGACCTACCCAGAATACCCTGCGTGTCGTGAACTGTTAATAGCAACGGAAACACACGAGGGTCAAGGGTAAAAAAAAATCAAAATACATACATCCATGATTCACAAGTGGACTGTACAAACTGTGTATGCACAAGTGAGATAATACTGATAGTTCCAGCTGTAATGACTCACAAATCATAATTAAACAGTTGGGTTATGGTAAAATAATTCCATTTTTACATTATTGCTCATAGGCCCCGATTACTGTATATAATCCCATACAATCTCAATATACTTGCAATTCTAGTATATAGACACACATTTGAACTGATTTCTGTATTATTTGCCAATGCTGGACATGGGGAGGAGCAAACAGAGAATCCTCTAAGCCAGGTAATCTCCACAACCATCTGCTGGTACAGTCATCCAGCATCCTCCAATATCCCATTTCCCACTTGACTTCTGTCAACAAGCACAAGAAAAGGTAAGAGGAACCCTCTGAGAGAAAATAATCAATGAAACAACTGGGGCCACATTATAAGAGAGTCTTTCTTCCAGACCATGCTGCTGTCTCCTCAGGCAGAAAGGAACTGGGAGGCTTTATATTCAGTGCTTGAAGATGTATTAGAGGACCAGTCCCACAGGCAGCTCTTTGCCCTAGAGCTGGGCTCTGGCACCGGGCAGCATGTCATACGCTTTGCCCAGAAGATGCCCTTCGTCACCTGGCAACCATCAGACATTAAAGAGGAGCTTCTGGGCAGGTTTGTGTCTTATGTGCATCCGAGTTACCCTAGTGACTGGCGACCACAGTGATACACCCAGCTGTGTTACCATGAGATTCACAGGCAACAGGACACACTTTCCAGCTCATTCAGTAGTTAAAAATTAAAGCTACACTTTTACATGCCTTGTTTACAGTATTAAAGCATACATCGCTGCAACCCATGCAAAGACGATACTGCAACCTGTCCACCTGGATGCCAGCGAGCCATGGGAGAAATGGGCAGGCATTCCTTGCAACTCCTGTGACGTTGTTATTGCCATCAACTTACTGCAGTACAGTTCCTTCAAAACAGCACAGGTAAGCCCGATCATAGAAGCACCAACTGAAGGTGTGGTGCTAATAAGCAATAAAAACAATTCTCTTTGTTTTACTGATTTTCCAAGGGTGTCTTCAGTGGAGCAGGTCAGATCCTCAGACAAAATGGCCTTGTCATAACATATGGGGTACATATGTGCCAACAGTAGTATTGACTATATTATAAAAAAAACTATGGTAAAAACAGCCTCCTATGATTCCCATTTTTTTGTTCCAGGTTTATGCAATTAATGGCATCATTACACCAAGTTGTAATGAACAACTAGATGCAGAGATTCAAAAAATGTGAGTGCAGTAACTATTTTACACAACTACATTGCAACAAGAGGCATTGGATGACTTTACTGGTACAGTATAAAGACACTGCCACATCTTATTCTGATACACAGGAATCCAGAGTGGGGTCTTCCAGACATTGATGTGCTGAGACAGCTGGCCTATGAGAAAGGGATGCGTATGGAGAGAATAGTGAGTTACATACTGTGCTTTGTTAGTAATTTGATTGTTTAATATTGCGTTTTACACCTGTGATGTTTCATTTCCAGATGGAGATGGAAGAATACAACAAATGCCTAATCTTCAGAAAAATGTAAACTGCATAAGGGTTTTGTTTATTGTTAAGTCCAATTTATACGAGACACGCGATACATTTAGGTGAATAAAGGTCATCAATCCAAATGTGTCTTCAAATTCTTTGAAGAGGAAATAAAAAATAAAAAAACAACAGATGACGCAATTGGACAATAAGAACCAGATATTTATTAAATATAATTTCAAAATTACTTTTAAGTCTGACAGATCAGTGTCATGGAATAAAGAATAAGAATAAAGAATAAAAGTTCACAGATGGCAACTGACCAGTTACAGAAATCACTGTTGGGTGTGTGATACATACATGCAACACATGTTCACCCTGCAATCATTCCCACGTTGCTGGAGACAGAGAGTACACTTGACAAAAAGAACACCTACCTGAACTTACTAAGCTGACACCCTCATCTGTGACAGTCACAAATGCACACATGATAGAGCATATAGGATTATATGCTCTTTTGTGTTTTCATGGTAGTCAATGTTAAGCAACATGAGTCTTTAAAAAAAAATAAAAGAGATGCATGATCCTTGGAGAGTTGCTGGGCTGCTTTAAAATGTATATATTAACGGTCTTTAGTTGATTTTTAAGATTTAATGTATTAAAACCACATTAACTGAGGATTTATCAACCATCCAGTTTCATTTGCACTCCTCCCACAATCTATAATCCCCGTTTCATCACCTCATACCGTACATCCTCATGCTCAGGAGTTCAAGCAGTGCACAACAAACTAATGTCATAGCAAATTCCGATGACCAATGTTTGTGTGGGCATATGTGCATAGATGGGATGGAGATGAAAACTACACCTGGAATGTGAAGCTGTGAACATGATGGAGATTTAGTGCCATTTGTTTCAGGGCTTTGACTGTGCTATCGCTGTAAATGTGTCACTTTTTACTCACACACCCATAATCTTTAGTCATAGCACATACTGGTGTCTCTAAATCACTCCCCACACTGCGATTATATAACTTCCATTCCAAAAAACTATTAAAACTTAACATGCAGATTTTGCTTTAGAAAAATATGAGGCAAATGATGGTTATGTCTTTTTTTTCTCCTCAATATCATATTTATTATATTTGTCTTTCACTTAATAGCACTGACTATTTCTGAGGTTAATTTAATAAGGAAGTTCTACATACATGTCAGGTGGAAAGAGGGAAAAAGAGGGAGGAAGGGTTTGGTTAATGGTGTCCTCCCTTGTATCTTCGCCTCACATTCAAATACTCCAGTGAGTGAGAGGCAAGGAGAGCAACAGTTTCGCAACATCACAATATTTCACGTTGCCACAACATCACAGCTAGGGTGGCAGGCAGGAGGTGTGTGTGTGAAGTGTGTGTGTGTATGTGTGTGTGTGTTTCTGGAGGGCATCTTCAGAGTCCAGGGACAGAGGGAAAAACCAAAGGTAGAGAGAGCGTGTAGTGTGTCAGACCCTGCAGTGCGTAGGCTTTCAATCAAAGGAGATGAGCTGTGCCTCCGCACTGCCTGATACAGCCTGAGGGCTCTGCTGCTGTACTGGCTGCTGTTGTTGCTGCTGCTGCTGTGGGCCACCAGGGGGAGCCACCTAGCAAGAAAAAGACCAAGTAAAAACAGGAATATTATTATTAAACACTGAAATAAGCAGATACATTAGGTGAAAATTTTTTTCTGTTGCTGCAACTGACCTGCTGGTACATTGGCGGCTGCCCTGGCATGTACTGCTGTTGGGGGGGCATATTGGGGTCCTGTCCTGGCAATGCTGAAATCATGTTCTGCATGTTGTATGGCTGGTAGCCCATATAACCCATACCATTTGTGGGTGCAGCCTGGGACATGGGAGGCAAACTCTGGGCTTGTGAAACCACATTCTGCACAGAAACCAGGACACAAATTAGTTTGATTTTATGACCAAGTATTTTGGCATAAACTGAAAATGGGTGTCAGCCAGACCTGGTAGCCTTGTGTGGGCGTGGGCTGATAGTTGGAGTAAGGTGGACTTGTCGTGGGTGGACCCTGACCAGGAGGAGGAACAGGCTGCCCATTTGTGCCTGCAGCCTGGTACATGTATGCATTAACCATATTTGGATCTGGGTGAAGAGACAACAGACATGTATATTTGAATAAAAAATATCAGGTACTCCTTGAATAAATATAATACAGTTACTAAAACCTGGAGCTACCAAGAGGATTCCAAATTTCAAACTATATCCAGGTCTATCTATCTATAAGCCTCCTCACCTGTGGCAGTATTGGGCATTGCCTGGTACTGTGGAGGTGCTGTCTGCCCAGGCTGGTTCATATAGATGTTATGCATAGGTGACCCTTCCACTGAACCAGCAGGACTGAAGGTGCCTGGGTAGCTGGGTGGAGCACCAGGCTGGTACACCACCCCTCCTGCCACATTGGGAGGCAAGGACTGCATCTGTGTAGCAGCACATACAGACATGAACATGTAGACAAATTTATGCTGGACGACTTATGAGGGGATAAAATATAGTGTATAAATGCACACGGTGTGTACCTGGGCATAGGGGAGAGAGAAAGCAGGCATCTGAGCTCTCATCTGGATTGTGTGCTTCTGCTGCTCCAGACGCATCTGCCTCTCCTTCTCCTGCTCCTGGAGGCGCTGAATAGCCAGCTGTCTTTGCATCTCCAGGTACTCCTGTATTTGAGTGACAGACATTTGTGAGCACACTAATTACTAGTGTAGCAATTGATGTTCAACTTGGAAAGCCTCATCTCGTTACCTGTTTTTTCTGCCTCATTATCTCCAGTTTTTGTGCCAGCTGAATCTGCCTTTGCCTCTCTGCTTCCTCTGCGGCGCGACGCAGCTTCTCTCTGTGTTCATCACGTAGGGCATTAAGAGCTGCCCTAGCATCGCGAACCTGAGCCAACTTGTCCTGCAGTCCCTCATAGTACACTGCAGAAGTCAAGGTTCAGAGGTTAGACACACGGCGAGACAGACACACACACACACCCCTGAGCAGCTGACACTCACATCTTTTCTCATCTAGCTGGTTGAGGATGTCCAACAGCTGTGGATGCATGTTGTTGATGGACTGGAAGAGGGAGAGCACGGCGCTGTCATTGGTGATGCTGCGACCACGCATGTGGTTGCTCTTCATTCGGTTAAGGAAGGTGGTGACAGCATTCTGTAAAGCCTTCAGAAACTGCTCATGGTTCTCCTCCGACTCCCCGTTCTGGTACTGCTGCTGGAGGCAAGGACGACAAGGAGGCAAAGAGCGTCATTTGTTAGCCCTTTGCCGGTCAACTATACATGAAACTTTAGCATCTTACATTAACCAAGAGTAAAGTATTTCAATATACCTCCACTATGTTGACTGGCTGAACAGCAGGGACATGACTTTCTACAGGCTGACTGATAGGTGGGAGGGGCTCAGCCATTGGCACAGGAGCAGGGGCTGAGGGGGTGGGGCTTTTACGAGTCTCTTCCTGTTTCTTCTCCCAGTATGTTCTGTTCAGGTAACGTGCCAGCTGGAATATAATCAGTATAGTTAGTATGACATAGAATTCCCATTAGTCTGGAGTAAAGCAATATGGAAGAACATTAGTACCTCAGGATCTACATCCTCAGCTGATGGAGCAGAGGAGTTCTAGAGAACAGTGAACAGTTCATGTTGTTAGGTAACAAAACATATTTCAATACAATCAGTCAAAACATATTTGCTAGTGTAAATCATTTCGCCAAAGTGAATTCCTACCACAGGGGAAGTGTAGAGAGTGCTGACTGGTGGTGCTGATGACGTCACTGGGGTGGGATCAGTTTTAGGATACACGGAGTACGAGTTCTTTTGCCTCTGTAAGAGCAAGCACGGTGGTGAGTCAGGTTTTTGTTAACAGGTTGCAAAAGAAAACAATAAAAATGTAACAGTGCAACCTACCATTCGATCCTTTTCTTCAGCCTCACTTTGGGAAAGGGCAATGGCCAGCTGCAGCTCCTCCTCCTCCTGCAGTGCTGCCTCATCTCTCTTGGGCGGCATCTAGAGACAGTAGAGCAGTGGTAAGAAGAGTCTAAAAAACCCATTAAAAAAAAGTGTTTTCTAAATCATTATTATTTCTGAAAAATAACCTGGGACTGTTGGGACAGTGGACTGGTCAGGTACTCCGGAGGCAGTTCAGCAGCGCCTGGGGGAGGGGCGGCTTTCCCTTCAGCTTTCCTCAGTGGAGGAGACAGGGTGGGGTGGCTGGAGAGGAAAGGGGATGAGAGAGGACAAAGAACCGTGTAAATTAGAGAGTATTCTTACTTCAAACACCGAAACCACAACAATGCAAAAATAAAAAGGGAAATCGCAAGTTGACACCACTGTCTGCACTCGGTAAACCTTTCTTTTTAATCATTTGTTATAAAAGGAAATCTTAGGAAGTTTTAGATCCTCATATAGCCGTTGTGTATTTAATCACAAATACTATACATATACAAGAATACATATACAGTATGAATATAAAAGCCCTGCTGGATTATTTGTGCAGAACTTAAATTTGATCAGACTCTTTACAACTGTATTACTGTGTGCCAATTAATCGATTTCACTCCATTTGAATGTTTAGCAATATTCATTTTTAATGAAAATCTATTTGTCTACTACCACCTCCATAGTTCATAGTGGTGCAGCATTGCAGCTCTGCCCCACCAGCACTTCCCCTGAGAGACTAACAAGATGGCAGCAAGCAGTGAAGAGTTTGTTCCTGAAAAAGGGTTTGGTCTTCTCAGTAGCATGCAACTGGTGCGGTTTTGCACAGGGTTTGTTTTGGTTTTAGACATCGAGCAAACCAACGACTTCTGCAAACTTGTTTCAATGCGATTGGAACTAAATGCAGCAGGCAGGTTTGTGTTAGGTTGCAATTTAACACACGAGGGGAATTCATGTTAAAATTTACAGATATAATAAATGTAAATTTGTTTTGAATAATTTATTTGTCCTTTGTATAATGTGATTTTTTTAAAAAGGGAAAAAACATGTAGATTTTGCATAAAAAAATAAAAATAAAAGCTGCCTTATTGTCCATCCGTAACTGTACTGTACACTTTATTTCTAAAATGGCATTCAATTTTGCAATGTTGTTTTTTGTAGGTAAAGCCCTGTATTAGCTTAATGGATTATACTAGTTAAATCATATAGGCCGTGACAAACCACTAAACTATAATCATATACTGGACCCCTTTAATAATAAACAGCGGTCACATTGTTGCACTATTCGCTGATGCTAGTCTAACTGATTAACTGATGGTAGTAAATACCAAGACAAAGTGCAGTTCAAAGTACAAATGGGGATGAATTACATGAGCTTAGAAAATGCAATCCACTATCTTTTAACTTTAAGATAAAAACGATCAAGTTTTCAAGTGTTTAAAAGAATAATTCATTAAAACATGAGCAGGAGAATTTGGTACAATTTCAAAAGTATCACACGACATCAACTTAAATATTTCCACTTTGCTTGAGATAAATAGACTGTTGTGCTGTCAAGGGCCGTCACCATAATTTACATAATTTTCACAGGACTCACTTGTTAAGCAGCTCAAAGCAGGGCTCACACACACGCACTTCTTTCTCAATGCCAAACTTTGGAATGGTGGAGTATTTAGACGAGCACTTTCCACAGAAAATCTGGCCACATGCTCGGCAGTGGTGCTGGAAAATCACAGAACACAAATAAATGTCAACTTCCTCACATGAGCTACAGATATACACACATGCATAAAACGCTGTAACTAAATGAAGGAAACCATAAAATCCACATGTGTCCTAGTTCGTAGAAGGCCTGGCCTACCTTTCTTGTCATAACTCCAAACTGGACTCTGCACCGGTGGCACTCCTCAGCATCAACCCAGTCTGGGGCCTAGACCACAGACAGACAGCAAATGAAAAAAACAATCAATAGCAGATAAAATTTTACGTTTATGGTGTATACTTGACTCTACAGAAAGCCCTTGTTTATTTAACACAAATCTGCAACAGTAAAATAAGAAAAAAACTAAATGTCTCACTCTCTCCGCTGCAAACATCGCATCACTTTCCTTAAACTCAGGGAAAACATGACCTGTTGAGAAAAGAAAACAACAGGTTGTCAAAAAACGAAGAAAAACACATTTTTGTGACAGGATTTATCAAGTTTCAGAGAACAAAAATGCATAATTTTGCATTAAAACGGAGTATTCATAAATTATAATTGGCAAATGCAGGTTATTATGATTATTTTTAATGGCAGTATTGGCCCAATTAATAGGTCTACCTCACTTGAGGTATGTATAAGAAAAAACAATACATGAGCATTCACATACCTTCCACTTTCATAATCTGGTAAGTGTCCTGAACCACCTTGTACTTGGGTTCATTACGGAAAGCGTGAGCCCAGGCCTGGATCAGGTACAGAATCTTGTTTCTGACATTTGGTTCAGTCTGTTGGTAAAAGAACCACAGTAAGTGAAGGAAATATCCATTTACCTTTAAATGATTCCTATTTTTTAATGTTCTACCACTCTGTCGTCACATAAAATGAACATATCTGAGCACAAATGAGTTTCATTTGCTGTTTTTCCTCCATTTACATCATTGTTTTTGACTGTAAAGCAAGAAAATCCAGGACATTATTGTGAATTGTAAAAGGAGTGTTTCTCTCGTCTAAGAAATAAATATTGAATGACCTTAAGCATATCCTTCAGTTCCTCCATGGTTTGCTTACTTGCCACCTCATCATGGATTGTCTGGCCACAATTCTTCACGACTGACTCAAGGACCTAAAAGGGAAAGATGGCATTAATATTCACCACATTTGTCATAAAAGCCATCACAACAAAACAGTGCATTAGTAAATATGGTATAAAGCAGAATAGTAGGTTAATTTTGTAAATCTTACCTCCAGTGCGTACAGGGCCACGTGGGGATTTTTGTCATTTAGCTTTTTCTTAATGGCCCCAATAGCATATTTTGCTCTGCAAGGACAAGATTAAATATTGCTCAATAGTTTTCTTTCTTTCTTCAAATCAAAAATAAACCCAAATTGTCAAATGAATTCGAGTATGAAGGCAGAAGATGGCAGAATTATACTCACTGTGTGTCTCCTTGTCGAATAAGATCACAGATCTGCAGAATGGATTCCCAGTCAGTTTCCAGCAGCAGCTGACTAGTGGCTTTATCTGTAATGAATAAAGTAGATGGTAGAAAAAAAACATGTTTGTGTAAGTAAATAATGCATAATTATTATTATGACACAGAGATAAGTTAAGGTGATCCAAGTTTCGAGTTTATGTCAGTAATGTGTAAAGTATAGTAACCAATATCAATATACTTTATTGTCCCATAGGGAAACAGAGACAAGTGATCAAACACAAGTCACTTTTTGTGTTGCAGTGATAAGAATACATTAAAACAATATTTGGACTTAGAGCATTTCACTGTGGTTAGTTATAAATAATTATCAAGCTGTCTGGACAACATTTCCACACATTTCTCAGAATTAACATACCTGTAATAAGTGTGTTTAGCCAAAAATAACATTGCAAGTTGCAGGTTTATTGATTTATTCACCACTTGTCTCTTAATCTAACTTCTTGTTTTTAACCATCTACACGTACACAATTATTTTTTATTAATTATTTATTACTCAAATAATTTTCAACGGGTTCGATAATGGCTTCATTACTATAGTTTTGTTTCACCAATTTACAAAAGAGCAAGTTCTGTGATTTCTTGGACGTATCACAAAGATGTCATCATTTCTGGGTTAGGGAAAACACCGAGTGACATTTCAGCATTCCCTAGTTCAAACAACAAACCGATTAATCGACAGTGAAATTATTCACTAGATGTTGCCCTACGCTAGATGGAAACATCGCCGACTAATATTATTGCTAGAGTGGCTACATAACACAGAATTAACCTGTTGTTGACGTTAAAAACTAATGACAACGTAATAACTATACAGTATACAGCTGTAAAATTGACGAGTTATTCAGTGTGTATTCAGGTGTGGATTAATAGAGATGAACCATTTGGGTTCTGTTTGATGCTGATATAAGGACTCGGTAGATTGATTTATTGACTAGTAATTCAAAGATTACACAAGTATCTGGTTCGATCGGCTGTTGAGAAAACAAAGCAAGGCCAGATACGACTGTACTCGCTAATTAACATGGTTGCTAAATGTAGGGAGACTTAACTGGGCCCTAAACAAACAATAGCAACGAATCTGTTAGCACGCTATAATTAGCTGGCCCGAGAGCCACAGCCCGAGCGTCTGTCAAAAGAATAGGCTGGAAGACGTCGCACTTTGACTCGCAGTTGGCTAATATATCATGGGTGTTGACGAATGTCCGCGTAACTTACCGAGAAGCCTCTCAAATGTGCCTCCACCTTTCCCCATTTTATACTCGAAGTGTCAAAGTAGCTGTCGAGGGGTCCCGTTTAATCACCGGAGCTTGGCACTTCCACCGCTGTTGTTAGCCTGTTAGCTTCTCTGTTAGCCACAGAGCACAGCTGGGCAGTTTTTCCTACTTCCTGCTTCCGCCACAGAAACAGCAGCAACAGGAAAATTCTTCCTCCAGCGACAGTTACGTGTAACTACACTTCAAAGGTACCAAGGTTAGTACAGCCACAACTCCACCTATTGTTTACAACAACTGGTAGTATTGTAAGACGATGATCAAAGCCGGATTTTTTTTGAATGAATACAAAAATGTTCCTAAAATAAAAAGAAATAAAGAATAAAATACACACACAAAAATATTGCAATATAGAACATTCAGTAATCAACAGGGCAGTGTGAGAATCAGTTAAAATCTTTACAGCCAGTTTCATGTGACTCTGGTGAACTCTTCTTGGTACTTATGTCACAGTGGAATACAAATGGAACAGGTGCAACAGGTGAAAAGACACACACACACAATTCCATTTATTCACAGGTTTGCCAGTGGCTGCCTGGAGCAGTACAATCAACCAAAATTGAGAGAGGAGGAGGGGACCCTATTCTTCACCATCTGACCGATCTGTTCAATGCAAAGGGAAAAGGACAGAGGTGGAAAAAGTATACTAAAATATTGTACTCAAGTAAAAGTACCAATACCTTGATGAACTATCACTCAAGTAGAAGTAAAAGAAGTCATCTGAAAATGTACTCAAGTAGAAGTAAAAAGTAGTTCATTTGAAATGTACTTTAAGTAAAAGTTACTTAGTCACTTTGCGTGGGGTGTGAGGGTAGTAGAAATATGACAAAGGGTTAGAAATCCAAAACTATTTTGGAGCCCACACGCCCGGCGCGACACAAGATATTACGTCACTTTTGGCGCACGCCCTCTATGTTTACGCGCCAGTGCTGGTGCTAATCACATCATCATTCGCCTGGTTCTGGTGTAAATAATTAAATGTGCTGGATTAACTGACATTAAAATTATATCTGTGGAGTAGATAAATTAAATAAACAAGTCCAACAGTGGTTCTCAAATGTTTTATACCAAGCAAAGTCAGCTACAGACTTTTTCCTCTATAAGATAATTTGCTCTCTCATCCTCCTCCTCTTCCTCACATAATACTTCAGACACTGGTATAGTGAAATTAGATTAAGATGGAGTGAGAAATAAGGTGACTCTAATTATTATCGCATTGTTATTATTAGTATTTGTAATTTGTTTAATACGCACTCCAATCAAAGTTCCTCAGCTCCTCTTCAGTGGACAATATTTCTGATTTTACATGCACTGTTTGAGAACCATGGAACTATATATCATATATACAGTATATATATACTTGACACTGTGTTAAATGTAACCCCTTTTTTAACAATGAAGATAGTGCACTTGTCTTACTCTGCTTTCCAATAGCACATATTGTTTTACTGTATTCACAGCTTTACTCAAACCAACACTGGGAAAAAGGCCTGCTTAGGTCATGAATGAGTCACTACCTGGCACATGGAACACTGATGCCCATTGTTACTGTGGTGCTGTATTGCTTTATAAAGTGGCATTGTGTTTCTCTGTCCTCTGCTGTCAGACGCAGAAAAGAGAGAGAGAAAAAACCCTGAAATATCTACAACTATGGTCAGATTTGTTGTTAACAGAAGACAGGGCATTTATTTGTAAGCAGTTAATGTAAATGTATGCATTTGGTTTGAAACACACATATACACACACACACACACAAAAACAATTTCATGTTAGCATGTACTCAAAGCAAACGTTTTATGAAATTGTGTTTCATTTTTACAGAGGATGATCATTTACTTTAGACTAATTGGGGGTAAAAATCTGAAGGATTTGAAAAATGCCTCATGAATAAAGATTTTCCACTTTGTCTTTGTAACATCCCACATTAACACTGATACTCTCAGACAGGCATGTGCACACACAGCACAGGACACATACAAATGGAGCTGTTTTAATATCATGTGATAATATGTATGACGATCGTGTAGCCTTTACCCTCCAGTGATTTCTTATCTTATGGTGTGAGCTGGTTTTGAAATGGTGCTGGGTCTTTATTATTATGAGACAGGGAATACTAAGATTTTAATATTATAAAAGAAGCTATATAACACACTGTATATACTGTGCCAAGTGCATGGACGCTGAGAGAGGGATAGGAGATGGAAAATAGTGGACCTCACACACTCATAATATGGCGCCACAAGCAAATGTACACACACTCCTATTGTTCTATTGTTCTTCTCAGCTGAACACATAGTTGCATTTACATAAACGAGACAAACAATTATTGGCCTTTTTACATCTCCTCTCATTTGGTCGCGAGAGTGTTTAATGGCATTTATGTACGTAACTGTAAAAATGTGGACGCACATTCTTTCACTAGAAGATTTGGACAATCAAAAACTTTATTGTATTTTACACTGACAGACAGAGAAACGTGTTATTTGAGGATATCAGGTATGGAATCATAGAATGAGTTCGGTTTTCCCTAAACAGCCTCCTGTGGCTTTTCAAAGAAAAAAGCAAAATAGAAGAATAACATTAAATATAAAATCATTACGGGTGGGGAAATGAATGGGAGAGAAAACAGGTTTGTCAGACTTGAAGGCAATCAGGTGTTTTGGAGGAATTAGACGTAACCTTTGACCTGTGAGGCAGGTGCCCTGCGAGGACTACTTTCTCCACTGCTAAAAGTGGGAGAGCCTGGGAGGCCGGGGGGACTTGACCCAGTGTAGAGCAGAGACCCTCCAATAAGGAGCAAAGCTGAAGCCCCCCAGCCGATGTAAAGGGCAGGACCAAGCTCACGCTTGTGTGGCGCTGCAACGTGTGGGTCATAGAAATCCTTGATGATGGAGTGAGCAGTCCAGCAGACAGGCACAAGGTAGAGGAACCCCGCGATAGCGAAAAGGGCTCCAGAGATGCGAGCAACGCGGGCTTTGAGGCTGTTTACGCCGATGCACTTGGTGCACTTGACTCCCACAACCCCCATAGACAGAGCCACACCACAGAGCAGGACGGAGAAGACGGTGAGGCCCCGGGCAGCCTGCATGTCACTGGGCAGAGCCAGTAAGCTGTCGTACACTTTACACTGGATCTGACCTGTGCTCTGCACAATGCAATTCATCCATAGGCCTTCCCAAATGATCTGAGCCGTCACTATGTTGTTACCGATGAAGGCAGTGACCCTCCACAGGGGGAGGGCACAGACTACTCCCCCACCCACCCAGCCCATTAGGGACAGGATTAGGCCCAGCAACTGCATACCGGTGGTTGCCATGGTGTTGTTTGAATCGGGATGGATTTGTCTTGGTTTTATATTTGTCTGTTGCAGAGGGCCCACTTATAGTCCCGTAAAGGAATGTGACAGTCTACAGTACTGCAAAACGTCCACAACTGGATCCTCAGTCTGGGTGCGATGGTGTTGATGAGTTCAGCTTGCGTCAGGTCAGGTGTCCTAAAATACAGAAAACACTTTAAATCAGTTTTTATTCAGCATGATGAAAATGGCTAGAACACATTTCACTGATTTACTGCATCACATTAGCTACGTATGAACAGACTAATGGGGCATATAGTTATCATAAATATTTGGAGACAGGCTGCGAGGCCCATGTTCAGTGGATTCCACTAAGAACCACAGAGAATAGCCGTCTTTGACACAGCTGTGGGTGTCCAGCTACGCCTTGTTGGGTGAGTGGATTATCTCAGGAAAACATGAGGAGACTTCGAACACAAGCAGCTTTCATGAAAGCTCGTAGAGTGGGCCAGGACGACCTGTATCATCTCTTTATCACAGCTCTCAGTCTCCACATTTGACCAATTCTGTGAATCAAGACCTACTCGTACAAGATCATCTCAAACAAAGTGCTTCTGGTTGACAAATGGACATCTTAGGTGTCCATATTAATAATTGATGATTTTATTATAATGTATTATAATGTAAAATAGGGCAGATGATATATGTTTTGTATAAAAATGAACATTCTGATTTGCCCACATTCTCCCACTGTTGCAAAGCATTGTGCATACATTCATGATAATGAATATTTCTCTAAATCCTTCAGTGGTTCCTGAAGGCCATCAGACATTTGCTTTAGAAAATCTTTGCCTTATCAGTGGTTCAACAAATGGCCAAGCCTATTTTGAGTAAAATACTCTTCAGGGAATAATGCAATAATGACAGAGCAATGTAAAAACAGGATAATTTCACAGAAATACAACACTTGCTGTGAATATTGTAATAAAAGGCACCACACATACTTTTTAGAACTCAAACATATAAAAAAAAATGTAACTAACAGAGGATATTGTTGGAAATATTTACCTCAGATGAAATACAGTGGCCTCTCTCTGGTCCCCTTGGTTCACAGGATATCGTCACTGGTCCTTTGTTTGTGTTGATCAGTTGTAGATGCTTGAAGTTGTGAATGGTGTCCCTGAGATTGCAGTTTTAGTCCACGGGAAGACTGGAAAGGAAGGACGACTCAGTCTCTGAGCGTAGCTGAACTACAGTAAAGGGGGTCGATCCGTTTCGACACCCAGGACTGGACTGGAGATGGGGCTGCCCTCCGAGATGCCAGCGCAAGTCTGTGTGGCAGTGGGCAGAAGCATGCGCTTGTGTGCACGGCAGTGTTGTTGTGTGAATGCATGGACGTGTTTGAGTGTGTCTCCCAGTGCCTGGTGTACGAGCACAATGTCCTGCTGTTTCTCTGTGCCCTCCCTCCCTGCTCCTCTTCAACCTCTGTCCCAGCCCTGCACCCCCTTACATCCATCCAACTCAGCAACCCATTTTCTTCTCTCTTTTTTTCAGCTTGCACTCACTTGTTCATTTATGAGAGTCTTCTCTTTTATTCTTTTCTTTTCAATCTGTTTATGGGTTTTATTGAAGTTTTTGAGTGTAGGGAGTTGGCCATCATACAACATCTTGTTCACTGTTCAGTGTAAATGTGGTTCATTGTATAAATTAATAAATATTTTTTATCAAACAGAATAGATATTGCACTGGGGGTTTAATAAATTGTCTTCTGTGTTTGATGTTCAGATACTACAAAAACTGGAAGAGATGATAAGGGGAGCAGCATTTTTACCACCATGTAGGCGACCTGGACTGAAGAATGGATGAAGCTTGTCAGTGAAGGTATCCGTGAATGTGTAAATATGGACACCAGATTCTGCGCAGTAGAAGGACACACGGCCCTCTGTGTGGTCCAGAAACACTCCCACCTTCTTTGGTTTCTGCTCCAGAGCCACTGTGGTGACAGGGGACGTGTTGGCGATGTACTGGCCTCCAGCCCTTAGGCTTAAAGTCCAGAAGCCATTTGCCGGGCAGACGGTGAACTTGCCCTTCCTGTTTATGGACTGCCTCACAACACCCAAGTTCCACTCAACCTTCTCCCCGACCTCCACCTCCCAGTAGCACCGCCCACTTTGAAGGCTTTCTTTGGCCAGCACGTTTGCCACCCGGTCAAACCGCTTGGGGTTGTCTGGTACCTCTTGATGCTTGTCTGTGTGTCTCACCTGTTTTCTGTCATCTGAGACAGACAGGAAGGGGTGAGCCGTCTTCGCACTCAGATTGACATCCACTGGTAAGAGACAGAGAGACGAAATATTTAAGGACAACACAGATACAAGCTGCATCAATATGTGTTGCAACACTCTTCATCTATTTCAAAATCCAGCAACTAAATAAAGCAAGACATTGTCATCCTTTAATATGGCAAAGGCAATTAATGTGGTTTGGGCCCACAAATAGCAGGTTACAGATTACATTAGTCCACAAAGACAATTTTAGGAATAACCGCTTAAACAGTATGACTACTGCATAGCATCATGGTTGAAGACCCCCTAACTAGACCCAGTGTCACCACTTGACTTTGGCTCAGTTTCAGTTTGGCTGCCCCAGGTTCCTTTTCCTTAGACGCCCAGTCTTTTGAATTGCCCGTGTTCATGACCTAATCACAACTGTGCATCTTTCATTTATAGTTATGCAATTCCTTCTTTATTTCGGTATTGAAACATTTTAGAACCTTTTCTGTTCTCCTCCAAAAAAAATCTCCTAAATGATCTGTAATTTTTGTGCAGACAAAGTCTTACCTGTATATTTCTCTGTTCTCTTAAGCTCTGTGGAGGAGGGGCAATTGGGAAAAAGACATGTCACTTATATATTTAGTTATGTGATTAGATAGATAATAAAATAAAATATTTTTATATTACTCACCAGATTTGGAGAGCCTGTTGACTTCTAGTTTAATCATATCCATCATGTCTGACAAGGCTCGTCTTGTGACACCAATACAGGGGTCAGTTTCTATGATAACCTTAGACCAGTCCTTCATGTCAGAGATGGAAAAAGTGGATCCGGTGCTCTGCGATGGCATAGAGAAGATTTTTCAGTGAAGTTAGCACTGCAGCATGATAGCTGTGTCATCTGTTGTAAATGAAGGTGCGTACCAGCGGGACCTGCTTTGTATCGTCACTCTGATCAGCATTTTCAGGAACCTGATGGTCAGACTCAGCGGTCTCCTTCCTCAGCTCCTGGACTTCCTGTTCCAGCTCTTTCACCAGTGTTTCTACTCTCTTCTCCTCCTCTATCTGTCGCTCCTCGATTGCAGCAACAACTGCTTTGTGACTCTTCTCCATGGCGTTCACCAGGGCAGAGAACACCTTCTGGCTGTCTCGCACCTCTCTGAGGTAAGAGCTCTGATTGGACATGATCATCATCTTTTAAAATCATACATTTTAAATATAGATAGTATTTGTTTTTCAAGGGGTTTTTCAACACACCTTCTGAAGCTCGAGAGAATACTTCAACCTTTCTATCTTCTGCAGCCTTTCTTGAATCATTTGCTCCACATCTATAACCTGAATGTGTGCAGCAATGACACAAGCATACACAAGTATACTGCAGTTATTCATTATTACATGATACCTTCTCTGATTATATGATTAGGTTAGTACCTTTTCTTCATCGGGTGGCTTCTGTGGGCGATTTTGCTTGTATTTGTCCGAGATGTCTGCCAGAATGCGGTTGACACTGAGGTCGGGCCTGTCACTGAAGATTCTCTTACAGTGGGGACAATATTTGGACAGGTGTCGTGTCCAGTAGTGGCCGAGGCAGGACAAGCAGAAGCTGTGTCCACATGGTATGGTAACTGGGCTGGTGAAGATGTCTTTGCACAAAGAGCACAAAAAGTGCTTCTCGTGGAGGAGGCTGATGGTGGAGGCCATTCTCTGAAAATGACAACATTATGGCAATGTCAACAAAGGGTTGGGGGTTTGTCCTTAGAACTGCTCATGGGAATCATTTGAAGACCAAGACGGTAACACTTTAGATTAGGGATCACAAATTCACCATTAACTCAGTGCTTACTAACGTAGCATGCTAGCCCTTTATTAGTAATCATTAAGCACGTACTAACACATTATTCTACATAACCTTATTCTACCTCTATTACAACATGAATTAAGATTCATAAGGGGTTAATACATGCTTAATATTTACTAATAAAGGGCTTGTATGCTACTTATATGCATGTTAGTAAGCACCTAGTTAATGGTGAATATGTGTTCCCTAACCCTTACCACAAAGACTATATATTTTATGACTAGCGGTTCCCACAACAAAAATCTGAGGGGTTGAGGGATGAAGAAACACAACATTCTGCTACTCAAATTCAACAGGTTAGAATTTAAATGTTGGAAAAGTCAAACTATTTATAGATATCTAAAACATTACATATTTTTTTTTATAAAGAATCAGAGGGCCCCAGTTATGTTTTTTTTTTTTTTAGGTTATTGTGTTATTTAATGAAACGTGTAATGTTATAAAGTATTAAGCCAATGTTATATATCATCCAGGGTGCAAAGTTCAATATAGTACAGGTATAACTTAACTGAAAATATCAATTTTAATTGAATGTAAAGACAAAGTTCTCTTTAGGTACACTTCTTGATGTATTTATCTCCCTCACTGAGTACACTTTCTGCCCTCAGGCTGAGCACTCAGACAGGCTTCATGTGAAGAATAGACGTCATGTACTTGAACACAACATTCCTCTCATATTTAAAGTGATGAACAAAGAGCATGCTTCTTTTTTTTTTTTTTACTTATCTTGAGTTCACGCTATGTCTAAAGCTCCCCACAGTGAAGTCCAGGCCTTCAATTGTGTTCTACCACAAACATTAGAATGAAACCAATTTTCTTTGTGATCATGAGAATGGAAGCAGCTTTGTGAAAGATGAAATGACAAGTATGTTGTCAAACAGGTGGCAAAGAAATGGTTAGTTACCTCACTCAACATCACAACAAATGATCATTACTGAATTCTTGAAGTTGTTCGACATGACATGTGTGATTCCTGGGTTTTGGAAAGCATTGGAAACAACCTCAGATTAGGTAACATGTGTCTTTGATTCAGAGGAACGTTTCCCAAAACTGACACAGAAAACAACAAAGAAAAGTTGAAAGAGCCAAGTGTGTTCTTACCGACACCAGTTGTTCTTATCCAGGCGTCACTGCAGTCGGTCTCTGTTGCTTCGGTTCACAGTTTCAAGGTAACATAAGGAATGCAATGGTTAACAGGTGCACTAAGGTGTGTGTGTGTGTGTGTGTGAGTTGTCGAGGACGGGGCTGAGTCTCAAACAATAGCACTCCCAGTTTTGACTCCACCCTGAATGTTATCTGAGCTACACTTTAACTACCAGCAAGACTCCAGGAAATGTTGGGGGATGGAAAAAAAAAAGCTATATGGTTACGTAACAAACAACAAAACTGCTGTCAATAATCATGACCATATGATTAATTAATAATACATTAATTTATTCAGATTGATTGTTTTTGACTATCGATAAAAGATACAATCCAAAGAAGTATGCATGGTAATCATATTTAGGAATTGATCATTACTTTGTCTTCTGAAACTACATAATCAACAATGAGATAGCAAGATTACTATGTTTTTGAAAAACAGATAAGAAGTCAGTGTCTCATCATCGTGGTCGAGGAGCTGTGAAGAAGCGGTTGATAAAGATTGAGTTGAAGTTGAGTCGGGCAGGTGGAGCCACTCTGTCTTCCATGTGCTTTATAGCCACCTGGGCCGTTCCCCCTGCTGATCCGCCAACTGCACCACCTATGATCCCATAAAGAACCATTCCTCCTGGACCCTCTATAGACCCAACCAACGCTCCCAGAAAAGCTCCTACAGCAAAACCTGTCCCCAGTCCTCTGGCCAAAGAGGTTCTCAGCCACTCATTGTCCATCTCTGCCTTAGCTCTTATCTCAACACCAACACTGGTTGTGTAGGCATCTTTCTGATGATACAACTCCTCTGCTATGCACTGCTTCTCCATCTCATTCCATGCCTTCTCTATCTCTGCCGCCCTCTGCTTTCTGAGCTTCTTCTCCTCCTTCATCACATAGTCCTCTGCCATCTGGAAGGTTCTGCTTGAGAAGCAACCCCCTCCCAACGAGGCCACCATCCACTCTATCTTCTGCAGGAGTGCTTGGTCCCGCCTGCGATCTCTCCAATTCTTGCTGAAAGTGTGAAAGCGTCCTCCATACTTTTGGATAAGTTCTTTCAGGTGCCAGTTGGTCTTCAGCACCTTGTCTTCCAACACAGCTTCCTCCAGATGTCCTTCAGAAGCCAGGAGGACCATGCAGTGCCTCAGACAGTGACACCCAAAGCGTTCCTTCATCAGTCTGGGAGTTTTTATATCATTCGGTGAAATATTCTCTACGTCAAAGACAACAAGAAAAGCATGGGGACCAGGGATACACAAACACTTAGACCTCCTCAGCTCCATCTCTCTCTTTGCTTGAGAAATATCCTTGTCATAGATGTTTGGTCCATTAACCACGGCCACTCGTCTACCAGCCAGCTCTCCAGAATTCTTCATGCTGCCAGAAATGATGGT
The DNA here is from genome assembly GCF_963457635.1 of Microchirus variegatus. Classification (NCBI taxonomy): domain Eukaryota; kingdom Metazoa; phylum Chordata; class Actinopteri; order Pleuronectiformes; family Soleidae; genus Microchirus; species Microchirus variegatus. The sequence goes on along the minus strand of NC_139811.1, from coordinate 17,275,652 downwards.
GATATCCTTAGAAAATACCTCTTTCCCAAGTATGGCATTGGTTAGATGGAACTGAGAAGGTCCACTGCTACCAACCACTATAAGCCTCAGTTCAGTTGATCCTATGATTGAGAATTTCAGAAGAGAACTGAATTAAGTGTGATTCACTATCTGGAAAACAACCCCCATTTAAGATATTTTATTTGAGGTTTGACATACTGACCTATCTATTGACCTATTGTCAGTAGATGAAGTCGAAATAGAAATCATGGTTAGCTATGAAAAAGTCAATTCTCACACTGACGAAATGCGACTAAACCAGAAGTGGTAGAAACGCTGCAAAATGCCATGGATAATATATAATATATTATGAGAGTTAATATCGTACGACTAACCTTTGTAATCTTACAGCTTCATTTACAGTCATTTCCACTCAGTGTTTGTTTATCATATCTATACATAATTAATGAATACAAAATAGCTTACCTTTCTTCCTTTTATCCATTTGTCAAATTTATGGCACACACACTTTTAATTTTGAGTGTCTCAACTCATCACTGTAACTGTTATATTGTGAAAGTGCGTCTGATTTTCATCTCTCTCTCTCACTCTCTCTCTCTCTGTGTGTGTCTCTCTCCCTGTTGATGAGGTAACTGGGCAGCAGATTTAATATAAAGTGGAAAATGTCCTCAGGGTCAGAAACGGTCACATTCAATTGCAATACTGTTGTGGTGTGACACACACTCACACATGTATATGTGTGTGTTATCAGTGTTAAAATTAATCTAATTTGAAAGGTGATCCTTGCATGCACAAGGTTATTTCATTGTCAGTCCACCAGACCATGTTTTCACTGGGTTCGGGGGAAGAAATCAATAGCTCATTAAATTAGTTTGATCCTGTGTGAATGCAGAACAAATTACACTCTAAAATTAGACTCTGGGCTTCATGTGTAATCATTGCAACAGCAAATACCACTGTTTACAAAGGAGACCTGCTGATATTTGATGCAGACTCATTTATGAAGGTAATTATGAACTATCCACATATCCATGGCTGACACGGGTAACACAAACTACACAGGAAAAAAACACGTGTAGCTGCACTTTGTAACTTAATGAAGGTGGATGAAAGTGAGACTAACATTGGGTGCCCATTGGGACAAATAGGCTATTTACTTTAAAAGAAATTATTTAAAACTAAGAATAGGAGTTTTCATGTGTTTCTTTTGTTGCGCGGATATTTTCATGGCTTTTTTCCTGTGTAAAGAGTGCAATGTGTCAATAAATTGCTGTTCTGTGATGTTTACATGAGACGTTTTTAAACATTAAATACATTTGATGGAACATCTAATACACATACTATTAGTGCCAAGCTGCAGCAAATATAAATATTGAATAACAGATATGATAAGCCAGATATTAAAGTAATAAGTACTAAGTTGAAGTAATCTCAAAAAAAGGGGCAGAAGCACTCACTCATTGCAACCATAAAATCAAAATAAAACCAGGTTGCCTTAATATAATTATGACCATAAGAGGTTTAAATTCCCTATTAGTCTTTTATTCATTCATATATGAATTAGCCTGGATTGATTTGCTCCTTTTAGAACAATTAGACTGATTACTTCTCAGAATAATAACATTACAGTGCAAACTGTTGAATTTGATGAAGAGCGGAACGATTTTGAATAAATATTGAATTGCGATTGCGACATTATTTGTGATATCAGATTCATACACCATATTTGAAATGATTACTGCGTGATATATTTGCACATATCTGTGCGAAACAAAGATGTTCTTTGCTGTCTGTAGAAAAAGATGTGTATAGGATAAGACAATTTGCACATTTTGTCTCCTGCGATTTGAAAATTGCAGATAAAATCTCGATTAATTCATTTATTCAGCCCTAATTTGATCTGTCCACAATGATGTCCATTATCCCCATTGACTCGTACACTTAGTAAAACAGCGCCTCCGTGTGGCCAAACCATGTAACACACAGAAAGGAAACCACGTGCACGTGTTTCCTATTTGCAGAAGCCGAGTGGCTGAGGTCACGTGGACAGACTTCTCTGTTGTCATGGAGCCAGGCGCGTGCAAAACTCCTGTCAAGGTCACACGGGAGTGAAGGACAAGTGGATGAATGGACACAGAAATAAACGAGTAAAGTGTCTCCACAATGATCAGGCGCACGTGTCTTGTTGTGGGCAGACGTGTCCTCGGCCCTGGTCTGCGCTTCTCGTCGTCGGGCGGAGAAATAATGGAAGAAGAAGAAGAAGAGTGTGAAAGAACAAAGTCTTCACTGCTCACAAAGCAGGCGTCTCTCTATGTTCACGTGAGCTGCTTTCTACTCCACTTTACTTAATGAGACGTTAATATTGTAGCGATACACACACACGTATGGTTTCCAGTGTTAATATACAATTAGTGACGAGCACATGACGCTTTTGTGACGCACTGACTGAACCACGAGAGCCCAGTTGTTTCGTAAATGGGTTTATTTTACGCAAAGCTTCAGATAGAGTGACCTCTACTGGCGAAGTGCAAGTGCTGCAGTCAAATTAGGCAGCCTGGTTGGTGAAAACACACACACACACACACACATGATTTCTTCAGTAGAGTAAGATGTACATAGATCTAAAACGATATTGTCGCACAGATGTTGGCTTTAAAAATATTGCAATGCAGGAGGCGTCATTGTGATTTCTAGCCATTAATTGTTCAACCCTAATCTTATTTTCTATTTACAAATAATGATTGATAAATTGTGTATTGTGATTTTGCAATGTCATGTGTGGAAAGGTTGCCAGAGTGTTTCATCATTCCTCTTCTCCATGTTTACAGTGGCCGTACTGTCTCAAGAGGTGTTCCTACTGCAACTTTAACAAGTACATACCCAGAGAGAACAACCACCACACCATGACTGAGTGCCTGCAGCGGGAGGCCGTGCATTTGCTGCAGCTCAGTCAGGTGTCACGGTATGTCGATGTCTGGTGAAGCGTCACATTCAATCGTCCGACATACATCACAGCATCTAAAAACATCCCCTTTTTTTCTTTTGATTTGCAGCATCACCTCTGTGTTTTTCGGTGGTGGAACTCCGAGTTTGGCCAAACCGTCAACCATTGGCGCGATCCTCGAAACCGTTTCCAGGCAGGTGGGCCTCTCAGATGGGGCAGAGGTCACGCTGGAGGTCAACCCTACTCCTGAGGGACTGTCAAAGTTAGAGGATTACTGCCGTGCTGGGGTGAACCGGTTTTCCATCGGGGTCCAGGTGAATAGACAGACACGCACCAGACACAGCCACTTTATTAGGTACACCTGTTCAACCGCATCTTCTGCTGCTTTATCCTCCACATGAGGGTCACGGGGGTCACTATGTCAGCAAATCCTAGCTGACATAGGGTGAAAGGCGGGTACACCTGGGACAGGTCAACAGTCCATCACATGGACACATAAAGACAAAGAACCATCCTCTCTCACATATGGTCAATTTAGAGTATCCAATTTGCCTAATCCCCAAATCTGCAAGTCTTTGGACTGTGAGAGGAAACCCACGCACACACGAGGGAGAACTCCATGCAGAAAGACCCTTGTTTCCGATCGGGTCACAAACCTGGTTCTTAAGCAAGAGTGCTAACCACGACACCAACCGTGTGGTAATCTTATCAGCCAATTTCATAGCAGCATGTAGTCAAACTCTGTTCAATCTGCTCAGGTTCAAACCCAACATCGGAAGCAAAGAGAAAGGTGTTTTATGTGACTTTAAATGTGCTTTTGTTTAATTCTTACAAGTAATTCACAATATAACAATATTCAAGACAGGAAATTGCCTGTTGTTGTTATTATAGCACCTTACCGAAGCCAAAACCTATTTATACGAGAGGTAATGATGACTAAAATCATTGCTAGTTTTAACATATTCGTTAAAGATGTAGTGTGTGACCTTTAAATATATACTAATGAGTTCACACAATGCTGATTAATCCCATCAGCTTCCTGTGACTGTCTCTGTGTGTCTCAGTATAGCAGGGTTTTGTTTTCATTGTCAAATCTGTTAAAGTAGCTCAAGTTTAAAAGAATTTATCTCACAAAATAAAGTTCTCCTGCATCTTTATTAGGGGGATCCTGTGTGTCTAATAAAGAGTGTAGTTATTAAATACTGAGCAGTTACGTCACATTCTTCCCTTTTTCCATCCTTCAGTCTTTGCAGGATGATGACCTGAGAGTTCTGGGGCGAGACCACAGCTCTCTTCAGGCTCTGCAAACCATTGAAGAGGCTCAGAGGTTGTGCCCGGGGAGGGTGTCGGTCGACGTCATATTTGGGCGACCCGGACAGAGCGTTGAATCCTGGGAGAAGGAGTTGTCCGAGGTGCTGAAGGTGTGCGACGACCATGTATCCCTGTACCAGCTGACTCTGGAGCGAGGCACGCAGCTGTTCAAACAGGTGCAGCGAGGGGAAGTCACCGTGCCGGCCGATGATGTGACGGCAGAGATGTACCAGAGTGCAAGGAGGGCGTTCCACCAGAGCGGCTTTGTGCAGTATGAAGTGTCCAACTTCGCAAGGAACGTAAGTTCTCACCTAAATAAGTCTCCTGATTTCAAATGTAGTCATAGGAGTAATTTTGGGTACTTGAAGTGAATCAAAATGAAGCACGGGTCTGAAACGTAGTGACAGTGATTGCAGCACATGTAGTCCTGAGCAGTAGAGCAGTGGCTCATGACTTAATGATTTAATGTAGACACTTAATATGTAGCTGTGGGAATACGGCATACACAACTCCTTAAATGGACATCCTGGGGGTGTGTGTCTGTAGATCACATCTTCAGTCTTTCCGAAATGTGTTTCTTTCGTCTCCTTATGTCTTGTTGAGTCAAAGTTATGATTCATTTTAGGTCACATGTTTTATTTTTTAAATGGGAGTAGTGATAATTGTGTAGAAGTCACAAAATAGACAGTTTTTCTTTTCTTTTTGTTCATAAAAATGAGCCAAGTGGACTTTGAACTTTGATGTATTTCCAAATTAGGAGCACTTTTTGCTCAGGTGTGTTTATATAGTTCAGTGCTTCTCAATTATTTTCTGTTATGCCCCCCCTTAGGATGAAGAAAACATTTCGCTTGTTATAAGTACACCTCTGCATAACATTGTATGCTTATTAATATTAAAGAAAACACAATATAGATCAACTTACAACAAATAATAACTTTATTAACGTTTTTTAGTCTGTAACAGAAAATATTTAAAGTGCATCGATTTGTGGATGTGGATGTGCAATTACACTTTATTCTAGTACGGCAAAAACAGCATGTTACCCGGGGTCACACGTGCCGCCCCCTCCCAGGTGTGCCTGCACCCACTATTTGAGAAGGACTGATATAGTTGGTGAAAATAATAATTTTAAAAAAGCAGATTGCCTAGGTTGTGCTGAAAAAAGGGATATACAGTAATCGCACATTGTATTTGTATATACATTTTAACATAGTAATGGGAAAAGGCAGCCTAAATGCTCTGTGTTCGAAGGGTTAATAATAATAGACTTGGTTATTGTTACACAATTTGTATTTTGTATTCAATGAGTAGATTTCAGTGTTTTTACGTCATTCATGCGGCAAACATCTGTTCCTTTTAGCGCTGCAGTTATCCCTGGAATAATCACAACACATTAACTCTTAACCCTGTCGTGCAGAATGCAGTGAGTCATCACAATCTGAGCTACTGGAAAGGCAGACAGTACATCGGTGTCGGCCCAGGTGATATTTATCAGTTATTTATAGATAAATAGATTAGAGATTGGTTAATGTTTTACTGGTTTATGAAACGTTTACGTTGTGTAACAGGTGCACACGGGCGCTTTGTCCCTTTTGCGGAGGGAGGTGTCGTTCGCGAAGCGCGGACCCAGACTCTGGAGCCTGACGTATGGATGCGTGAAGTCCAGCAGAAGGGACATGGCACGCGGAGGAGGATTCGGCTCAGCCGCCTTGAACTGTGAGCTGTTGCACCTACAGGCAGCAGTGCTGCGATAATGAGTGTATTGAGCTGTAACGCACAAGACTCCAGAATTGTCCTGCTTATGTGGAATATTCCAGCCAGTTTACTCGGTCATTTAACACACTGTGACAAACATAGTGTCAGAGGCTGCTATAAATATGCGTGTTCTTTCAGACCTTCTGTCCTTCTGTCAAACAATCTTATCAGACACGTCCACTTTCCCCCAGTCTGTCCTGTCCTTGTCATTATCAGAGTTTAGTCACTGAAAAAACTGTGTTGTTTGGCAGTTTGGAGGAGGCGTTGGTGATGGGAATGAGATTGACCGAGGGCATTAATCACAAGGTGAAGCTCGCAACACTCGAAAGCCAACAGAATAGAAAACATTCTGTTCGACACATTCTCAGTGATGTTCCGTGTTTAGAGTTGATTTGTGAGTAACTGATGATGTTTTGTCCTTTTCTGGTGTTGTCACAGCATTGGGAGTTGTTCAGCCCTCAGCTCGGCCTCCATGACATCTTTGGCACTTCAGCCGACGTCCGAGAGCTGCTGAGTAATGGACGGCTGGTTCTCGATGACAGGTGACACTTCTGATTGTTACGCACACTCACCAGTCACTTTATTATGTACACAGGGAACTTATTCTACAGACTGAAGAGAACATCTTTGTTTCTCACAGAGCTGCACAAATATCACACATTAATTCTTATACATATGTTTTTTTCAATGAAAATGCGAATAATGATGTAAAAATTACCATTCACTCTGATATCGCAATTTATATCGCAATTGCATTTCCTTTCAAAATGATCGCAATAATAAGATATTTATTCAGAATCGTTCAGCCCTAGTTTGAACTTCTTGATCATGTCGTCTTTCTTAACTGCATTTACTTGCTGCCATTTAATTGGCTAATTCAATATCTGTGTTATCAAGCAGATGAACAGGTGTCCCTAATAAAGTGGCCAGTGAGTGCACTATCCAAATATATTATAATATAATAATCTTGTGATATTACAGATATAAATGAATACATTTTCACATGGAGTGACGCAGGGGCAGAGCTACGGGGGGCAGCTGCCCCCCTAACTTTTGTGTTTTTAAAACTTTACTTGTAAAAACATCTGCGACTATGTCTACAAGCTTTTCAAAGTAGTGAAACAAACAATAAATTGACCAAAAGTCAATAATTGTAAATATAATCTTAGGCCCCTGACTCACTTAGCTACGGCCCTGCATCAAACGTGCAGTGTGCTGTTCACAGTCTGGCTCAAACACAGCGAGTCTGCTGCGGTGGCTCTGCATCCCGGCACAGAGAGGAGCGACTGCGCGGCCCCCCGACCATCTGAAGGTGAAGTCAGCTTGATTTTAGTAAGGACAACAACAGCTGCATAAAATATATTAAAACCAGTCATGTTTTAATCCATAACGTTTACACAGGGTCGCCGTTTCGCGGGCGTTACGTCACAACACAGTGACGTAACGCCCACACACAGTTTTAGCTCAATGGATCATATTGATTTGATTAGCTAAGCAGTAGACCTGCTATAAAACCACTTACTGTCACCTATCACAGCAATGAGTTAAACCAGGTGACATCCTTTACTTTTCTAACTGGGAAAATAACAAATACAATAGTAGACATTACATCACTGTACACTATATTAAGTAGTCTAAACATAACTGTTGTGTGTAATAAATATCTTCTGATTTTAGATTTGTTATTAGCTACAGGCCCTACAGTGTAGTGATACAAGGATAACCAGAGCTTCTCACAATGAAAAAGAGAGCAGAAAGTGTGGCCATTGAAAGGGTTTTTGTAAGAAAAGTGCAGAACAGAAAGAGAAGGAGGGACAAATAAGCAACAAATAAGCGAAGGAGAAGAGGATGTGGGACAGAGGCAGGGAGTGACAGGGAGGAAGAGGGTCCTCAGCCTTTTAAGTTTGTTTTTTAATATTTTTGGTTATTGCACTTTTTATTTTAGATTTCAATTTTGATATTAATACTTTTACTTTTTATGAGATGCACTGAGCTTGTTCCTGTTGTTCATGATAAAACAGTAATTTGTTTTAAAGTATTGTGATGTTTGTTATGTTAAATCCATCCCATGCCACCCTGCCAACACCTCTTGCCCCTTGCCCCTTGCCCCCGCTTTGCCGACCCATGTAGAATTTTCTAGATCCGCCACTGGGAGTGAGAGGAGTTTTTGTTTGGAAAAATCAGTGTATCATTAACATAACTTCTCTTTTTTTTTTTCCTTTCAATCATGTTTGTGTTTCATTGTTTTTATCTCTTTTTCCCCCCTCAGAGGTCTGCGCAGCTCCTGGGATGGCCTGGCCTTACTGGACAGCATACTGCCAGCTCTACTGGTGGAGCTGGAAAAACAGACTCTCCAAAAGCTATGATGAGACAAACACAGAGGACCTCCAGCCAGCAGTGACTGTAATATTAACATATCATACATTTAATGTTACAATATTTATTTTAATATTTAATTTTACATTTTTCTTTTGAAATTATTGAGTATTTGCTTCTTAAAAACCACCAAAACCCAACTTTATGACAACTGCGACTGAAAAAAGCATTCATTCAATTACTCACTCGCTGCTCACCAATTACGCCCATGGTTCACATCCCCCACAGATTATATTTGCTAAGAAAAACCCTCGCAAACAGTATTTAGTAAACCTTTTATCACTTAATCATCATTTACGATACTTACATGTGAAGCCAGCACACGTCACAAGTCATCTGTGCCTCTGCACTCTCTGAGAAAATGAGTTTTTCTATATCTATATGGATTCATAATGACATAATGGATGTAATGTGATATTAATTACTGGGGTTTGGAAAGGAGCAAGTCTTTAAAATATTATTATCATACATTATCTCAAGGGACTTTACATAGTAAGGCCGAGACTATATAAAATTACAGAGACAAAGAGTTCATACATGAGCAAACGTCAGTGGAGGAAAAAAAAAAACCATGCCTTTTAACAGGAAGAAATCTCTGACAGAACCAGACTCAGAGAAGTGGCAGCCATCTGCCGCAGTGATTTGGGGTGAAAGATGAAACTGGGGTGAGAAAGGAGAGGTGGACTATGCCAGATTTACTCATAGAGCACATTTTTACTACAAAGAAACGAAAGACACCAAATAGCACGTGTAAAACAGAATGCCACGCACGCAATACGTCATAACAAGTGTACTCATTGTAAGATCGCACAAATGGTGTTATTATTCACACTCCAACACATACACACACACTAACCCAGTTTAGTAGTTTGGAAAAATGGAAAGGTCTGGTATTCAAGTATTTTAGGTGGGAAAAGAGATGGAGATGGATATATGTATAACATCAGATGTAAAAAATATTACAGTTTAGGCGAAAATTGTAGGAAAATAATTGATACGTGTCAGTTTGAAGAGCTCATCTGACCTTTATATTTCTTACAGTTTAGCCCAAAACTAGGTTTAAAGGTGAAGTAAGTAGTTTATAGTGACATCTAGAGGAGAGGCTGAAATTTACAACAAAGAACTGCTCCTCTGCTCACCCCCTCCCTTCCCTGAGCGCTACGGTATCCTCAGCTGGTCAAATGTCGTCCTCGTCGTCTTTCTCCGTGTCAGCTGATGAGGTTCGTGAGGCGAGGGAGAGGGCGAGCTACCGCGGCCGTAGCTGACGAATCGGAGAGAGAGGAGGCGGGACTTCCGCTACAAGTAAAGCGACGCTTGATTTGTTCTCTCGCATTTGTCCTTACAGGCTCCAGTAGAAACATAGCGTCTCGCTGCTAACAGTGGCAATGCAACCGCGGCCCGCGACCATGTTATTTTACATGACTTTTTGAAACACTACGAAAATGAAACACAAACTATTATACAGCGACTAGACCAGGGGTCTGCAACCCGTAGCTTTAGAGCCTCATGTGGCTCTTCAGCCCCTCTGTAGTGGCTCCATCTAGCTTTGAAGAAATGTTTCATGTTTTTCACACTTTTAAAGGCATAAATAAAAGTGTTTTTGATATTTTGTCCGTCACATCCAATTGAAACCCCCCCCCCCAAAGCCAATAAAGTAATGTGTACATGTGTACATGTGGAGTCTTGTCCATCTTTAGATCCATGTACTTAGGCCAGGCAGATTTTCTCAGACATAAACTACATAAAATTGAATTTCAAAGTCGTTTTTATACACTTTAGAGGGTTGGGTATCAACTTGCCACAAACTGTAGTGCTTTAAATATAGTATATATGTGTTAAAAAATTTGATTTTATCATAATTTTAAAGATCAAATAGGTTTTGCGGCTCTAGATTAATTTTATTTAGGTGGAGAGGGGACAAAATGGCTCTTTTTATTCTAAAGGTTGCAGACCCCTGGACTAGACAATGCAGAAGCACATAATATGTATAAAAAAGTGGATTTTGGGTTATATAAACCCATAAATACTACACAGTGTCCCTTTGAATGAAAGATAGGACATGCCCTCATAACTGAAGAGTAAAGGTCTGAAAAAGGAGCATAAATTAGGTTATGCGTGCATGACTGGAGGCCTATTTTCTCTATGGGGTAGTTAACTTCATGTGTCACAAAGCTACTACTACTAATTTTGAATTTGTACGTAGCCTTTTTATGCCATATACTCTTGTAGTGTCATATTATGTTATAATTATTATTTGTAAGACTAGTTGTTGTAATGACAAAATGTCTAGTAATATAAAGTTTATATGTGATATATTATGGACGGGGTCAGGAAACTCGTATACGTCAGCAAAGGAAGTGGCACAGTGAGATCCGAGCTCACTAATCAGTTGTCTCTCCATTTCCCTGACCTCATTATGCCTCTCTATCTCATCTCGCCCACCCACCCTCTTGATACAATAATTACTTGTTTCCTCAAAATGCCATGGAGCTGATTAGCAGGCATTGTCACACCTCACGCTTTGAAGCCATTCACAGCGCTGTGGGCGTTCAGGAATATGAACAGTCTTTCAATGCTCGGAGACCTTCACAGTTTGTTTGTTTTTTGTGCTGGAGTCATCGCTCTCTCCTACATGCGTAGGCAGTTGCCAGGTTTTTTATCGTCATCACTTCTCATGACCATAATCTGTTTTTGTCTCATCTGTTTCATGAGTAACCCTCACCTCTTAAGGGCTTTTGTGAATTCTGCATTATGTGGCGCAGAATGAGCTGCACGACTTGTCTCGACTCAGAATGAAGCAGGTTCCTCAAAACTAGTCATGAAGCTGGATTTTTTATGTCATGTTATCTGAAGAAAAAAAATGTCTTAATCTCAATGGAATTGTTTTAAAATCATTTAATAAAATAGCACAAATAAAACATTCTGAAATAGTACATTTTATTGCAGGATAATATATCACAGTTGACATGCGTCTATACAAAAAGATATGAAAGCACAGGTCCAGCCATGTGCTATATAGAGAGAGTATAACTCTTCACATGATATGACATTGCAGCATACTACTGCAATTGGTTTGTGGAGAAGGCTCACGATTCATTGAATCTGACACTTCTCCGATTTGTTTCGTTTGGTGCTTGATCCAAGCACCATCTGCAGGTCGCTGGTGAAGCTCGGCCTGCGCGCCGAAGGATCCACAGCGGCACTGGGCACGCCGCCTCGTCCCCACATGCGGCTTCCTCTCCTCCCTCGCTGGTCGGCGTACAGCGACTGGTAGGTGAGGATGGATATGAGCTCGTGCTGCGATGGACATGTCTCTTTGGGAAGTCCGCCGAGAGCAGCGAGAGCTCTGAACATGTCTGCCAGTCCGGACCCGTCTTTAGCCGACGTCTCGAAGAAAGGGACCTCCTCTCCGAAGAGTTCTTCCACTTCGGAGCGGCTGACGGTCCTCTGTGCTTCCAGATCGGCTTTATTCCCGCATATGACAGCTGGCACTCGCATGGGATGTTTGACTTTGTGTAGTTTTGCCTTCGCGGCTCTGATCTCCTCCAGCAGCTCACAGACTTCGTGGAAGGAGTGTGAGTCGTCCGAACTGAAGACGAGCAGAAACATGTCACCTGGAAACAAAGTGAGGATGAGTTAACTTCACAATACAATAACGACTAATATTTAAAACAACACAATACGAGCTCACATATTGTTAATTACCACACTGGCTCACCTGTCAGTATAGATAACCTCCGTTTAGCAGGGAAGGCCCTCTCACTTGAGGCATCCAGGAGATCCACCTGGTACGCTTCTCCTCCGATGTGGAACAGCTTCCTGTGGAAGTCCTCAGACGTGGGCTCATACTGCTCCTCAAAGTCTTTACCCAAGAATTGCTGGACGATGCTGGTTTTGCCTACTTTGGGTGCACCGAGCACAACTATTCTCCGACAGTTCGCGCGCTTGGTCAGACCCAACTCCAGCAGATCCGTGGACATTTTGGGGAGCCGGTCGGTCGACACGTGCCGGTTGCCAGAGCTGGCTGATCTACGTCGTGAAACTCTCTTTTCCTGTTGTCTCCAGTAGCCTTGAACCGTCTTGATGATGCCCATGCCAGTCTTGGACAACTTTGTGACTTTGGGGTGCAGGAGAGCTGGAGTGAGGGCTGTGCTCTGCAGGATCGGGTGCTTGAGGTGTGATTGGTGATGCCCGGTGAAAGAGTCGAACATTTCGAGGATGCCATCAACCGAAAGGTAAAACTTCTCAGTTGCGTTCATCTCTTTGTTCTTCCACTCGTCTCCAGGCTCCAAGAGGCTCTTGAAGTATCACCGGCCCAGTCTCTTCTCCATGTGTGCTCTCAAACAGAGCAGAGCGCCGTCTCTTATACTCTCCCACAGCCAGCGCAGGGTCTGCGTCACAGCTCGTCATACTGAACTCATTCCTTTTATAGAAGCACAAATAAGCTCTCTCTCTCTCTCTCCCTCTCTCTATGGCTCTGTTCAAAGTGTTAAAATTTTCCCTTGAAGATGAAGAAACAAGCATTAGAAACAGTCTGTATATATAAACTGTATATTTCCCTCCTGGTGTGGCACAGCTTTCAATATGAATCAAAAGTCATAAAAGCTGAAATCTGCTTCTGAACTGAGTTTATTTTTCGACAAACCTTTCAAAAAATACACCGTGATCGATTCACACCTCATTAAATGTGCCTGTGTCTATTTTTAGCACCTGGTGCAGGTGTTTCTTTCCTCATTATGGATAAGTGTGTGTAAGAGCTGGTGGACAGTGTCCAGGTAATTGCCCTAATCACTGTCACCATGGACACAAATTCAATTTATTCACCCTTATCTCTGAGATTCTGTCATGGTGTTTATTTAATGTTTTAATGAGGCCCTGTTTGTTTTTATCTATTTCCATGTTTGCACAATCTTTACTGTACACAGTGTTTTTTTTAATTAAAGTGCATACCTGCAGGGCTCAAACTGTACATCTGGGACTGTTCTGTGGGGCGAGTGCGATGTGAACACTGCTGCATTCTGCAGTGATCACGACTCACAGCCCCTGCTTCTGTGATTCACAAACCCTGTGAATTATTTCTTTGTTGCACCACCAGCCTCAACAAATGCCATCTGATATGAAGACATTTGAAAGGAGCATCAATTCAGGGCCATAAATCACTACTATTTTTTCTCTCCGAGGAGGAAAATTAATTATTTAGTCAGCGCGACACATGTATACTTGCCTCGGGTCTGCCTTTCAGCGAGGTAAAGTGATGAAAGATGAAGGACACGTCGTACAGAGACTGATTACTTCAGTGCAGGAACAAGAAAATACAACAGAACCGTCTTACCATCCTTTTCTCAAGCCAAGGACACTGTGGATATTCAGCCCACGTAATAGAGCAGAATATTATATTATTGTAAGTATATATTAAGCAATGCTGTTTTCAGACTATAATCAAGCATTTGGATGTGTTTTGAAATGAAACATACCTGTTCTACACAAATTCAAACAGAAAGTGTGTCATGGTTTATTTCTGGACTCCAGAAGCAACAGCTTTGTTGTAGATAATCTAGTCAGCAGCAAACATCAACATGAGTTTAAGGCCAAGTCAACTTTGTCCAGTTGTTTTCAGTGCACTGTTGTCTCAAAAGCCACTAAATTAGACATAAAGGACACGCGGTGACGTCTTCTGCTGCTCTACCATTAAGGTTCGACAATGTCACGTGTCCAGAGATGGTCATTGGTCATCTATATAGCTTGGTTAAAATTAGTGGTTCTTTTTGAGTTGCAAGTTCCTGTTGCCATTCTATTATTTCCAAACATTCTTTTCTGACCTCAACTTCCACTCACTGGCTATTTTCCTCGTCTCTGGGACCATTCTCTGTATGAAAATCCCAGTAGATCAGCAGCTTCACACTCACTCACTCACAACAGCCTCCCTGGCAACAGCAACCATGCCATGTGATTGGCTGATTGCATATTTGCATGTGCGAGTGGCCAGTGAGTGTGTGATTGTGCAGAGTGTTCAAATATAAAAGAAATACTAATATGTTGACTGAACTGGTGCAAATTGTAAAGAGATATACTTACAAACTGAATTCTGAAAACAACCGTTTAGGGAGCCACAGTTTGCAGCTGAATAGTGTTTTAAAATGGTTAAATACAATGGATGCAAGGTTTTATCACTTTTTGACCTACATCACAAATAGCTTTCAAAGAGCATATATGTTGTTTTATATACATTTACTCTCCATCTAAAAACAACATATTTGTCTATAAATCCTTTTTTCCAGTAAGATAGAGAATGCACTGTATATTATGTCATATGTATATGTATATGTATATATGTGTATATGTTCATATGGGTATGCATACTCTATTTTTTGTTGGTAATCGTTTCATGTGAAATCAAAAGATAACGCTCCATCAAATTTAAATCTAGATCTCACTGAATATTCAAATGAATCTCGACTCTAAAGGCAAAATCACAATTCCTCTATTGTAGCTGACTCATGGTGTGAGCCAGATTTGTATCATCACAGTGCAACGTCACGCTGGGCTAATAACGGCTGTCGGTTGTACTATCGTGAACATACAGAAGATATACTGCTGGATTAGTATTTATAGAAATTGGATTACAGCCCATTCCAGGCACTCGATGCGTTGAGGTTTACTGAAACCGCCGCACGGCCGTGTGAGACATAAACGAGTCAGAGGCACAATCCTGCCTCCTTCTCCAGGAAATGAACTCATGAGTCATGAAACAGAACATCCTGCTGGTGAAGGCACTGAGGGAGGGAGGGTTGATTTAGTCCCACTAGATGGCAGCAAAGAGGAGGGGGACACAGAAAAGGGAAAGTTTTTTTAACCTTGTTGTGAGCACAGTGAGTTAATCGGTACTCATTCATGTTTTCCATGACCCACCGCACATGAAAAAAACCCTCATTTCTCAATTGCAGCACATTAACAAACAGTCACATTTTCTCTTTCTGTAAAAAGCAGCCTGCATGGTGTTATTTCTCTCACCTCCTCCCCCTCTGCTCTCACAGACCTCGCCTGCCTGCATGACCCCCCCCCCCCCCCCTTCCCCTCCTGCAATGACCTCGCCAAGCCTTTGTTGGGAAACAAAGACTGTTCAGGCATCTGTTTTCAGGAGAAATAAAGACATAGGGTGGCATGGCAGAGAGGATGTGGTATATAGAGTCACAATGAGCAGAAAACACTGTACTAACTTATATTCCAAACCTCTTATTAGACAAAAAAATTGTTTCACTATGAACTTTTGATTCCTGTTCACTTTTACCCTCTTGTCATCTCCAAGACTCATGGCTTTTGTTCTCTCAAGGTGGAGCTGGTATTTCCTGTATATCCTGCTCAGTCGACTGAGCCTCTCTCTGTTGGGTAATCACTACACGCTCAACTTTTTTTTTTTTTTGGTGATATTATATGATCCCTGTGCACTTTCAAACACGCAAGTGTGCAGACGACAGGAGATTAGTTTGGGACCAAGCGGTGCACGTGAGCCCGCGTAAAGAAGACTCAGGGCTGGGTTGTGATGCACAGGCCTGTGACTTCAGACAACAACCCATTAGTGCTGATAAATAAGTAAAGAGCAGCGATGCAGAGATGAAGCTGCTGAGAAGGAAGTGTGGCACTTTGGAGAATCCCCTACGGAATAACACGTTCACTTAGTCTGCTATAAAATGTTACAGCATAGCCTTTTTTTCCCCCTATTATATCTCTATAGGGAAAGTGTCTGTTATAGTTTATGGAATGTATTTTTACCTCCTAGTGCAAATCTGCATTGTCACCATATTTGAGTCCATGTGTGTGTAGATTTAGATACAGGTATAGCCCAACTACCAGCAGGGGATCTACTGGAATTTATCACATAATCTGGGTTTCTTTAGGATATTAGACAGCAGATTGACTTAAAGGACAATACGCTGTTCTGCTTTCACAACAGAGTGTGTTTGGTTTTGTGTGATCACCTGCACAGATGCAACCACACACACACACACACACAGAGCAGGAAGTGAAATGGTTAAGTCTGACTGTGCATTCAGAGAGCAGGCCTCCCTCCCTTTTCTCTGCTCTCCATCTATTTTACTGTGTGTGTGTGTATATGTGTGTGTGTGTGTGTGAGAGAGAGGCAGTTTTAGTGGGGCTGTACCATCCGCATGCCCTGCGCTCGTGCACACACACACACAACTTACTTTGACAACAAATCAGCACGAGCCTCGCTCAAGTTTCTGGATTTTACTTTGGAAATCGGATGTTTTTTCCTTCTCTTTGCCCTTGGCGTTTTTTTTCTTCAACATACCGGTTCTCTCTCCGTTCTGCGCGAGCGCTGCGGGACATGACAAGAAGAGGCGTTTCTTCTTCTTCTTCTTCTCCGTCTCCTTCTTCTTCTTCTTCTACTACTACTGCCACTTCTTCTTCTTCTTCTTCTTCTTTCCTCCCTCCAAAAAAAACACCTCCACAAATTGAGACCAAACTGACGCGCGATGGCATAAAGGTAAGATACGATATGTTCTCGCTTTTGTCTCAACTTTTTGTAAACTCGGAAAACATAGCTGAGTCACCGTCACACACACACACACACACACATACACCGATCATCCCGTTTGACGCAGCGCGCATGGATATACGATCAGTGTTTGTGGCACAATCAGGACACAACAGAGAAATAACATAAACACTTTTTTTTTTGGGGGGGGGGGGGGCTTTGTTGTTTTTTGTTTTTTTTTCCACACACACACATCTGTGCGGCTGTTCTGAACATCGTGTAGGCCTTTTACTTCGCCTCCTGGAGGCAGAGGGAGGGAAAGAGTGTTGGGGGGAGATGGATCTCATAGCCAAAATATGTGTTTTTATTCACTGAATCATCCCAAAGTATATTATTTTAGAGGACTAACATGGAAAGTTAGATCTGGTGAGTGTGTGTGTGTGTGTGTGTGTGTGTGTGTGTGTGTGTGTGTGTGTGACATAAATAGTATTCATTCCTCTTGTACTGTCTTGACATATGATATGTGATGATCATATTTTAGTCCAAACCCAAGATACCAGATTATGTCCAGAGCATTTAATGATGTGCATTATGAGAGTGGGAGCAAGGAGGATAATGGAGATCGATTTAGAAATCTGTCCGCATGGAAAATGTAATTTCCACAACAAAAAAAAACAACCTTTGATCCCCCAGTTCTGTTCCAGTAAAAACCACCTCTGCTTCACCAACTTCCATTTTAATAATAATAATAATAATAATAATAATAATAATTATGATAATAATAATAACTTTGAATTTCTATAGTGCCTTTCACCGAATCCAAGGTCGCTGTACAAGGAACAGCAGTTTTGACAACAAACAACTTACAGTCACGTATTCATGATCCCATGGGCCCAGAGAGCAGCAGCAGTACAGATGCAGTAATGGCACTAAATGGTGAACACTGGTCATCACTGGCCACAAATATTTTGACCCTCACGCCCACTTGATAAACCTATTTCCAGCCCCGCTGTCACACATCATGCTCTGAGAGTGTGTTCAGGCAGTCACCTTTTTTGTTCATAATGCAACTCTCTCTATATATATATATTTTTAAAAGCTTTTTATTTAGATTTTCTTTCTTCGACGTAAAAAAAAAACCAGAACATAGCCTGGCATAGGGCCACACACATCCACCACAGCGCCTATAGTAACGATAGAGGAAATACCTCAACTGTATGTACACACACCTGCTCTCTTACATGCTATATTTAGTCCATAAATATAAGACATTAATAATCATTGTTAGAAATAGTAGTAGTTGGTAATGGTACGGTAATCATACCGTACCATCATATCTACAATTTAAAGGGAAACACTATGCATATATGATTTAAATGGGATTAAAACAATGTATCTCACACTCCACAGATCAATTTGCACATCCTTTAAATATATATATATATATATATATATATATTGCTCATGATACAACAAGGATTGATTCTTTTCATTCATCCACCTTAGAGCCTGGAAACATGAGACGGATCTGGGAGTGACAGGTTATCAGTTCAGCTGACTCACTTACATGACTACACGGTACAAAGTTCAATGGCTAAGTCAAATCAGTATATTTACTGTTACTGTGGTACTTTACTGCCTTAGATTTAGAGTTAGAGTACACATTTTATTTAAAAAAAAAAGAATGAAATTGTTGGGATTCTGGTGGAGCGTGTGCGCCCTCGTTACTGTTTAGTGGCACTTTTGTGTGTCTGCTGCTGTGGTGGTGATGTAATGTGGACAGAAAAACAGGGGGAGCTGGAGCCCCTCCCATCTCTGATAACACTGAGGTAAAACAAAAAGAAGAAAAACAAAGTACGCTGTCTGGTTGGTGCTGCTGTCCTGAACTCTAAAACAAATATTTGCCTTTTAGGTAAGGAAAAGCTGCACATTGTGAAAGTGGGAAATAGCCGAGGAGCTGCTCGGATGTTTGTTTACTTGGGAACGTCCAACTGAATGTTGTGTTAAGTTGTCTCGGGGAAACTGAACTTTGTTGCGGTGTTGTGTTTCACGTCGCTTCAGGTGCTTAGTTTTCCTTCCTCTTTCCTTCCAGACAGAGTGAAATAAGTATGCAGGTGTATTTGTTAAACAAGAGGAATATCTCTACTAATGATTTACACAATAGTCTATGTTTATATAAAGCTTTAAAGGTTTAAACCTTTCTAACAATGTCATTTGTGTGTTCCTTTCCAGCAGGACTGTGGGCGTGACTGAAGTTGCTTAAAAGAGGACGACTTCAATACATTTTTCCCCTGACCTTATCTTTAGCAAGTGACCTTGCCTGAGGCGACACAGCAGATTGGCCTGCTGTCACACACTTCCATTTTTCCACCTGTAAAACACTGCTGCCATCATGCAGACCTCATCACTGCGCCGGCAGATGAAAAACATGGTCAACAACTACACAGAGGCTGAGATCAAGGTCCGAGAGGCCACCTCCAACGACCACTGGGGGCCTCCCGGCTCGCTCATGTCTGAAATCGCAGACTTGACCTTCAATGTTGTAGCTTTCACTGAGGTCATGGGTATGATCTGGAAACGGCTAAATGACCACGGTAAGAACTGGCGCCACGTCTATAAGGCGCTGACGCTGCTGGACTACCTGATCAAAACGGGCTCTGAGCGTGTGGCCCATGAGTGCCGGGAGAACATATACACCATCCACACACTGAGAGACTTCCAGTACATAGACAGGGACGGACGTGACCAGGGCATCAACGTCCGGGAGAAGGCCAAGCAGCTGGTGGCTCTGTTGAAGGATGAGGAAAAGCTGAAGAGGGAAAGGAGCCAGGCGATGAAGACGAAGACACGCATGGGGGGCGTCACCAGCAGCCAAGGCTCCCGGTCCATGCCACCTCCATACTCGGGACATCAGAGTTCAGCGGGGGTTCATGGGGATGATTACAGGAAGTGCAGGGACTCGCCGTCCTCCATAAACTGTGAGTAGCAGGGACATCTCACTGTGTCAACCTGAAAAATATAACAGATGCATGACAATATATAAAAATGAAAAGGTTATACACTACCGTTCAAAAGTTTGGGGTCACTGAGAAATGTCCTTATTTTTGAAGGAAAAACACTTTTTTTTCAATGAATATAACATTAAATTATCCGAATATGGAATATGGAATATTCCATATATGTGCATAGGTGTATAGAGGCCCATTTCCAGTGTTCTAATGGTACATTGTGTTTGCTAATAGCATTTGAAGGATGATTAGAAAACCCTTGAAAACCCTTGTGCAATGAGTTTTGCTGGTTCTTTGACGAAAGGGCAATATTATTATTTTGAATAAAAATCATTAGTTCTAATGTTGTCAAAGTTTTGACTATATTTTTCTATTCATTTTGCAACTCTTTTAATGAATAAGAGTGTGTTTTAATGGACAACACAAAACATTGTCTAGGTGACCCCAAACTTTTGAATGGTAGTGTATATTTTGTTGAATAGTGCTTACATTAGCCAAAATGCTCTTCAGATCCATGGAAATCTATATTTGATTCAAGGTAATGGAGCACATCACTTAATGTTTCTCTGCTGTAATAAATCACAGGGCAAATCCCCCGTGAAACACCATGCACGAGGAATTTTATTGTGTATATATTGTCACTAATGGATGGTTTGATGGGCCGTTCTTCGACTCTCCCATAATGGGAAAATGAACAGGAAACCCAACAAGAACACAAATCCCACAATTCCCACGCCTGCTTCCTGCCGTCCTCATTAAACTAGGGCTTTTCTTGTTGTTGTTGTTATGATGGAGACCACATAGCAGCAGAAATTACAAACTGTGTTTTTTTAATATACGCCTTTCTGCGTGGAGTTTGCATGTTCTCCCCTGTGTTTGTGTGAGTGTCGGTTTCCTCCCACAGTCCTATATTTGGGAATTAGGCAAAAACTAGGTGTGAGAGTGGATGGTTGTTTGTCTCTATGTGTGACCTTGTGATGGACCCCACCTTTCAACCCACACTACTGTTCAAAAGTTTGGGGTCACCTATACGATTTTTCCAAGTTTTCCATTAAAAGTCACACTTTTATTCATCAAAAGAGTTGCAAAATGAATATAAAATATAGTTATATATATAAAAGATGAGAAATAATGATTTTTAGTCAAAATAATGATTTTGCCCTTTCGTCAAAGAACCAGCAAAACCGTGCTAGCATAATTGCACAAGGGTTTTCTAATCATCCAATAGCCCAAACACAATGTACCATTAGAACACTGGAAATGGGCCTCTATACACCTATGTACATATTCCATTAAAAACCAGACGTTTGCAGCTAGAATAGTCGTTTACCATATTAACAACGTATAGAGTGTATTTCTGTTATATTCATTGAAAAAAGAAAGTGCTTTTCCTTCAAAAAATAAGGACATTTCTATGTGACCCCTAACTTTTGAAAGGTAGTTCCCCCATAAAGTGGTAGAAGATGAGTGAGTGAGTCAGTGTTTAATATACAAAAATGTCTGGTATCTGAACGCTTCCTGCGTGTGGTATGTGACCTGTCAATGTCACATGTGAACGATCATGAGGTTTTATCAGCATTTATCAAATCAACGACCTATCAATCGGATCATCGAGAGAGTCTGTGTGATGACAGACGCTGTCAGTATTTATATTCCGTCTCTGTCCGGTGTTTGTTAAACAAGCACATTGATCACTTCTCACCTTTGATTTCTCGCTGACACAGGTGCTATTTTACTATCAGCCGCCAATCCGAGCCTGTATAAGTAAACCCTGCTAATCCTTTATGCTTTAGCTGGAAGAGTCAGAGTCGTACGCGCTGACTACTGTCAGTTAGACATCTGCATTCCTCCCATTCTCCTGTTTACATGTCAGCTAAACTGGATTTACAAAAGAGCAGTGGGCCGTTCCGTTTGTGCTGGTTTCACTCCGAGGTGAAACCACAAGTGGGTGCCATGTTTACTTGTGGTGGTGCTTTCTGCTAATATAAGGACTAAAATGGTCCCATCTTTGTGAGTGCTGGGTCAAATCAAGTCATTCATTTCTCTTTTTTTTTTTCTGCTTTTCAAACTCAGTGCGATCCATGTGTCAATTGGTTTTCACTGGATGATGTGAGTGAGCTGTGGTTTCATGAAAGCGCCAGTTCTTCTGCTATACTTTGATGCCTGACTTATGCACACAGATGTTATCTGACCATTTTATTACCACCAATCCCTCATTGGTTCCTCTTTTAACAAAACGAGTTTTCACTTCTTGAATGTTCTTTTTTATCTTTTTTTTTTTTTTTTGGTTTTTGGTTCTAGACCAAAACGTGTGCCAGTGGCAACATGTGGCCATTTACAACGCCTTGATCTGGAGTTTAACGATGCTGAAGCACAATGATGCCTTGTTTAACACGGATAAATCTGATAACGCTGCATGAACGTTTAAAGCCACAGATCCTCCGACAGAGGCTTGCTTTCATGACGGATAATCATAACAATTTCACACTTTAGCGATCATTGCAAGTAATTAAAATCACTGGGTCTTCATCCAAATTGGAACGGTTTAAAAAGGCTGT
The DNA here is from genome assembly GCF_963457635.1 of Microchirus variegatus. Taxonomy (NCBI): domain Eukaryota; kingdom Metazoa; phylum Chordata; class Actinopteri; order Pleuronectiformes; family Soleidae; genus Microchirus; species Microchirus variegatus. The sequence goes on along the minus strand of NC_139811.1, from coordinate 17,253,206 downwards.
GGTGACAATGAATAAAAATTCATGCTGTAGGTGTTAAAATACTTAAAGCTGTGTTGTGAGTGAAAACAGTCACAGCAGCACAGCCTCTTGCTCTTCTTCTCTTGAATTTAAAGGCAAGTCAAGAGAACAGTGGTGGTCTGTTGGAGGTTCCCCGGACATCGGTGCATTGTTGGAGTGCTGAGAGATGGCATGGGTATGGGTCAGGAGGTTGGCACTGGCTAATTGATAGCAAGCTCTCCAGCTCAGATGGGGAGCCATTAAAGGGCAGCAAAGTGTAAATTATTGGTTTCTGAGATCACACTTTGCCAGTGTGTGGTCTGCTGCACTGTTTTAGCCCCGTGACCCACAGACACAGAGCCTGGCTTAGCCAGCAACCCACCCTCAACCCCCCCTCCACCGTTTCCAAAACCTGGACCTGAATCCTGGATCCCACCCAAAGGATTCAGGGTAGTAAGGTGGGCCAGGCTCCAACCCATCCATTCCTCTCCCCCCTTCACCACCCGAGGTCTCCACACAGACACACCATTGTTCTCAGTGCCAGCAGAGTAAGGCGGACCGAGGCAAGCAATGCCAGCGAAGGCCCTGAACAACAGGCAATGGAAGGAAAACTTAATATTCAATAGCAGTGCCAGCTCCATTTTGACATTAAAATCTCTCATAATTGTTTTTTTCTTTAGTTCTTTGCAGTCATGTCTGCTCTCCCTCTGTCTCCGTGTAGCCTCCTCTTCCTCTCCCCGACTTGCTCCTGACATGGAGCAAGCTCGGCCCGCGACCAGTGGAGAAGAAGAGCTGCAGCTGCAGCTGGCCCTGGCCATGAGCCGAGAAGAAACTGAAAAGGTACTAAGATAACACACACACAATCGCACACACAGGCACTGAGCTTAAAGCTCTTTCCCTCACAGCATTTACAGTCTGTCAGGAGGAGGCTTTTGCTTTCTTAGCTGCCCTGTTGCTGACATGTTATGTTGTAATTCAGCGGTAAAATACACGTGTCAGTCCTCTGCTACGCCACCATTTCCAAGAACCTTTCCCAGAAACTGATAGCATCCACTGTGCCTCTGATGTGGTCAGTAATGGCACTTTGACCAATCAGCGTGAGCACTGGTGAAGAGTCAGGATGCTGTGAGTGAAATGGTGAGAAGCCAGGCAGGATGTGTGCATTGATCCACTCCTAAGTAGCCACACTTCACCCTGGTCTCCATGGCAAGGGCAGTTGTGTTGCCCTCTGGGACTTCTCTTCGTCTACTAGGGAATTACACTGCCCGGCCACATAAAAGGTCACATTTTTATAGCAATGCCTTTAGCTTTAATTAAGACATGCATTTGCCGTGACATCGATAAGCTAATGCGTCGTCACAGCATTTATTTCAGTCCACAGTGGCTTTCATTTGGATGGAGTTGATCTCTGTGTTAAGTCTTCTTTAACACATCCCATAGACTCATCCCATAGACTCTCAATGGGGTCTCTCTGTATGGGTCACTAAAGTGGATAACCTGCTTTTTCAGGAATCTGCATATTTGTTTTGGCATGTTTTATATTTTTTTTATCAAATATGCCAAATTTTTATTTTTTATATTTAAATGTTTTATTTTTTTATTTTTTTCAAAATCGTCCCATTTATCCAGGCTTGGGACCAGCAGTAGGAGTACACTGGATGTGGCCCCCTGGTGGCTGGGGCCCATTTAGAGGGTCATTCAGTATATTTAGATGCCTGACCAACTGAATAAACAGGCATTGTACGATAGGCATTAAACAAATAAGTGACCCTTTTTTTTTGGCTTGGCAGCACTTTCCACTTCTCTAATCATCATCAGACATCAACTGGTGATATTGATGATCAAATGAAGATCTAGATTGTTATACTGCTCTTTCTTGAATTACCGCAAGTCATTGTCTTCTCTCAAACGTGATTGTACGTTTTCCTTTGATTCATCTTCCCCACCTTGACCGTATAGCCACCTCCCCCTGTGGACATTGATGAACAGACGCAGCTGCAGATTGCTATGAGTCTCAGCAAGGAGGAGGCGCATAAGGTATATGTACAGCAAGAGGTGGGATGCTCCTTCCTCTGCATCCTTTACCCTGTATCTTTATGCACTAAAACCAATCACACTCCAGATGAAAACGGCATATGCTACTCACTCCTCTGGTCAGCTGTGGCTTTATCCTTCTCCTCCACTAACCACTAAACATCTCTTGGTTCAGTAGTAGGAGATCTCAGCCAGTTTAACCACCTCTGGTGTTGGTGTCATGGAAGGGGAAAGGGTTTTTGTTCCCTTTACTCTACTTGGGACACCTGCACAACTGCATGCAATGCACTGTTTAGACTGTGTCCAGCAATTATTGACATTTCTAACTAACCAAACACTCTCCTCGGTTAACACCTGAACAGACGGTCCAACGTGCACCTGCTCCTGCACCGGATATGGACGAGGATACCCAGCTGCAGTTAGCGCTGAACCTGAGCAAGGAGGAGCACCAGCAGGTAGGTTTGCTCACAGGGTCACTGAAGGGACACTATCAGGGTTTTGGAACATTAACTAACACTAACAACATTTGCATTTACATGCACATACAATATACAACCAGCAGATGACCTACTTAAGATGCAAACAGACTACCATCGTGGAGCCTTAAGATTCGCAATTTTACGGGCACCATATCAGTTTTTGAAACCAGAGGTTCACAGACATCACCTGCAACATGGAACCTTGGATTGGATGATGCTAGCTGTCAATCTCACTGGTGTTCACTGTGCAGTACTTTTTTTTTCCTGTAATTGGAAACAAAATTGGCATCATGAGCTATTCAAAGTCTTGAAACTAGTGAATCAGAACATGGACGACTCAAACTTCTTTTTGTCACCAGCTGAGTCATCCTCTGTTGGCTAAAAGTTCCTTCCTTCCTACTTCCAAGGCTTAAATTTCAAACTGGAAGACTACCCAGAATCCAGTCTGAACAATCCCAAATTGAATCACCATGACCTCACTCGGATTCCAAACATGACGGCTATACACATCATGGTTTCCAACCTCACCCTCTGTGATCTGACTCATCCTCTCTTTTCTCCTATTTGCGATTAATCCTGATTATATGTCCCACAATCAAATGTTTAACTTAACTACCATGCTCCTCTGTTTCTGTCACTCGTCTGTCCACTCCACCCCCCGCTCCCCCTCACTGTGTCGGTAAAGTGCAGCACAATAAAACTGCTCTGTTAGAGAACACAATGATGCGCTCCCCTTTGTGACCACAGAATGTTCTGGTCCGTGCCCATTTCATGTGTCTATCTCTGGGTCATATGTTGCCCAGAGAAAAAAAACCCCCCCAAAATACAAACTCTCTTTTGTGCTTGTGTGCTTCCACTGACTCATGAATATGATGTGCCAATAATGTGAATGGAGCTCGAAGCCATTCCCAAAGTCAAACCATGTGACTTTATCTGTTGACAGGAACAACTCAGTCGTCAAGGAGATGAGTCGATGCTGAAGAAAGCTTTGGAGGAGAGCAAACGCGAGATGGCAACTAAAGGCGGGGTATGAAATATTGGGGTATGGAATACCTCAATGGGGTGATGAAATATAACCAGAGATTTGTGATCGGGCTTGAATCGCCTGAGGATCACAGTGAAATACACTTAATGATTTGACAATGAGGGTTATTATAGTGCTTTTGGGCTTCAGGATTTATTAGTTTAACCCTCAGAAAACAAATTGTGGTTTAAAAACCTCATTCTGGTTTGTTTATGAAAGTCATGAATAAGTCCAGTTTACTTGTGTGTTGTTTTAAGAGTTCAGCAAGGGTTTATTAGCTGAATTTGAATACACTACCCATAGGTATGTTTATTTGAAGACAGAATAATCCTTTTATATGTACTTTGGGGGGCCCACGGTTGGTGTAGTGGTTAGCACTTGCCTTTGCAGCAAGAAGACCTGGGTTCCTGGGTTTGAGCCCCATTTGGAACAACTTCTGAAAAAGGGCCTTTCTGCAAGGAGTTTACATGTTCTCCCCATGTGTGGTTTTCTCCGGGTTCTCCGGCTTTCTCTTACAGTCCAAAAACATGCGATTTGGGGATTAGGTGAATTGGCCGAGAGTGTCAGTGAATGGTTGTTTTTCTGTATATATGGCCCTGCGATGGACTGCCGAAGGGTGTACCCCGCCTATCGCCCAATGTCAGCTGAGATGGGCACAGCACCCCCCGCGACCCTCCGGTGGAGGATAAATCTGTAGATGATGGATGGATGGGTGGATGTACTTTGGGCTTTAAGGAGGTTTCCATCTTCTAGAGCAGCCAGAATGGACAAATCAGTGTGTGTGTGTTTCACATTTTAAACGGAAACAACGCAGACTGTAGCTTCCTGACAAGCTTCCTCAGTTTCATCATTAGATGTCACTAATTCTTTCACACTGCACCTTTAGGCATTAAAGGTGTAATGATGAGTACTGTATAATGAAAATATATTTTTCTTCTTTTTAAATATGTACAGACCTCTTTCATGGACCTGGTAGATGTTTTTGCAGTTCCCGCAGACCTGCCTTCTAGTGACCATCGCTGGAATAATGCTTCACACCAGGCAGCGGCTCGAATTGGCGGCACAGACCCGTGGGACTCAATGGGTGAGCCTCAAAGGGACATTTCACCCCCAAAAATACAGTTTTTTTACGAATTTTCAGAGATAAATGTCATCATATGGCCAATCTGAGACACACATTCCGACAGAGGAAGTTGGGATTGAAAACAATTATTCAACATCAAAGTCGCTTCCTTCAAAGAAAATAAAAGCCATACACTGGACATGAATATGGTGAATTAAATGAAATTATGAACTGAATCTCTTTCACCCCCGTTATTAAAGAAGGCAGCACTTACCCCTCAAGAGAGGATACGTCTTGGATGGTACCACCACCCTCTAGCAGCCCCCCACCACCATGGGAGCCCCCGACTCATCCTTGGGATGCTCCGCCTAACAACGTCTCCAGTGCCACAGACGGTGCCTGGGCTCTCCATGCAAACACAGGTGAGTCTGTGGATGTGCATGCACTCACACAGCTCCACCGAGGACAAACTGGAGATTGGATAAAGTGCATCACAATATCTAATCATATTTTATTTTATAGTCCCTTCGAGAGTCGATCCATTTTCTGGCCCATCAGAAAGATCGGTAATTGAGGGAGATGTTGGAGAAGCTTTTCTACGAACTGGAAGCCCCTCGGGTAAACAAAACGTTCTCTTACTCTTTATTTCGCCTTCTTTGAATCCGACAAAACCCTCTGTTTTTTGTGCTGTCAGATGGGGATCTGTTTGATGAGGCCATGGATGGAGGTCAGATAAACGTTAATGGTCGAGGAGAGGGCAGTCCTGAGCTCTTTGACCTGTCAGGTCTTGGGGAAAGCCTGGCTGTTTCCGGCCCTCGGAAATGCCAAACACCTGAATCCTTCCTGGGCCCCACAGCAGCATCCTTGGTGAACCTGGAAACTTTGATCCCAGGAAATCCCCAAGCCCAGGCCAAGAACCCCTTTTTATCAGGTATTGTTTTTTTATATTGTCAACTACAAATGGAAAGCATGTTTTTTTTCATGACCAGGAAAAAATGGAACTGAACCCTACATCACCCTGCTATTTAGCATGTTATTCTGTCATGTTATTCATATATTATGGAGATTTCTTAATACAAGCTCCCTCAAAGTATTTTTGAGTGAATTAAGGCATAAAACTATTGTGAGCAACTTAATTATAAATCACTGTATGTTATATTAAAACAATTGTCAAATTAGTTCACACAAGAAGACAGACTAAGGCATTATTGTCATGGTAATAGCACGATGGCTGCAAACAGGTTGGAGTATGAGCAAAAACACAAAGAAGTGACCACAAAAGGTTTTAGAGCTAAATTCTACTGGATAAACTTCAACTTGACCGAGTCTGCGCTTGCAACTGCACTGCTGTACTAAATGTTAAGTGTCTTATTTATCAGGTAAGAATAACTCTTGGTTACAAAAATAAGAATTTGTAAGTTGTCTCTGTCTTTTCAGCAGACCATTTTGCACCACTGAATCTAATAAAATGACATCCATTTTTCTCAATCAGGTCAGGTTTTTATGCTGATTTTGAAAAATCTGATCTTCTGACTAAATTCATTATATTTTTCTGACATTATCAGTTGATTTTCGTTAATATTTCTCATCCAAAAAAGGTTTTAGGAGAAAAAAACGGTTTCTAGCAGATCCCTGTTAGGAACAATGGTGTATTCACCGCAGATGTAGCAGAATAACGTCAGGCTTATTTTAGCAAGATCTTCTAGTCAAAGCCATTTAATTCACAAAAACAATTAGTCATAAGTTGGCACATGCGAAATCTTCAGAATTAGTTTTTTGCAAGAAATATAAAAGAATTTTGCATCATATGATGTGAAAATACCTGTATATGTAAACAAAAACAATACAAAACTTGTCAAAAAGTTGACCTGATTGAGCAAAACCAATGTGATTTTTGGATTCAGCACAACAAAATGATCCTAATTTTGCAACAACAAAAAAATTAAATAATACATTTGGTGTTGACCAGTTTAATTGGTTAAAATGAACCCAGTACTTTCATGTTTTATTTTGTCTTTCCAGGCCTGAGTGCACCTTCAGCCAACCCATTCCAAGCTGAGCAGCCCAAACTAACTCTAAACCAAATGGGCTCCACTCCTCCTCTCACCACTTCTCTTCCTTACAGTGCCTCCTTACCACTGCCCATTAGCCACCAGCCTGCCAGCCTCCCCTCATCACTGACTCACCCCACTCAGCACGGGTTGGACCTGCCGGGGCCACTCCCTGAGCCTCTGTTGCCCTTCTCTTCAGCCAGCACTCAGGAATCACTGGCTGCACAGAGTAGTCAGAACCCTTTCTTATGACCAACTAATAAGGAATGTTTTTTTTTGTTTGGTTTTTTTTTGGAAGGGGATTGCCAATTAGGTTATGCTTATGAAATAGCTCTAACGGCATACCAAACTATAGCCCCAAGGACTTGTATGAAAACCCAATTCTTGGTTGTTTTTACAATGTGGTATAATACAGTAACCCATAGACTGATGCAACACGGTTCTCCTCTTCCAAAACACAACTTCTCTAACAGGATATAAAAGAGTGAAAGTCTTTGTATCATGTCAGAATTCTAAACAAAAGCACAGTTTGATAATATTTTGTTTGTCTATACAGTACAGCACTAACAACCAGGCAAATGTTTTACAGCTTTTCACTTAGTCAGCAAATCGGCACACTGAAAGTGTTTATATGATCGGCTTAGCTGCACTACTGCTGTCATATACGCTTCTCCTGTAAAATAATCTTAATAACTGGAAACAAATTTCAGCTTTTGAAATGTTACTGCATTGAACATTAACTTAAATTCTTTGTTGGACCAGAATTGACCCGTGTGTATAGGATTTTACTATGGTGAAGTAAATTACTGGAGTTATGTGAATTAAATTATAACTTTGGAGGAATGGGCATATTTCATTATGATCTATGAGAGAGTCAACATTAGAATTGTCTTTGAATCATGAGTTTCCTTCATTTATTGTGAACTTTCAAACAAGGTTATTATCATAATAACACAGCATCATTCTGAAGTTTGAATTTATTGCCTTGCATTTTCTCATTCTCTTGATATCATTAGTCAATGTGAAAACACAACACAGGCACACGCCCAGTTCCAGTTTCAATGTTTGCTATGGGCCTTGTGCCCCCTGCTGGTTACATCTAATTTCCACCCCATTGCATCCTTTTTACAGTCATCTCACATTTGTTCATCGAACTTTACTGGTTATTAAAATTGAATACGAGAGGTTTCTTTATTCCTTACTTTTATTTGAATAAATGAACTTTTCTCCAATGTTACAATGTCCTATGACACCACTACTGTCATTCATGAATACCTGCAGTTACCTGGAATTATTTAGTAACCAGTGTCAATAACAGCAGGTAAGACAGCAGTGCTGATTTAACAACCACAAGCAAACAGGCAACAGTCTCAACAATAAAGTTCTTCTATAAACTGCAATTGTTCCTGGAGTTTTGACCTCTTCACACACTTCATTTCTTCATGCATCTTGAAAGTAGATGAGCTTGTGCCAGAAATGTTGCTTTTACTGTGTTAAAAAGGCCAGAGTTACTGCCACCCCATCCTGTCAGGATGTCACAAATCCATTGTTTTCTTTGTTTAATGGCACCAAAGATTTTTCCAGTTGTTATGTCCTATATCTTGCCACATTTTTAGGACGTCTTAACACTAAACACATCCTCTTGATAACGTTGCGTAAACAATCTTCACGCACTGAGGACACCAATGTTTTTTTTTTTGCCACAAGGCTTTTCGCAAACCATTCTCCAAAAATGCAAGATCCAAACTTATGATAGATCACTTGACTGTGATGGACTCGAGCCAGTTGAGAACCTCCGGAAGTCCTTGTCCAGAGCGGGCGCATGTTTCCAGCATTGTGATTGGCTGAGTAGCAGATTCAACAATGTCGTCCATTCTGAACAACGACTTCATCTCCACAAGGCTCATAGTGCTGGGCACGTCTCTGGAAAGGGTGGAAGACAAAACAAAATGAGAGGATACACAACAGATGAGATTTATGTTTTGTTAAACCTGAAGACACTTGTGTATGACAAGTGAATGTTAAAGACTGGTTCATATATAGATTGCTACCTCTTGTTGAAGAGAATCAGCACAGAAGCCCTGTGCAGAGGCTCAGCAGAGAGGACAGACAGCAGCTGGATGCAGGAGGCAGAAACCTGAGCAATGTTGGCCGAGTCCACCATAAACTATGAAAAAAACACAAGGGAACTTTCAGGTAAATAAATCTATTTTCTTATGTCTTCTGTTAGACAGAATAATGTGTACAAGACATACAATAACAGAAGAGCAGTCCTTGAAATAACTGTGCCATATAGGACCCATGCAGCCTCCCAGCTCTCTCACGGTTATCATCTTCTTCTTCTTCAGTATCAGGTCTGTCAGGTTTGTTCCAACCTGTAGAGGATCAAAAGGAAACAGAGGAATAAATGGGCTGTCACGTGAAAATGGAGCCGGCAAACTCTCAATTACAACTACCATTCATTGCCATTTACCGTAGGAAGAGTAGGAGGAGGTGGCTCCAGTTCACCTGCTCCATGCTCACTGAGCTGTGAACAAAATGTGTTAAGAGAAGAATCGCGTGGGATACGTTTGATTTTATGAAATAAAATGACATTAATTCTTTGTACCCCACTGAAAACACATATACAACTCAAACCACACAAATCACTGCCCCCAAAATTATTATGTACAGTAGGGCTTGAAAAGTTGATTGATTACTAAATTAACAAATTTTGATAAACAATAAATCACTTGGAGCCTTGGTCCTAAAACGGTGGTACGTGTGCCACCAGTAGTACGCAAGCTTCCTCTGGTGGTACTATATAATAATCAAAATAATTATAATAATCATTATAAATTAAATAATAATTACACTCACCTTATCTCTCACTACATCTTAATCTAATTTCATGATACCAGTGTCTGAAGTATATGTGAGGAAAAGAGAGCAAATTATCTTATAAATCTGCCTCCTGTGTAAAGTCTGTACTGATTTTTCCATTTACACCACTGTATTTTAAGTTGAAAACATTAAAACTAACGATTTCTCCATGTTTCTTTGCTTCGTTTCACTATACCACTGATATAATAAGAATAAGAATCATTAAAAAAAAATAACGTTTGACCACTTTCTTAGCCAATCAAGGCTAAATTAGCTATATTTAAGATACACAACACTTGACCAACAACACATTTTCTACAGCACCATTTTAAAGCTCTAGTTCAAAACACTCACTTGAACACAAAAGGATATTTTGCAAACGTTTGAGTAGCAACGTCTTTCCAACGCCAGTCGCCCCAAGAAGCAAACACATTTCACTTTTGCTCATGTTTAGCAGGATGGTTAGCATAAGCATACTGGTCGAGCTAGCACTACAACGGCACCATGACGACGTGGGTGACGCGTCAATGCGATAGGACAAAAAAGACGTCAATCATCCGCGCCTGGCCTCTGATTGGTTATCATTTCACTGGCGTCATCACTAACCGGAAGCAAAACAAGACGACAAACGGTCGTGTTGTTAATCCACTGAAAACGCCCCCACACGCCTGACTTGACGTGTGTGGTTGGTCTCAGCTGCTTCATTTGTTGTGAAAAAAACCCATTATTATTTCAGAGGAAATAACAATGGAAGCTAAGTTGAAGAAAGAGTTGGGGACAACCGTGCTGAAATCAACTGGTCACTCAGCAAGTGGATGTATCAGCGAGGGTCAGAGCTACGACACTGACAATGGGAGAGTGTTTGTGAAGAAAAACCACAAAAGCGAGGTAACTTGTATGATTTTATTGAAATTAGCGATAAGTTATGCATTGCAATATGCGCTGTTGTTTCACTTAACCTAACCTATGCCCTCTAAAATCCCCCCAACTTTTCAAATTTTAAATGATTTATTTACTGAATATGTAAACACACCAGCCCCAATCTTGATATTTGCTCTAAGGCCAAACTGATGTTTGACGGGGAGATGGCCAGTCTGGAGGCCATTTTAAAGACAAACACTGTGAAAGTCCCCAGGCCTGTGAGGGTGATTGAACTTGACAGTGGAGGCTGTGTATTTGTGATGGAGCATATGGACATGAGACATCTTAATAAGTAAGACTTCTCTTGTTTAAGTAGTTAAGTGCCACATCACTAATGTTATTACTGTTTATACACTATAGTCTATGCTAATGCATCAAAATGTCATTTCTTTCTTCCAAAATCCAAATTTGTAGGTATTCGAAGCACCTGGGAGAGCAGCTCGCAGATATGCATCTTCACAACAAGAGACAGTTAGAGAAACTGAATAAAGAGCAGCAAACAGTAGGTATGTCACCATTAAGTGACTTGCAAATGTTTAAATGTGACTATTAATGACATGAAATGAGGACAATGAAAACATTTGGATGAACTTAATCTGTGGTACACAGGAAAAGGAGCTGGACAGTCAGAGGCAGCTGCGGTTGAGAAATTTGGCTTTGGTGTAACAACATGCTGTGGATATTTACCACAGGTAAAACTAAAAAGTATATATCTAAACATTGCATTTGTGTGACCCGGGTTCACGACCCAGTCAGAACAAGAGTCTTTCTGCATAGAGTTTTCATGTTCTCCTTGTGTGTTCTCTTTGGGTTCTCTGGTTACCTGCCACAGTCCAAAAACAAGCACATTTGGTTATTAGGTACACTAAATTGACCGTGTGTGAGAGTGAAGGGTTGTTCGTCTCCATGTAGCCCTGGGTTGGACCTGTCCATGGTGTACCCCGCCTTTCACACTATGTCAGTTGGGATTGGCTCCAGCGACCCTCATGTGGAGGATACAGCAGTAGAAGATGCATGGATGGATTGCATCTGTGTGCTTGGCCTCATTGTTCTTTTCTCCTTGTCTCACCAGAGAAATGAGTGGCGGGATGACTGGGTGACATTTTACGCCCAGCAGAGGCTGCAGCATCAGCTTAACCTGGTGGAGGAATCATATGGAGACAGGGAGGCCAGAGAACTGTGGGCTAAGCTACAGGTGCGCCCTTCCTTTAACTCTCATAAGAAACATTTAATAAATAAGCTGACAGTGCAACTTACCTTTTATGTTGTTTTGTTTTGCAGCTGAAGATCCCACAGTTTTTCACAGGTGTGGAGGTTGTTCCTGCTCTCCTCCATGGGGATTTATGGAGTGGCAATGTGGCAGAGTTTGCAGAGGGCCCGGTCATCTTCGACCCTGCTTGCTTTTATGGCCATTCAGAGTATGAGCTGAGTATTGCGGGGATGTTTGGTAGCTTTGATAGATCTTTTTACTCTGCTTACCATGAAAAGATTATCAAAGCACCAGGGTTTGCAGAGAGAAACCAGCTTTACCAACTGTTCCACTATCTGAATCACTGGAACCACTTTGGTGGAGGATATAGAGGCTCCTCAATAAAGATAATGAAGAACCTACTGAAGTAACTGTAGAATGCACTTGTAACACATAACAGAATGCTGCACTTCTTAAACTTGGGCCAAGTATCATATGTGTGTGTATATATATATATATAGAGAGAGAGAGAGTTGGATGTTATTTTGACCAAAACTAGTCAAGTCAATTGTATTTATATAGCCCAAAATGAGTGTGTGATTGATTACTGAAGAGATTAAACATAACAGGTTAACACTGTAATATCTGTTATAGTGGGTTTAACATTCAGAATCAAATGACAAAATCAACGATGCCAGCTTGGTTTCTAAACTTAAAGAAAGATATGTATTTTCCAGCAAGAGTCTTAAATTGAACAAGGATATAACTTGGTTCATTATACATTTTATAATAACTTCCTACATTCATTTGTCTGTGTATCTACAATGAAAATTAAACCTCAATTTTTAATTTACATTATGTGGACACCTAATACATCATATCCTTACATTTCATTGATGTTGATGATACTGTAATGGAGATGAACACACCAGGTATATATATACATATATACACAGTATATATATATTAAAAGAAATATGCTTTTATGGTAACAAGTCCTTGCAACATATTCACTGCTTATTCATTAATAAATGCTGAGATGATCAAAAGTGTTTGTCGTGATCTATATGTCTTAAAAACTGCAGTATTAACCCATATCTTCTTTGGTAGAATATATGCCGATTCAGGATATTTCTTGTCCTAAAGTTTCTCTCCACATTAACTCTTGTTGAACTATGTATTTTGTCCTTCCCTTTCTTCTCTGTGTGTGAGGAAATCTGGCCACGGGTCCTGACGGAGTGGCATACCATGGCTTTGCAGTTTTCGAAATCAGACAAGGATCCATCTGATTTTGTGATTCGGCTTGTCGTGATATGCATTTATCTTAGAAAGGATTGGAATGGACAGGTTTGTAGTGTAAATCACATGTAGACGGTGACCCACAACCACACTTGACAAAACAGCGATGCATCACGACACTAAAATACACACAGCTACTTTCACCCTGTAATGATTGATATTGAAAACCTGTATTTATTGCCCTCTTTGTATCAATTAAAACTTTGTTCTTGTATTTTTTTTTCAGTTGTTCTGTGAGGAGTATGTTGACAAGTTAGTTATTTGAACTTTATTTAAAAACACATTGCATTAACATGTTACTCTAGACTCTGCATCTGTTGACACTCAAGTGTCAGTTTGATCCTAACAGAAAATTTAAACCTACAGGTCCTGCATAATCATTTTGACTATTCACCAGATCTCCTAGTTTTAAGATGATGATTGTAATACTACAATTAATAGTAGAAAAAAATGTGACCCTTGAACTCTGAATGCCTAATTGTGTATTAAGATTAAAGACAGAAGTTGTTTTGACCCTGAGGAGCAGTTTAACTGCTGGCATTCGAACCAAACAATGATCACAAATGCAGTTGAGTGTAAGAGTGGTGTGTATTGAAGTGCTGGACAAAGGAACCACATGCGTTTCCTACAGTAAAACTAAATTAAAGGCATATTAGGTAGGAGATGATTCTTCCAGTCTCAGTGTCCTGTGCATCATGACTCTGACAGGAAGAAGATATGATTGATGAAAAGATATGATTTTGATTGTGTGATGATGCTTTTGTGTAGAGGGGGCATTTTTCTTTTTCAATATAATCAATTCACCAGTCAATATTTTTTTTTGATTTGCTTGATCCAGGAAATGTTGATTAAAGAAAACTGGAAATTATGATTTGTGGACTAAACACAACATTTGATGTTCTGAATCAGTTTTAATGATTTGTGTCGTATGAAGCAAAGCAATTCAAAAAAATATATCACATTTAAGAAGCTGAAAAATCTGAGAATATAAAACGGATTACTGCCAATTATCACAATAGTTGGTCATTCTTTAGAAATAGGGCTGCAATTAGCGATTATTTCCCTAATCTATTCATTCTTTTCACTGTTTGTTTAGTCCAGAAAATATTGATCAGTGTTTCCTAAACTTGGAAATGTTGATCTTGAAATGTCTCGTTTTGTCTCATTACTATGCTTGTATTTTGGTTAAAAGTTTTTTGGATAGATGATTTACAAATAAAGCTAACTCGTCGTTATAATTACATAATGGTTATAATGGTTAATATAATGATCATAAAATATATTAAAAAACTCTTCAACTGTTTACAAAAATGTACATGATAACGGCGATCTGCTTCATTTCGAACCGAGCGTCTAACTGACTTTTAAGTCATCACTCCTTTTTAGGCACTTCTCGCTTTCCGTACTGGGGCGGGGTGTGGAAGTACGCAGAGTCGCAGATACATTGTTGCGGCGGCATCACAACAGAGGAACGTAATAGTACGGAACCAAGGTTTTGTTTTGTGGAATTAATTTTATTTCAAGCGAGTTAAAAATAATAATAATAAAGTTAAGATTCTATACACCATATAAACGTGTCACACCACGGTTTCCCGGACTAATTCTTACCCACACCCATCTCTTTGCTATGGTTAGCTAGCTAGCTGGTGCCTGCGCTGTAACATCAGACACTAAGGTTACTCATCTACAAGGACTTTTCTCGCGATTTTAGAAATGGCCTCACCGGACAACGGGGACGGAGGAGAGTCCGACGTGACTCTTGCAGCATGTGTCTTCGACAGCTTCAGTGAGAGCGACGAGACCCGAACTCTCATCGCTAGTCTGCCGGAGGTCCACGAGGGCATGGAAGCCAGAGAATCCGCCGAACAGAGGTTTCTGGGTGAGACTTCCATCAACAGAACTCCTAAAACAAATCAATGCTTTTACTGCAGACTCACCTATAAGTGTTAGGTACACATGAAGTGGCCACCAGTGCGATATCCTCTGGTGCTGCAGGCAATCGAAGCACAATTCTTCAAGATTTGACATGTTGTGTGTTCAGATATGGTTTCCTTCTCCCATTATTATTGCAAGAATGTCTTTGTTTTACTCTTGATCCATAGCATGGATATATGAATAGCATGGAGTCTATGGGATAATGAGCTTACTTCCTATCAGTATTATATCAGTATAGTCCAACAATCTTTCACTCTCACACCCACAGTCATGTTTAGAGTATCCAGTTAACAGTGAAAACATGCAAACAGGAAGGCCCTCAGTAGGCAACAATGCAAGCTACTGTGTAGACACATAATGTAGATGTTGTAAAATGTTTCCATTTCAGGGAAAATAGATGATAAAGTACAGCACATGAATATGAGTGGACCCTAGTGTGATTGACACTAGTGGACTACAGGTGATGCCTCTGAACTTCTAGCCAAATCAAGATTCTGGAGGCTTCAAAATGGGAGTTCAGACTCTTATGTGTGACATCACGATCCAGTCTGGTCATTCTCCTCTGATGCCTGGCATCAACAAAACAGATGCTGCTCACTGGATATTATCTCCTTTTCTGTCAAACCTAGCATTGTAGTTTTTATTTGCTAATACTGACTTTTTCAACTTTGTGATGCCATTCCGTATATTACTGTTATCCTATGTGTTTACAGTATAAGATGTCCCCTAGGCAAAGCTTTTTAAACATGGAATTGCATTACCTTGGGTACCTTGAGTGTATGTTTTTTGGTTTTCAATTTGCTTACAGTCCCTTATTTTTTCTTTGCATTTTCTCCCCACAGTGATAATGAACAGATACCAAGATCAGCCTCATCTGCTGGACCCACATCTAGGTACATGACAAAAAATGATCTGTGTCAGTTCTCTACATGTAATTTTGGAGAATATATTTTTTTAATAAAATGCCTCCACCTTCTGTTTTGGTATCAGAATGGATGGTAAACATGATGCTAGACTTTGTAAAGAATGAACAGTCTCCTTCTTCACTGGTTCACTTGAGCTTCAGGTTTCTCTACATCATCTCTAAGGTCAGTAAAAAAACAAAAGCAAAGAAAAACACATCGCTCTTGCAGACAGTTGCAGATTTCCTTTTTGGTGATACAGGCTCCAGGGTGTCAAAATATTCTTCTTATTTTCTGTCTAGGTAAGAGGCTATAAAATCTTCATGAATCAGTTGCCTCATGAGGTAGCTGATCTCCAGCCAGTTCTGGACCTACTGTCCAGACAGGACTCTACAGACACTGAGGTGAAACTGACTTTACTACTACTTACCTCCTCTTATGTATATGTTATGTATTATCTTTTCAGTTAACATTTTCTTTACTATCTATTTATTGCAGACTTGGGAAACTCGCTACATTCTGTTGTTGTGGCTGTCCATGACCTGCCTCATACCCTTTGACCTCTCTCGTCTGGATGGCCACCTGGAGTCAGATCGAGGCAGCGCGAGAGAGTCCACTATGGACCGCATCTTAAAAATTGCAAAGGCAAGTTTTTTGTATTCGTGTGAACAAAGTGAAGTAAGACGAGGCAGAATGATAATGTGTCACAGATAATATTTGGTGGAATTTGACTTTTGTAAAAAGTGACAGCCCTTAAGAGGAGTTTGTCTGTTCATGCTCAGAGAGCCGTTATCACAAAAACATATTGTTTATATTGTTTAAATGCCTCAGTGTTCAATAGCAGCATTGTTGGAAAAGGTTTGACAGAAAGTAACTTATACCAAAGCATCTGTTGCTGTTGTGTCAGTAATAACAGTAAAAAAAAAACTACTCTGAAACTTAAAACTACAGAAACTAGTGGGATTTTTAACACCTGAACTAAAATGTTGTGACATGAACATGGCGTTGTGTTATTAATGTTTTTATTTAGTATGAATAACAAGTGATTTGCTTGTTTGCAGTCTTATCTAGTCGTCAGCGGCAAACCCAGGGATGCTGCAGCCGTACTGGTATCAAAGTAAGTACAAAAACAGGAAATTATATTCATTTTTGTGATCGGTAAAAAAAAAAAACCTGTTATATTATCATATATTCACATACACACAACAGACACGTTGTCTAAAATGTGTGATGTTGAAAGAGTTTTATATTTGAATTAGTATACATTAACTTATAGCAACCATGAGAAGTTGTTAAACTGCGATTATTATTATACCCAATAGAGGGCAGTGTTTTGCTTATAATTACTGGTGTCTGCTTGTGTTTATCCAGATTAAAACTTGTATTTCTTTCTTGTCTTATTGTACATGACTAAACAGGTTCATGACACGCCCTGATGTGAAACAGAAGTGCCTCGGAGATTTTTTGGACTGGAGCCTCGGCATTATTTCCCAGACGGGTTATCAGTCACTGACGGATGTTAGGGTGCTGGATGGTGCCCTGCAGTCTCTGGTAAACACGCACTTAAGATCATACACAGTTTGTTTTGCATTGCACGCTTGCCTGCATGTTTGTTTTAAGCTAGTGTATGATTTGTGCACGGTGCTATTTCAACCTGCAGTGGGTTGTTTACAAGAGCTGACATGATTGGTATGTTCCACCCAACACTCAATGCTATTCTGGCAGGTGTATGATGCACCTGTTGCGTGTGTGAAATCGCCTGCTTGAAGTGGCTTATCTCAGTTTAATCCATAGCTTCGAGGTAAACGGTTCATCAGCAAATGAGAACTGGGTTGTGGGTACTTCATTCCAATGAAAAGCACCCTCCAATTACACCTGTTGCCACTGCCACTCTTGTTAATGAATGTTTTTTTTTTTTAACTCACTCCCTGTCAGCTGAGATGAGGTGATGAGTTGCCCCCCCTCCCCCGCAAGAAAGTACATTACAGAACTATCAGCAGCATATAAACCTGTATAACATGTTGAGAAATAACTTGAAAGTACTTGAAATCAATCTGAACACATCTTCTATTATGCTTAGGGTCTGCTCACTGTTCAGCCTTTATGTTTACTTGTTTGTGTGGAGATGGAGGATAAACCATTGGAAACAATATCTGAATTATATGGACCTAAACAACCAGATATGACTTACTATTGGCAGGATGTATAGTACTGCTGTGAACTATGGAGAACTCTGGAGAACTGATGCCATTCCATATGTTATCTTATGTATTTACAGTAGAAGATTGACTTGGTCATTTTTTGTGTCCCCTAGGCAAAGCTTTTTAAACATGGAAAACGAGATGACCTCCTGCAGTATGGTAGGTTCCTGTGTTTGTCTGTTTACTGACTGTATATAGTGAACTTTTGCCATTACCAGACCACAACCAGTTGGTCTCGCAGGCTTTTCCGAAAGACAACTGAGCGATCAGCACAGCCTAAATAATAATTCCAATATTAATATATAATAGGAACACATTTTTGGCAAAGAAGTGCCTTGTTTTGTCCATATCATATTCGTCATATGTGAACTTCAGCTTTGTGGCATCATAGTGAGTTTGAATGAGACAGACAGACAAACAAACTCCGGTGAAAACATAACCTCATTGGAGGAGTGTGTTAGTGTTTGTCTTAGTTTGAAGTGGATCACATGACATGAAATGCACTGGTCTGTTGTTTTTTTTTTTGTTCCCGAGGCTTGTTAATTTCTTTATGTAAATATTTAAATCTACATCTAAAAGACTTAGCTGCAAGACAGATCTTCAGAAATGTGTGTGTGTCGTTATCTCAGTATATACTGTAAGTAAGTGTATAATGTACTCTATTAGCTGCCCAAATTATGTCTGTATTTACATTATAGTATTACAACATTAAGCATTAATTGTGTCTTTGTTGGTTTCCCAGCTCCTACAGTTCTGCAATGCCTGGAGCAGAAACATCTATTAGAGAGCAGCGAGGCCATTTTGAGGAAGTTCAGTGTCAAACTAATGCAGAGACTTGGCCTCACTTTTCTGAAGCCACGTTTGGCTGCTTGGAGGTGAGTCATAAAACCATTAAATACATTGAATGTGTGATTCTCTAAAACCTAGCCTTGTTGCATCTGAACATATTTAATGTATAAAGTCAGTGTTTGTGTCTACCCATTCTTTGTTGTGTTCCTAGCTGCTTTTTCATGGTGATTAATGTTTCACAATACATGTTGTTTCCTTGTGCAGGCACTTTGAGGACATAAAGCGTTTTAAATATTCCATGTTTTTCAGGTACCAGAGAGGCAGCCGCTCCCTGGCCGCAAACCTTTCCATGTCCCAATCTGCTGTAACATCTGATGCTGCGACTCCTCATGTAGACACACAGGAACTGGAGGAGGACTTTGACATACCTGAAGAAGTAGAGACTGTTATTGGTGAGGTCTCACTTCCACTCAGTTTTTAAAATAAAAGGTTGCATTATGTCATGCTCAGTAAATCGTATTTGCTTCCTATTTTACAGAGCATCTGCTGGTGGGACTGAAAGACAAGGAAACAGTGGTGCGCTGGTCTGCAGCAAAAGGGTAACAATGTGTCCTAAAATGGCAAATTTACAGGAGCTGATAACATGTTGTCCTTGTTGCAACTTGTCTTTGGAATTATTCATGTCAAAAACACTTCCAAGGAATCTATTTTATTTACCCCTTCAGCATTGGAAGGGTGACTGGGAGGCTTCCCAAAGAATTGGCAGATGAGGTAGTTGGATCACTGCTGGACTGCTTGAGGTAGGTTCACGCCTTGGGTGTATTAGCTCTCGGCATCAGCAACGCAGTGCTTTTATCATTAGTTGCCTTTTTTTTCCTCCATTTCAAGCAGCTCAATATTCTAGAAACACATATAATTTGTCTTCCAGCTTCCAGGAAACCGACAATGCTTGGCATGGAGGCTGCCTGGCCTTGGCAGAACTTGGTAGGCGAGGCCTGCTGTTGCCTTCCAGATTGACAGATGGTATGTGTTCACATGTTAGAAGATACATGGTCTGTTTTACGCAAGGCTGTTTTTGTTATTTCTTTATTATTATTACAGTTTTACATTTACAGTGCATTAAGACATCTCACAGTGTAAACATTTACATTACAAAAGTGTACACATTTAAATAAAAAGAACCCTTTAAAAAGAAAAAAAAATGCTTTTCACCTCTTTAAATCAAGTGTAACAAAACATAATGTACATATACGTGTGACAACATTTTCAGTTTTTCAGTAGTTGTTCTTGTGGCAGTTGTGTCGATATGTTGCTTCTAGGTCAAATCTTTCAGTGCTTTATTCATACTTTTTAATATTGATATTCAATATGCTGAGGCTTATATTTGTCCAGGTGAGAGATACTTTGTCAGCATCAGCGAGGCCTCCTCCTCAGAACCCGTCGTGGAGCTCTTGCTTGCTTATTTGGTTTATGGCAGTGGTTTTCAGACTCACCCCTGTTTGCTCTTTTAACGCCTGCTGCCTTATGCTTCGTGTCATCAGGAGAGCTCTGGCTTCGAGCATCTGTGCAGTCATTTGAGGGCACGACTGCAGTGCTGAAGTCACACGATGAGATAGCAGAGCCCGCAGTTGCAAGCTGACACAGTGCCAGTGCTGCAGTCTGCCTCTGGTCACACGGCTCTTCATCCAGCTCATTCTCTGGCCTCAGCTGGTCGTCAGGGCTGCTGTAAGACGGTCGAAGACTGAGGTTCAGAGGCAACACCTCCCTCTTTAGTGTGTCTGAACACCTCAGTCTGTGGTCAGTTGAGCTATTTTCTTTATCCTGTTTTCTTGTTGAGAGATTGAGGGGAGCCGGATCTACTCTGCCGTCCTCATCGTCTTGTTCCGACATAGTTTCAGGACATGGCTCTGAGACAGACATGGACGAATAACTGCTACTCTCTGATGACCTGAAAAGGACAGGCCAAAACAAACATTTTATCAGCAAACTACCATGATTGCAAATATTATATAATGCAACACAGTTGAGTTTAGAAAGAAGGATATGTTTCTGGATGCATAAAAATATTAGCTTACCTTCTGTCCACATGCTGGTTACTTAAATGTGGCAAATTCTCTGCAGACTCATCTTGTCTTAAGTCAGTAGCTGTGTGTCCTTGTTGGGGGGTTGTTTGTGTCACACCCATGCTGGTATAGTTCGGTGCCTCTGTCCCTCTCTGGATGGTGTGTGCATGGCTCGGTCTGTCAGGGGAGCCCAAAGCTGAACATCCCTCTTTAGGGCTTTGTCTGGTTGCTTTGTCTCCACTCTGTCCATGGTTGCTCTGCTCTTGTGCGGATGTGTTGAAGCCGTTGTGCCTCGGTCCTGAATGCAGATATAAATCATAATCCTTGGACCTAAAACTTGGGTCATACAACTCCAGAGGAATATATCTGGGTCCTGTAATTGGCATGGGGAGTTCATGTGGTCTATACAGGGCATAATGCAGAGGGGTGGGCGGGTGAAGAGGGTGGCAGTATCTGTATGCGTATGTTGGAAAGAGGGAAGTGTGAGGGGGGGCAATTGGTTGTGGCATCACAGGCCTTTGGGGGTCCAGAAACTCTGGCTGAAAAGAAGAAGCATTTGGCTCGTTTGTGTGGTGATTTCCTGCAAAGTAGTAGGGTGGGTACAGGGACCGGTCTGGCAGGAGATAAGTTGGGTATTCAGGAACCATGGGAGGGGGTAGTGGTTTTAAGGGGATGGATGATGGAATTGTGCCCCATTGGAAACTTGGATGGTTAAAAGTTGGAGTTGGGGACTGTGAATCCTCTGATTGCTGCACAGGTGACTGGAAGGCATCTGTTCCATCACGGTTGGGTGTAACAGGGGAGAAGGCAGATGGGCGTGGCAGAGACTTGGATTCATCACTGTCTCTATTCTCACTCTCTGTACATGTATTTGGTGTTGTCACATTCCGACTGTCCTTATTCACCGGACTGTCACACCCCACGTCTATTTCTTCTGTATTTTCGCTGCTCTCCGCTTTGCTCTCCTCAGCGCCTTGTTTCTCAAGGCTGTCGTTCAAAGCTGCCTGCGCTGGGCTTGCGCAATCCTTGGATATGATGGGGACTCCCTTTGCCACAGTTTTGGCCTGTCGAGCTGTTTGCCCAGTTTTCTGTGACATCAGCGAGATCGAGTTTTTACACAAGTTGTATTTCATGTGGTTGAAAAGATGGGACTTTTCATTGCAGGTGAAAGGACACTGGAAACACTGGTACTTGAAGGGCTTGCCCGGTGGTCGTGGAATGTAGTGTGGCCTTTTTGGCTTGCGTTCCTGAACAGTCTCCATCTTGATTCTAATCCACGTTTTTTGAAAGGAAAAAAAAAGCAGCAGTTTTTAGATTTATTCCCTCTTTCTGTTGGGGAACATGACACTTAAGCATATAGGAGCCACTGGTGAATCATTGCAGCTTTTGTTCCAGATTGTCACTGAGTAATGAGGCTCATAAAGTTGTTTGACTGGTTCAGGCGGAGAGCGGTTCTTAAGATTGTCTCCAGTTTTTTTTAAGTTGCCTGGTCAGAAAATCTCTATCTGCACTAAACACTGCGCCCTCAGGCTAATGTATTCCTGCAACTGTTACTTTGCGCTGGTTTGGACACCAAGCAGAGAATTGTTAAAAATGGAAATCTATCTCTTGAATGCAAAAAGGCACCTGCAGTTTTGCATACATGTCTAATGCACCTTTCTGTGGCTCTGTGGTTGATTGACAGCAGCCTGCAAACGCTTCTCATGTGCACTCATCTGGCTATCTTTATGATTATCCTCCACTCATGTGTCCTGTACAGTTAGGGAGTTGCTAAGGCACTATGTCGGCAGTTGTTAAGCAGACTAGACACTTACTAACACAGCCCTGGAGGGCATGCAGAGACATGAATTATCTCTCAACCTTACTAATATCTGCTGTCGGCGTGGGAACTACCAGCCACCTGCTTCCCATGACTACACCTGCGGGATGTACTCGGCTCCCATTCATCATTTGATGAGCTCACTAGAAATAAGAAGACTAGAATAAATCTTTAATAATTTTATTCCTGGTTATGTAGCAACCAGCTAAAACAGGTGTAGTAGTTGGCATCCGAAACACTTCAGGTCCGCCTTTGAAATGAAACATCACCTAAAGCTGTGAGTCAAGTGTTACTGGGTGTCGCTCGGAGGAACCTGCTTGTCATGCGCTGTCGCAAGAAGTTGTCACTCAAGTTTCTGTCCAACTGTAGAAGCACACAACACCACACCCTTTCGCATGAAGTTAAATCTCTTTTTTAACGTGATATTATATTGGCTGTTTTTTCTTTTGACCTTATAAAACATATACGATTGGATTCTTTATAAAGAACATATGGTTGGATGCTTTGAACTCAGTTTAAATATCTTCAAAAACAAATCTGTTTAACTATTTTTGAACAGTTTTTAAAAGGTCCGCAGTGCAAGGCGATGCTAATTATAATCTACTGGCAACAGGTGCAACATACAAATATAAACCCCTTAATAGAACAACGGCTTTTTTCCAAAAATACTTAATTAGTAAGTAAACGATAATTAAGAAATTAGATTACCTTCTCTTGTTGTAGGAACAGTGTTCTCTCCCGAGTATGTGTTCTGCAGAGAGCCAGTCCGCCGTCCACAGCCAGTGTTATGATCTCGTCAGGACATTCACTTCAGTGCGTGTTTGTGAGCGTGTGTGTGAAGGTGCATGTGTGTGCTGCATTTGGTGATGGTAGTTGTGTGGTGAGTTCCTTTTTCTGAGGTGTTGTCTCAGTGGGTGGGGCTTCAGCCCAAACAGCAGGGCCCTCGGGCAACATTGATGTACTTGATATTAGTCAAGCCTCGAGGGATGATTTACATGATGAGGTCAGGTGGGCGCTGATTCTACTTCCTCCTCCGTCTCTCTTTTTTTGGGGAAATGACCGCACGGGTCTCACTCGGCAGATCCTGGAAGGAACATGCTCATTTACGTAAAACAAAGTTCAGTAGCATTTTTACATGTGCAGCAGGTGAAACTGTCAAACATGTTTTTCTCTGTTTTCCTAATATAGATGTACTCGCAATTTGATAGTTTCTTTGTACATAACCCTTCTGGTTTTGCTTTTAGTTAAATCTATATAAATTCTCCAAATTCTGCAGTATCTTTCCACAGCTTTACAGACTTTATAGCGTGCATCTTTTTTCTCTTTTTCATCACTTGCAGTTGTGCCACTCATCATCAAGTCACTGATCTATGATGAAAAGAGGGGAGCATGCAGTGTTGGATCCACTGTGCGAGACGCTGCCTGCTATGTGTGCTGGTCATTTGCCAGGGCTTACGAGCCCACAGAGCTCCAGCCTTTCGTCACTCAGATTGCCAGGTAACTCCTCTTCCACCCTGCAACGGTTATATGCGTAGGTGTCAAGAAATCCAAACCAACAACACAACAAATAATCTCCTAATGTCAGGGGTTTCAAAGGAAATGCCAGACTCCACTTTGAGAACCCACTGGTTTAAGTGATTTGAAAGGGAATCGTGTGTGTGCCAAATAGGGAATCTTGTAAGTGGAACAGAAATGGGGTTGTAACTGGAGGGTTAAATCTCAGGACACAGCGGTAAAGGGCTAAGGTGGCCCTTAGCAAGGAACCTGCATTGCTCCAGGGGCACAGATGTGTGCTGTCCACTGCTCCTGCTTACACCCTGTGCATCAGCTGTTTGACATCAGCACAATGGCATGACTACCCCCCTCAATATCTAAGTCCCATCCCCTTTCTGACAAGGTCAAATAGAAACAGGGAAATCTTTCTCAAAACAGTTGAGAAGGTTTTTTCTCTAAGCCATTACTTACTGCCTGAAACCAGTGTTTCTCTACTAGAAGTCCTCATGTAACCAGCACGATTGAAATACAATTTTAATTGAATACACATACTATTGCTATACGCTATAGGTGATCATCATATGTTTTTGGAATATAATCACTATAATGTTCGGTCTCTATGAACATTGCACTGCTGCCAGTGTATATGTGCATTTTGTGGCTCAGTGCCACTGGCACTTTTGTATAAATAAGTCCCTGTTGCTTCCCCGTATGACACAATAATGAGACACTCCTCAATTTCATAGAACCCTGCATCCTGAAATTCTTCCACGATCACTGCTATTGGGAAAGTCATTAGTGAAACCAGTTCAGTTTTGAAACATCAGTTAGGAGCCTTGAGGACATTTTGGGATTTGTCTGTTGTTTGTTTTTTACATTATGGACAATTGTGTACATTATATACTTTGTTTCAAATAAAAAATAAACATATTTTCATTGAATTTAATTGTATTATCATAGTGGCAGCTGCATAGGCACAGATTATGCAGTATTGTAAAAAAGACAATGAAATAATAACTTTCTTGGCTGCATGGAATTATACTATTAAAAACATAATTCTACATGAATGAGAAATAAAATGCAACACGTAAAAAGTGCAGTCCTCTGCTTTTTGATGTCTTTACTCAGACACAATGAGTCATTTACTGAAATGACCAGGATGCTTATTCAGACATAAGGCTGATGTATTATGAGATTAAAGTCAATGGGTGTATATGTGTGTACAGATAATCTCATGCAAATCTCAAGTCGATGACTCTGGGTTTTGACTGAAAGTCATCGATCTCGATGCTGGAGAAGCTACGTTGCAACGTCATCCAGTCACGTACGCGGCGTCTTTGTCAATAGTAACGGTTTACCTCCTCGCTCTCGGCGTGCATGTATGGACCTGTGGCCTTTGACTGTGCAGACCAGCTCTGCAGAGTCAGTTCGAACCCCTGCTGCCATTATGATCAGCAGTCGCGACAACACCCTCCCTTTTCCTAGCCTGCAGGATTGCCAGGTTTCGCCTGTTGCTGTAGGTTTCGGTCGCCGTTTGGCAGCAACAGTCAGACAAGCTGGTTCCTGCTCTATTCATCACAGTTTGATGACACAAAAAAAACATCACTTTTTTTTTTTTTGGGAATGTGGGACTAAGTGACTCGGGGGCACATACAGACACACAGTAGTGTCTCTACTTCCACAGTTGCAGATACTGGGATGCAGAGTGTAATGTTAATATTAATTGCACGCTTTTTTTTTTTTTTTTTTTCAAGCCCTCAGGCTAAGGGCAGTAACTGAAGGCAAAATGGGCCGGTTATTAAAGCTGCAGGCTTGAATCTTTCTGTTAGGAAACACAGAACATGGACAGTGAGCAAACAAAGCGAGCAGCAGTTAGTGGCAGATGGATATTTTGATGTTTAGGTCGGACATTTTTACCGTCACTAACTGACATTCGAATCAACCTCACCTAGAACTTCTAACGGTGTAAAGAAGCAAGGATTTTGAGATAAAAAAACAAAGAAAATATTGTGGCAGGGTCACTGTTAATTAGTGTTACAATGATTAATCCATAATCAATAATGAATTGATTATTATGAATATTTAAAACAAGCTCCCTGTAGTGTCAGCATCTTAAATGTGAATATTTTCTGATTTTCTTGCTCCATATAACAAGAAATCATTGCAACTGATTCATTCTGGTTTTGAGAACATCACCAAGGTTTGGTAAACGCACCGATCAACATTTTGGGGACCAAACAATTACTCAGTTAATCAAGAAGATATTCGACAGATTAATCAAATGCGAATATAATCATTGTTAATCATGTTGTGGTTGCATTTACGCATCGCTGCTGGGAAACAGTTTTGTTGATGATGTAACCCAGACGTCACGAAAACATCTTGAGTCAGTGATTCTTAACAAAGGAATAACTTGCTAATTCACATAAGACATATTTTTTATGCAGTGTTTTGGACCTACTGAGATGGTTATAATCCCTTTGTGGGAATATCTGCCACTTTTACCAAACTGTAAAAACATTTGCATAAACGGAGGACACACAATGGCCTTGAGTGCTTGGCAGACAAATATTGATATTGTTTCATATAAATATTGAAGTAATTAAAAGCAAACAGAACATTGTTGGATCAATTAATCCTGGTTTTTTTTACGCTCACTTGCTTGTCTCTCACTTTTCTGTCCTTTTGAACTGAAGTATTCAAGTTAAAGAAGTGTAAAAACATTTCAGTGTTAACAAATGGCCTTCTTCATTTGCATTTGGTGTTAACATCTTTTTTTTTTCATGAAATCTTTTATAATCAACACTTTGTGTGTCTCTCTCTGCAGAGCTTTGCTGATCACGGCCGTGTTTGACAGAAACGTTAACTGCCGCAGAGCTGCTTCCGTAAGTTCTCTGGTCGATCTCCTCCCTATCTTTGTATTAAATATGTACCGTTTAATGACACAAGTATTTAACTTTACTTTCCCATTTTTGTCCCAGGCTGCCTTCCAGGAGAATGTTGGCAGACAGGTTTGTGACTGTGCTTCTACATTATGACTTAGAGAAATACTGTGATTCCAATTTAATTTGCTGTCAAAACACAGGTCTTGCTCAAACTTGCCTTGATAGTGAAATCTTGTGAAGCGAAGACTTAGGAAGAGTGAGCTCATGAGTTGAATTTGGAGCCAAATCAGAGGCTGCCCATCGTTTGCTTTGGAGTTTTGAACATTTTAGACCATTTGTATGCAATGCACTGAAAACATAAGCGCTTATTTCTGCTGGTTTGTGTCTCGACAGGGAACTTTTCCTCATGGCATTGACATTTTAACTGCAGCAGATTACTATGCTGTTGGAAATCTCAACAACTGCTACCTGAACATCAGGTAAGAAAGTCTGACTGGACTCGCAGGGCCCGTGTTTAAGAGTTTGACCTTAGCTGTCACAGTTGCAGTTGCTTAGAACAGTTTCTACACATTCCTCCCTGACTCCGTTGACAATTAGTTTTTATTTTTTTTATTTTAATTGAACTTTTCTTCCTCTGATTCTCACCGACCAAACTTCATTTAAATATAAATTGAAGAATTTGCAACCATTTCAAGGAATACCACAAAACATGAACACCTTTGTTCAGTTTTATTCTTTGATTGTGGTACAAAATCAGTCAACAATAGGTCATAAATACCTTAATATGTCACTCATTATAGGCGTTGCTAATGTTTTACGTTGTTTATGAACAGCAGTACACTTTGCTTTGCATATATGTGACATGCATATGAAGTCCATCATTATTGAGCTTCAAACCTTTCAAGCATTTTCCCCTCTGGCAGAAATGCATAAAAACAAATATTCAAGTAGTGAAAATGGATAAAGATGCTTCCCTCAGGGTATGTTTGAATGCAGATCTGCGCTGAACATACACTAGAGTGGTAAGAGCTGGATGGAATTGTTTATTTTCCCACTGATAAGAGATGTGTCTGAAGCTGCATTCACTCTGATTCTGTTGTTGTTCTCACAGTGTTTACATAGCCAGTTTCCCAGAGTACACCAACGCTATGATAGACCATTTATTAGCCATGAAGATCAACCACTGGGACGGGTAAGTACTTGTTTAGCCCTCATGATTCCAGTACATAGGACTAAAACAATATTCACCTTTTTGTTTTTTTATCTTTTTATGCATTTTGCAGCGTGATCCGGGAGCTCGCGAGTAAAGCTCTTCACCACTTGACGCCTCAAGCGCCTGATTATATGGCAACAACAGGTAAACAATGTCACCTCACCTGTTCCCCAGCCGAAGCAGCGCTCTCGACAAAAGTAAAATGCTCATGAAGCATACCTCGTTTTGTAACCAACTGAAGCCTGTAATTACTTGTCATGAATACACACAGTGAAAAATGGAGTGAAACAAATGCAAACAGAAGGTTAGAGTTAGATGTAATAGAGTTAGATGTATAAACATGTTTGCTGGTTTGATTTACATTTTTTTTTCTGTTAGCTCACTTTGCATTTTCGTAATTTGATAAAAAATAAACATTATATCTCCTTGTTTGTTTCAGTTCTGCCAAAGCTGTTGACCATGGCTGTGGGCATTGAACTCCATGGTCGCCATGGAGCTATTCTGGCGTGTGCTGAGATCACACATGCTCTTTACAAACTGGGCCTTGAGACCAACAGGTAGACTCTTCTGTAAATCACTAAGCTCGTGGGTGGATGCTCAGTCTCAGCTCCATTTTGTGCTTCTCATGTATTCATTTTAGTCACTGATGGACATCTAGTGTCCAAATGATAAATACCCAGGGATATTAAAACCCAGATGCTTGTTTATCCTTTTTCAGAGGCATTTCCTTTAATTTGGGTAAAAGAACAACAACATATTTCTCTGTGTTGCAGCAGCAGCAGCACCTGCTACTGTCCGATGAATTGAGATAGTGGCTGTTTTATTTGTGCAGGGGGTATAAATGTTTTTTTCGAGTGAAGAATATTTAATACTCTTACAGGAGGTTTTTAGTTCTTGGTCCACATTCGTGACATATTCTACATTAAAAGGGTACATATTATGCAAAATCAACTTTTTAATCATTTAAATCCTTTTTATTTGGGACACTGCAGGTCCTATCAGTCTGCAAAGTGAAAAAAGATGACTCATGTTTTTGTGGTCCTCCTCAGTCTAAGCACAGGAGATGAAAACACACAATGTTGACTTCCGCGCTAATTGGGACGTCACAATGCGATAAATTCCTGGAATTGTTGTCTTGTGGAGCTCCGCTTTGTCCGTAAAACACGCAAGAGTAATGGCGAGGGCAACGGTATCCGAAAACCGGAAGTCCATGAAAAGTTCTATTCATGGCTCCACAGTGCAGCACATAGTCCTACACAAACTTCCAGCCTCAGAGGATTTATCTGTCGTGGATACATGTTATATATGATGATATTGTGCCTGCTCGAGTCTGCAAATGATCACTTTTCCAAATGCTAACTGCTGTTAGCTCCCAGTAGCCTCTGTGGCTGATGTCATTTCCTGTCCCTTAAGTTTTGTTTTACTTTTTTTTAAGATGGACCTAAATAGATACTACCGAACAGAGCGTTCTGAACAGGGCTGTTTTGGCAGGGTGATTGAACTGCTGTGGTGCTTCATTCTTATGTTATTTTGACCAAAGCATGTCACAGACATGTTCATTAGGACACTAGGGAACTAGTTTAACTTGGAGATATAGGGTATAATATGATCCCTTTAATATTGACATTCTCATAAAGTATGGTGTAATGTGAAATTTCTTTCTTTTGCCAGAAAGTGAAAACTTGGCAACTTAAAATAACAAAATGCAATACAATGGTAACATATGCATCTTCTCTCTGTATTTTTCCCGCAGGACTGTGGTGGACATGATTTCCTCAGAATGCGTCGATGCATTAAAAAACATTCACCAAAAGGTAAGAGTACAGCAAGGTGCAAAAAAAAGAAAAAAGAAATGTGTCAGATAGAATTCATTGTTAGAATGACTTCTGTTGCTTCTTTTTTGTTGTTGTTTAGCTACACAGCAGAAAACAATACAGGTACGTTTATTATTTTAGTGGATTATTTTATTAGTAGTTAAAACAACAAAAAAAACAAAGTGTCATTTTGGATTCATGTTAAAATCATGCTCTTTTTCCTCCAGGGGTTTTGGTGGAGAGTTAATGAGACCAGCAGGTAAGAGTATAAGTAAACACTAACACAAATTTAATAGTTTCTAATTTCTAAGTCTAAGGACTTGACTTAATTTCTACTACACAGTGGAGGACAACTTGTATGACTGTGATTTTTTTTTTTTTTCTGCAGTGTGCAGCCTAATAGAAAAGCTGTCCTTATCCAAAATGCCTTTTAAGAATGACCCACTTATCAGTAAGTTCATTATCTTTACACAATTAAGAGTCGGTATGGACACCCACACATGTCTAATGTTGTGATGCTGTGTTTCAGCTGAGTGGCAGCAGTTCATCGATGACACCATACAAACGCTTCATCTGGTTTCTTCTGGAGTGAAGGACAGCATGATGGTCAGCTTTTGTTTTGTCTTGTTTTGTTTTTTATTTGCCAAATTTCATTTTTCCACGTTTCACTTGACAGTTAAATGATTTAATTCACAATTCAAGACTGTTGGTTTACCGTCACTGCAGAATGCTGTGATAGCAGCCTTGTCTGCCTTGTGTGAAGAATACTACCAGATGGAGTCAGGAGAGGCTGACCCACAAATCCAAGGTAGATTGAATTCTCTAAACCCATGTGTGATACTCTTTCTGTCTTAGTGTGAGAATAACCTGTGCACGCTATGTGTATCTGTGTGTTTGTGTGTATGTGTAGATGCCCTGGTATTGCGATACATCGCCGGACTCAAGAGTCCACAGATGCTCATCCGTTGTGGATCCGCCCTTGCCCTCGGGTGTCTGCCAAGATTTATCATCAGTGGTAAACTGGAACAGGTGTGTTTGAAGTCATGTGTACATTTTCCTAAAACCTTTTCCTGAAACCTACATCTGTTCACGCAGTCACATTATGGGTACATTTTAAGGCAAAGACGTGTTGTATGGTTAGGATGAGGTTAGGTTTAGGGGTTGGGTTAGACCAGTAGTAGTTACGGTTAAGTTAAGAGTGAGTCTCCAGGAATTTAATGTCCTCAAACCAGACTCTGACGGTGTTTTCTTCACAGATCTTGGAAGGCCTTCAGCGGATGTGCACCATGACCCTGGAGTCGAGTTTTACAGAGGCGAGGAGAGATGCTGTCAAGGCAATTTCTCAGTCAGTATTCTTACTTATTGACCTCCGCCAGGAGATATATGTTTTCGCCGGAGTTTGTTTGTTTGTCTGTCTGTCTGTTAGCAACAAAACTCGAAAAGCCGCGGATGGATTTGGATGAAATTGTCCGCAATGGCACCAGGAACAAGTGATTACATTTGATTTAAAATTGGGCATGAGCCGTAGACCCTATCACTATTTTTATCGCTATTTTGTGGGCGGCTGAGCTGCCTTGGCGGAGTTCTGCTTCTTATTGACCCCCTATTACAGCACCTTCTGTCTCTATTATTTTTCTTTATTTGTATTTCTGTTATTTGTGAATGGTTTGGGCTTTGGTTACAAAGGCCCCTCTGTCTCTCCTCAGTCTTTTGTCCTGCCTGTCTGCTAGCTTAACAACATAGTCGTGTAGTCCGTAAAATAAACACTCGAGTGACGATACCTGCAGGACCAGAATGACGTGTTGGTCACTTTGGTCATCTATTTCTATTTTTATGTAATTCCTCTAAAATGTTATGTTTTCTACAGTGTTCATGTGATGTCCTATGAGTATTTTTCTTACCCCCACTATTTTAACCTTTACCTTTTCACTCTCCATCAGAGTGTGCGTGACGGTTGGTGTTTGCGCCCACGGTTCCCCAGACTCTGCTCTTTGTGGTGAAAATGTAGCCGGAGTGTATGACACGCTGCTCAAAAACATCAATGACTACACGACGGACAGCAGAGGGGACATAGGCGCTTTGTGAGTAAACAGAAGATATACATACACACACACACACTGATGATTAAACTTAGACCATAAATTTGCCAAAGGCATGAAGATCATTCCACTGCCTGAGGCCTCTGGAGATTTTCAGCCCCTCCACTTAAGGACATGTAGATGACACAAATGCCTCCCTCAGTAGTAGCCTTGGGCCATGCTTAGTTACTCGCCTGGAATGCCACCAGGCTTGTCACTTGTCCTCATAGCAAGGGATGGGCACTTTCTTTCTTGTTGTCAAGCAATGCAATCTTTTTCCTTTCCTTCATTCTTTATTTCTTTTTTTCCTCATTGTTTGCACATCCTTATCATTCCTGCCACACCCATACATGAGTACATTATTTATTATGTATCATTAATCACAACATAAACAATCTTTAATTTCCTTTTCCCTCAAGTTTGCCAACAGGCCAACAGTCGGAGGTTCCTCTTGTTGCCTGTGCACCTGTTTCAGGGCGTGACGTTTGAATGAATGCTTGTGATTTACATGTCACATAAACAAATTATGCCCTGCAGCCACAAAGCTGTAAAAGTTGTAGAAACCTGCAAAATCTAGTTTCCCTGTACGTGCGTGCTACACGAGAACCAAAAGCATAATTTTTATGACTTTATTGTTTTTATAGATTCTTGAGGCCATGGTGATCTGGTCAGTGAGTGTAAAGTAGAGTTAAATTAAGTCTCCACTGACTTTTGTCACCAGGGTGAGGGAAGCAGCAATGACCAGTCTGATGGATGTGACACTGCTGGTGGCCAGCACCGCTCCAGAGATCCTTTTTCCAGATCAGTGAGTAGAAATCTTAAAAAATCTTGACTGACATCAGCTCTTTGCTCATCTGTTTTTATGAACCTTTAATATGCACCTCGAGAAACTCAGAATGACGTCACCAGCTGCTGACCAGACATTATTTATTTGGTGTCAGACGAAGTCAATGTCTGTACTTCACCACTAAATCAGTCCAGTCTGAATCATTACAGCACAGAACTTGGTTTGGAAGTTGTGTGAAGTTTAGTTAAGTCAAGTTTTTTTCTCTCCCATCCTCTTACGTATGATGCAGGGTTGGGTCTATGATGTGTGGCCTGGCCAAGCAGGCAGCCGAGAAGATCGACCGATCCAGAGCTCACGCCGGCAACATCTTCTTGCGCCTCCTCCATAGCACAGAGCCTGCAGTTCCACATATCCCCCACCGGGAGGAGGTCTTGGTCATTTTTCCTGTGTGAGTAACTCCTGCTTTTCACTTACTCTAGTAGCTGCAGTGATTTGAACTGTCAGCTTTTCTGTTTGACTCGTCTTTAAATCAAAATCTGTTATCATCTCAAACATTTAAAACGGCACCATTGCTCCAACTATGTTCTGCATTAGCTGAGCTGTCGTTTAGCGTGTATGTGCTCGTCCAGCCACTGAGATCAGCTAATGGATCCTTTTTGGCTATTCCCAGTTCCCAGTATGTGATGAAAGGAGATTGAGCCTTTGTAATTCTCTTCACGTTTATTTTAAACACATCACATCCCAAGCTTCTTTTAAATCACTTCTTCTAAATGCCCTAACTCACTTTAAATCACTGTACTTTATGTTTTTCTGATACATATTTCATTTTATTGGTTTTATTTCAGTTTTTTATTTGTTTTCATTCATTCTGCATGTTTCTCTCTGTGGCCATGTCATTTTAGTCAACATACTACCTTGGTTTTACGTATTATTGAGCACTTTATTTGCACTTTAATTCTCTTGTTAAGCACTTTGTAACTTTGTTAAGTACAATAAGTGCTGTATAAATAAAGTTCAGTACTGTTAATATGTATATCAGATTGCATGCTCCAAGCGACTCTGACATTTTACCACAGTTGTATTTTCGGTGGATTTAGACTGTGTCAGAGTCTCTTTTCTCCTCTGTGATGAAACTCCATGTTCTTCTTGTTGCAGATGATAGTTTTACATGGATGTTTTATTCACATTATGAATAAAAGCCTCCCTTTTTTTTTTTGCTCAACACTGTACATAACATTTAACATATCAGCTTGATGTGGAGCCAGGTAAACGTAAGATAATTTAAAATGTTGTCATGTCTTTCAGTGAGACGATAACCAGTCTGAACTGGAACGCTTCATCCCAGTCATTCCACTATATCAGTCAGCTGCTGGGACTGAAGCAGTATCACTACCACACCCTGCTGGGGCTCACCGTGTCTGTGGGAGGGATCACTGAGTCTACGGTAGGTCATCTATGAAGGGAGTGACTTAGTCGAATGAGAGCATGATTTGTTACACTTGGGGGACACACCGAGGGACAAACCGGTTCAGTGAATAAATGTAGCCTTATTAGTCACGAGAGATCAACCCAGTTAAATAGCAATAGACAAATTGAGACTCACATTAGAAAAACCATTAACAAAACACCAATTTGGAATCATGGTCTTAACATTTTCCCCCCACCTTAAACTGCAATTTACATTTACATTTAGGGCATTTGGCAGACACTTTTGTCCAAAGCGACTTACAATAAGTACATTTGTCACAAGAAAGGAACTTTCCATAAGTGCTATGATACAAGTGCTGAAGGTAGGAACCTATTAGTACTTTAGGTTAGTGCTATGTAGGGTCGAGGTGAAGTCTGAACAAGTGAGTCTTGAGTCTTTTGCGAAAGATGGCGAGCGATTCTGCTGTCCTGACGTTGGTTGGAAGTTTCGTTCCACCACTGAGGTGCCAGAGCAGAAAAGAGTCGGGACTTCGTTGAGCTGCCTTTGTTTGCTCTCAGGGATGGCGGTACCAGACGGCCGACTGAGGTAGTAGAGCGAAGTGCTCGAGCTGGGGTGTGTGGTCTGATCAGTGTTTGGAGGTAGACTGGTGCAGTTGGGTTGATGGCTTTGAAGGCCAGCACCATGGTCTTAAATCTAATGCGGGCCGCAACAGGAAGCCAGTGGAGGTCACGGAGGAGGGGGGTCACGTGGGAGAATTTGGGTAGATTGAAAACGAGGCGCACTGCAGCGTTCTCGATACGTTGCAATGGTTTAGTCGCAGAGGCAGGGAGTCCCGCCAATAGCGAGTTGCAGTAGTAGAGGCGGGAGATGACCAGGGATTGAACCAGGAGTTGCGTTATGTGATAGAGAGAGTAGTGAAGCCCACCTTGTGGCTCATCTTATGTCGTTCTTCTTTGTTTGTATATTTAGCTTCTGCTTCAAAATGTGAAATGTGTAGTTTTTCCATTCGAACTGCTGTATATACATGTAGGTTTAAGATGGAGGTGATTAAAGCGATTATATACTTATACAAACAGACTTGGGTAGCATATTCAATTTCAAGTTAACCAGCCTCAACGACCATTAAGACATTCTGTTTTGTTTGACACAGACAAATATACGCACTTTATCATTGTTGTTCACATTGAAATAAACAAATAGGTTAATGAAATCATAATTATAATAGACATGTCGCTTGTCCTCAAGGATGGTGTAACTAGTTGCTGCTGCTGCTGTGAAACACAGTTAGATGATGTTATTATACAGCACTATTACAGTAAGGTTCATAAATATTGGGACATCGACACAATTCTCTTATGTTTGGCTCTATACACCACTTTTGATTTGAAATGAAATGAACAAGATCTGCTATAACTGCACACGTTCAGCTTTAATTTGAGGGTATTTACATCCAAATCAAGTGAACAGTGTAGGAATTACAATACTTTCTATACTGTATGTCCCAATATTTGTGGACCTGCCTGTACCTTCTACAGTTGGTTCCAAAGACACACATGTCGTCATTTTGCCTCTGTGCACTCCCACAATGAATTTGAAATGGAACAAGCAATCAAAGTGATTAAAGTGTGGACTCTCTGCTTTAATTTGAGGGATTGAACAAGAGAATTGCATTAACCGTTGAGGAATTTTTAGCATTTTTGTACGTTATTGTTCATTTTCAGGGTCTCAGAAATAATGGGACAAACTCAAATCATGATAAATTAAAGGCTTCTTTTAATACTTGGTAGAACATTCTTTGCAGTCAATGACTGACTGAAGTCTGAAACCTATGGACATCACAAAAAACTTAGTTTCCTTTATTATTCCTCATGTTTTGGGTCATTATGCACCTGTAATGTGAAATGCCGTCCTATCAGTTTTGCAGCATTTAGCTGAATCTGGGCAGAGAGGATTATAATCCTGCATCAGCAGTCACATCATCAATAAACACAAGTGAGCCTGGTCCACTGGCAGACATACATACCCATGATGTGACACAGCCTCCTCCATGTTTGACTGATGACGTGTGTATATGCTTTGGATCATATACACACATCATCAAGTGCATCTTTGTTTCATCTGTCCAGAAAACCTTTTCCAGAACTCTACAGGCATTTTTCAAGATATTTTCTTGCAAATTTCTTGCAAGATAGATATTTTCTAACCTAGCCTTCCTGTTCTTGAGTGTTATCAGTAGTTTGCACCTTGTTGTAAATAATCTCTTGATTGTAGACTGCTGTAAAGGGGGTTTTCCAGGTCTTTTTGTGTTTCTGAGTTCACCCGTGGATTCCTTCATCTTTTTGAGAATGAACTAAATTGTTGTTTTGGCCCCTTCTAATGTTTTTGCTGTCTCTATGATAGGATTAGTTTGTTTTCTCAGTTGAATGTCAGCCACCTTCACATGCATTGACATATCTTTGTACCTCATGTTGAACAATTCAGTGAAAAGCCACCAAATGCAAATTCAACACTTCAGCAGTCAGCTGCAGACCTTTCTCTGCTTGTTCTCACAGGGAATAGTGAGGCCAATAATGGCCACAAAACTACTTTTTAGCCCCTGAAAATGGACAATTATGTATAAAATACTTATAATTCCTCAATGGTCAATGATTATTTTGTTAAATTACTCAAAGTAAAGATGTTTGATTGTTTGATTTCCAATTAATTGACTATTTATTGGGGCTGCACATAGCTGGTCGTCCTGCTGAGCTGGTATTAAGGATGACTTTATACCAGCAGAGGGAGCCATTTGTTAATTCTTGTGCACTCAGCCTTTGTGGAAGCCTGACTTTCAGTGATCAGGCTGTTGACTATGATTCACTGACTCTTGCAACCTTTGCCAGTTTGCAGCCACTTGAGCACCAAGCATCAAACCGGATTCATCCAGAGAAAATGGAAACAAACGTGTCCCTCGTGGTACCAGCGAGACTTTCCGTCAGCTCAGATTCAGAGAATTGACGATGCAGAGCTGAATCACGTCTTAAAAAAAACATGTTTTCTGCTTTCCACTCCTGACCTTTCTCTCACCGTCACTCAGCTGGGGCCTCAAACTAGTGTTGATCAAGTTCTCCCTCCTCCTCTTGTGTGACTTAACTTATAAAAAAAGCACTCATTTAAAAAAGATTTTCCCATAAAGATTTGTAATGTTAGGTTATTTTTAACTTTCAACGCACGTAATAGCAGCCGCGAGGCCAGTTAAGTTGAACTCGTCTGCCAACGGAGGCTGTAAACATATTCCCTCGGAGACGATCTGGCTCTCGTCATGATTTTACCTCCTGCTCTTCAGGGCCTTTCTTTGCCACAGATTCATCCTCAGAGACGGGGGAGGCCTGGTATGTTTGCACAGGGTTGCGTTAAGGAAACTGAGCCGAGACTCGCATCAATACGTAGGCCAAGATTACCGTTCTCACACCACAGGCCAGAGAGAGAGAGAGAGACAGAGCGTCCACCAACTTTCCAGGAATTGCACTGACGGCCGGCATAAATGTAGAGAGAGAGAGACAGTATTCACATCAGCTCTGAAAAAAAAAAAACTGTCTCAGGTCGACAAACACATATTTCACAGCGTTCATGCGCGTCATGTTTATTCTTTAAATACAATTTTCTCGTCTGCTGTTCAATAAATCATTTCCATGTACAGTAGCTTTGTTTGTTCAGCACGTAGTCAGGGTTTGACTCTTTTGGTCTTTTCTGCAGCATGTTTGTCTTTCCAAGGCCTTCCTCGGTTTCACATTAAAAAGCCATGAGTACACATTTTACAACGTGCTAGTGATATAACTTAACTTTCTGCTGTTCTCCTCTGTCTCTGTTCAGGTAAATTTTTCCTCCCAGTCATTGCTCAACTACCTGAAAGGGATCCAAGACGACAATGTGGCTCTGACACAGTTTGGAGATACTTTGCTCTCCATCTTCAGAGACAATCTCCACAATGACAGGTAAACACCATTTTATATTACTGCAAATTTAAAAAAAAAAAATGTTGTGTCGTTTTTATAAATCCTCTTCCATTCATTTTTTTTCCTAGGGTAAATATTCCTTTTCTTAAGATGCTCAATCTATTGCTCACAAACGGCTGCTTTGAAATCTTCAACACACAAGAGAAGTAAGTAAAACATTCTTTAAAAAAAAAAAAAAAAAGATTGCATGCCATCTGAGAACTAACATTTTTCTGTTCTTGTTTTTTTTTTTTTTTAGTCATCAGTTCTGTGTGGATATCTTGAATCTTTGCAAAGAGCTCAGGAAATCCAAAGATGTCTCAAAGCTGAATGCCTGTGTAGCCATGTAAGTCTCAACATTATACACAGTAGCCAAATGAATGAATGAACTGTTGCTGGTGGTGATTGTGCTCGTACTCGTGTTTCCCCCCAGCTTCTGTGGTCTGATGCAGTTCCAGGGTGATGTGAGGAAGAAGGTTCTGTCCCAGCTGCTGATGCTACTCTGCCATTTCTTCCCTGTGGTACGTTCACATGATAATGGCTGCTCACATTAACACGTGTATGAACTGTGTTTTAGAATGAAAAAAATACTTGATTTCTTCCCCCATGGGTCCAATTTAAGGTCTGCAATCGACAAATAAACCATGTATAAACAACTCATCCACATACAAGTCTATTTCTGAAATATGTAGATACAAACTCAACAAAAATGGGAAAAAAATGTTATTTTAAAAGAAAGTACATTCATCAAGTAAACAGTTTCATGTCATTATTAACCTATTGTTATGTTGTATTTTATTGCTTTTACTACTTTTATTAATTTAATGCCTTCATTTGCTCTAACTTGCGTTTGCGTGACATTGTCGTCTTGGTTTTGTTTCTCCCCCGTTGTGTCCTGTTTTTTGCTGTGTTTGTCAAATCACTTTGTAAACTTGTGTTTAAAAAGGTTCTACGTGAATACATGTATCGTTATTTTTTAATAGTTCATATAATCTCTCAGCCATGCAAGTAACTCAGTCATACTGGATTGATTGAGGTTGACATTTGTGGTTTTGGGCAAAAACGATTGGATGATGATAAACAAAGACGATGAACTCTTCCTCTCTGACAACTCTAGGTAAGACGGACCGCATCGAGTCAATTGTATGAGATGCTGCTGACCTACGACGATGTCGTCGATCCAGAGGTGCTGGACGATGTGTTGACCCTGCTGGGTGATACTGACTGGTTAGTGGTGAAACTGGACGACGTATTTAAAATAGTCTTTCATGTAAGCACATGAATTCAGCTCATTATACAGTGTGTGTGTGTGTGTGTGACATGCTGGGTGTCTGTTTCAGGGGGGAAGACCTCGACACAGTACGGGCTCACAGGAATCAGCTGTGTGACTGGTTTGGAATCTCCAGGCCACGGGTAGTTGCCAAGGTAACTTAAAAAATGATATTAAAACTTGTGTTTGACCAGATTTCTGTAAGTAGATGCTTTTCCATAAACATTTGTTCCTTGTTCTTGAGCCCAACTACTGTCTTTGTCAGCAGAATCCTGTCCCTGGTCCCTGAGTGCCTGTGAAATTCAGCAGGAAAACACGTAGCCGGAGAAAATTAGGAATGGACCCAGAATAATGTAATAATGTACGTAAGTTTTATGTGACAATAAAGCCACAAAAACAAGTTGTTTACCCTTTTTTGTTGTTTTTTTTACCAATAAGAATGAGATTATATGATATTCATATTCGTTATGAGTTCAGTACTGTTAAAAATCACAGGAATGATGGTCCAAAAACTCTACAGATCACATACAATGAATGGTTCATGAAGCACGGGCTGTAAAAGACAATGCCACAAATGTCATGTGACCAGAATGGAAGATGCAGTGATTCTCACCTATTTAGTATTATTTTAAGATGAAAGAAGAAATGAGGAAAAGACAATATCACACAGATTATTTATTTCACAGGTGTGCAGATTTATTTAGAATTAGACTTTGAGAAACCAAAAAGCACTCAATGAATCATTTGCCGCCACTTTACCAACACTGTTTTTGCCCAGTGTTTCGTGTTTTGATAGAGGCAACGTCAGTGATATAAAATGAAAGTTTCTGTGTTTTTATTACACCTTCCAAACACTGAGCAAACCTCAGCACATGTGTGTTCCATCATGGTTTCCTGTGCCTTACGTTAGCGCTGTTTACTTACAGTATGCCCTGTACCTGGAACAACACAGATAGTAGAAACTGAAGAGTGCACTCTCATGAAAATGGGAATTTGGCACCAACACCATGGGAAGTCACTGGGGCCCTGCTTTCCCCTGGGTACCACGCAGACCTACTTTCTCTGCATCAGTGGAGGTGTCGGGAGCTGGCGGAGCCCTGA
Source organism: Microchirus variegatus (assembly GCF_963457635.1). Taxonomy (NCBI): domain Eukaryota; kingdom Metazoa; phylum Chordata; class Actinopteri; order Pleuronectiformes; family Soleidae; genus Microchirus; species Microchirus variegatus. Next base: position 17,212,533 of record NC_139811.1, on the reverse strand, counting down.
TAGTGGAGCCTCACTCGGTCCCTGTGGACCAGATCTAGAATCTGATCGAGACCACATTGTTTTAGACAGTGTCCTGGTCGCTAACAAAGATCCAACTGTTGTCAGACATAGGTTAGCTTTGTTTATGTGGTTCAATTGTTCTAGTTGTTTATTTTTTTTGCCGTAGGAACTAAAGTGTATTCGAACTCTTGTAAAAACTGTATTTTTTTAATTAGCTTTTTAAATTTCAGTAGTTCCTGTAAAAGTATGTGCTGCCACAGCATCTGGCCCTCAGTGCCATGCACTTTATTCTAAAAGCCATAAAGTGTGTCTCTGCTATCTATTAAATTTTACCTGTTTTTTTTATGTTTTTTTTTTATAAATGGGAGCTTTTATTAGCGTGTGCAGATTTGTTTTCAGTGGAAACTAAATCTCAACACATGATATTGTTATTGTCGTCACAGGATTAGGAAACTTGATGCTAGCTTTTGATGAAGTTCTCCATGAAATCCAGACTTTTTTTTTTACGTGATTGTGTGCCGAGGGTTTTTATTAAAATCAGTTACTACAAATTTGCTCACATGTGACCACATGTGTCAATTATACTATTTTTAAATTGTGACACCATTATTTAGGAATACAATCTTTTTTTTTTTTACCAGCCTTTAGACCCTCATAGGTTGCATATTTACAAACATTAAACTTAAACAAACATTGCATTTCATTCAGCCTTTTCACTCAGTGTAGGTGTTGAGGACAACAGCGTCTGAGGAAGTGTCTTCACAGGCCCCTTTTTTCCACGTTTCTCATTAACAAGGCCACATTCACTTACCCTCCATGGGGTTGTTGAATTTGTCTAGGCGGCTCAATATTGCTGCAGCCCATAATTCGACTTTAATTAATTCCCGGCCAAATGGAAATTCCTGTATTGGCTAATGAAAGAAACGGTGTGTTTTCTCTCAAGGCGGATTGATGGTAAAGCGAGCAGCTTTGCTACAGTGCTCAGGGTCGTGAGGAATGCTAATAATTCTAAAAGGCTTACAGTTCATTGGCAGTAGCCATGGCAATTCTGCACATACAATGGTGGCCTTTTAGCCGAGTGCAGGAGAATGAGGAGGGGGAGGCTGCTCCCTCTCCCTGACTCAGTTTGGTGTGATATTAGGAAAGGCGTATACTTGCACTTCCCCGCTGTTCTGGCTCATTATGAGATTAAGTGGTGGCCATAGCACTGCCTCAGCTGATGATTGTGGAGCAGGGGAAAGCGAATAAATGTGAGATTTGTCTCCACATATAGAACATTAAAGATCATGAATATTATCATTCTTCCCTTCTGAAATGAAAATGACACAATTTGGTTCATTTTCTGTGTGTCGTGTCCCATGGCCTGCAGGAGGACAATGCGAGCGCTTGTGCACAGTTTCACCGTGAATCAAGTCAGGCTCTGTGAGAATACTTCTCACTCTCTCTCTCTCTGCTCGGAGAGAACGGTGTGTTTCTTATTTTCCTCATGATCCACCGATTGGTATCAACATCACACAAGCCTTTACTGTACGTGAGCAATCGAAAATCACTTCCTCTTTCGCTAGTGGAGGATTCGGTCGCATCATGAAACAGAAGTGAATGTTGCACTCTGTGCTTTTTTCTTTTTATGCATATTGTATATTTTTGTGGGTTAAAGGAAACAGAGGGCACGTCCAAGATCACGCCGCAACATTTTCTTGCCATAACCTAATAATATTGTACAAAAAAATATGCAGAACTATACACAGAGGCTTAATGTGACCACTGAATAATCAAGGAATCCCTGATAGTGACATTTATACAGCTGCAAACTGTTTGAATAATCATATTTTGAGAAAGCACAATGCAGGTCTGTCGTCGTTATATTCCAAAAACTGAATACAGCACTGAGATGGAACCATTATCTACGTAGAGAGTTTATTATGCCCAGGTGTTACTCCTGCTGGGACTTCCTGTGCATGGCCCCAACACCTGGTGCAACAGCAAATGCCCTCCTCCAGCTTGTTCGTCTGGTTCATTAGTGGAGCTCACGGCTTAATTGCCCTAAATTTATGGAGTGGTGGGTCCTGTGGAGCAGCTGTTGCTGCACTCCAGTTTGGGCTGAGTTGTCATGTTTTTTTTGTTTTTTTTTGTTTTTAAGTCTTAGCTTTTTGTTTTCACATGCATGTTATTTGAGGAGGAAAGCTACAGTACCGAGACATGGATCCACTGCTAATGCTCATGTAAAGACAGTTTCAGGTGTGCTTTTCCTCCACAGTCACAGGTTTTTTTGTATGAATAAACCACGTTGATATCGAGACGAAGCCTGAGCTGAAAATAGCGCGGACCAAAAAAAGAAGCGCAGGCCACACGGCACTAAAGCCTGCGTACGTCTTGGATCTTCGAACTGCACGAGGGAAATTTCCGACGCAGCGGCAGCGTTTAGGTAGAAAATACTGGAACTGATAGAAATAGCAGAGATATACGATAATTACATGATCGCGAGGAATAGCAGAAATGCTATAATTATGAATATGACAGCTGATGCGGTTTCCCTTCAGGAAACCACGCTCTTTATAAGTTTCCAAAAGCCATAATCAGCAGCACACCAGGCATGCGCTCTCTGCCGAGGAAATTACCATGTTGTTTGGAATTATAGTCATTTGAAAATGGAGACAGCTGGATAAGTTTGGGAATGCGGGTTAATTGCGAAGCCTGTGTCCTTTCATAGACCACAGGTTAATGGGCAGTGTGTTTTTATATCAACTGCACACACACAGATTCTTTTACATAATTTGGCTAATTCTAATTCTTGTGTTGGTCCTGTTTTGTTTTTGTTCCTTCCTCGGCGGTCACTTGGTTTTCTGCTCTGACCACTTTATCGTAGCAGTCAGAAGATTTGATTTAGACCTCTTAAGCCGTTTCCTTGGCTTATGTGTTGTCCGAGGACTGGCTGCCCTTGTTAGAGAGCAGGCAGCCTCCAATTAGCCTTCCTTATCGCTGCCGGGCCCTGCAGTGGACGACAGACGGCCAATATCAGCTCCGGCACCTCCCAGATTCCTCGCTCACTGTTCTGTGTTCTGTGCGCTCATATATTATGTGTGCATAGTACGCGTGAGCGTGTGTACAATATCTGTCTGACCTGTGAACGCCGAGAAGCGCAGTCGTTGTGTGAGGCAGCAGGGGCGGAGGCTGTCGCCCAGACGCTCTGTTTGGGTTAAAATGATATGAAGAGGCCTCCTGAGAGCTCCTCATGGTCGTCTGGGAAATGTCTCCCTCTGTGCTGTGTCTGATGAAAGAAGCTGACGGCTGATTACTCACCATCACCAGGAGCCATCAAGGTCTTTTTTTCCCCAGTAGCCTGGTTATTATGAGTATGATAAGAGCAAATTTTGTCTTGAAGACAAGCTGTTTTTTTTTTTTCTTTCTTCCCTTGCCTCTGTGCCCTCAAATCAGTGTATTTTAATGAAATGTTGCAGTATTTTTCTTCTGTGTTCTGCAAATCCAGTACTTCTTGGGCCTTTGGAGCATGCAGTTGGTTTCAGTCCAGTTGAGACGTTCCCCTCCTCTTCCTTTCACCACTCTGGCCTTAGATGAACCTCAGAAAGACTAATGTATGTGTGCAGAGACTGAGCTGCTTCTGCTTCTGCTGCTGCTGCTGCTGTGCTCAGAGAGTGACTTCATGATGAGAGCTCAGACGACACGGGGTCTGGCTCGCTTCTCGTCTGGACGTTGGCCAGAATGAGCTCATCCATGACAGCACATCCAGCTGCTCAGCTGGAGGAGTGCTGTTCATTTTTGACCTCTGCGCCCCCCCCAGCCCTGAACCCGGGAGCTGGCTTGTGCAAAGACGGGGGTGAGTGTGAGTGTGACTGTGACGCTATTCCCAGGAGCTCCAGCATGGACTGACCACTGGCAGCCAGCCGCCCTCTCGGCGCCTGCTAAGCAGCATGGCCTCAGGCCTGTGCCGTTCCCTACAGAGAGGCCCAGTTTGTTCTGGACACACGCCAGAACTGAGGAGCGGGGGGGGGGCAAGGCCAGGTCAGCTCTCACGGGTGGTCCTATAGTCGGAGTGTGAATGTCTGTGTACATCTGATGTGTTCGGAGCCATAATAATAATTGGCCTGTGTTTTGTTTCTGTGTGTGATTCTGTTATTTTTGCTTTGGTGTTAAGCCCTGGGGCTCGAAGAACTCTCTGTCTTCGTCGAGCGCCCAGCGCGCCCTGGGAATAGCAAGGAGGACAGCACATAAAAGATTATGTCTTTATCACGTTGGACTGTTTCTATCAAGATAAATGTTTTAATGGCTCCTGGTCCTGAGGGAACACTGTGTTAGTTAGAGGACGGATTAAGTTGCCAGTTCTGTTCTAAAGAAACCCCCGGAGGAGAAGTGCCACTTCCACCCTGATATCTGCACGAGTGAAACATCTCTGAAGCAGAGATAGTTCCATTCTGTCCAATTCTGTTAGATTATTCCGCCACTCAATCATCCCCTGGACCAACATAGTAAATTTGCTCCTAATCTATGGCGAAGCACATGAGTGCAGGGGAGCAGCCAAAGGTCAGAGCCGGCGAAGGAGTCATATCTCTTTGCTGCCTCCATGGCCACCTCCTTCAACTCTGCACCCACTCCTGCTCAAGCTCACCATTTGGAATCCATTATCTGAGCCGCTCTGAGTTTTCTGATAATTAAAAGGAGACGTTCTCCAATTTTCCCTCTCAGATTAACTGCTGCTCCCTTGAATCAGACAGTGTGGCGGGCAAACACAGCAGGGAGGATGGAGATACGCACTGTATATGGAGGAAATGCAACTCCAGCAGTGTAAGAAGTTTTCTTAAGTTAGCTGGGATTCAGGAAGGGTCCTTAGGGAGGATTTTGTGGGAGTGGAAGATAGAGGAGAGGTGTTCTTCTGGAAGTATAACTTGAAGTATAGGCCATAGTTGTGGTTGGCGAGGGAAAAAAAAAAAAAGGCGATCAAAAACATGTGTCACATAATGTAGGTACTATTCTAGGCTTTTGGGTCAACTCTGCACTCAGTTGGCTCTGCTTACAGCGCTTGACATTCAGGTCAAAAACACTCATTGCTACAGTAACATGCAACCATCCTTCCAGATTTGGTCAATCTGAGTTCATTCCACGTCCCTGAAATTGTGTTGGACAGAGTTGACTGTATTTTTATTATCAGGTCTTGGCTCAAAAGGGCATTTTACATTCCATCCCTTTCTCCCCAGACGCTGAAATGTAACCTGTTATTTCAACATCCATGTTACGGCATATTGGACTGAAAATCAACAGCTCTAATGAGAGCCACAGTTTACATAATGCATCTGTCCAAATGATCGCAAATGAAATCTTTGTGAAAAAGTTGTGGTAGACAAGAGATGATCTGTTGCGGCACAACGATTTATGTAAATCCACGCAGTTCTCGATTGGCTCAGTTAGAAAAGCAGCTGAATCGCATCAGATATGTCCGGTTCACAGGAAGTGCACCACTTTCAAGTTTCACATAATATGAGTCACTTTTCACTCTTCCTTAATCTACGTGCGCACATCTGCTGGGAACGGGCATGTGATCTTAGATGACTATCTGCCATGAATGGACTTTAGTTAAGTTTCGACTGGCAACTTTTTTTTAGGTTAACAATTAGCAGCATGAAGTGGGTCAAAGTCTGTCGCTGGTCTGCGGTCGGAGCATGTGATGAGGCTGCAGCTCTGCGTGTGGAGTGCAGACATTTTTTGTTTTGTTTTACTCTCTTCAGGGTAACACATTATAACCGTGGATGGTCGTGAAACTTCTGGCATGCAAACAAACGGCGCACTTCACCACCGCGGGGGCCCGAAGGTCGTCACTCTCAAATCAGATGATCTGGTGACTCTCTCTGTCTCGAACTTGACACGGTTCTATTCTTCTGTCATGTGATTCAGTCCACTGCCACCATATTGTTACTGATCCATTCAATACAAACAGCTGCCATCAGGTATAAAAACTCATTCCTCTATCAGCTGAGGTCCTAAATTCTTAGGTTGAGGAGCCTCTGAGATGTGCTTCCTGATCCTGAATGATTATGTATGCACTTCTTTGCTGGTAGATTTATGCCCTTTATGCTATTTTGTGCCTTGTATAGATCCACTGTGATCTGTACGTTGTTATACACTCTTAGAAATAAAAGTGCTCAATAGAACCATATTAGGTTCTTCGGCTTGTCCTCATAGGAGAACCCTTTTTGGCTCCAGGTAGAACCTTTTTATAAAGGTTCCACCTGGAACCCTTTTGGAGGGTTGCACCAAGAACCCGTTTTAAACCCTTTATTCAGGAAAGGGGTTTTAAAGTGTTATCTGGATCAAAAGGGTTCTTACAGGAACCATTAGTGTTACCAAGAACCCTTGAAAAGCCTTCTTCTGGGTTTTTCAGAAGCAAATGGTTCAAGGTAGAACCTCAGCCCTTGTAGAAGAACCCTTTTGGAACCCTTATTTCAAAGAGTGTACACATGTGTAAATGGTAAAGTTTTGCATAAGAAATTTCAGGTTGTTCATAATACGTTTTGTAAAACGATACTTCATTAAATGTAAAAAAACAAAGGGACAAATTTGGAGATCTTGTTGTTTATATGTTATTATGCTATTATTTTACTGGTCTGGCCCACTTCAGAGATCAAATTGCATTGTATGTGACCCCTGACCTAAAGCATTAAATCTACTGACACTTTGGATATTTGTGTATTTCTGTAAAAGTTGCCAGAAGTTTGTCCTCAGGTCTGTGCTCTACACAAAAGGTTGACCACGGGTATAAAAGAATGTTTGTGACGGTGTGGGACAAACATTTCGACCTAAGTTGGACGATCTCTTGGCATGGAATGAAGTGAGGGGACAGGTACAAATGTGTGGAATTACAAAAACAATGCAGGCTCTCACTCGTTGTCTACCACTTTATCCTCCACAGTAGAGTCACGGGGCGGCTGGAGCCAGACATGGGGAGAAAGGGCCTTGCATGGAGTTTGCATGTTCTCCCTGTGTGCACGTTCACAGGGTTCTCTGGTTTCCTGCCACAGTCCAAATCATGCAGAGATTAATTGGCCGTAGGTGTGTGTATGACAGTAAATAGTTGTTGTTGTTGTCTCTATGTGTTTGGCCTGACAAGGACTGGCGACCTGTCCACGTGGTACACCGCCTTTCGCCCTATGTCAGCTGGGATTGGCACCAGCGGTCCCCTCATGTGGAGGATAAAGAGATAGACAATGGACGAATGGATCAGAACTGTACAGTAATCTGAACACGTATGCAACTCTCTGTTGTAGTATGAAGAGTCCTTAACTCTGCTTATGTTGATTTAAAGTGTAGTCTCCATGGGATGTTGGAGTCACGGTCTCATACTGAGAGCGGTATTTAAATATGGTATAGATCATATCACCAATCAGGCCAATCACGGCCCATGGTAAGATTTTGTACAGCCCACAGCTTCGCTTTTATAATGCATTATTTATGGACCGTGACAGAGTGGGACAGAAAATTGGCTTCAGTCATGTGTCATCCCCAATAGTTCAGCTGGTAAAGAGAAACCAGAGAGAAGCATTTGTGACAGACACATACATACGTTCACCTCCTATTGTTTTATGACTCGAGATGTGAAAGAAAGGCAGAATTTCTTCTTTTTTTTCCCACTCCTGCGTGGCTTAGATTTGTTCACATTGCCATTTCACAACAATGAAAATAAAATGATTATAAAACTTTAAAAAAAAAAGGTCTGTCTGCCTGCCAGAAATCTTCACATTATCAAATCTGGCCCTCGTTACCCCCCGGTATAGATGATCACAAAGAGAAGAAAACGGATAAAAGGCTGAATCCAGCTGACACTAAGTGGAAGACAAATATAAAAACAAAGAGCAGTGTCATCTCGTGACATTCAGTGACTTTTGATACTTTCTTATGAAAGTAGAATAATTGTTTACAGCAGTTCCACAACTGTTTTCAACTACATCCTCCATTTCTCACAGGGACTATACACAGTCCAGCCACATACTTGGTTTTCATCTTGTCTTATTAAGTGACAAGTTATGTCGTGATGGATTTGTTTTCAAGGTTTTGGAACCAAGGAGTCTTTTAAAATGGGGAATCTTTTTTTTTTCCTTTTTTGGAAGGACACGATTACAAGGACTTGTGAAGCTCATCTTCAAGAGCAGATCCAAGCCACTTCAAATGCAAATTGCTTTTGTGGCTTTGCTGCGTCTTTTTGCACCATGCTATTAGAGGTGGCATCAGAAGTCAAGATCTGACTCAACAACTGACCTCTGTTACACTTCTGGAGTTTACATCACCCTAGTGAGATTTTGTATTTCCTGCACTTCTTCTCAAATTTACTAACCCTGTTTGTTTGTCTGAGTAATACGAGTTTAAGCGTCGGAAATGTGGACGCGACCGCTGTGTCGTATCACGTGGTTAACCTCACCGAGATACATCCGTGTAGCTCTGATAGCGCCGCAGATTTGGCTTTGAAAAACACCAGAGTCGTATGTGTTTCCGACCCCCTCACAACTCTTTCCTGCTGTTATTGCAACAATCAGCTTGCCGTTTAGCAGTGGTCCAAATTACCGGCCTGACAGCTGCGAGTACGGTTGCAGTGTGGATACTCGGCGTAAACCCTCACTTCCTTTGAAACTCTCTCACTTGCTTCATGCCTCATTTCCTACCAGCCGTCAGCGAACACAACACAACCGGAGCGGTGACGCTGTGCCAGACGTGTGTGGGTTATTAACAGTGTAAATAATCACACTACAGTTACAACGGCTCCAGCTCCCAGTTGTGGACTATGGCCGCTCGAAAACACATGTTTCATATAAGCGAGCGCTACACACAATACATGTGTAGAAATACCGGACCAATCCAAACATGGACTGCTTCAAAGACGCTGCCTCGTCTATTGTTGCTATAGATGTGGGTGAACGACGCGAGAGTGCACAGCACTGCTTGTGTTTACGTTTGAATGTAAGGAATGTCTTTGAAATCAATAAAACACATGGAAAAGAAGAGGAAAAACCACAAGATGGCAATAAAACTTTCTTGCATGAGAGAGGGGGGGCCTTGGCCCTTTTCCCCCACATGGCAGGCCTGCTGCCGTGACCACAGGTCGACATCACCCTAATAACTAGTTGCTGCTTCGTTCCAATCAGCGGAATTCAGACATCCACCAGGACCAGCCACCCCTCGATTTCTCTATTTTAAGAGCCAGACCGAGGGGGGTAGAATTACACTCCAATATACTTAATCATTTCCATCAGCGATGTGGGACGAAAAAAGTCAGGACTGAACCCCGCTGCTGCTCTCGGGGCTTTTTCCATGAGGCACGTCCCCCCCCCCCCCATTAATGTTCTCAAACAGATTAATGGAGATCACCACACAGTCGGCCATTTTGTGGAGCCTTTGAAAGCCCTTGTGATTTGCGTCACTCATGCTTTGACCCGGCGAGAGCCCAACTGCCGAGCTGAGAAAATAGTAGAGCTGGGATGAGTATAGACGGAGGAAGAAAGGAGGACAGTTGATGCGGTTGCGGCGGTCTACCAGGAACTGTCGTCCGCAATGAGTGACTCAACTCAAGGAAGTGACTTATGACATAGAGTCTAGAGCAAAGGAAGTGCTCCGATCCTCTTAGTTTGCATTGAACTGTATGTGCCCTATGCAAAAGTATAGCAACACTGTCACCGATGCAGCCGAGTAGTGTCATTTTTCGGAGACAAGGACAAAAGTTGACAAAATTGCAGGATGTGGTTCCCCCCCCCCCAATCCTTCTTCCCTCTCGCTCTCTCATCTGTGTGGTTAAAGGAAAAAGAGAGAGACAGAGGAGGCAAAGGAAGGAAAAGCGAGCTTGCATGCTGTTTGGGAAGATCAGAAAGGCTTTTCAGTGGGAGGACGGCTGTGATGTGGCGGTCTGCTGACACACACGGACACTGTCTTTCTGTCCCTGGGTGGCAAAAGTGGAGTGCTGATCACTGGAAAGCCCCAGTCTTTCTTGCTGCATGACACAGAAAGCTGCAGGGCGTGTGACTCCTCTGCCGTCCTGCAGGGCTCTGACGGGGGAGAGGCAAACAAAACAACTCTTATGTGATGCAACACACACACACACACTTGACCCACTTGATGTATTGACTATGACAGCATCACTAAAAACGGTGCTCTATTGTTTGTTTTGTTCCTGACGGCGCGTTACAGTAAGCCATGATTGTCACACAGGTACAGTCACATGTGTGGCAGCTGTCCAGGTTCATCAGTTACTGGCTGTCGCTCGGTCTCCTCCCACATGCACAGACACTGACTCACGATGAAAGGTTTCTTGCGTGTGGACGTACCAAAAGTAAATGTTTGTCATGTTGGCAAAACATTGTTTAATAAATACAGAGTGCGGCAGGTTTTTTTTTAATGGTTTACTTGAAGTCTTTTGTTCCACAGTGTGGTGCTTTTCTTTTCTTTTTACTCTTCACCTTTCTGATATTTTGTTTGTTTGTTTGTTTTATCTGCTGTATCTTGAAGAAACAGTCCATGTTTGCCAACTGACATTCTGGCAGCGATGGGAGTAAACCATGGGCTCTTGACTGTGGGTGCAGCACCAGGTCAGATTTAGAACAATAGATAACATGTGAAGTACTGGATCAATAGATGGAAAAACAATATCAAGGGATTTATGAAGTGAGAAACTGCCAGAAGTAAAAAAAAACGACTGTACTGTTACTGTTACATAAGACATTTGGTCATGATTACAAATGGCAGTGGCCGAAACGGCTCCTGGCACAAATTGTAATTACAGTTGTCCACACTATTATTTATGTAATTTAAAATAAATGTCTGTTTTTGATATTAATACATTCATTTTGCATCATAAATAGTATGTGTGTATCATGATGCAATATTGAACAGTGAGGGTCAGTGAACAGTTGTTTTTTTCCCCCACTTTTTGCTCTCTAGGCCGGCCCCCTCTTGACCACAATAGATAGAGTTTGAGACCCCTGATCTACAATGTCAACAACAGCTATGGGGTTAGATATGAAGGCAGCTATAAGAGTGTAAGAAATCTCCAGATTATTTTAAATTATTTTATTGAAAAACATCAGTATGTACTTTAGAACACCAAAATGACTGAACGATAATAACTTACATGGTATTGTTGCTTGTGTGCAAGATATTTAATGTGGAACAAAAAGAAAAGAAAAAACTTATACAGTAGTTTACATCTGAACACATCTGTACACCTTGTGTCGTGTGTTGTGGTTGAAGGAGCAGAGAAGTTGAAACAGTGGGCTCAACATTTTGGAGAAAGAGTTACAGTGTTTATTTACTAAAAGTCAAGTGTAAAGGATAATAAGTTAAAGGTGCATTATGTAATAAATCTTAAGCAACTGGCTATAAAATCCTCCTAATATGTCACAGAGACTCAGGAATAATGTTCATATAACAAACTGAACTCACCAACAACAACAGTACAGCCAAAATATTTGCATTAAACAAAATCTTTTGCAGACTGCAAATCGTGTTTATGTTTTGAAATCATGTTTTGGCATGTGGCGCCACCTACCACCGTCTACCAATCATTGCAGTGAGCAGTGTCTCTGCCGAGCGACCGCGGGTTGCCAGTTACGTCTGAGCTACAATGGCGGAGAGATAACGAAACCAAAAAGACCTCGGTATTTTGAATTTGAGTGTAGTAACCATTTTTGGCCACATTCTTACATATGGCACGTTTAAAACGCCTTAAATAACTAAATAACAAAAAAATAGAAAAGTGAGAATGGTTTGAAATGTCCTTAAACCACTGGCATAATGAACTGTATGGGAAAGTTTTATGACAATATTATTATTTTTGTTTGTTAGAGTATAAAATAACATCCATGCTATATTAAGGAGCTCATCACACATCACAGGACTACACTGACTCTATCTTCTGATTTTATACTATTTCAAACTGCTTCTTCTTAAACCTTTAACCACTTAATATAGTGAACTATCTGTGGCCAGTGTTTGGATAAAGTCAGCAGCGTTTCTGCTGAATGGATGAGTCATTAACAAGGAATTATGAGTGAAGTTTCAGGCCTTGTTTCCCCCCTGAAGAGCAGTAGTCATATTATGACTGCTCGACTCTGCTGTTTACAGTCTTCAATGGCCTTAGACCCCGACCCACCCAGCCCCTGCCCCCCTTCACTGCCTCTCTCCATCAAAATCCTGTATTTATTAAACAACTCCACCACCTGTCTGTGCGAGAGGAATGTGTGTGTGTGTGTGTGTGTGTGTGTGTGTGTGTGTGTGTGTGCTGTGAGGCCCCAACATCCACTGCTGCTGCTGCAGGAGTCAGGAGAGAGGAGAGGCAGTGAAAGGTTAACCGCTGGACTGCTGTGGTTATAACCCTGCCTTAGCGGACCATGCAGCCAGCTGCTTCTCTCATTAGACTTTTCCCCTCTTTCTCCTTCCAAAATCCCACTTTCCCCCCTCATTTCATTGTGATGTGCCAGTGTTTTTTTTTCTTCTTTTTCTTGTTGCTTGGAATACTGAAATAGCCTGTGTCTTGTTTTATTTGTCAGGCATTCAGTGAGAATTCCCCCTCCAACCCGCAGCTGGCTCAGGAATGTCCTGCGACTCCCCTTTCAGGTCTCCACTCACTTCATCACCTCCCTGTCCCCCACTCGCTCTTTATTTTTTCCTCCTCTCCCTCACACATTCTCTCCATTCCCCCTGTTTCCCCCCCCAAAACATCACATTTTATCTCCTTTCCGTTATCGTGTGTCCCCCTTCGATCTGTCCGCTCGTCTTTTTCGGGTGGCAATTAGGAAGGGGCTATAGCAGGGGGAGCGGAGTCGGCCAGTGCCAAAGCTCACAAACTGCTCAGTGCAAACACAAAGAGTTGCTGTGGAGATGGGATCACATACGGCTAAATTGGATTTGCTCACTTTGTCTCCCCTCCTTGCTTTTATCAGTTCCAGCCTCTTGTGCTTTTTAGTGCTGCTGCTTTTTTTTTTGTGTGTGTGTGTGTGACTCTGCCTCGCTGTGAATCTCATTCTGCATATTAACCTTTCAGCTGTCAACCAAAGTGAACACAATGAGTCATACAGTGCGTACCTGCCTCTACGCACTCGGCTGCTTTAAAGGAACAGTACGTAACATTTTAGATTCAATTATTTTTCATTTGGCAGAAATTGAATGTTTAAATAATTGTTGTTTTTCATTACCCCAGGATGAGCCGGGAGTAGGGATCAGCTCTACGGAGGCCACCATTAGCGCATGGTGCGTTTCCATGACGACTGACCAGAAAAAGACGTGCGTGACTTCCTGTTAACGTGACTCCCGATTGTTAAAATTAGTCTCTAAAGCAATGCAGTTTTTTATGCCGCGGCATCAGAGTCCAGGCACCGTTTACCAGTTAGCTCTGTTAGCTTCTTTAGCGTCGTTAGCACGCCTACAACTGGAGCAGTCTGTTAATCAAACAAAAAGAGCAGCACTACAAATAATCAGCGTACCTGTGTACTGCGTATGTGTGCCTCTCGTTTTTAAAGTTTAGCGTAACTTTATCGTGAGTCACGTAAACACGACATCGCATGCGTCTTTTTCTGGTCAGTTGTCATGGAAACGCATCATGCACTAATGTTGACGCCGTTAGTACCGTTAGCACTAGTTTTTACAGTACAGCCACAAGATTCTGTGCTTCAATTATCTTCATCGTATATTCTTTACGGTGTCTGACACACGCAGAAGGAGTAAATCATGCTGCATCATGTTCTCCGGGCCTTTGGGGGGCGCTGTCGTGCAGCTCTACGACCAGCCGTTACGATACGATCGGGGACGACTTAATTCTTACTTTATTAAAAGGTCTTGTCATGTTGAACAAGAGGATAAAAGTTCTGTAACCCCAAGTTTTTTTATGATCAGTGTTTTAATTCGGCACTCGTTTGCTCTCTGGTAATGCGGTCGTCACGTGACCGTGCTAATGCTAATGCTAAGGTTGCTGCTTTTTGTAAACACAATCAAATTTGGGAAAATAGTAGCGAAGATGAGGAAAATACTCAAATAATAGTCCGTAAAAAGTGATCGGAAGGGAATAACAACGCTGACGTTTGCATGTCACCTCCATGAAGAATGACCAGCCAAAGTGACAAAAAGGTGGACTTAGAAAAGGTATTGTGTGATATGTTTCAGGTCATTACAGTGCCTTTTTGTCCTTGTCGAATACAGTAATTCTTCCCTGGGGTAATATATAAGAAATAATAAACCTAAACACACTGGCATGTCTTTGGGACACAAAGACCTGAATGACCAGCAATTTAAAACTGGAGGAACACATTGTGTAAAAGTCTGTCTAGACAGCGCTTTGCTCTGTGCCTCCAGCGCCACTGTAAGGGATTCCTGGTGATATTAGGATATTGCATGTCCTTTAATTCCCACATGAAAGAAACTTCAAGGACCCTTTCTTTTTTCCTCCCTTTGCTTCTGTTGCCAAAAACTTGCTCATGGGGGAAATATTTCATCTCTGTAACTAATACTGTGAGTGTGGTTTAGGCCTGGCTCAATATGAAAAAATGCTCCTTGATAATGATTATGTGCCATATACTAAAATAAATGATCCACACAGCCATGAATCCTCCCTCTTATTAGGTGTGTCTTGGAAATGAAACGAACAGAAAGGATGACGTGTTTATTTAGAATATGAAGAATTACTCCATTAAATATGAGTATACAAGACAATAAGGAGATGATGGAGCAAATTAAAACCATGGGGAGAAAAAGAGAAACTCATGTGTTGTTGTTTTTTGTTTTTTTTTAAGCTGCTGACTTCTCTGCTGTAACTTATTTGCATTTTAGTTTTGAACAACCTTTTTTAAATTGTTTCGCTGCAGCAAGACACTGTTTTATTTTTAAAGATGTAAACATTCCTCCCTTTAAAAAAAATGAGCCGCAAGCACATTTTGTCACCAGTCACTCATCGGCTGGAATGTACGGGCAGATGTAAAGCAGCATGTCTGACTGGAGATCGTTCACAAACTATTTTGTGCACGCTTTTGACACGTCGCCGTCAGCTCTTGCTTGCTGCCAAGCCATATACCTGCTATGTTGCAATGTACGGAACGTGTTGGGTGAATTCCAATTCCTTGCTTAACAATCTTAATCTCAAAAATGCGCGCTCCCGCTAGTGCAAGTGCTGTCCCGATTCTCAGAAAAATTAAGTTGAGGGGCAAGTTTAAGGGCTGTATCACCCTCAATATTGAGATTTTCAGTGACCACCCTTGGGAGCAAGGGCTACCCAGAATGCAATGCGTGTTTTGATATAACAAAGATGGCTCCGAAAGCAGCGAAACGAGTACGCTACAAATTAAGTATTTTTCTTTGTTAATAGAGATATAAAAATTATAAAAAACCATTGTATTATCTTAGTTTAGGCCCATATTATGGATTACTGACGTCATTGTTGTGTAACATTTATTTGTATTTGATGATCTTTTGTCAATAGCCGGCCAGTGTGTGACAAGCAATCGTTTTTTTTATTGTTTACTTTTCAATAAGCCTTGGTGTGTGGTAACTGTCAGCTGAATATGTCCATGGTTGTGGTATTTGTATGAGTATCATCTTATAACTAACTGACAACCTAATAACTTGACTGACAAACGGATCGTAATAAATAATCGTGACGTAAATGTGTTCTTCTTCTTCTTTTTTGGAGTTGACAGACTGGACGCAGCTTTCGCGTTATTCTGCCCCCTACAGTCTGAAGACGTAACTGCATTTAAGGGGTCTCCCATTTCTAAGTGACAAAATAACAACACTTGGTTTTGAGGGCCAGTTAAGATTAAGGGTTGAGCTTGAGGGTTAAGATAGGAATTGGAATTGGCCCATTGTCAGTCAGCAGTTAGTTTCACATCTCTTTTTTTTTGATGTTCCTACACATCATGGTCTCTATAGTGAAAGCTTGTGTTTTTCCACCTCATGCTGCAGTATCTTCACCCACTGCATTCAGCCTCTGCTCTTCTTTCATCCAAAACTTTATTCTTTCATCTTCTACCGCTTTATCCGGTGGGGGTACACCCTGGACAGGTCGCCAGTCCATCACAGGGCCATGTAAAGAAATTCCTCAGAAACGTTCATGCAAATTCCTGCGCAGCAAATCACGTTATACAATTATGAATGCAGCCCTCGGCTGAATAAAGAGCGTTTGTGGGCTCTTGCAGACTCAGGGGGCATTTCTAATCCTCCAACACTATGCCATGAATCTATTGTTCAGGTCTGTCTCCCCTAAACAAAACAGCAGAGTAGACCGGCGTGAATGATATGGCATTTAATGCCTCATGAAATATACATTGGGTGCTATGCTGTCAGAGTGACCCACAAAGCTTTGTGGCACAATCGTCCTACATGATTCATATGTGTGTCTGTGTGTGTGTGTGTGAGAGAGAGAGGCTAAGATTTAAAAACAAGCTGCAGCACTGTGAAAGTGGAAGCACTTGTTGATGCTGAAGCTAAAGCGAACCAGATGTAGTGGATGGGGCACGGCGCGTTGCTCTGCGCTGAGGTAATTCTTGGGCTCTCGTTTGGCACTGGTGTATAATTTCCACACTCCGCGCCGGTGTAAACTTTGAAGACAAACAAGGAAGCGTTTTGCGCGCAGGTGTTGACGAAATAGCTCCTGGTGTCAGCGTGTGTTGAGTGATCTGAAGGAATGGGATCACTCCAGTTGCAGCAGGAGAAGAGGACGCACCGTATAATTGAGGAAGCAACGCGATGGAAACCAGAGATAGTCTTCAGTCTTTTGTTTGGCAGCGTCCCTGGTGCTGTGCATTTGAGGTGCAGATATAAAAAGCAGGTTTTTTTGCTCCAGCATCTCCTGAAGGCTCATTTAGGGTGAGATGGAATGCAGTCGTCCCAGCCACTTTTTAACCGTGTCAATCACAGACGCTGCGCAGCATCGCCAATTTTTTACGAGATGTGATGAGAATATAAATAGCTTATTTATAAATTACATGTTTGAGATGGCGGAGAATGCAGTGTCACTCAAGGGAAAAAAAAAACATGGATGGTGAATGAGTAATGATGATAGTTTGCAGATTAAGGCTGTAAATCCTTCGGTGTGAGGCCTTGTTTGGATTTTCTCTTTCTTTCTTTCTTTCTTTCTTTCTTTCTTTCTTTCTTTCTTTCTTTCAGACCACAAGATGTTACTGTGCCATGTTCTCCACGAGGGAGGTGATAAGCACAAGACCTTGACTTCAGAACGAGACATTCACCACCAGAGTTTGAGCCGTTCTAACATGCCAACTGTATCGGTGTACACAACACACGATGGAGTATCAACAAACATTTGGCTTAAAACCCCCGATGCTCTTCCTTGTATGTAAATACTGTTTGGGGTTAGCTTTGCATATTTATTGTCTGTGAAGGTTTTTATCCGGGTTTTATCGTCCGTTTAGCCTCTGAAGGCTGGGAAACTGTCTGGAGAGTTGTTCAGACGAACAATGCAGATTGTTCAACCCTCTGACCTAGTTTCAAGCTGTGAAAGGTGTGAACGCGCGTTTTAGATGCAGAGATTCTGGGGTTTAAGTGGGTTGAAAACGAAAAGAAAAGTGGAGAAACATGGAGAGTGTGTGTGTCTGTCTGTCTGTCTCCCAGACCGAAGTGAAAGATGGTTCCACAAGAGACAAAGTCTGATAGCTGAGGCCCTCCCCAGAGTAAGAGCCCTGTGACTTATCTCATATCTTATGTTTGAATTATGATGCCGCACAGACATGTTTATAGGCTTTTTATAACTTGTTTTATAAAAAAAACCTTGTTATGTTACCATCTTCAGTGAATCTTTGCTGGAGATACAATTAAATGAGTAACATGCAAAGAGCCACATGTCTGACATACTGATCTTGTTAGCTGACTATTGTGCACAGTTTTTTTTGTTTAATATCACATATTAAATACTACGTGGCTAATATTAATGGATTGAGGGGGGTAAAAAAAATCATACCCCTCTCCATTCTCTGACCTCCACTTCACCCAATATCATTTGTGTAGAGTAACATGTTGCCTTTAGAGTGAGCTGTTAAAGCCAGCTGCAACAGTTACAATCACAAAAAGAGGGCAAAGAGAAGCTGCATTGTGTGTGCCGCAGGTGAGCAGAGTCTGTGCTCCCACACTCTATTGTTTGGTGTTAAAAGAGAACATTGACTTTCCATCAAGACCTGCACGTCTAAAAGATACAAACAAGCCAACACGCTCCACATTGTGCCATGCTCCATAAATCTGTTTAGTTTTTATCTGGGAACAGGCCTCACCTCACACCAGTGCGTAGACAAAGACGCTCTTTCAGTTTGAACTCAATGACAACGCAAACACAATGCAGCATCTTTTCTCATCAGATCTTCTGCAGACGACATGCAGGTCCATTATTAGGTACACACAGGAGTTGCGAGAGGGGCCGCCGCTGTCCTAGTCCATTGTCGGGGGGCCACAGGCATGCTTGGACACATCATCCGGGGATCAGATTGCTTTTGTTGGGCCAGTCCCAGGTCCACGCTGCTCTTCATGACTTCAAAGGCCCATGTCAGTGTCTGTTAGTGGAGATGAGACGCGGTATGAGGGCCGCTCGGCAGAGTGTGATCAACGGGGGCCACGGTGCACCCTCAGGACGACACCGTGTTGTCTTAGCAGGCGGGGAAGTCACGCTGTTCTGACAAAAGACCCACGCACAGGAGCTGGGCTACACCATGACAAGTGAGCAGAGAAAGAGAGCGGAGAGAGGAGAGCACGGGGGGAAGGGGAAGCTGTGCATGTACTGAAAGATGGAACAGATACTGCGCCGTGATTCAGAAAAACAATTATGACAACAGAGACAGGCTGCTGTGATGTGATACAGAGCCAGTGTTATCTCCCGCTCAGGCCAGTGGACTGGATGTATGTACAACATTCAGCTGTTTGATAAGAGTTACAATAGGACAGAGGTCGCACAGGTTAGCAGAGGATGGCGGGGGGGTCAGGGGTCACCACACAGGAGGCAAAACATCCTCCCCAATACTCCCAAAAATCACATTTCCCCCGGTGTCATCTCAGCCAGACCTGAACATCCTCTCCCTGGTCCAAACACAGCAAACTCTCTTCCCCGCACACACCTAGTCTGCGACCAATAACACGGCACGGACACAGTCAGCTGTGAAAACATTTAGGTTGTACCGTCTGACAGCGAAGTCTGTTATCTCCGTGTATTTACACACTCTGCACATGAAAAACAGAGGGAAAGATCCTCGCATGATATTGTGTTGTGTGTATATCGTGTTAGAATGAGTGACATCTGACCACCCTACACCTCTGTTCCTCACGTTTACGTGTAGTTGAGGGTGTCCTAATGTTGTTGAGGTTCATGTAAATAAAGAGTGAGGGCTCGTGAGCAGCCTCATGTACATTCCATCAACTTCTATTCCCGCACACTGAAGCACATGATAGTTCGGTCCAGTTGACAGTTCACACGTTTTTATTCTATATCTTAAATTTACGGCATGTTGAGTCTCGTGCAAACGTAATGAATGGGGTGTCCCATTTCATAGGGGGTATATTTTACCCAATAGCCCTCTGTTCTAAGTCAAGTGGTAGGGGTGCAAATGGGAAATGATGCTTGGCTACGTAAATTAAACTATTTTATTTTAATTGTACATCAGTAATTCACTCATAAAAAACATACTTATGGGAACTTCGTGCCAATAAACCCTCCAGAACGTTACATACTGGTCCTGTCTTGGGTCTTTTACACATTTTTAGGCACAGGACTTTCACCCTACACTCTTAGATATAAAAGTGGTAAGTAGAACCATATGAGGTTCTTTGGCTTGTCCTCATAGGAGAACTCTTTTTGGCTCCTGGTAGAACCTTTATACAGAAACCCTTTTGGAGGGTTCCATCAAGAACCCTTTTAAAACCCTTTATTCAGGAAAGGGGTTTTAAAGGGTTCCCTGGATGAAAATGGATCTTACTGGAACCATTCGTGTTACCAAGAACCCTTTGCCATTTGCTTCTGAAAAACCCTTTCCTCAAATGGTTCCAGGTAGAACCTCAGCCCTTGTAAAAGACCCTTTTGGAACCCGTATTAGTAAGCGTGTATAGCTACACAGCACACACACTGCAATGTTTCTTTTTTTTTGTTTTTGGTCTTCCAGTCTTTGGATGAGAGAAGGATTTAACGTCTTTGTGTACAGGCTGCACGTACTGTCAGTTAGTTTTGGGGGGGTGGGATGGTTTGGGTTGTGCTCTTGTTCCCTGAGGTGAAGACACCTCGTGTGCAGAGAAAGAGGTATTTTCTCGACAGGTGTGACTCCTGACCCTGCCTTCGTCTGTCTCTGTCAACACAGCCAGGCCTGATGAAAAAAACCCACAGGCTTTGTCTGCTCACCTGCTCGTGCTGGATACATTATCCACTCTGTGGAACAGCAACAGTATACAACTGTGCTTTGACTATCCAGCCTCTGTAATCACTCTTTTCTCTTTGCAGTCTTTTCCTTTAGAAGTCAAAAGCCATAGAAAATGATTGAAATCGTGGCGTGCGTGATGAGGAGGAGCCTGACCATAAAACTACTTGTTGATGTTCGGCTAGGAGATGGGAGATGATGTCACGGCTCTTGGCAGCCCACCAGACATTTCCTTAATTTATTTTCTGGACTGCGAGGATGATCTTTGCACTGTGATAACATTCCTGGCAAACCTTCTGCAGGACACACACACACACACACACATATACGTGCACACTTTCATTCAACCGGCAGATGATTCCAGATGTTTCCTAAACGGATGAAAGGCAGGGAAGCTCCTCTGCAGGACTGCGTTAGACTCAACTATTATTTGGAAGCTGACCAGCTGGAACCACCCAGGCCTCCATACTGTTCCCTCCTCAGTGGCCCCTCCCAGCAGCAGGCCTGTAGTCATGATTTATCTCCTCAGGATGTGTCCGGCGCGTGGGGAGAACAAGTAGGCGGACATCCCTATCATTATGTTTAAATCCCTACGATAAGAGATGGTCAAGAAGAATAAATAAATAAAGAGGAAACGCAACGTTTTCAGATTCACAGAATGATTGAACTTCTCCAACAGACCGCTCTTTCATCACAGATCTCAGATTCACCTTGTGTAAATATCAGGATGTTATTAAATCTGTCACTCTGGCTCCGCAGAGCTTGTGGCCTCGGCTTACTCCGGCATGCACGAAAAAAATCCGGCCACAGCCTCAGGTGTGTGCGAGCACGTTCACATTCTCCTTCATTACATCTGATTAATGCAGCAGCACTGTAAGCCACACATCCTCTCAGAATGTCACAAAAGTGGGTGTGCTTTTCACCTGAATGGAAAGATTGTAACAATTATGGTGTTACCTCAGCACACACACAATGGAACCATTGATTCCCCAGGCTGCTGGTGGTTCTGAGGCTTGGCGAGAAAAAAGAGAGCGGGACAGGGTTGAGGTGCAGAGCGAGCACCCGCGGCTGAATCGTTGGCTTTGTTTGCAGACGTATCCTGGGATTTTGATCATACGGTCGAAATGAGTGGAGCTCAAAGCTGCTTAGCTTGTGCTTGCAGTCTGGGCTGCATGTGCACGCACATCCGACGTTTGCCATTCATTCTGTCAAATCACTTTTTAGTTTTTACGGGTTTCCGGCCACACGAGAATGATTATGTTAATCTGAGTTAAATTATAATCTATAATGTGTAAAACTTGTATAAATGATGTGTTGCACAATTTGTATTCTGTAATTATCTGAGCCACATGCCGAGCAACAGGCAACGCTCTGTGCTCGGCGCTCAGCTCGTGCCTCTTTTGTGTGTGCGTGCGTGTGTGTGTGTGTGTTATGTGTCACCTGCCGCTGCTCTTTCAGCTGGCCGTGATTCACCTGCATAGACGCATGTCTCGTCATGACAGACTCTCCCGTGTTTCAACAGGTGTCTGCTCGCACAATAACATTAACCGCCTCACATCGGGGCACATTCAGCAGACGGATTCACTAACAGTTCATCAGTGTGTCTTTAACATCGTTTGGACATTCTATCACTGTTATTATCATTAAATTAGTGGTATTGGGCCTGGTTAAGTGGTTTCCAAGAATGGAAACAAATTAAAACTGCAGTGCATGACTTTTAAATATAAAACAAATGTTTGTTAGATTCAAACCTCGGTCAAAAGAGTTCACACAAAACTGATTAAGCTCCATGTGTCGCCGTAATGTCGCTAAGGAAGTGATTTGTTTAATGTTTTATGTCAGGACAGATGAAGGCAACAGCAAACGGACTCGAGTGAGACTGAAAACACACAGAAGTGATTTTACTGCTCAAAAAAAGTGCTGAATGCTTCCTGACCTCTGCGCTGCTGGTGTATACACACACATGCTCCCCCTCAGTCAGGCCTGAATGAGGACATGAGTCTCGGCTCAGGACCTCAGGCACTTGCCTTCTTTTTTTTTTCTTTTTTTTTCCTACTCTGCTGCGATGCCTCTGCTTCAATCAGACGATTGTATTTGTAAATGTATGACTTTGTGTCTTCACATCTGATAACGCTACCACATGACTTTTGACCTGCTGAAGCGTGTCTGGGGCACATGATCCGAGGAGTGTGTGTGGAGTGTGGCAGCCTGGAGAATATGGTAGGACGCATGATCACTGTAAACATGTGTATGTGTATGTATGTGTGTGTTTGTGAGAGAGTCAGACAGGCAGACAGACACACAAACCGGCCAGACAGCTTGCTGAATCATGCCGTAAAGGTGTGTGATTGTGTGTATCTCTGAGCTCCTTCAAGCTGGGTTCAATACTGGAGTCCAGTGCTGACGAAACACAAACTACAGTATCACAGTGTACAGCCTCATCGCTCAGCTCCCATGATCCCTCAGCTGATCGCGCAGCTGAGCGAAAAAAGGCCCTTCATGTTCCACTCAGTCAGCACATCGGCCGCTTTCATCTCCGTCCAGCATAGTGAATACTTTCACTCTTCTGACTTTCTCTGCGTCCAGGAGCACCTGCTTAGCCCCTGCAATAATCTCTCCATGTGAATGTGGCCTTTCAGCACAGTCTAACTAATGCAGGGTGAGTGTAATAATGCGGCCAACCCCAGCAGCTGATTTCCTTAAGAAACTCTCTTACCTGCTCAGTTTAAAATGTGTCCTAATTATACAACAGGCTCTGTTGGTTTTGACTTCAGGCTGAATGACTTCAGGCTGAATTTCGGGAACACGCAGATCCAACAGGTTATTTTTGTTTTGCTTTATTAGTGCCATGCTTTCATGTCTTGGCACGCCTCTGATGTTTTTCACCTGAGACCAGAAAACAAAATAGAGATTTGCATATTTAGCAAGCACTTTGCGTTACGGTCCTTTAAGCTTTGTCTTACACCGAGGAAAAACATGATGTTAAATTCACTGTTAAAGCTTTTTTTTAAAGTCCTAACACTATTACCCTTTCACTGTTTACTTTAGTCCGTGGCATTTTCTTTGAAACACACCAGTATGTGACAGTTTTGCAGTGGTGGTGATGAAACATCTGCTCCGCAATTCAGGAAAAGCAAATTTAATGAAACTTAATGCAACAATCTGCACATGAAGCCAAGCTCTGTGCAGACGCACGACTATTAAGAACTAAGAAAGAAAAAAAGTAGTGATTGTTCCTCATGGAAATGTACAACAGAGCTGCAGTGGGTGATTAATAACTCCTCATCAGAGTCCTGAGGAGTGTCACCACATCCTTTGTCTTCTCCGCTGAGCTAAGATGTGTTTTTGTTTTCCCGACCTCTGCTTCTCCCATGAACCTGTCACCTCCTGTCACCCCGTGTTTACAGCTGTCACCGGACTGTGAATCAGCGGATGAGGCGAGAA
This sequence comes from Microchirus variegatus, assembly GCF_963457635.1. Taxonomy (NCBI): domain Eukaryota; kingdom Metazoa; phylum Chordata; class Actinopteri; order Pleuronectiformes; family Soleidae; genus Microchirus; species Microchirus variegatus. The sequence continues at coordinate 17,188,714 of NC_139811.1, read as the reverse complement.
TCACCTTCAGCTTAGACCGCGCTGGTGTCAGAACCCTGGGTTTCCGAAATCCAGCTCTCGTTACTGGCAGAATGAGATCCATTCAGAGGATCTCATAAAGACTTCTCTGTATGAGCACTCCAAGAACGAGGCCACTGGGTCAGAATGTCTATAACCAGACATCATGCTTGGTTTATACCGAGATTAAACCGATTGTTTTGTTCGGAATAGTTTATTGGTTTTTTTCTTAAGGCAAACCATGTGCTAATATAAAACTTTGCATGTGGATGGACACAATAGGGCGACTGTTCTCCTCTCCTGTGTTTGCTTCTCTCATTCTCTCCTTGTGTAAACACATGGCCTTGTTAATGGAAATTGTATTGAGAGAACTCTCTGCTTGTTGGCTGGTCGTGTCAGCTGTGCAGTGTAGCCGGAAAACATATTCAGATATGTTACAATGTGACATTATTCTGCAGATACATTATCAGCTAAGTGAACATACAGTGTCCAAAGCCAGAATAAACCAGAATGAATATCTGTGCAGCAAAATAAGTATATCTTTTAAAGTAAATTGTATGAAGAGGTGTAGAAATAGAAACTGAAAACACTGAAGTAAAGACATCACAGTAAATCAAAACTGCACTTCAATACAATACAAAAGTAAATACACCCAGTTTATACTGTTAACATCTGTATGTATAATGTGACAAACAACAGAACAACAGTAAAGAGTAAAGATCACAGATAAAGAAACCTAATAACTGCATTTATGGAGTTCCTTTCCCCCAAAGCCAACTTCTGAAAAGAAAAAAAACAAAGCCCAGTAAGAATAAAATGTATTAGTGGGATAATCATCTGTGTAAATGTCCCAGGAAGAGGCCAAAGTATTATTCAGGAAATCTGCCAGAGACTGTGGATAAACAGGAGGAGCTCGTCTCCCCTATAGGAATTCAAGAAATTGAGAATTAAAAAAAAAAAGAAGAGTGCTCTCAATTCTTAAACTCCCCCTGCAGCCTCTGAATCTATCATGGCTGTCACCTGGTATCAGCGAGCCTAATGGATGATGCTCTTTGTGTGCAGCATTCCAGTAAGACTGGGTGAACTGAAGAATGAGTGTGCCCATCATGGAAAATCTCTTGTCACAGGGCCATGAAGAAGAGGAAGGGACATGGGCTGTGGAAGGAAGCCATGAGAATCACATCACTAGAGCTAATCTGGAGAGCGGACAGGTTACTGGGACTACTCTCCTTAGAAAGTCACGTTTGCACCTTGAAGGCTGGTTCTTCTTCCCCTTGTTCAGTTATGGTCCTTATGTTTGGTCACTGATTTCACTAATCCCCGAGCTTCAGAATGGCTCAGATTTGCAGGCCTAAGCCATATCTGAGCTCTGTGAAATTCAAAGGCAGAGCGGAGTTGAGTTCGCTGTGCTGAGTTGTCCACCTGCCTCCGAGCGCCCTGTCAGAACAAACTCTGACCCACATTTTTCTCAAGAGCCCCCCAGTGCAGACGTTCCTTGAGTTTCTCAGCGCTGTTGAGAGATGGATACGAAGGAGCTGATAGTATGGTGTTGAGAACAGCTTGAAGGCATCAAGGTCTAATTCTGCATGGACTTGTGCATGTCGCTGTGTTGAGGTCCAGCCAACATCTAATCTCTTCTGCCACCCCGAACAGCTTAGGAGCACAACCGTGACATTTTCTGGTTTTCTTCACTTTGGCCTCTCTTTTCTCTGCATATCAGAATGTTTTTTTTCCCCTCTCTCCCTCCTCTAATTACACACATAGTCTATATAAGCCTATAGATACATCACCATCAGGGCTAAAACAAAAGACAGGCCTTGTCTCTATGGCTTGCAAAAACTTCAGGGAATTTTGAGTGAGATGTGCCAGTTGCTGCATACTTCAAATTTGTCACTCACTTCCCACATATTTCCACCCTGACTGGATTTTTTTGAACTTTACTATATGAGCAACGCAATCACAGGATGGAGCTGATGACTGACGCATTGGAGCCACAAAGAAGGCATGCATTATATGTTTGTTGCCGTGTTGTTCAAGCAGGAGAAAAACACTGTCCAATCCGTGCGAGGTGTCAGAAGACACACAAACACCATGTCTGAGCTCCTGATACGGCCGACATGTCAAAATGACAGGGTTCTTGTTAACTGAGAGGAATGTGGACGCAGGTTTGAGCTCAGCTGCATTTCTGACGGTCTGGAAAGAAGCCAGAGAGGGATGATGACAGGCAGACGGCCTCTTGATGGTATCAGCACCTTGCAATCTGCTCGCGCATTCCTCAAGATATCGGACATGCGTGTGTGACTGCAGTTTACAGTTTATCTTCCAGAGATAGCAGGCTAAATGAAACAGGTCGGGTCTGGCTCAGCAACAGTTTAGGCATCCATCAAACGGAGGTTGAACGTTGACTAGAAGGCGATTGAAAATTAACTCAACTTTCACTAACAGTGAGGAACAGGGAGCCAAACAGATCGATGAAGTGTACTTTTAAACCCAGAGGAGGAGGTGGCACTGTGAACAGTGCCTTTGTTCACTACAGCTCTCTTCACAGGGATTTGTTTACCCATAAAGGAGTGCTGTTTCTTGGTTTACCACAAGTACTGAGCATGAGGAACTGCGAGGACAAGCAACAGTAAAAATCACATCCTGTCAGTAGCCTAATTTGTTTTACGACTGCTTTTCCACCTGGAGGCGAGCTGCTGGCATAAAAGTGAGTCCCACTCAGCAAGAGGTCTGGACAACAGGCGTGACAAAGTGAAAATAAAAAAAACTCCCCTCCCCCCAAAAAAAGTCACCATTTTATAGACCTTACTTCAACCTCACTATCCCAGGCAACATAACACATATTTACCCAACGCACCTAATCCCCTACTTTAAACTGCTCCTCACTGTTAAATGTCAGCGCTCCTCTGCCAAGTTTAAATCCAAAAACCAACAACAGGAGCACACCATCTGATTAACTTTGTGTTTTTCACTCTCCTTCAATCTGTCATCGATTTGCTCTCTCTCCCCTCGTCGTGCTTACACTCCCACCGGCAGTGAAACCTCCGACAGGTGGAGGGGTAAGTGCTTAATTTGCTTCCTTTTAAAGCAGCAAAGACAGTGAAAATAACAAACAGCGAGTGATTGAGCAACTGGAATAACAAGATGAGGACAAATGTGCTCTTCGTGTTAAGCAGATGAGATCCAGTAGTTGTACTCAGTTTTTTTTTGTTTCAGCCTGAAAAGTGGCAAATCCTCACATTAACTTAAATCTATATTACATTATCACAGTTATGTAATGTCATTCAGATGAAGTGCACCAATATGCATACAAAAAACTAAAATGCAGTCATTGTCACATTATTTATTCACATATAACACTATTCTAAATACTCAAGGCTACACAAACGATTAATTAATTTAATTCTTGATAATAATGCTATTGTTTTTTTCATGGTCTTTTCAAGCCCCTTATGCATATAGCATGAATGTTATTTAGTATGAAAGAATAGTCTTTTTTGTATTAAAAGAAGAAGTGGATTGTGCCATTGTTCTTTACTGTTTTAACTGCACTCCTACAACATTGTCAGACTCACAGTGAACAACTGTATCAAAAAGTGTGAAAAGTCATCTTTTTGATTCCACACATCATCCTTTTCAAAACCTGAAGCCTTATGTATATTTATGTATTATCCACACTGCAACTTTGCATGCAACACGACAACCAGGTGGCAACTGGTCGTGACACCACCCACCCATAGGAATCTGAAGTACCGCACTGAAGCCTTGCCAGCTGTCAGTCACACACTGATATGCAGTCATATGAGCTGCCGTGCTTTATTGTCTGTTTTGCTCAAAACGGGAACATCATTTACAAAATCAACATCATGTGTATCCAAACTAGATGCTTGAGTCCATGAACTCCTCAGAAAAATGTTTACTGACTTTGTAAATCAAGTGAGAATAGAGTCACCCCCCCCACCCCCATAAAGGTTGCTGGTTCATGTCCCAGTGTGGAGTTTGCATGTTCTCCTTGTGTGCGCGTGAGTTTTCCTTGGGTTTCCTTCCACATGTCCAAAATTGAACACTCTAAATTGGCACCAGCAGCCCTGCGGCCCTCATGTGGAGAATAAAGCAGTAGACCAAGGGTGTAGAACTGGCCCACCATAGGGTCCAATCTGATCAGAATCTAATCATAGTGTCAAATACTATAGTTTTCAGTTCCAGATACCTGTGACTAAATGTTTTGTGCCTTTGTAGATCCACTGTGATCTGTAAGTTGTAATGCGCATGTGTAAATGGTAAACTTAGGCACAATATTGTTGAAATTGCACTTATTTGTCTCAAGAAATGAATTAAATTGTTCATTTTGTAAAAAAGATACTTCATTAATTGCAAAACAAATTAATTTAAATTGCGCCTTATGTGGCCCCTAAACTAAATGAGTGACACCCCTGCGGTAGACCATGCATGAATGGAGTCGCCCCCCCTAGTGGCTATTAAATATATTCTTATTTCTTGGTTGGCTTCAGGAGGAAACTTGAGAACTGCATCCATTTTTCATACACAGTCTATAAAGGTGTGGGTGTGTTCTGCTACAAGCTCAAATTCTACAACCTCAACTAACTCTGACTCTAGCTGACTCTTAAAGTTTCCTTTTAGTAATGAGCGGTACTTACTCGAAAGACATATAAACAGATTTCAATGTGCCACGCTTCAATCTTAAACTACAACTCAGGGTGGAACTCCTTCATTGACTTCATTGACAAACTGTTACAGGTGTAGCTCTGGTGAAACAGAACAGGTGTCACCGTGATTGATCCTCACACATCATGTCCTCACTCGCCTTGCGGTTGTTGCCTCATTTAAAAGTACAACTCCCAGACAATACAGAAACTAGAGCGCGCACAGTCTAATCCAGATTGCTCACATCAGACATAAGAAGTTGCTCAATATGTAAGACAGTTACGAATCAACGCCTATCTGCTCTCACATCTGGAGGGTTCGTGGGGGCCCACTGGTGGCATGCAGCCCAAGCCAGGACATGTACCCTGCACGTCAGGGCAGTAATCCAGACACGTCGATCATCAACCTGTTCCAATGTACCAAGAAACCAGAGAGGAACAGTTACAAACTGCTCTGGTTTTCCTCGTCAGACGGGTTTCTTTCCCCAAGCCCAACACCAGGCACATGCAACACATCTAAAAAGTAGTTCTTGTTTACAGATGCACCCATCGCTAACGGACCCCACCGCTCTACAAGTCCCTGCAGCTCTTGGAGCTGTACAAACCACAAGGCCCGGGTTAGTACTGTTTGGGACTGTAGATGAAACTTTATTATGAAAGTAGTGTATATCTTATGTGTTAGATTTCTCTAAGAATGACTCTGTGACCTGAGGTCTTTTTTTTGGAATCCACAGTTTGGTGGTTTCCTGAATTCTACTACTAGTTTGGCATTATTCAGTATTCACAGACATAACCATTAATATTTCAGAAAGATGTCATTACTTGACCATTCTTCACCACTCATTCATTCATTCACCTCTTGATGTGGTTTTATTTTTTCTGCAGATTGCTGTGGGAGAGCAGAGGAACAAACCATCATTTTCGACATCAGCTGCGCCTTGTGTTTAGATGTAAGTGAAGTAGTTCTCTGCATGCATTAATGTTCTGCCAAATGTACTCTTCATTGCTCTTTATTAAACAACTAATAACCAACCATTAAAGTTCCAGTGTGCAACAATTTACTCCTCCACTCAGTGTTCTTTTCCAATTTCCTCCTCACTGAGCCATTTCCTGCCTCTCGTTTGTTGCTTTATGCATTAGAATCATCCGGGCGGGGCCGCCTCTCTTCATTTGTGTTGCAAACTATCGTATCAAAACATAAAATGCATGTCCCTTAGAGCGCGAGAAACATGCCAGCCTCCGTAAAGTTTTTTATTTTATTTTATTTTAACGTGGTTACACACATATGCAATCACACAGTACTTATGTGTAGTGTGTATTAAAGTACAGCTGGTAAACGCCCACTAACGTTACACATTGTTAATCCTTAAAGGTTTTTAAATATTTTACGACTGCGGATAAACACTTGCAAATTAGTTAAATTTGATTTGATAATGGTGCCAGATTATGACTTAATGACACTAATTAAATTCAATCTGCATGCCAATACAAATAGGTAGGTAATTAGTTACTTCTTCTTTCTGTACTCAAAGATAACAATGACCCGCTCTACCTCACAAACAAAATCCTTGACTTTGATGCTGCCTTCAAGTGCTGCCAGAACTTTGCCTTTCGATGTCAGATGAGCAAAAAGGGGTGAAAAAATGTGCATAAAATTGATTGACAAATGATTTTAAAGCTGGACACTATATTTATATATCCAGTGATCAGTGTGTGTATGTTTTTGTCCGTTACATGAATTTATAAACTTTCCTAAACACATCCCGATACAACGTTGAGGGAAGTTAACTTGCTGTACAATACAAATGTCCACAATAAGTTATTTCAGTATGTTTTTGTTTCATTGATAGATGTTGCATCATGCATACATTTATATTGGGAGCTAGTCATCATTCCATATCAAAACAAACACTTTTATTTTGAAATTGAAATATTATTATAAATATTATTATTACTTTTTCTCTTTGGACTTTTTTTTCCCCACTCATCTGCCCCCCTACTAGCCAAACTAGACACTCAGTGGCCCCCAGGTCATTTGAGTTTGAGACCCCTGAGTAGCTCAGTGTTGATGATTTGAAAGACTCTTTAACCTATTAAAATGGAATTCTGTGGTTCTCAGACGTCCAAGGACACACTTACATTATTTGTTTGTAAAAATAGCACAATGTACATATTAAAGCATGTGAGTGCAATTAAAGAACATTTTCTGTGATCTGAAGTATTCACATACATTACTTGTTACTACCAAATAAAATCAGAAGAAGAAGAAGAGCTGGTAATGGTCTGTATTTATATAGAGCTTTTCTAGTCTTCATGAGCTGCTTTACACTATAAATAACATTCACACACTTCAATGTGGGGTTAAGTGTCTTGCTCTTATAGACTAGCAGATCCAGGAATTGATCCCTCATCCTTCCAATTGAAAGACAACTCACCCTACTACTGAGCTACCATGGCTCAATCCTAACTCCTCACTTTAAAAAAAAATAATTTTACTTCCAAAAAAAATGTATATCTTAAAATTACGTTTGATACTATATTAGTAGAGTAAATGTCATGTACTGTAATTAAGTGAAATAATAAAAAAGTGACTTCAGCTATTACCAAAGTCATTTTCTGGTGGGTTACTTTTGGGTACTTGGGTAAAACCTTTTTTTATAGCGTCATTTTCTGAAATCCGAGCCTCGGCTGAGTACTTGAACGCAGCACATTGAGCTGCTGTGGACGGGGTGTGACGTGGAGAGCGTTCACTGCTGCTGCTACTACACACACACACACGCACACAGTCGGAGTCGGAGCTGAAGTTTTTCCACATTCACGGACACAGATGTCGGCGAGGTTCCCCCACGACCGAATGCGATAAATACGCGAGTAAACTCATCTCTATCTTGCGGGAACAGAGGTAGCGTCTCCGGGTGGGAACACAGGCGCGGAAGGAGCGGTCCGGGGTCACATGGAAACACTATGTAGCTGGGAACACGGTGGTGGACTTTATCGCAGTTTCACTCGAGAGGAGGCAAAGTGAGAGGCAAGAGTCGACATGCTCGCCCCGGCGCCGATGCTGATCTCCCTGCTGCCTCTCCTGCTCCTCCTGCTCCGGTGTCGGGTGATTTCCAGCCAGTACTCCAGCGACCAGTGCAGCTGGAAGGGCAGGTGAGTTCACTGAGCCGTGTGGATGTCCGCTCCAAATCAGATTTTTTTTATTTTTTTTATTTATTTACATTTTTTATATATAAATATATATATATTTAACATCAAATTAATTTCACTTCCCTCAATGTTGTTCAGAAATAAACAAACGCTTTTCATTGTAAACTGACAGAAAGTAAATCCAGCATTTGTCATTATTACATTTATGCAATATTTCCCCCTTTTTTTTTTTGTTTGGCTCATCTGACCTGGAATTGCAAAGTTCTGGCAGATCTTGAAGGCAGCATCAAAGTCAATGATTTAGTTTGTGAGGTAGTCAAAAAAAGTAATTCTTTATCTACCTGTTAATATTGGTGTGTGGATAGAATACAGATTGTAATACAGATTTTGTCATTTTAATTTAGTTATTACTTTGGGCAACTGTTGTTTTTAAAAGTGGATTATTGTATAATCTAATCTTGAATGAGCTTCATTGTTTTGTATTTCACCATTGGTCTTAACTGTCTCTGCTGCTGTGACACTGTAAATAAGGACTAAATTATCTTATCTTATCTAAACCCTCACAGATACTGAAAAACACGTGTAGACATTTAACTCCAACAAGAATACACGCTGCATCCTTAACCCATCCTAAAACTTGAGGCTACGCTGGAAAGTTTTCACCTCTCATTAAACATCTGCCCAAATCTGTTTTGCACTTGAGAGGCTGCTCTTCAAATGGTGTGGTTTTTGTTTTTCATCCTCCACTCAGGAGGGGTGGACGACATTCAGCACTTTGAGCTCTCCACCAATAATCTGTTGTTCATTAGTGAGACTGTTGACTAATCTCCTTTAATTGCATGCAGACGTGATGAAGTTAGAAAGGACTTAATTAGAGGCGTGCTGAGGAGAGCCTGGTTATGAGGCTTTTCGGCTGCATATGCTCAGCATGTGCCATGGGTTACTTTAGATCTATGGCAAATTTGAATTTCAGCATCTCATTTTCAGGAGACTGGGCGTTTCTGCCTGAGAGTCAAACCGCTAGCTTGGCATGCACATGCTGGTAGACTGCTGATGGCTTCCTGCCTTTGGCTTTGCCACAGAATGACTGACAGACTGGAGCTTTCAAATCCTGACCAGGCATTAAGTTCTGGAGGGAGTCATTTGGTCATGCTGGCGCCACAGTCCGAAGTGCTGCCCGGACAAGTCTCTTCCAGTCTCTTTGGTGGCTTGAAAGCAAGGGGAGGTTCGGTGCGTGACCTGCATTTGCACTTGCATGCAGCAGGCCCGGCTACTGTTGCCGCTCTTGTCTTGCCCAGAAGCCTCTGTGTCCCTTCATTCATCCATCTCGGCCTCCAAAGTCTTCCCAAAGGGGCAGCCTGCCAGTGGTGCGTTTTTGCCAAAGCTGGGGCAGGAACAATGCGGCATGGGGAGTGTGTGTTGGAAGCTGAGGTCATTTTGGCTGCTCCGGCTCGTGACTGGTCATGCAGCCAGTCTTGCGTACAGATGGCCTTTAATGCCTCAGGAGGAATGCAGTCGATCGTTCTTAGCGTCTGCCTGAGGTCTTCAACTTGGTCAGTTAACTATAGGGGTGCAAAAAAATATTGATATATTAAAATATTGCAATATTTCATCATGGCATGATGCTGTATCCATTCTTCAGAACCCGTAATCACTCAAGTAATAATCTTGACAGTGGTTTTGAGTTATATTTAAGCCCTGAACAACTAATTGGCAGCATGCTTGAATCCCTCCCCTCTCTCGCTTCTCTCATTACACAAAGAAGATTGTATATTATTCATGCACATAATGTTACTACGAGGGATTGCAGTATATTGCCTTGTTAATAGTATCCAAAAATATCACACTATATGGCAGCAGGACTATTCAATTACAAACTCAGTAGGGCTGCATTTTCAAACCAAGAAATTTAGCCGGGCCAGACATATACTGCAGCAAGTAAAATTTAATCAAATCAAAAAGTGCATTAAAAATAAGTGCATTAAAAATAACAAAAGAACTAGCAATATGTTTATTTTGGTCATCCCTGTCCTTCCCACACCTTAAAGTGCATTAAAAGTACACAGTATTAGCTCTAACTATTTTAAATGTGTCATATCACATGCATAAAGTGCATAAAATCAAAAAGGTGCACAATATTAGCATTTGTTTCTCTTTGAAATAAGCCACAAACATCTCAAAGTGCCTTTAAGAGAATACAAAAGAACTAACACTGCTATCAAACCTTCATCAGACTACTGTACGAAGTGATGTAGGAATATTTAGGGACAGAGAAAAGTCTTTCTCTAGTTATTTCTTCACTTGTTTCTGGTGAAACTACAGGTTGGAACTCTATGAAGTTGTTATGGGCCGCATGTGGCCCATGGGCTGCCATTTGAATAGACATCGCGCCTGCATCGTATTATAATGTGTATTGCATCACCAGATTCTTGCCAATTCACAGCCTAAGCTAATTCAGCCTGGAAATGATGGGGAAATAATTTTTTTATTGACTTAATAATCTCGTTATTCTGTGCTGAAGAGCAGGTTCAACATGAACGATGTGCTCTGATTTTTTTCCTCCTCTCTTCTAACAGTGGTCTGACTCACGAAGGCCACACAAGGGACGTGGAGCAGGTTTACCTCCGTTGCTCCCAGGGCTCTCTGGAGTGGCTCTATCCCACGGGGGCCATCATCGTGAACCTGCGGCCCAACACGGTGTCCCCCGCTGCCGCTCGCCTCTCCGTCTGCATCAAACCTTCCGCGGACTCCAGCGGCACCAACATCTATTTGGACCGTAATGGGAAGCTGCGGCTGCTGCTGCGAGAGAAGGACCAGGCTCAGGGCAAAGTGCACTGCTTTAGCATCCGGGAGGGGGCGCTCTTCATCGAGGCCGTCCCCCGCCTGGACATCAGCCGGCGGATCACGGCGTTCCAGTACGAGCTGGTCAGCGACAGGTTGGGAGCCGTGGCGCACTCGCTGGGCGGTAAGATGCAGCTCCTTTATTATTCTACAACACAATGTTGGATAAATAACTTTGGTTTTATTCTTGTAGACATTATAAAGGCATCCACATTAAACCCCCTCTTCAGCTCCGTTCCTATGTGCTCTATCGACTGTGGTGTGTGATGGGAACTAAATGCAGCCATCTACTGGTGGAAACATTGCTGACGTTGGACTTTTAATAGTAGGAAAATCAACATTTGCTCCAACACAGTCTCGAGGCCAAAGTCCATTTCTCTCGTAGAACTGTCTGTACACTTTGGTTTTGAAGAAGATATATTCCCTGTCAAATTCTTTCGCTGTGAGCTTTAAAGAACTGAGGCTTTATGGAGCTTTCTTTTTTCTTTTTTTTTTTTTTGAGGATAAAATATTGAAATGTCAAAGCCATTTCACAATTATCCACACTTGACTTGAAAACACCGCAAAGGCCCTGAACTGCAGTAGGTTTTTTTTGGACAGCTGTATGTTATGTGGCACAGCAGAACAGTGGGGCCTCCGTTGAAAAACAGCCATGTATTTTCACGCTGCGTACCTGCCAAACCTGCACAGCTTCAAACTGTGTGAGCCTTATGTGTTTTTTTCCACCAAAAACAAAACATGAGCAGTATCAGGCCCGTGTTCTGTTTTTATGGCTCTCTGGGTTCACATATTATATTAGCTTCATTATCTGCCTTAGCAGGAGGGGGGGGGGGGGGGGTTCAGCTCTGGACCTGATGACATTTAGTGTGCGTTCAGTATCGACCTGAAAGATGTATTTCTGTATATTAGCAGAATATTCGTGATGTAGTTTTTGAAATTGTTTGAATTGTGTCTGTGAGACGCCGTGTTGTAGATCAGACAAGAAAAAGTGGCGTCACCTCTCTAATGACAGGTCATTTTTTACACAAAAATATCAAAGTTTCCAGTGCCCAGCCCTAATGGCCTCACATCACACAGGCTTGATTCACAAAGACAGTGGTCTCGTGTCATGTGAAGCCAGGATTAATGGATTGATTGCTCCTTTTCTCCCTCTCATCTTCTTCTTCTTTTTTTTCTTCTTCTCTGCCGTCTCTCTGACCCGCTGTGCTGGGATTGAGTTGCTTACCATCAAGCTGGAATGTGTCTCCAACCAGATGTTGGGAGGAACTTCTGTGAACATATAGGCTTATTTCCCCCCCCACTACTTCTTCTCTCGATGTCACTCCCTCAGCCTTAAATTATCCTCCCCTTTTTTGTTGCTCCCCCTCCTGCCATTTCCTACCTCTTAATTTCTCTCTTGTCTATTTATCATTCTAGTATTTTCCTTTTCATTCCCCTCCCTTCCATACATCTTCCCACTCTCTTCCTGACCGTTTGAAGTGGTTTTTTGTCTTTGCCGAGTGGTATTAGCAAGTTGTGCTCCATTACAGTGGAATGCATCAGGCCCCAGATGTTGCAGGGACACCATGTGCCCCTCCTCTCCTCCTTCACCACTCCTTCCATCTCTCATCCCCCTCTCCTCCTGTGAAGTGGTTCTGATCAGAGCGACGCTGCATGTGCACGAGCCAGAAGAGAGATGCTGACTCAGCTCTTGGCCCATTCCTGTGGTTCTGTTTCATGTTTGACATGTGAGCCCTGCTCCGCTTTGGAGGAAAGAAAAAACACTGCTGGATTTTAGGCCTCGGCTCGCTGCTCTGCCTGATGCCATGGCAGCATGAAGGCTCACTTCAAAGTGCCTTTTGCACTCTGCTACGGGCTCAGGGCGAGGTCGGGCCGCTCTGAAGTCTCCCGGCTTTCCAGCTGTTCTGAAACCGTTCCAGGCTTGGGGCTGATTGACCTCTGACCTCTTTAGTGGTCTGGCAGTGCTTCCATGTTGCTACACACGCTGACCTAAGACGTGCTCACCCCCTCACCCTTGCACACCAGCCTGCTAAAAATAAGCTCCACCCCTGACACACATCGCTTCTATAGCAAGTATTTTGAGTTAATGATCCACACACACACACACACACACACAGTTTTCTGAACAGTCAGCTTCATGACCAGATGTGTAAATTTAGGGCGTTTTTTTTAAATTCCAACAATTCTGCTGCACCCTCCGCCATCATGGCGCTTTCAACCTGGATACAGGATTTACACAAATCTGGTCTGAAAAAGAACAAACTGAGCCTGACCCAAATGTTGTTATAAGTTTAAAGACAGGCTTTCGTTTTGACCGCATGCGGCTGTTTGTTTAAGTTTGTACTTAGTTTTCACAACTGGAAAAAAGGAACTGTTAAGTACCAGCACTGAATTAAAGGTACTGATACTGCTGCAGGTCCAGGGCTAATGAAGCTGTTCAGGTTAGTTTAACTGCGCGACCACCTGAGTCAACTAATTGACTTGACTGCTCTCATTTAAAGTCCTTTCTCCAGCCATAAAACTCAGTTTGGGGGGTGGGTGGTTACAGTGGGAGTTGCTGCTGTGTAGCCTCCAGTTAAAGGGCCATTTCTTTTACTTCACTTTTTCTTTTACACCTGGTTATTTGCCCTCTAGTTATTAGATAACCTGCATTTATGGTTGTGTCTTTTTTGGAGGACAGTTTACAGGGTAATTATGTCCCACTTATCTGCCACTTTAAGTTCTGCTCTAAACTCTAAAACTCTGAACTCTTAACTTTTACGTCGTAGTCGAGTTTGCCCCGACGGTTTCAGTCCTAACGAGGCCGCTGAAGTGCTAACAGAGCTCAGGTCAGACATGGAGCCTCTGCTTGTCTCTCTCCTTCCTTTATCCTTTTCATCTGGTCCTTGTTTGTCATGGGGTGTCAAGGGTTTCCTGTTGTGGTGAGGGGAAGCTTAAGGAGCAGCCCCCTTTGAGCATCAATCACACACACACACACACACACATGCCCACTTATGAACATGTTTCTTAATGTGAGATAATTAGCTTCAATTGAATCCTCTCTTTCTGTCCCTTCACAGCCCAAAACTCTGTTGATGTATTTAAAAATCAGTTAAAGACTTTTTGTTGGGCAAGGATTTTTATTGTTTGATTCTTTTTATTGTGTTTTCCTGTTTTTAAAGTATCATGTCAGTATTGTACTTGTATTGCATTATGAAGCACTTGCGATTCTATATCTGCGAAAGGTGCGTTGTGGTCACATCAACTAGATCTTTTTAATCACGCTGCATGACCTCGAGTGCTCCAGAAATCACTGACATGTCCTCTTTCTGTTTGTAATTCTTGACCAAATTTCCACCAAACTCACCAGCTCTCATCTTTCTCTCTTTCTTAGCTCCCTGTCAGCCCTGCAGTGATGCTGAGATGCTTCTCGCAGTCTGCACCAATGACTTTGGTAAGTAACAGTGCTGCTTTGAACAAGTATACTATATTCAGCGAAAACACAGCGTGTTAGCAATTACCAGTCAGTACAATTCCATTCACAGTGAAGTTGTTTAACCGCACTACTTTCCTTGTCCTTGTAAACAAGTATTGGATGGGGGATCGTTTGTCTGCCGATACACTAGCTGTGATATATGTTAGGCATTTTCAGGTCGAATTATCACTGAATAAAAACAACTTTATCTTGTGGCCAGTTGTCATCATGTCATTGTCTTTCTACCATCAGTTAACTACAAAGTATTGAATTCTTTAAGCTGACAGTGACAGAGCATACAATGGTCTTGGTCCTTGTGCTGTGCTCTGGTTATGACCATGTTTTTCTCGCTGTTGTCTTCTTCTGTGCACCAGCCTCTTGGCCTCTTCTATTATTTCCCTTGAATAACCTCCTGGGTTAGAGAAGGGTCAAAGCTGGGGGGTGGGAACTGTGGAGAATGTGCAGAGCACCAAGTCTAACTGAGTCCGACTGAATGAATACACTACCGTTCAAAAGTTTGCGGTCACTTGGAAATGTCATTATTTTTTCAATGGATATAACATTAAATGAATCAGAAATACACTCTATCCATTGTTAATGTGGAAAATGACTATTCTAGCTGCAGATGTCTGGTTTTTAATGGATAGGTTTATAGAGGCCCATTTCCAGCAACCATCTCTCCAGTGTTCTAATGGTACATTGTGTTTGTTAATGGTGTTGGAAGGCTATTGGATGATTAGTAAACCCTTGAAAACCCTTGTGCAATGATGTTAGCACAGCTGGAAACAGTTTTCCTGGTTCTTTGATGAAAGGGCAAAATTATCATTTAGAATAAAAATCATTATTTCAAATCTTGTCAATGTCTTGACTATATTTTCTATTAATTTTGCAACTCTTTTGATTAATAAAAATCTGGAATATTGGTGACCCCAAACTTTTGAACGAGTACATGCAGTAATAATTAGACTCCCAGTCACTTTATCTGACTTGTAGAAATTTGATTTAGTACACTTTCAGCCAAACGAACATGTTTACATTTTCTTAACGTCATGTAGGCTAAATCCTGTCTTCCTGTTTTTGTATTTCCAGTGGCACGGGGCAACATTAGGAAGGTGACGAAAGAGGAGGAGCACTCGTCCATCACTGTGGAGATCAGTCACCTCTACAGACAGAAGACCCAGGTCTTTGCATCTGGTGGTGTGAGGGTACGCAGCTGGACTGGTCACATCAAGATGCCCCTGCACTGTGGGGTGAGGTCCGGTGAGGGCGACTTCCTCTTCACTGGGACAGTGAGGTTCGGGGAGGCCTGGATGGGCTGTGCCCCACGATACAAAGACTTCCTGCGGCTGTATCGTGAGGCGGAGCAACAGGGCACCAACCCCTGTCACATAGACACTGACTGACTGGGCTCCCTGCCCACGTTTGGAATTAGGACAAGTCTTCACTGGGTGATGACGAGAGCTGAATCAAATGTTCATGCTGAGGAGAGGAAAGGCTGATGGACTGACCCAGTGGCAGCGCCTCTCTCCTCTGACTGTCTTGTGACCCTTTGGAGACAATGAGCGGAGCTCCTGAATGTTGCCAAGCAGCATGTTAGCCGGGCTCTGTTCTCAGAGTTCAACATGACGCAGTGTGGAATGTGTCTGGACTGCCTTTTTTCATTCGCAGACGAGGAGGACACCCCGGGATTTTAAATGTAGCAGACGCCACTTGGTTTCTATTTGTATAAAATGTGAATGGACGTTGTATATTTTGAAGCTCTGCGTGCTTTTGTAAAAAGCTTGATGTACAGTTCTGAAGTAATGTCTTATGACAGAAATGTAAAAAGTGAAAGCATCTTATTTTTATTTTGTTTAAAAAAAGTAGCGAAAGAAAAAGTGAGCCGCAATTTAATGCCTGGATTTCTGTGCTTTTTCAGGCTGCACAATTGGTTAAAAAAACGATAAGCAAAATCTTTTTTTTTTTTTTTTTAATTTTGCTTTTGAGAATAAAATCTTATTCTGATGAACTCTGACTTTGTCTGTGGTGTTAACATAAAATAACTAACTACATTTTGAGTGAGTCAATAGAGTTTGAGAGTCAAACGATTAATCACGTTACTGTAGGAAGTAGCTCCAGTGTTTATTTTAGATAGTTAATTTATGCCTATATATGATGCATTAAACACACAGTATGTAACTTCTACCACTAGAGGTCTCTCAAAACAATAACAATTTACTTGTTTGTTTTCTTTCACCATAGAGTTCCAGCAAGACTCGTCACAGCACGGCTCGACTCGACTCAGTTTGGTATCGTTTTCCAATACTATAGTAGCTCCTCAACTGCCGTGTTATCATCTTTTGAACTTATTTACAGTTCAGCATTGTTCTGTTTGATTCCTGTGTCGGACGTCACGCTCTTGACTATTCCAGTACCAAAAAGTATCAGGTACTATTGCTAATGGAAAAGCAAACGAAAAAAACAGGTAGAGTCGAGCCGTGCTGGAACTGTGTAGTGAAAAAGCGCCATTAATCTGATGATGTCAGGAGGCAGCGTGGGATTTGTCATCTTATCTCATTTGGTTCCTCTGAAGATTTGCGCTTTATGGATAGAGTTTTGCCACAGCAAACGGAAAACCGTTATTGACAAATACACACAATAAAATTTAAAACACAAAAGACAACACACTCAGTTACTAGTTGTACCAAATATTTTTTGTCCCTCTGTTGTTTTATATGGGATTTGCCCCAGAATTTATAGCAGAGACAGATAAAAGACAGATAATGCTGCTAAAAGCCAACCAAAACTGAATTATCTATCACTTTGAATACAAATCTGGATTTCTAATAGTGTTGGAAACATTTTGGCTCACTACTCAACAAAATACATAACGTTACTCTTGTTGTTTTTAGATATTTTAATACCGAAATGTCACATATTATATCTTTAAAGCAAATGCTGTAGATTTCAGATCAGATGTTTTTCTCTATACTTCTTGGTTGGAATAAAAACATAATATGATGAGCATTTTCCTCCCCTCCGAGCATCACCGTCTGCCAAGCACACAGAGATTGATATCAGAGAGTCGGGGTGAATTCCTGTGCACTGGTTCCTGTGGTGATGGGGGTGGCCGTGTGTCAAGGTCAATGTGAAAAGGCTCTTTGTTTCCTCACAGCAGCCTGGTATGAGAGAGACGACTGAAGGCCGATGTGAATGCAGCCGTGTGACTGGGCACGCAGCAGAGAGCACACTCCAAATGTTGATTGGCATCCACAATTTTGCTCAACCTCCCCCCATTTTCAATGACAGCTTTTTCATTTTTCATCAACCCCAAAATTTACTCAGGCAGCCAAATCAAGCTGCTTGAACTGGCATCAGATGATGCAGCCTGCGAGATACGGCTTGTTAAGATGACAGTTCCTTCTCCAGTACCTTCTAACATTAAGTTCAATTTCACAGAGAACATCGTTCAATAAATTGGCTCACATAGACGATCACTTTTTCAGACAGAGCTGTTTGTTTAATGAAATGTCTGAATTCCAGCTGAAAGCTTGAGGTCCCAGAATTGCTCACTGGGAAATGCAAACAGAGTTTCTATGGTAACAGTGCCTCACTGTGAGGCATCTGTCTCTGGCCTTAAGATTAGGAACCTCAGACGAGGATGATGAGGAGGAAGAGGATCTGTAGGCATTTACTTGGCTGCTGTTTTTTTTTTTTTTTCTTCGTTGGTCTTGCTGTTCTGGTAGTCAGAGCCCGGTTCTCCTCCGTCTCCAGCTCGAGTTTGAATCACGTGACCAACAGCACCACATGGAAACAGAAGCGATCCAGTGTGTAAGAGTTAGGGCTGTCAACAAATATTCTAAAATCGAATATATATTGTCACATTTCTCGGAATTGTGTACCTTATTTAATTTAAAGGTCCCATATTATGCAAGATCAACTTTTTAAGCGTTTAAATCCTTATATTTGGGACTCTGGAGGCCCTATCAGTCGGCAAAGTGTGAAAAAAGATGACTCACTCATATTTTTGTGGTCCTCCTCAGTCTAAGTACAGGAGATAAAACACGCAATGTTGACCTCCACACTAAATTGGACGTCACAATGTGCTGAATTCCTGGAATTGTTGTCTCGCAGAGCTCCACTTTGTCCGTAAAATGCACGAGAGTGCTGGCGAGGGCAACGGTATCTGAAAACCGGAAGTCCGCGAAGTGTTCTATTCTTTGCTCCACGGTGCAGCACAGAGTCCTACACAAACTCAGAGGATGTTTCTGTCCAGTGGCTACATGTTTATATATGACATATATATGTGCCTGCTAGAGCCTGCAAATGATCACTTTTCCAAATGCTAACTGCTGTTAACTCCTAGTATAGCCTCTGTGGCTGATGTCATTTCCTGTCACTTAAAGGTACAATATGTAGTATTTATGGGTTTATATAACCCAAAATCCACTTTTTTATACATATTATGTTCTCCTGCATTGTCTAGTCGCTGTATAATAGTTTTTGTTTCATTTTCGTAGTGTTTCAAAAAGTCATGTTAAATAACATGACCGTGGACCGCGGTTGCATAGCCACTGTTAGCAGCGAGACGCCATGTTTCTACCAGAGCCTGTAAGGACAAAGGCGAGAGAACAAATCAAGCGTCTCTTTACTTGTAGCGGAAGTCCCGCCTCCTCTCTCTCCGCTTCGTCTGCTACGGCCGCGGTAGCTCGCCCTCTCCCTCGCCTCACGAACCTCATCTGCTGACACGGAGAAAGACAACGAGGACGACATTTGACCAGCTGCGGATACCGTAGCGCTCAGGGAAGGGAGGGGGTGAGCAGAGCAGCAGGTCTTTGTTGTAAATTTCAGCCTCTCCTCTAGATGGCACTATAAACTACTTATTTCCCCTTTAAGTTTCGTTTTACTTTTTTTTTTTTTTTAAGAGATACTACTAAACAGAGCGTTCTGAACAGGGGTGATTTGGCAGTGTGATTGAACTGCTGTGGTGCTTCATTCTGGTCATTATGGTATTTTGACCAAAGCATGTCACAGACATGTCATTAGGACACCAGGGAACTAGGTTAACTTGGAGAAATAGGGTATAATATGCCCACTTTAAACAACGGACAAGCGAGCGAGCGAGGTCTACGGTCTTAAAAGTGTTACGTATAATGTGTATTTGTATGTTTTAGGCATGTTAAAACTGAAATAAAAATACCTATACAAGAAGCTATGTCTCCTGGTTTTAGTTTGTCCACCTGTTAGTGACAATAATTGGTGCAAATATAGATATTCAAATGGTTTGAACCTATGTTTTTTTTTTTTGAGCGAATATTGGAACATCATTTTAAAGTAATTTTGACAGCCCGAGAAAAGAGTTGATGACATCTAATTGTGAGACTCCCTTTTCCGACCGCATCAGGGAACTACAGTGGCCTTCACATATGTACACATGTACTCCAGATGACTGCCTGACAAAAAGACTTGTTCAAAGGCACAAACAAGGCTATTTTTATTATAAAGCAGTTCTAAGTTTGTGCAAATATTTTTTGGGTAGTTTATTTCTATCTTTCTGCCCCCCTGAATGTGACACACTGTGCACATAATCAGCATAGTCACATTTTGCTGCAGTTCCAGTTCAGATGGACCAGTCTAAACCAGACTTGACTACGTGGAGTCATTGTGCTGCCAGTTCTTTTCACCAAGAAGTACATTCATGATTATCTTGTGGAAGGAATTATGAAAGAGAGAAGAAAAAAAAAATGCAGTCGCAGCAAAGTGCACAGTCACTTAGCGGAAGGAACTTGGAGTGGAGTTAAAGAGCAGGAGGACACAACAGAGACTGGGAGCTCAGTGTCGTGGATAATATTTTATGCCTCTCTTGGCAGAGCTGGAATGTGGGGAATGTGTTGACTTCACACGCACACACACACACACACACACACACACGTGCAGCTTGCCCAGTGTAGAAGCCTTTATTAGCTGGAATCAATTAAGTCTCTGTGGTTTTGCTGTGTGTGTGTGTGTGTGTGTGTGTGTGTGTGTGTGTTTGCATACCCGTCCTGTGTGCAGAGAACTAACATCAGCACACATAAACTCACCGCCACTTTTAATGAGCCACACCTTTTTCTGCAAGGTCGGGGCATTATTAAACATTTTCTTATGACACTTGTGACAGTTCAGTTGAGGATTGTGGGAGTCTGCTGTCATCATCTTCATTATTCAAATTCCAGGGTTAGGGTTAGGGTTAGTGGTGGGTTAGGGTTAGGGTTAGTGTTATCAGTAAAAGGTCTGCTGGATTTAATTTTTGATGCATGAATTATTCCACACGCACAAAGGGAGAAATGCATCCATGCTTACTGTACATGCTGATGTTTTGCTGGTAATATTATAGCAGCAGGTCCCTTTTATTTCAGAGAAATTGCTTATATTTGCTGAGTAGCACTAAATAACGCAAATCAAATGTGGTTTGCAGGTGTTTGCTTGTAAACTAAATGATAAGGCAAGATTGATGGACAGTCAGAGGTTCACCAAATTTACCCTCAACATCCAACCTTCACTGGCCTTCAACATCTGTGCCAGACTTCACAACAACCCATCCAGTAATTCACTCTGGACCAAAGTGGTAAACCGACTGACATGCAGACATTCTTGGAGTCCACACTGTGCCTAAAATATAAAGATTGGAAATATTTTGATTAAGTTTGACAACATTACACGTATATGTTATTAATCCTATGTATGTGGCTTCCTCACACTTCAAGGTGGACGCATCAGAAATAGGCAACGAGTCAATAAGGCGCCTCTCAGAATGCTCATTAATCCCAGCGGGTCATGAGTTCTTAAGTCGTGAAATGCCTCGCGGCCGCCTCCTTCTCCACTTGGCCGCTCCGCTGCAGCAGTATGACAGGATTAAGGGCTGGGGTGTTGGATGTCCTCTGGCAAAAAATGATTGTAAGGTCACAGCACGAGCCTGCGTGTCTTAATATCAGGTATCAAAGGGTGGATCATGGGAAGTGAGTGAATGGGTACAGTGTGAAGTATGAGGTTTTGAGATTGCGGTATTTGCTTCTAGTTGTGCCTAAGACATTTCAATCTATTTTAAAGCTGGCAGAGACTTTTGGGATCATGTCTGTCTTACTTACAGAGCCCCTGAATATGATATGAAATTCCACACTAAGCTTTATAATGTTTTATTTTTTTTTTTGGCTGATGTCTATGTTAAATGCTAATTATATGTTGTTGTGAATGGTGAGTTGCCGCTCCAGACTGCTCCGACAATGCCGTCTCCTTCCTCTTTTTGTCGTACATCGTCCTCTTTTCTCACCGAGTGAATGTGTGAAGCTGCTGTCAGTCACGGTGGGGTGCCCTGTTCTGAGCAAAAGCACCCCAATGTCCTCCAAGGTTTTGGGAGGAAGGGGGGGGGTTTGGTCTCCACTGCAAGAACTGCTGGGAGCTACCCCCCAGTTACGGAGCAGAACTTGGCTTAAAGAATGTCAAGCAAACACGATGCAAATGGTACTTTTATTTACTTGGCATCACATCCCCTCCCCCAATAGCCTCCATTTACCAGGAAGGAGCCACACTACAATTTCCAGGGGCCCCATGGCAACAGCAAGTCTCTTCAGTCGGGGGGTGGACAACCTTTCTCATGATGTCACCATATTATGATGCTGTAGATGAAAGTCTCCGTGAGTTACCAACCTATAACAGAACTTTTCTCATAAACATGTACATTGTATGGCAAATTGTGTCTCTAGGTTATGAAGCCTGGACTTAAAGTGTTAAAGTTAAGTACCCATTTGATTTGGAGGGATTAGATTTGGTTTATAACATCGTTACCCTTTGAAAAAATAGTATATCATTTCAGCCACTAGGAATCTCTCAATCAAGACAATAAGAAAATACCTAGTTTGTTGACGTAAGCATGTAGTGGGATTTGTTGTCTTGTCTTGTCATTTGGTTCCCTTAAGCATTTGCGATTTTTGGATAGAGCTTAGTAGTTAGTGACAGATACAGACAGCAAAATGGAAAATAAAAATACAAAATTGCAGTGTAGAATATTTCCTTCCGCACTCTTATGTTTCATAGGCGGTTTGCAGTGGAAGTTATCGCCGAAATGGGTAACAAGAGGGACTTGGTGGAGAGTGTTACATTTTGATCAGTGTGAGCCACAAAAATATATATATTAGCAGAAATGTTACATATTATATCTTTAAATTAATCAATGCATTGCAGCAAGAGGACCTGGGTTCGTGGCCTAGATGGAACAAGGGCCATGGAGTTTGCATGTTCTCCCCGTGTGTGCGTGGGTTTTCTCCGGGTTCTCCGGTTTCCTCCCACAGTCTCACAGTTGGGGATTAGTCAAATTGGACACTCTAAATTGATCATGGGTGTGGTGTGAGAGTGAATGGACTGGCGACCTCCACGGTGTGTACCCCGCCTTTCGCCGTATGTTAGCAGAGATCGGCACCAGCAAACCTCACGACCCTCATGTGGAGGATAAAGTCGTAGAAGATGAATGGATGGATGGATTGAAATTGTCACAGATCACAATAACAAAAGTCTCTTCTGCCACTATGTCTCTCCCCACTCAGTCATGGCTGCATATAAACATCTCTATCATTCATCGACACTTAGCTACTCATGGTCTGTTTGTGATTATACGATCTGCTTGGGCCCATCTGCTCTCAGGCATGTCAGAGTCACGGTCAGGCCGGGGCGGATCTGCTGTTTGCACAGGCCCAATGAGCACCAGTGGCTTTACCTCGTCGCTGGACTCCTCCTTGGCAACCACACCAGCCCCTATGACCTCTGACCTGGGCTTTGGCCTCTGGATGACAGGGTTGGGAAAAAAGGGGGTTGTGTCTAAATTCAGCCATCAGAGTCTGGAGGAGACAGGGCCGTGCCCTCGAGCCTGAAAAGGAAACCCACATCTATGGGCTTTGTGAGGAGCGACAATGATCATCAGCCAATGGCGAGACAAGTGCAGAGCATGATGGATCATGTGATGGACGTCTGAAGAATGTCTAAATAGGTCGTGTGATGGATAGGTAGGAAGCAAACACTTAGATTTTCACACAGGAGCGGATGTGAGCTGTTTGCTTTCAGGACAAAGACTGATTGATTCATTTTTGAGGGGCGAGGACTCAGCCAAATAAATAAATAAATACAATTAAATAAGAGAAGGAACAGATGCGACTCAGTGCCGTGATGTTTTATCATTATTTCGGTCTGTGTCGTCCGCTGGACAGCTGCACTGAGACCTCAGTCATATTTACAAATCACAAAGTCAAGGGACTTTATTTGTGCCAAAAAGATTTGTTTTGCATCGTTAAGACAGAGGTTTGTTTGTCAGTGTGTGCACATAATATGAAATAAAAATTGGTCATCGAGTGCTTCTCACACATCATCTCATGTCTGGCTCGCCTCAGCACGCAACCTGGTTTCAAACTGAATAAACACTGTTTGTAACTTTTAATGTTTGGGCCAAAATTAAACCAATTAAATGTTTCTAATTCAGGACACTGCTGATATCGCAGACTGAAGCAAAGGGACTGCATGGAAATCATTAGTGGTTGTAAAACCAGCGCGCTGAGTTATGACCTATGGCAACAGTTATCGAGTGGACATGTGTCGCTAACAGCTGAGGGGTCAGCTGGGAAAGGGCTGAGTCCAGGGAAAGTAGAACTGCCGAGGCTCACACACGCTGTGTGTGTGTGTAGCTGTTTCACATACTGGCCTTGCACAGGTGACAACAAGTGACCCTGAGTGAGAGTTTAGGACCCGGTGTTAAACTCTCAGTCGGCTGGAATCTATCTATCTATCTATCTATCTATCTATCTATCTATCTATCTATCTATCTATCTATCTATCTATCTATCTATCTATCTATCTATCTATCTATCTATCTATCTATCTATCTATCTATCTATCTATCTATCTATCTATCTATCTATCTATCTATCTATCTATCTATCTATCTATCTATCTATCTATCTATCTAATGTGTAAAATGTTTGTGCATTACAAAATTCGGACTTTTTCTTTGTATAATATTTGAAAAGAAAATGCGACGCCGCAGATGGACAGAAGCTTCTCTCATTCATCTCCACTGCTGCTGCTATTATTACTGCGGGCCTTACGGCTATGTTTTTTAAAGATTATCTCACAACACTTTAGTTACACTTTGTTAATATGCAAATAAGCATGCATGAGCCAACAATGTTCTTGATCTCTGCGTATTTGCTTTTCGTAACTGACAGCGTGCGTTAGCCTGCATTTGTTTTTTAATCCACGGTCGTTTACATTTAGCGTTTGACACTTAAACGCCATCTCGTGACTGACAATCAACCTCTGTTTTGATATATTTAACTACAATCAAGTGCAGTTAATACAGTCAAATGTTTTACTGTAAATCGAGGACTTTAAATAGAAAATGTGATTCCTTTGTTAACAAATAAGATGAGTTATTGATCACTTTGCCTACTTTTATCGTTACAGATGACAACATTTGAATGATCCCAGCACCAGGGACTGTTTTGCAATTCTATGCTTCTCATTGAACATGGAGCATTTAGGCTGCTTTTTTATTACTATATAATTACTATATTATATAATATATAATTATTATTATAAATATAATTACTATATTAACCCTGTAAAGCCCAAACCATTAAATAATTGACAGAAAATTCAAATTCTTTGAAACTGGAGCCTTTATTGGTCCTTCTGAACAAACAAACATTTTTTTTTTTTTCAAATATCAATTTCCATATAGGGGTTTTAATTTGTATCATATTTGATACAGCGGGTCACAATGGAAAAAAAAAACTCTCTATCTAATTTCAGTTATTTTTCATTTTGCGGTTCACAACCTTTTTATTTTGACTGATGGCTTGAAAACAGTTGTTCAGACAAAGATTTGTCAGACTACACATGGGCAAAGTGGCTTATGCAGTGCTTGCATCTCTGTCGGGTTTCCCATTATTTTATACATCGGGTTTTTCAAGGAAACAATTGTCACACTGCTCATGTGAGGGACTCAAAAACGAATGCATCACATATGATAGGTTTGGCGTTATAGGGTTAAAACGTATATACAGAGGCTATACCAATGTGTAATATGTAATATTTTTTCAG
Organism: Microchirus variegatus; assembly: GCF_963457635.1. Lineage (NCBI taxonomy): Eukaryota > Metazoa > Chordata > Actinopteri > Pleuronectiformes > Soleidae > Microchirus > Microchirus variegatus. Next base: position 17,163,505 of record NC_139811.1, on the reverse strand, counting down.
CTCAATCTATAGGAAATGTGGAAATAGATGTGACCTACACACTGCACACTCCCACAGGATGTCCATATAAGGAACTGTGCATTATTCCCACTGCAATTTACCAAGGGTGCACTAAGGGTTTAACACATCATGCTTTCTATTAAATGTTCAAATACATGACAGTTTTGTACACAAATTTCTTGATATTCACTCTCCCACTGTACACTGAAACACCAGAGTCCTCTGTTTTTCAGACAGATGCTGCCCCCTGCAGGAACACTCGCCTGTGTCACTGCTGTTATAGACTATATTAACCCACAAACCAAAGCCATAATAAGTTCAGGCTTTAAGTTTAAAGTGTCATTCTGGCTCATATTTCTCGCCGTGGTGAACTATAGATTTTATGCTGTAGTAATAAACAAAGCCTGACCATGACTGACACTGCATAATAAAAGGGTTGGTGTCTAATGCTGATTGCTGGCACTGTGCAGACTTCAAATGTAACCCTTGATCCATCGAATACAACAAGGCATCAGTTTCGTGTATACAGAGCCATGCTCACCTGCACACATGAGTGAATAAACAGAGAGAAGATGCACGGAATTGACATTTACTTGTCTTTGTTTTTGTCTGAATAAGTCCTCTCTGGGAGAATTTGACTGAGCATGTACTTAAAGAGTCATCAGCGTTATCCTCAGGGGTTCGATTTCCAGCGAGCGTTTCATACTGCAGCAGATTTGGAAAGAAAACAGAGTCGAAAGGATCATGTTGAGTTCACGACGCTGGGTATGAAATCCAGTAATAAAATAACAGTTGTTTGCCTGTGAGAGAAATCTGTGAGGTCGTTTAAAACTGGGCCTGCGACCACTGCCAACCTTTAACTCACTTTGTTTTTTTACTTTCACCAGTTACTTTACTCAGTCTACTTTAATCTAATATATGTATAAATACATGTATTTATTTATGTATTCTTTTACATCATTGTCATTTGTGGCCAGCCATGGCAAAAAGTCACAAGTCTACCATTTTGAGTTATTTACAGATTCTGAAAGTGTGATTTCTAAGCTTTCCAAGCTTAGAATAATTGCCTTTTTAATGCAATTATTCACGTTTAGCTATTCAAATTCAAATATAAATATTCAAATTCAGTTTTTTAATGTAATTTTCAAGTTTATTCAAAATTATTCAAAAGCCTGAAGGCAGTGATGGACATTAAGGCCTGTCCTTTTCTTGAAGAACCAGTTGATCCAGGCGCAGATACTCCTTTAGCAAATAGTAGTTTATTCAAGTAGTCTGAGTATACTTATTTTATAGTAAAACTGAGGGAGTATACTTGAAGTTTACTTTTTATAAACTATATTTTAAATACTTCAGAATAGTATAGTGAATTATAATTGGTTTATAGTGGAAAGTATAAACAAAAGTCTAAGGCTAAGTACATTAATATTATTAATACAAAAGCTTATACTGGTACTTTAGTATACTTTTTATACTCAACAAAAATATAAACACACATACTTGAAATGGTCCAGTGTCACTTGGCCACTCGTAATTTACTACAATCTCAGATTGAGTATTTCAACTCACGAGAGTCGTGGAGCATGGCGGAGTGGTGGTTAATATGCGTGACACGGACACTCCTTATGGTCTGGTCAATAAAAGGGCACACCAAAATGTGGACTTTTTTCACTTGTCAATATGCCACAGATGTCACAAATCATAAGGGAGCGTGCCATTGGCGTGCTGAGTGCTGGGTTGAGCGTTACAGCTGTGGCAACACAACTGAATGTGCATCATTCCACTGTCAACCACCTGTGGACTTGTTTCAGAGAGACTGGAACGACAGTGAACCGTGCACACGCTCGCCGGCCATGTGTTACCACACCCGCTCAGGACCAGTACATGCGGCTCCAGCACCTCCGTGATCAGTTCCGCCCAGTGACCAGAACTGCCGGTGAGACTGTTGGTCTGCACAACAGGCGGATTTCAGCACAGACAGTCAGGAACCACCTGCGGGAGGTGAATCTCCAAGTCCTTTGACCACACCAGGGTGGACCTCACAGCAGCCTAGCAGAAATTGATCCTAATGCTTGCAAATTAAAGCCACTTTATTATCCTTGGGGGTTGTTGCCCTGAGGTTTATGAGTTCTTCTCTGGAGTGGGATGTTCTAATTGTGTGGCCAGAAGCAGTGTAAACAAACCATATATAGAATACAGTGCTCACCTCAACACAGAGGCATCCTTAGTCAGCACCATATTGGGTCAATTCAACTACTCTTCCCATGTTTTTGTTTAAGGTAAGAATACAATTCTCAGCGTTTGATTGAGGTTCAGTTTTGAAAGTTGATATAAGATGTTTTGTTCTTTAAAACAGAGTGGGGTTGTCACACGCAGCTCCGGCCTGTTTCAGGCAGCAGGTTTAGTGAAAACTCTGAGTCAGTTAAACCTGAGACGAGGGAAACTCTGGTTTCAAAAAGCCAGTTCAGCTTAACTCTGAGTCAGTTACCCTGGCAACATACTCTGTGAACCTAACCTGCTCACTGCCAGGTTTTCTTCAACTAACCCTGAATTTCTCCTGCTCTTAAGTTGACGCAGCTGGTATAGCTCAGTGGTATAGTCCACAGACCTTGGTGTAGAGCAGGGGTGTCAAACTCATTTTCACTGAGGGCCACATCAGCATAATTGTGACCCTCAAAGGGCCAGATGTAACTGTCATACAGAATAAATGTAACCAAATATAATGTAAAATAAAGGTAACTACTCGGTAATAAAGGTAACTACCCGGTCTGCGATGGCGGTGCCGTCACTTTGCGGATAACGCAATTGCCATGCATTGTGGAAAATGTAGTTTATGGTCAACGCACGCCTTAAAGCAGCATAGACCTATTTTAACAAAGATTTCTAAGACCAATTAATCACTCGTGGGCCACATAAAATGACGTGGCGGGCCACATCTGGCCCCCGGGCCTTGAGTTTGACATAATGTGGTGTAGAGGGCTGGGGTTCATATCCCAGTCAGGGAAAGTCAGCTAATACCCAGTGTCGGCCTTTAAGCAAGGCCCTAAATGCTACTTGCCTTTCTCAGTTTTGTGAATTGATCAATGTAAGCTTTGGATAACAGCGTCAGCTAAATGACATGTAATGTAAACGCCTGCAGACATGGCCTGTCCTTTTCTTAAAGAGTCTGTTGATGTCAAGGCACAGATACTCCCTTAGTAAATAGTAGTTTATTCAAGTGTTCTACAAGTATACTTATTTTCTACTACAACTGAGGCCGTATACTTGAAGCAAAATTTGCTTTGACGTATTATATAGTGTTTCTGTTTCTATTGAGTTAGTTATTTTTAGTTCCAAAAATGTGCACTTTTCTTTTTCCATTTTTCACACGTTAGTTCTCAATTTTAGATAGATAGATAGATAGATAGATAGATAGATAGATAGATAGATAGATAGATAGATAGATAGATAGATAGATAGATAGAAAGTGTACTTTTGCACCTTATGACCTTATAATCTATACTAAAAGTATAAACTTAAAAATGTTACAATTTAGTGCAAATAATGTATTACATTATACACTACCTATTTTGAACTACATTTGCTGCCAAGTTGTCTGCATATGCCTTCATTAATATCTCCAATCTCCAAGTCTTCTTATCACTTTTTGCCATAGTGAATCATGTTATCTGTGTTCCATTGAAGAGGGCTTTTTACATCCTCATACATGGCCTTCACGCATGGTTACTTTGACTCAGAGCTGTTTGAACGACTTATCACTGAGTTTGACAACTCAGAGTTGGGTTTTAACTGGGTTTTAACATGTTGAACCTGCTTTCTGAAACAGACCCCAGGGTTGTTTGCTAAATCACTAAGTACATGCAAACTCCCACACTTCTCTCATTTCTCTGTCTTTTTTGGACACGATACGCATCGTTTTTTTCAGTAAAGCCTGGTGATTGACCGATTTCGCCTTTGTCAGTTTCGTTTTCTCGTAAGATTGTAACTCCGTAGCACTCACTCTGACAAGGTAACGTTCGCTGTTCAGCCTGGCATATGTTGAAACTAAGCAGCTAACTAAACTCAACTCGAACGTGACTAAACTGATGCATCCCTGAAAAAAAAGATTTGTTGTAGTGTAGTTATATGGTTAAGTTTCTATGTCTGTCTTGGTTTTCCTTGGCCTGTCTCTAATTTGTCTTTCTCTGTTTCCCAGATTGAGGAAAAGTTCCATAGGATCACTCTGAAACCACTGAAGTCCACATTTCTGAAGAGGTTGGAGGAGTTGTTGGGAAGAAACTTGGCGAAACATTTAAATAAGGCAAGTATTTAAGTGTAGTGTTTTTGTGTACTTTTGGGTTCTAATGTCTGTTCTTGACCAGCTCATTTCATATGTCATTTCATGTGTTTGTAGGACCACAGCTTTGGGTTCCCGTAGAGAAGCGTTTACCCGAGGGCTGATTCTCTTTCTTGGGGAAAAAACGGGGGATTTGATCAAGGACTACAAGGTAGAGAAAATATACCTCTGGTGTTACTAAACCCTGTCTCTATTAGAGATGCAACTGTACTCGGTAAAACCGTTCGGTACGTCCATAATCCACCCTTATGGACCACGGTTCTTCGGTTCTGTAATTGATTTTGCGTTAGCGGTTTATTTACTGCTTTACCGACCGCTCTGCCTGTGCCTGTCCATGTAGGCGAAAGCCCAAATGGAGTTGAGAAACTGGTGTTTGGAAATGCACCGCGTTCATTCAAATCTCCAGTGTGGTATAGCTCCGGTAGCTTCGGTTTCGCATCATTCGTTCATTTTAGCGACGTTGGAATCCCCCGCCTATACATGACTGTGACGGTCGACCACATGTTGGATTGGCAGACGAAAAAGCGCGACTACCCCTTAAGAGAGCGTTTAGCTGCAGAGTTAAGAAATGTTGTGGTAATACTCACACAAGACACTTACCGAAACCGAACCGAAACTGTCGCCGAAAAACCGAGGTACGGACGAAAATAGATTTTACTGGACAATTCCTGGAGGTTTTACTTAACAAAGCTAAGTAGAATACTAACCAAATAAAGTATTTTATACAAGGACTAGTTTTGTTTTATTTACCTAATCAAATAATGTAGTTAGTTGCACAATATCAATGTAGTTGGCGGAATATCTTTATCAGTGTGGTGTCAGCTGGTTTGACCAAAAAGAGCCCGATGTCTGTGAACCTTTGCATGCAAAACCTTAATGTAGCGCTAGTCAAATCACTAACCTAAAGGCTTCGTAACGGGACTTGTTGTAACATGCATTCACCGCGTGTTTGTCTGTTGATCTTCAACCCGGTTTGTATTTTTTTGTGGATTCAGGCTCGCTCTTGCCTGATTTGTTTGTCTGATTCAGACTGTGTTTTTTTTCGATCTTCGGTGTTTAGACTTTGGTTGTCTCGGAATGAGGCAGTCTCCCATGTGTGCTTGTTCCATATTTCTATATGATTCAACACAGATCTGTGTTAAGTTGTGTCTGTGTCTAACTGGATACACTTAGATGAAGCATTTTGATGACATCTGGGGTAGTTTCTCTGTGACATGTACTCGTCTGCAGATCACTTTAGTAGATGTTCATTAACCAAATGGAATGTGTGGATGTTAAAGATTACAAGATGATAGGTCCTATTTGAACCAGCTGATCTTCAAGGTTGTTGCTCACTTTTATGTGAAAAACGTTTGTAAATGTGAGTTTAGATTGATCATGAGTGGATGTTTAATATTTGCAGATCAAACCACAGAGGCAGGTACAGTAGGTGACATCTACTCGAATACACTGGAGGCAATCCACATCCAGTCAGACTGACTCCAACCGATTCACACCAATGTCTGCACTAGTTTCATCGTCACTGCTCAGGTTCTCTTCTGGCAGGCTCAGATTTGTCGATGGACTCAGACGCAGCACGGCGCTCACATCATGCAGCATCCAGGAGCGTTGGTGAGTTTATTTCCCTCGTGTCCTCACAGACACATATTTTATGACTGAAAACAGGCTCAGTATCATGTTTATGACAGGATCTGAAATTGTGCACAACAAATGGTGTGTCGTTTGGGGTTGTCACGGTTTGAAGGAATTCCAAACAATTTTAACACAAAAAACAACAACAGTGTATGCTTTTTGTAAACTTAATTTAATTGACCGGATTAAAAATAATGGTATTATTCCATGCATGCATTTGTGAACTCATCTTTAAGCCTTAGTGCTCATGTGGCACAGATCTGTGTTTTTATTCTCATAATGTTACAACTTTGTTCATGTAAAATTACGACTTTATTTTATAATGTTACGACTTAATTATCGCTATGTTATAACTTTATTCTCCTAATGTTATGACTTTATTCTTGTAATATTGTGACCTTTTTCTTGTAATATTATTACCTTTTTCTTGTAATGTGACGACTTTATTATCGTAATGTTAAAACTTTGTTATCGTTATGTTACGACTTTATTGTTGTAATGTTACGACTTTATTCTCATAATGTTACAACTTTTTTTTAATAATTATATTAAATATTAAATATTTTTTCGTACACCAACGTTTCAGCTGTCGACTAAATTATGCAACCGTCCTGTGATAAACACACTGTTAGTGTCATCAGATCATCCATTTGGATTGTTTTGGATTGATTCATTGTGGGCTTCATCTGTTACCAAACACCAAGAAAGTAAATACAGATAGTGATGAAGCGTTCTTTGAATCTGAGTATTTTTAGTATTTTGCAGTAAAAATATAGTAGTTTTATTTTTGGTACATTTATTAGTTGAGTATTTGGTATTTTATTTTAAGTTTAAGTTTACTATAATCTATAAAATTGAGAGATATTATACGCCTTTGTCTTGTTCTTGACTCACCTTAGTCCTGAAAGTCTTTGTCTTGGTTTTGGATGTCTTCAACTACAACTCTGTATCTGTTCTGTTTCTCTTAAATTTGCTCACAGGTCCCGGTCGCTCCACGTGGACAGTCCTCCTCACGAACCCTCTGTGACCGGCAGCTACGTCCACGGCACCTCCTCCGTCTCCCTGCTTTCCCAGACCGTGTCTCAGAGCCTGGACAGCACAGTGCAGCGCTGGCCGGACCGTGAAGCTGTGGTCTTCCTGGAGGACGGCATCCGGAAAACCTTTGCACAGTTTCAGCAAGATGTGCGTTTCACTTGTTGGCTTACAAGACATTTGACATATTGACCTAGATGTGATATATTTGAAAAATTGTGACGACTGATGTCAGGCCTTTTTCACCTCAGCAAAGTGTTCTGCTATTATTATACAACCTAGATCAGTGATGTCTGATAGTGTTTTCCACAAACTAGTGATTTAAAGACTGAGATGGAGAGGTAATCATAACACTGATAAGTTTTCTTACCCCATGTAACCCTCCTCTAAACTGTTATTGGGGTATTTTAACCAAGCAGAAGCACTCAGGAAAAAACGAAAACAGATTATATTACATTAGATGCAGTAGAATTTACATGTCAAGCTCTGACCTTGGCATGCAACATGAATAAATCGTTTTATTATATTTTTTTTTTTTCACTTTCATTGTTGCAGGTAGACCAGGCAGCTGCAGGTCTCCTTGCTCTGGGCTTGAACCGAGGCGACCGACTGGGAGTTTGGGGACCTAACAATTATGAATGGATCCTTTTCCAGTTCGCTTCAGCCAAGGCTGGGATTATACTGGTTAGTCTGGGAATCATGTGCATCTTTAAATATGGCATTATGGTAGAGCTGTGCAGATTGAAATAGTATTTTGCCTTATATTAATGACATTTTAAAACTCTGCCTTTTTGGTCTTTGCTTATAGAAATAGTTGAACGTTATTTGTAATTCTTTGTATAAAGACAAACATCTCAGTATGTCAACATGCTTTATATAATGTGTAATGTGTGTTGTGGGGATGTATGAATGGACTCGATTTGAAACTGCTCCTGTCTTTGAAGGTTCCATTGAACCCGGCCTACACAGTAAACGAAGTGGAGTTTACGTTAAAGAAGGTAAATTTGCTCTTTGTCCTGTGTAAATAACTTACTGAACATACTTACATAACCACATATTTACACAGAAAAGACAAGATCACATCAGTTTGGACTGAAAGCTTGTAGTTTTATATGAACGAAAACTTTACTCGTTAGCATTAAAGTACATAATTGTTGTGTCCAGGTCCAGTGTAAGGCAGTGGTCTGTCCCACTCACTTTAAAAGCCAGATGTTCTGTGAGATGCTGAGGGAGATCTGCCCAGAGATTGATCAGGCACCAGCTGGTATGATCCAAAGCTCCAGGTAACACAGACCTATGATCACCTTCCATGCTTTAAACACTCACTTCCTCTGTTATAACATTTGTTTCTTGGCTCTGTCAGACTGCCAGACTTGCGCATGGTGATCATGACGGACAGCAGACAGCCAGGGACGCTGCACGTGGAGGATGTGATGCAAGCAGGAGAGAGTCGACACCACAAAGAGCTGATGGATCTACAGAAGAAGCTGTCCTTCGATGACCCCATCAATATTCAGTTCACATCGGTAACTACAAACTATGCAATCACAAAAAAAAAAAAAAGTCAATATTAAAGGCTGTTATGTATTTATATATTTGTGAGTAAAACTAGTTGGGAGTTATGGGTTTCTTAATGTATAAAATTGTAAAAAATACAGGCCACTCAAAAAGTTTGGGAACCACCGGTCTGATGGATTCAGGCCTGATGATAATCAGACTAAGACTGTTCCATTTAAACAACAATGGACAAGAATAATAATAATAAGAAGAAGATAGGATTGTGCAGATTTACCTTTCTGTTTTCCACTGACAGGATTGGACACAGGGCTGTTCCATGTTGACTTTCACTGATTCAGCTATAGTCAGAGGTGGAAAGAGTACTGAACTATTCTACTCAAGTAAAAGTACTACCAATTTACTTAAGTAGAAGTGAAAATACTCGTCTAAAAATGGACTTGATTTAAAGTAAAAAAGAAGTAGTAGTAAAACTGTACTTCTTTGCTCACAGAAACAATTTAACATTATTTGTGTGTTGCAGAAACTATTACTATTAGTTTATATCAAGGTTGGGGTTCTTTCTTGTGTCGTGGTAAAGGGACAAGGGGACAGACACAAATCTCACATTAACTGTCTTTAAAGGTGCCATATGTAAGAATGCGGCCAAAAACGGTTACTACACTCAAATTCAAAATACCGAGGTCTTTTAGGTTTCGTTTTCTCCGCCATTGTAGCTCAGACGTAACTGGCAACCCGTGGTTGCTCGGCAGCTTAGACTCTACTGACTGCAGTGATTGTATACGGCAGTAGGTGGCGCCACATGCCAAAACATGATTTTAAAACATAAACATGATTTGCTTTGTTATATGAATATTATTCCTGAGTCTCTGTGACATATTAGGAGGATTTGATGGCCAGTTGCTTTAGATTTATTATATAATGCACCTTTAATTAAAGGCAAACATTTACAAATTAAAGTGCTGGCAAAATGAAATATCTAAACACATAAATATACCAGTCAAAATGGGTCAAAGGTCAGAAAGAATTCAGCTTTCTCACCATTTTACCTGTCCTAATCATTCACTGCCAAAGTTTCCGGTGCATGATTTTAAATGTATTTGTTCTTTTCTTTTCTTAAATTAAACTTCTTTTTACTCAGTAACCAATGTGATTTAAAATGTAGATAAGTCCAGTACCTCCAAAAAAGTAAGTAAAAGTAAAATTACAGTACAATTTGTAAAAACCTACTCAATTACAGTAATGCGAATAAATGTAATTCATTACATTTTCTCTGTGTATTTGCATGATTTTATGCTTCGCCTTGACGAGGTGACTGAAAATGTTTCAAATGTTGTTGAGTCTTAATTGATCTATGGATGATGTACACTGAGTCCTGTGTCTTTCTTTTAGGGAACTACAGGAAGCCCAAAGGGAATAGTTCTTTCCAATCACAATATTGTCAATAATGCCTACTTTATGGGAATTCGATTGGGTTATGCATCAAAAGTAAGTCCATATTTTCTCTCTTGCTTTAAAGAAAATGCCAACAGTAGAAATGTGAGAGATCTGATTTTTCGTATTCCTCATCAGCCCCGCGTGCGAGTGTGCTTCCCTGTGCCGCTGTACCACTCCTTTGGCTTAGTGGGTGGAGGGATGTGTATGGCAGTGCACGGTGTTACGCTCGTCTCTCCCAGTTCTGGCTACAACACAAAGGCCAATTTGGAGGCTATTCAGAGTGAAAAGTACATCATATACAGCTCATCAGCCAAAATGACTTATACCTATGCATGCCATGCAGTAAAATAGTTCATCGTCTCCCACTTATTTTTTCATCCATTAGGTGCAATTACATCTACGGCACTCCCACAATGTTCATCGACTTGCTTAGACAACCAGATTTACACAAGTATGACCTGTCATCAGTTGAATCTGGTAAGACAAAACTATGTCATCTTAAATTCAGTGCAAAGTATTTTCATTATTACAACCGCCTTGTCTGTTTTGTTTTGTATGTTTCAGGAATAATGGGAGGTTCCTCCTGCCCTCCTGAGATTGTTAGGAAACTGATAACAGACATGAACATGAGAGAGATAGCCGTAAGTATTTGATTTGCATGCCCTATACATTTTAGAAATCACTTCACCAGCATAAAAAAACATGATATGTTTCACAGATAGGTTATGGAGCCACAGAGACTAGTCCCTCTGCATTTCTGGGGTTTCCACAAGAAAACCATGAACTGAAGATAAACAATTCTGGCTGCATCATGCCCCACACTGAGGTACGTCTCGTCTTTGCAAAAAATCCCTTGTCTACGCATCTTCATGGCGGCTCCGCGACTCACAGTGTGACTGTGTGTACAGGCAAAAGTGGTGGATCCCACTACTGGGGTGATTGTTCCTCTGGGAGAATCAGGAGAGCTGATGATCAGGGGCACTTGTGTCATGCACGGGTACTGGGACGATCCAGAAAAAACCAGAGAGGTGATTTCACAAGATCGCTGGTACAGGACTGGGTAAGATTAATGATTACAGAAGACCTTTTTATAGCTCAACTGATGGTACACAGATGTAAATGAATGGCCTTGCTGCTGAAACATAATCATTTGTATGAATGTAATTTTTATATTTGCGGAGCTATTTTTATATGTGATTATTTATTTACTTACATTGATCAGGTATTTTTTTTAAATATCTTTCTTTCTTTATATTGGTTTGCCATTTAGAGGGACTTCCTGCTCTTTCTTTCACATAGAAATCATATTATTATTATTATTATGATAAAATGTATGTTTATTCTAAACCTTACCCGGTGCTTTTTATTATAAAGGGACACAGGCAGCCTGAACAGTCTGGGTTACTGCAAAATTGATGGACGCATAAAAGACATGATCATCCGTGGAGGGGAGAACATCTATCCTGCTGAGATAGAGCAGTTTCTTTATAAACATCCCAAAGTCCAGGAAGTGCAGGTCAGAGTTAAAGCCACCAGAGGACAGCAACGTGTCTCTGATTTAACACAGGTAGTCACAATAACCTCCCGTCTCTGTTTTTCCAAGGTGGTTGGGGTGAAAGACGAGAGGCTGGGTGAGCAGGTGTGTGCCTGCATCAGGCTGAAGGAGGGTGAGAGCTGCAGTGCAGAGGAGATTAGAGCGTTCTGCAAAGGACAGGTGAAGAAAACACACTGAATCTAAGAGCGCAGCTGCACATGATGTGGACTGGGATGATAATGTGTACGTGTTTTTTTCCAGATTTCTAATTTCAAAGTCCCACATTATGTGAGGTTTGTGGACAGCTACCCCCTCACTGTCTCTGGAAAGGTAACTTCTGCTCTAATAGTACCACATTTAATGCAACAAAATGGTGCTTAATTGTATAAAACTGAGATGGCTTTGTGTTTTATAGATCAAGAAAAATGTATTAACGCAGGATATGGAGAAGGCATTGGGTCTAGCTTGATGGACACTGAGTGAACCGGCTGGGAGAGAAAGGTGTTAGGTAAAGGGAAAGAAGAACTCGGCAACAAGAGTGTACTATACTATAATTTGCTGTTTGATTTCATATCATTTTGGAGTCTAAGTGTTAATAAAATATCAAAAAATGTAACCTAACCTTGAGCATCTGTTTGTGATGTGAATAGTTCATTGGCAACTATAGTTGTTTGAGAAGACATTCAAAGAGGAAAACAATAAAAGATACACACGTCACTTATTTTCTGTGAAGGTGGTGTTAAGGCCTGCAGAAGACAAAGTTAAAGAAGAATTTAATTAATTTTTTGAACTGTGAAAAATCCACATCAGATCAAAATCGGCCCTGACATGGCGGGTGTTGCATTTACATCTTTACATTTAGAATTTGAAAATTTTTTTGAATTTTTTTTGTTTGCCCAAAATGTGACCAAAACGTCATACTATAATATGTCATCGACCTCAATGTCATACTATACTATTTTGTCCAAAATCTGACAATTTTTTTGGAAAAAAAAATTTGGTCCAAAATTTGACAAAAATCTCATACTATACTATGTCATCCAAAATCGGAAAAAAATAAATACTTTTTTTTTTTAGCCCAAAACGTAACAAAACGTCATACTATACTATGTCATCGACCTCAATGTCATACTACACTATTTCGTCCAAAATCTGCTCCTTTTTTTGAAAAAACATTTTTTTGCCCAAAATGTGACCAAAACGTCATACTATACTATGTCATCGACCTTAATTTCATACTACACTATTTCGTCCAAAATCTGACCATTGTTTTGAAAAAAAAAGTTTTGGTCCAAACTTTGACAAAAAGGTCATACTATACTATGTCGTCCAAAATCTGACAATTTTTTTGAAAAACATTTTTTTTGGTACAAAACTTGACAAAAACGTCATACTATACTATGTGGTACATCATACTATACTATGTAGTACGTCATACTACACTATGTCGTCCAAAATCTGACCATTTTTAAAAAAAAAAATTTGGCCAAAATTTGACAAAAACGACATACTATACTATGTTGTCCAAAATCTGACAATTTTTTAAAAAACATTTTTTTGGTCCAAAACTTGACAAAAACGTCATACTATACTATGTGGTACGTCATACTATACTATGTAGTACGTCATACTACACTATGTCGTCCAAAATCTGACCATTTTAAAAAAAAAAAATTTGGCCAAAATTTGACAAAAACGACATACTATACTATGTTGTCCAAAATCTGACAATTTTTTAAAAAACATTTTTTTGGTCCAAAATTTGACAAAAACGACATACTATACTATGTCGTCCAAAATCTGACAATTTTTTTGAAAAACATTTTTTTGGTCCAAAACTTGACAAAAACGTCCTACTGTACTAGGTAGTACGTCATACTATACTATGTCGTCCAAAATCTGACAAATTTTTAAAAAACATTTTTTTGGTCCAAAACTTGACAAAAACGTCATACTATACTATGTGGTACGTCATACTATACTATGTAGTACGTCATACTACACTATGTCGTCCAAAATCTGACCATTTTTTGAAAAAAAACTTTGGCCAAAATTTGACAAAAACGACATATTATACTATGTCGTCCAAAATCTGAAACATTTTTTAAAAACATTTTTTTGGTCCAAAACTTGACAAAAACGTCCTACTATTCTATGTGGTACGTCATACTATACTATGTAGTACGTCATACTACACTATGTCGTCCAAAATCTGACAATTTTTTGGAAAAAAACTTTGGCCAAAATTTGAAAAAAACGACATACTATACTATGTCGTCCAAAATCTGACAATTTTTTGGAAAAACATTTTTTTCGTCCAAAACTTGACAAAAACATCCTACTGTACTCGGTAGTACGTCATACTATACTATGTCGTCCAAAATGTGACCATTTTCTGAAAAAAAAGTTGGTCCAAAATTTGACAGAAGGACATACTATACTATGTCGTCCAAAATCTGAACATTTTTTTGAAAAACATCTTTTTGGTCCAAAACTTGACAAAAACGTCATACTATACTATGTAGTACTTCATACTACACTAATTTCTATTACTAAAAATTTTTTGGTCCAAACTTTGACAAAAAGGTCATACTATACTATGTCGTCCAAAATCTGAAAAAAATGAATACTTTTTTTTTTTAGCCCAAAACGTAACAAAACGTCATACAATACTATGTCATCGACCTCAATGTCATACTACACTATTTCGTCCAAAATCTGATCCTTTTTTTGAAAAAACATTTTTTTGCCCAAAATGTGACCAAAACGTCATACTATACTCTGTCATCGACCTTAATTTCATACTACACTATTTCGTCCAAAATCTGACCATTGTTTTGAAAAAAATGTTTTGGTCCAAACTTTGACAAAAAGGTCATACTATACTATGTCGTCCAAAATCTGACAATTTTTTTGAAAAACATTTTTTTGGTCCAAAACTTGACAAAAACGACATACTATACTATGTCGTCCAAAATCTGACAAATTTAAAAAAAACATTTTTTTGGTCCAAAACTTGACAAAGACGTCATACTATACTATGTGGTACGTCATACTACACTATGTCGTCCAAAATCTGACAAATTTTTAAAAAACATTTTTTTGGTCCAAAACTTGACAAAAACATCATACTATACTAGGTAGTACGTCATACTATACTATGTCGTCCAAAATCGGACCATTTTTTGAAAAACATTTTTTTGGTCCAAAACTTGACAAAAACGACATACAATACTATGTCGTCCAAAATCTGACAAATTTAAAAAAAACATTTTTTTGGTCCAAAACTTGACAAAGACGTCATACTATACTATGTGGTACGTCATACTATACTATGTAGTACGTCATACTACACTATGTCGTCCAAAATCTGACCATTTTCTGAAAAAAAAAATTGGTCCAAAATTTGACAAAAACGACATACTATACTATGTCGTCCAAAATCTGACAAATTTTTAAAAAACATTTTTTTAGTCCAAAACTTGACAAAAACGTCATGCTATACTATGTGGTACGTCATACTATACTATGTAGTACGTCATACTACACTATGTCGTCCAAAATCTGACCATTTTTTGAAAAAAAACTTTGGCCAAAATTTGACAAAAACGACATACTATACTGTCGTCCAAAATCTGACAAATTTTTAAAAAACATTTTTTTGGTCCAAAACTTGACAAAAACGTCATACTATACTATGTGGTACGTCATACTATACTATGTAGTACGTCATACTATACTATGTCGTCCAAAATCTGACCATTTTTTGAAAAAAAACTTTGGCCAAAATTTGACAAAAACGACATACTATACTATGTCGTCCAAAATCTGACCATTTTTTGAAAAAAAACTTTGGCCAAAATTTGACAAAAACGTCATACTATACTATGTCGTCCAAAATCTGACAAATATTTAAAAAACATTTTTTTGGTCCAAAACTTGACAAAAACGTCATACTATACTATGTGGTACGTCATACTATACTATGTAGTACGTCATACTACACTATGTCGTCCAAAATCTGACCATTTTTTGAAAAAAAACTTTGGCCAAAATTTGACAAAAACGACATATTATACTATGTCGTCCAAAATCTGAAACATTTTTTAAAAACATTTTTTTGGTCCAAAACTTGACAAAAACGTCCTACTGTACTAGGTAGTACGTCATACTATACTATGTCGTCCAAAATTGGACCATTTTTTGAAAAAAAAACTTTTAGTCCAAAATTTGAAAAAAACGACATACTACTATGTCGTCCAAAATCTGACATTTTTAAAAAACATTTTTTTGGTCCAAAACTTGACAAAAACGTCATACTATACTATGTGGTACGTCATACTATACTATGTAGTACGTCATACTACACTATGTCGTCCAAAATCTGACCATTTTTTGAAAAAAGAAATTTGGCCAAAATTTGACAAAAACGACATACTATACTATGTCGTCCAAAATCTGACAAATTTTTAAAAAACATTTTTTTGGTCCAAAACTTGACAAAATGTCATACTATTCTATGTGGTACGTCATACTATACTATGTAGTACGTCATACTACACTATGTCGTCCAAAATCTGACAATTTTTTGGAAAAAAACTTTGGCCAAAATTTGACAAAAACGACATACTATACTATGTCGTCCAAAATCTGACAATTTTTTGGAAAAACATTTTTTTGGTCCAAAACTTGACAAAAACGTCATACTATACTATGTGGTACGTCATACTATACTATGTAGTACGTCATACTACACTATGTCGTCCAAAATCTGACCATTTTAAAAAAAAAAAATTTGGCCAAAATTTGACAAAAACGACATACTATACTATGTTGTCCAAAATCTGACAATTTTTTGGAAAAAAACTTTGGCCAAAATTTGACAAAAACGACATACTATACTATGTTGTCCAAAATCTGACAATTTTTTAAAAAACATTTTTTTGGTCCAAAACTTGACAAAAACGTCATACTATACTATGTGGTACGTCATACTATACTATGTAGTACGTCATACTACACTATGTCGTCCAAAATCTGACCATTTTAAAAAAAAAAAATTTGGCCAAAATTTGACAAAAACGACATACTATACTATGTTGTCCAAAATCTGACAATTTTTTAAAAAACATTTTTTTGGTCCAAAATTTGACAAAAACGACATACTATACTATGTCGTCCAAAATCTGACAATTTTTTTGAAAAACATTTTTTTGGTCCAAAACTTGACAAAAACGTCCTACTGTACTAGGTAGTACGTCATACTATACTATGTCGTCCAAAATCTGACAAATTTTTAAAAAACATTTTTTTGGTCCAAAACTTGACAAAAACGTCATACTATACTATGTGGTACGTCATACTATACTATGTAGTACGTCATACTACACTATGTCGTCCAAAATCTGACCATTTTTTGAAAAAAAACTTTGGCCAAAATTTGACAAAAACGACATATTATACTATGTCGTCCAAAATCTGAAACATTTTTTAAAAACATTTTTTTGGTCCAAAACTTGACAAAAACGTCCTACTGTACTAGGTAGTACGTCATACTATACTATGTCGTCCAAAATTGGACCATTTTTTGAAAAAAAAACTTTTGGTCCAAAATTTGAAAAAAACGACATACTACTATGTCGTCCAAAATCTGACATTTTTAAAAAACATTTTTTTGGTCCAAAACTTGACAAAAACGTCATACTATACTATGTGGTACGTCATACTATACTATGTAGTACGTCATACTACACTATGTCGTCCAAAATCTGACCATTTTTTGAAAAAAGAAATTTGGCCAAAATTTGACAAAAACGACATACTATACTATGTCGTCCAAAATCTGACAAATTTTTAAAAAACATTTTTTTGGTCCAAAACTTGACAAAATGTCATACTATTCTATGTGGTACGTCATACTATACTATGTAGTACGTCATACTACACTATGTCGTCCAAAATCTGACAATTTTTTGGAAAAAAACTTTGGCCAAAATTTGAAAAAAACGACATACTATACTATGTCGTCCAAAATCTGACAATTTTTTGGAAAAACATTTTTTTCGTCCAAAACTTGACAAAAACATCCTACTGTACTCGGTAGTACGTCATACTATACTATGTCGTCCAAAATGTGACCATTTTCTGAAAAAAAAGTTGGTCCAAAATTTGACAGAAGGACATACTATACTATGTCGTCCAAAATCTGAACATTTTTTTGAAAAATATCTTTTTGGTCCAAAACTTGACAAAAACGTCATACTATACTATGTAGTACTTCATACTACACTAATTTCTATTACTAAAAATTTTTTGGTCCAAACTTTGACAAAAAGGTCATACTATACTATATCGTCCAAAATCTGAAAAAAATGAATACTTTTTTTTTTTAGCCCAAAACGTAACAAAACGTCATACAATACTATGTCATCGACCTCAATGTCATACTACACTATTTCGTCCAAAATCTGATCCTTTTTTTGAAAAAACATTTTTTTGCCCAAAATGTGACCAAAACGTCATACTATACTCTGTCATCGACCTTAATTTCATACTACACTATTTCGTCCAAAATCTGACCATTGTTTTGAAAAAAATGTTTTGGTCCAAACTTTGACAAAAAGGTCATACTATACTGTCGTCCAAAATCTGACAATTTTTTTGAAAAACATTTTTTTGGTCCAAAACTTGACAAAAACGACATACTATACTATGTCGTCCAAAATCTGACAAATTTAAAAAAAACATTTTTTTGGTCCAAAACTTGACAAAGACGTCATACTATACTATGTGGTACGTCATACTACACTATGTCGTCCAAAATCTGACAAATTTTTAAAAAACATTTTTTTGGTCCAAAACTTGACAAAAACATCATACTATACTAGGTAGTACGTCATACTATACTATGTCGTCCAAAATCGGACCATTTTTTGAAAAACATTTTTTTGGTCCAAAACTTGACAAAAACGACATACAATACTATGTCGTCCAAAATCTGACAAATTTAAAAAAAACATTTTTTTGGTCCAAAACTTGACAAAGACGTCATACTATACTATGTGGTACGTCATACTATACTATGTAGTACGTCATACTACACTATGTCGTCCAAAATCTGACCATTTTCTGAAAAAAAAAATTGGTCCAAAATTTGACAAAAACGACATACTATACTATGTCGTCCAAAATCTGACAAATTTTTAAAAAACATTTTTTTAGTCCAAAACTTGACAAAAACGTCATGCTATACTATGTGGTACGTCATACTATACTATGTAGTACGTCATACTACACTATGTCGTCCAAAATCTGACCATTTTTTGAAAAAAAACTTTGGCCAAAATTTGACAAAAACGACATACTATACTGTCGTCCAAAATCTGACAAATTTTTAAAAAACATTTTTTTGGTCCAAAACTTGACAAAAACGTCATACTATACTATGTGGTACGTCATACTATACTATGTAGTACGTCATACTATACTATGTCGTCCAAAATCTGACCATTTTTTGAAAAAAAACTTTGGCCAAAATTTGACAAAAACGACATACTATACTATGTCGTCCAAAATCTGACAAATATTTAAAAAACATTTTTTTGGTCCAAAACTTGACAAAAACGTCATACTATACTATGTGGTACGTCATACTATACTATGTAGTACGTCATACTACACTATGTCGTCCAAAATCTGACCATTTTTTGAAAAAAAACTTTGGCCAAAATTTGACAAAAACGACATATTATACTATGTCGTCCAAAATCTGAAACATTTTTTAAAAACATTTTTTTGGTCCAAAACTTGACAAAAACGTCCTACTGTACTAGGTAGTACGTCATACTATACTATGTCGTCCAAAATTGGACCATTTTTTGAAAAAAAAACTTTTAGTCCAAAATTTGAAAAAAACGACATACTACTATGTCGTCCAAAATCTGACATTTTTAAAAAACATTTTTTTGGTCCAAAACTTGACAAAAACGTCATACTATACTATGTGGTACGTCATACTATACTATGTAGTACGTCATACTACACTATGTCGTCCAAAATCTGACCATTTTTTGAAAAAAGAAATTTGGCCAAAATTTGACAAAAACGACATACTATACTATGTCGTCCAAAATCTGACAAATTTTTAAAAAACATTTTTTTGGTCCAAAACTTGACAAAATGTCATACTATTCTATGTGGTACGTCATACTATACTATGTAGTACGTCATACTACACTATGTCGTCCAAAATCTGACAATTTTTTGGAAAAAAACTTTGGCCAAAATTTGACAAAAACGACATACTATACTATGTCGTCCAAAATCTGACAATTTTTTGGAAAAACATTTTTTTGGTCCAAAACTTGACAAAAACATCCTACTGTACTCGGTAGTACGTCATACTATACTATGTCGTCCAAAATGTGACCATTTTCTGAAAAAAAAGTTGGTCCAAAATTTGACAGAAGGACATACTATACTATGTCGTCCAAAATCTGAACATTTTTTTGAAAAACATCTTTTTGGTCCAAAACTTGACAAAAACGTCATACTATACTATGTAGTACTTCATACTACACTAATTTCTATTACTAAAAATTTTTTGGTCCAAACTTTGACAAAAAGGTCATACTATACTATGTCGTCCAAAATCTGAAAAAAATGAATACTTTTTTTTTTTAGCCCAAAACGTAACAAAACGTCATACAATACTATGTCATCGACCTCAATGTCATACTACACTATTTCGTCCAAAATCTGATCCTTTTTTTGAAAAAACATTTTTTTGCCCAAAATGTGACCAAAACGTCATACTATACTATGTCATCGACCTTAATTTCATACTACACTATTTCGTCCAAAATCTGACCATTGTTTTGAAAAAAATGTTTTGGTCCAAACTTTGACAAAAAGGTCATACTATACTATGTCGTCCAAAATCTGAACATTTTTTTGAAAAACATTTTTTTGGTCCAAAACTTGACAAAAACGACATACTATACTATGTCGTCCAAAATCTGACAAATTTAAAAAAAACATTTTTTTGCTCCAAAACTTGACAAAGACGTCATACTATACTAGGTAGTACGTTATACTATACTATGCAGTACGTCATACTACACTATGTCGTCCAAAATCTGACCATTTTTTGAAAAAAGACTTTGGCCAAAATTTGACAAAAACGACATACTATACTATGTCGTCCAAAATCTGACAAATTTTTAAAAAACATTTTTTTGGTCCAAAACTTGACAAAAACGTCATACTATACTATGTGGTACGTCATACTATACTATGTAGTACGACATACTATACTATGTCGTCCAAAATCTGACAATTTTTTGAAAAAAAACTTTGGCCAAAATTTGACAAAAACGACATACTATACTATGTCGTCCAAAATCTGACAAATTTTTAAAAAACATTTTTTTGGTCCAAAACTTGACAAAAACGTCATACTATACTATGTGGTACGTCATACTATACAATGTAGTATGTCATACTACACTATGTCGTCCAAAATCTGACCAATTTTTGAAAAAAAATCTTTGGCCAAAATTTGACAAAAACGACATACTATACTGTGTCGTCCAAAATCGGACAATTTTTTTGAAAAATATTTTTTTGGTCCAAAACTTGACAAAAATGTCATACTATACTATGTGGTACGTCATACTACACTATGTCGTCCAAAATCTGACAAAATTTTTAAAAAAAATATTTGGCCAAAATTTGACAAAAACGACATACTATACTGTGTCGTCCAAAATCGGACAATTTTTTTGAAAAATATTTTTTTGGTCCAAAACTTGACAAAAATGTCATACTATACTATGTGGTACGTCATACTACACTATGTCGTCCAAAATCTGACAATTTTTTTGAAAAACATCTTTTTGGTCCAAAACTTGACAAAAACGTCATACTATACTATGTAGTACTTCATACTACACTATTTCGTCCAAAATCTGACAATTCTTTTGAAAAAAACAATTTGGTCCAAAATTTGACAAAAAGGTCATACTATACTGTCATCCAAAATCGGAAAAAAATAAATATTTTTTTTTTTAGCCCAAAACGTAGCAAAACGTCATACTATACTATGTCATCGACCTCAATGTCATACTACACTATTTCGTCCAAAATCTGATCCTTTTTTTGTAAAAACATTTTTTTGCCCAAAATGTGACCAAAACGTCATACTATACTATGTCATCGACCTTGATTTCATACTACACTATTTCGTCCAAAATCTGACCATTTTTTTGAAAAAAAAATTTTGGTCCAAACTTTGACAAAAAGGTCATACTAAACTATGTCGTCCAAAATCTGAAAAATTTTTTGAAAAACATTTTTTGGTCCAAAACTTGACAAAAACGTCATACTATACTTTGTCGTCCAAAATCTGACACATTTTTAAAAAACATTTTTTTGGTCCAAAACTTGACAAAAACGTCATGCTATACTAGGTAGTACGTCATACTATACTATGTCGTCCAAAATCGGACCATTTTTTGAAAAAAAAACTTTGGTCCAAAATTTGACAAAAACGACATACTATACTATGTCGTCCAAAATCTGAAACATTTTTTAAAAACATTTTTTTGGTCCAAAACTTGACAAAAACGTCCTGCTGTACTAGGTAGTACGTCATACTATACTATGTCGTCCAAAATTGGACCATTTTTTGAAAAAAAAACTTTTGGTCCAAAATTTGAAAAAAACGACATACTACTATGTCGTCCAAAATCTGACAAATGTTTAAAAAACATTTTTTTGGTCCAAAACTTGACAAAAAGGTCATACTATACTATGTCATCCAAAATCGAAAAAAAACAAATAGTTTTTTTTTTTAGCCCAAAACGTAGCAAAACGTCATACTATACTATGTCATCGACCTCAATGTCATACTACACTATTTCGTCCAAAATCTGATCCTTTTTTTGTAAAAACATTTTTTTGCCCAAAATGTGACCAAAACGTCATACTATACTATGTCATCGACCTTGATTTCATACTACACTATTTCGTCCAAAATCTGACCATTTGCTTGAAAAAAAATTTTGGTCCAAATTTTGACAAAAAGGTCATACTATACTATGTCGTCCAAAATCTGAAAAAATTTTTGAAAAACATTTTTTTGGTCCAAAACTTGACAAAAACGTCATACTATACTTTGTCGTCCAAAATCTGACAAATTTTTAAAAAACATTTTTTTGGTCCAAAACTTGACAAAAACGTCATACTATACTAGGTAGTATGTCATACTATACTATGTAGTACGTCATACTACACTATGTCGTCCAAAATCTGACCATTTTTTGAAAAAAAACTTTGGCCAAAATTTGACAAAAACGACATACTATACTATGTCGTCCAAATCTGACAATTTTTTTGAAAAATATTTTTTTGGTCCAAAACTTGACAAAAACGTCATACTATACCATGTGGTACGTCATACTATACTATGTCGTCCAAAATGTGACCATTTTCTGAAAAAAAAATTTGGTCCAAAATTTGACAAAAACGACATACTATACTATGTGGTACATCATACTACACTATGTCGTCCAAAATGTGACCATTTTCTGAAAAAAAAATTTGGTCCAAAATTTGACAAAAATGACATACTATACTATGTCGTCCAAAATCTGACAATTTTTTTGAAAAACATCTTTTTGGTCCAAAACTTGACAAAAACGACATACTATACTATGTAGTACTTCATACTACACTATTTCGTCCAAAATCTGACAATTTTTTTGAAAAAAAATTTTGGTCCAAACTTTGACAAAAAGGTCATACTATACTATGTCGTCCAAAATCTGAAAAAAATTTTGAAAAACATTTTTTTGGTCCAAAACTTGACAAAAACGTCATACTATACTTTGTCGTCCAAAATCTGACAAATTTTTAAAAAACATTTTTTTGGTCCAAAACTTGACAAAAACGTCATACTATACTAGGTAGTACGTCATACTATACTATGTCGTTCAAAATCGGACCATTTTTTGAAAAAAAAACTTTGGTCCAAAATTTGACAAAAACGACATACTATACTATGTCGTCCAAAATCTGACAAATTTTTAAAAAACATTTTTTTGGTCCAAAACTTGACAAAAACGTCATACTATACTATGTGGTACGTCATACTATACTATGTAGTACTTCATACTACACTATTTCGTCCAAAATCTGACAATTCTTTTGAAAAAAAAATTTGGTCCAAAATTTGACAAAAAGGTCATACTATACTATGTCATCCAAAATCGGAAAAAATAAATAGTTTTTTTTTTTAGCCCAAAACGTAGCAAAACGTCATACTATACTATGTCATCGACCTCAATGTCATACTACACTATTTCGTCCAAAATCTGATCCTTTTTTTGTAAAAACATTTTTTTGCCCAAAATGTGACCAAAACGTCATACTATACTATGTCATCGACCTTGATTTCATACTACACTATTTCGTCCAAAATCTGACAATTTTTTTGAAAAAAATTTTTTGGTCCAAACTTTGACAAAAAGGTCATACTATACTATGTCGTCCAAAATCTGAATTTTTTTTTGAAAAACATTTTTTTGGTCCAAAACTTCACAAAAACGTCATACTATACTTTGTCGTCCAAAATCTGACAAATTTTTAAAAAACATTTTTTTGGTCCAAAACTTGACAAAAACGTCATACTATACTAGGTAGTACGTCATACTATACTATGTAGTACGTCATACTACACTATGTCGTCCAAAATCTGACCATTTTTTGAAAAAAAACTTTGGCCAAAATTTGACAAAAACGACATACTATACTATGTCGTCCAAATCTGACAATTTTTTTGAAAAATATTTTTTTGGTCCAAAACTTGACAAAAACGTCATACTATACCATGTGGTACGTCATACTATACTATGTCGTCCAAAATGTGACCATTTTCTGAAAAAAAAATTTGGTCCAAAATTTGACAAAAACGACATACTATACTATGTCGTCCAAAATCTGACAATTTTTTTGAAAAACATCTTTTTGGTCCAAAACTTGACAAAAACGTCATACTATACTATGTAGTACTTCATACTACACTATTTCGTCCAAAATTTGTAATTATTTGGGTGTAATTTCCCCACAGCGCAGGCCTATAGAGCAATGGTTTGATGAGTCGATGAGCCTTTATGTGTCTTCTTTAAGATTTGCTGTGCAACATTTAAGAGGTTGTTGGGTGTTTTTTGTGCAGAAATGTAAAACACATAAGGATGTTTGTACAAGCATACCATTGCTTTTACAGCCTTGTATATGCACTTTAGACAAGGGTCTTGCTCATCTTGTTGAGCCACATTTCTACATCAGTCAAATGAACAAACCAGCCAGCCTACTGCACCTTTGGTAGGGTGAGCGGAGGAGTCCTCCATTTGACGCATTCTGCAGTTTCATAAATAAATGTCGCAAATTCTTACACATTGGCACTTTAAAATGTTCATGTGGGCTTTGCAAGCATTTCCGTGCGCTTGTTGCCTTCTTACCTGCTGTGCTTTTTACAGATCACAAATCCTACCATTTCTTTTCTCTCCCAGGTGCAAAGGTTGACAGTCTTATCATGAGGGAGGAGCTTTCTGCTGTAAGTGGACTGGACAGAGGTCATGAGTTAATCTTTACAGTCAAAAACCTACAAACCGCATAGCAAAGTCAAGGAAATCGAATGCGAATGATTATAAGAATTAGTATTTGATTTCAGACATTTAAAAAAAAAAAAAAAAAAAAAAAACTGGCCTAACAAAAACAACGTCTTCTTCAAAGTTTACACCTGGAAAAAGTGGGCGTTTCCAAGGTGACAACATCGAGCCAGTTATACCAGATGTTAATCTATATCTGTCGGACTGCGTGTTGACCCGGCTGCTATAATCTGGACGCTGTGACCGATGGCAGGACTGGTTTCCGCTTCACTGCTCAGATCATGGGCAAACAGACCCGGTTTCGTGGATGGACTTAAACGTTGCGCGTCACTGACACCATGCAGCTCCAGTCTGACCCAGTAAGTTTGTGTGACAAATGTGTGACAGATGAGTGACATCGTTAGAGTTCCTATCAATATGCGTTTAAACTAGTAGATTTGAACACAGCGAAGGCTGTTTGTTCATTGTGGAGTTGATCAGAAATGGGGATTATGTAATAATATGAACTGCACACGTTCTGCAACGAACTGTGCGTAAAAAAATGGGGATATGGAGGACTTTACGGACTGTACAAGTGGTTCTAAAAGTCTGCACAAACACTTTGACCGAGGAAATAACGTGTCTCCCAGTCGATTGTGTACATTTACAATGTCAAATTATTATTATTATTATTCTAGTGCACTGAAAATCACCTGCAGGTTTTCCTTGTCACCTTCCTACAACAACTCGCTGCAGCACGCGTGGTATGCGTAAATAATGTCTACCTGGGACCGGTATTAAGTGGGTTTGATATTAAACATTCATTGGATATTCAAAATAATAATAATAAAAAAAACGCTATTATGCACTTAAACCAGTTCATTGAGTTGTGTCAAACCAACTGTTTTTATTTTGTTTATTAACCTTTATTTATACAGGTAAAATCTCATTTAGACCCAGGATCTCATTTACAAGAGAGACCTGTTCCAGGCAGGCAGCAACAAATAACTGAACATACAGGAGACACAGAACACAGACATTAAAGTGGTTTACAGAGGCGATTCTAGAGTCTGTAGGGGCCCTAAGCAACAATTCCCAGGGGGCCCTTCCAACCAACGAAAAATGTATGAGTTCAAAATATTTTATTTTTTTTCGAATTGAATGAAATAACATGGAAAAACATTGTTATTAAAAAGTATGTGAAATTATAAATGTAAAGAACAATACAATACTGTAAATAGCTTTTATAAAACTATATAAACTTAGTAAAACATATACATTACACTGTAAAGAACCCACATTATAAAAAAATATAATAGAACAATAAAATACTGTAAATAACTGAAATAAACATATTTAAACTGAGTAAAAAAGATATGCATTACACTGTAAATAATCCTCTTCATTTTCCAACTTGCAGAACGATAACTTCACACATTGTTAAAGTGAGGTGGGCCCCCTTTAGCGAGGTTTCCTACTGAGATGTCATTGCAAATCGCCCATTGTTGTTTAAGGGGGACGGGGAGGCGGCTGCTCACTGCACAATTCAGTAAAAACAGCCCTCAGGCTCCGAGTGTCGGGGGGCCCCCTATCTGCTCGGGGCCCCAAGTAGTTACCTGCCTGTCAAGACCCTGTGATACACGGCATCCAGCAGTTGCAGGGAGTTAGCAGAGGCATTCATATACACAACATCACCATAATTCAGGAGAGGCAAGAAAGTGGCCGCAACAATACGCTTTCTAGCTTTAAAAGAGAAACAGGATCTATTTCTGAAAAAAAAACAAAAAAAAAACAGCTTTAACTTCAATTTCTTTAGTAACTGGTCAACATGACATTTAACAGAAAGGCTATCATCCGCTGTGATGCCGAGGTATTTGTTAGTGACCACAGACTCAATGGGGGTACACTGAGCAGATGTAATACAGGGTAGAACAGCAGTCACCTTCTTCTTATTTGAAAATAACATAAACTTAGTTTTACCTGCATTTAGAACTAGCCTGAGTTGAGACAATTGTGACCGAAGGGTGTCAAATGCAGACTGCAGATCTGTGAACACCTAGGCAACAGAAGATGCACAACAATAGACAACGGTGTCATCAGCATAAAGATGTACAGATGCATTCATATTTTGGCCCACCTCATTGATATAGATAGTACAGAGAGTGTTGTCCTAAGACAGAACTTTGCGGCACACAGTGTTTAGGAACCCGGAGCAAAGACCATCGGACTGCACACACTGCTCACACTGCATGGTCTGAAATTCCAACGGTGGACAGTCGCTGACATAAAATACTGTGATCGACTGTGTCAAAAGCCTTTGAAAGATCGATAAAAAAAGCGGCACAATATTTCTTGGCATCCATGGCTTCTAACTGTGCACCCCAGATAGTAATATCTCTCATGTATCGCAAGGCTTCTTTCTGAATAATATATGATTTTGCTAAACTTCTATCTATTATATTATTCTTTGTGTTACATAGACTCTATATAACCCTGAAATGTGGCTTATAAGATAACATGAACTGCAAACATTATGCAACGAACTATGGGTAATTTGGGGAGTTCAGGGAATTTTAAACACATCTAAATCAACTTTATGATCATGTTTATTAACTGTACGTGGTTTAAAAAGTCTGCACAGACTGATCCAATGTTCGGTTTTGACCGAGGAAATAAGAGCTAATCGATTGTCGACATAATTGTATATTTACCATTTCAACTATTAAGCAGCGTTACTTCTATTACATATATGTTTTGTCTATATTTATGGAAGCAAATGTGGGTCATATTGCGAATTAAAATGCATTAATAGAAATGCTTTTTCATTTTCAAAATGCAGCTGCATTTTTTGACTCATAAATAAAATTAATAATCAATATTTCAAAATGCATTTTTATTTTCAACTTCAAGACTGCTTATTCTGTGACTTCATTAAAAGACAAAGCAAACGGAGAAATTATATTTTTGTTTTCATGCTCGCTGCAAAAAGTGTTTCTCATAATTCAAATGAGTTGGCAATACAGAGAGGCTACATGTTAATGCATTCTCATTTGCAAAATGACCCACATTTGCTTCCATAACTATTAGCCCTAAGTCATGTTAGAAACGTTAACTTCAACTTAACGATGTCAAAGGTCAGCTACACCCTGTGTACTGCACAGATATCCGTTTGTAAGTTGGCCTGAGCTGATAATAACATGTTTCGCATGTTATATCACAGTGCAGATAACTGGAAGTACCTCAAATAAAAGCTGGAGATGTGTGATATAGAATCAAATTAATCAATTATTACATCGACATGCAGAGGCCTAATAACAACTACAGAAAATAACAAAAAATATGTTTGGGGAAATGTTATTTGACGTGCAATTTCAGTTTTTAAGTGTCACTTTAAAGTAATACAGGCAACATTCTAGACTTTCGACTCACAAGCGACCCCCCCCCCCCCACAATTGTCGTAAAAATACCACTCAGGAGCCGCCACTGCGCCTCAGATCAGCGTAAAGCAGCATGGTCACCTGGGTGAAGGTCATCAATTCAAGCTGCTGTGTTTGGAAAATAAGGCATAAATATCCCGATCCAAGGGACACACACACTGGCTTCAGACTGCACTGACTAATGCAGAAAAAAAACCCCATCTCTTATAGTTAGTAAATGCATATTTTATATTGTTGTGCCAGCATTTAACTTTTGTTTTATTCATGCATTGGGCTTTTTTTGTACATGTTTTTACTTTGTGCTATAACCACAATTGTTTTTCCAATATTTATGTTGGGTTTGGGGGTTGTAAAATAAAACTTACCATTGGTATGGATATGGACTTCTTTTCAATTCACTTAAATGTTCTGGGGGAGGAGCCCCACACCCCTACACCCCCACCAGTGCGTGTCCCCCACATTACCAATGCTTAAATAATCTGTGTTTTATTTGACTCCTGACCTTTGACAATTGTTTATTCTTGCTCACAGGTCCCGGTCGCTCCACGTGGACAGTCGTCCTCAGAAACCCTCTCTGACCTGCAGCTACGTCCACGGCACCTCCACCGTCCCTCTGCTCCCCCAGACCGTGGCTCAGAGCCTGGACAGCACAGTGCAGCGCTGGCCGGATCGTGAAGCCGTGGTCTTCCTTCAGGACGGCATCCGGAAAACCTTTGCACAGTTTCAGCAAGATGTATGCCTCAGATTTAAAATAAATAAATACATAAAAAAACAGTTAGATTAATTAATTAGTTAGTTAGTGAGCTCCAACAACTCAAACTACTGATAAATTATTTGCTTCTCATTTAGAAGTTTTTAGAAGGAATGAGAAAAAAAACCATTGCACATTAACTAGAATAAATTCTGGCACGTAAAAGCGATAAATAAATGTCTTATTTGTATTCGTATATTGTTGCAGGTAGACCAGGCAGCTGCAGGTCTCATTGCTCTGGGCATGGAGCGAGGCGACCGACTGGGAGTCTGGGCACCCAACATTTACGAGTGGATCCTTTTCCAGTTTGCTTCAGCCAAGGCTGGGATTATACTGGTTAGTCTGGAAGAAATGTTTACCTTTAAAGGTTCAGGACGTGTAGGTTTACTGTCAGAAAGGTTTCCACACCCTTATAATGCTGCTTTCACAACATACGCAAGTTTTCATCACTGCATTTTTGTGGGGGACGTTGGGCAGTACGATTTTACCATTATAACATAATATTCCGTCATTCAAGAGGATTTTCTGCAGAATTTCAAAGTAATAGTGTTTTGATAACGAATGATGCATACTTCACAATAAAAACACATTTCCGATAAAAAATAAATATACAATTAAGTAAATAACGTGGACAACTGTAATTAAAACACTAAACAAGCTTATATAATCTAATGTTGAATTTAATACATGTAATAATGCAACAATTTCTTATTATTAATGATAAAATAATAATAATATAGCTAACAAACGAAATTTAGTATTATATTTTGTCTATTATGCTGGCAGCTGTGCCTCAGCCACACTTGCTGTGTTTCAAGGAAGAGGAGGTCACGGGCCATGTTTTCATGATAACTATTTATAGTGGGGCCGGCAGTTTGTACTACTACTTTCTCAGTAATTCATTCACGTGTGGAACAATAACGTTTCATATTGTTGTTCTTGCAGGTTGCGTTGAACCCAGCCTATCAGGCGAAGGAAGTGGAGTTTACGTTAAAAAAGGTATGAAACAGTCCAGGAGTGAAACCTGCTTACATAACATACATTACACACTAGCATGTCAGAATAATAAATGTACATAATTGTTGTGTCCAGGTCCAGTGTAAGGCAGTGGTCTGTCCCACTCACTTTAAAAGCCAGATGTTCTGTGAGATGCTGAGGGAGATCTGCCCAGAGATTGATCAGGCATCAGCTGGTATGATCCAAAGCTCCAGGTAACACAGACCTGTGATCACCTTCCTTGCTTTACACACTCACTTCCTCTGTTATAACATTTGTTTCTCGGCTCTGTCAGGCTGCCAGACTTGCGCATGGTGATCGTGACGGACAGCAGACAGCCAGGGACGCTGCACGTGGAGGATGTGATGCAAGCAGGAGAGAGTCGACACCACAAAGAGCTGATGGATCTACAGAAGAAGCTGTCCTTCGATGACCCCATCAATATTCAGTTCACATCGGTAACTTTCATTATTGCACGTCCTGGTCCGTCCCTTCACCTGAAAACACAGTTTAAGGAAGACTTCACAAAACACTTTTATTTTTTGTAAATTTGAAAGTGAAAAAAACCTCTGCGTGCCTCCAGGAAATCCTAAAAAATGTGGTACAAACATTTAGTTGGACTCACAGATTAAATGATTACAATTTGGCTGTGGTTAACATCTAAGAAATGTCTTGAATGACGTTTTTAAAATTTGGTACAAATCAGTTGGACTTAAAGAAGTATTTACAAGTGGGATATTTGACATTTCAGTACTTACTTCTGACACAAACATCCACGTGACCTGATCAGTCATTGTTGTTCGAAAGTTAACGGTCTGACCTCACTTTGTTAATGCGTAATCTTAAGAACACCATGAGAGTTTCAAATGCGATGTTAAGAGTCATAATTGACATGACCGTGTTTTGTCTTTTAGGGAACTACAGGAAGCCCAAAGGGAACCGTTCTTTCCCATCACAATATTGTCAATAATGCCTACTATATCGGCCTCAGACTGGGATATGCATCAAAAGTAAGTCCATGTTCTCCTCTTGCTTTAAAACATGTAAATAGTAAAAAAATGTGAGTGATCTTGTTTTTCATATTCTTCATCAGCCCCGGGTGCAAGTGTGCGTGCCTGTGCCGATGTACCACTGCTTTGGCTCTGTGCTTGGAGGGATGTGTATGTCAGTGCACGGTGCTACGCTTGTCTTTCCTAGTACTGGCTACAACATTAATGCTAATTTGGAGGCTATTCAGAGTGAAAAGTACATCATATACAACTCGTCACCCAAATGGATTTTCAAATGCATGCTGTGCAGTAAAATAGTTCACCGTCTCCCACTTTTTCATTCATCCTTTAGGTGCAATTTCATCTACGGCACTCCCACAATGTTCATCGACTTGCTTGGCCAACCAGATTTATACAAGTATGACCTGTCATCAGTTGAATCTGGTAAGAAAAATGTTGTTTTCTTGAATTCAGTTTAATGTCTCATCATTATATAATGGCCTCGTTTTTGGTGCTTCAGGGGTCATGGCAGGGTCTCCGTGTCCACCTGAGATTGTTAGGAAACTGATAACAGACATGAACATTAGAGAGATGGCCGTAAGTATTTGATTTGCATGCCCTATACGTTTTTGAAATCACTTCACCAGTATAAAAAAAAACATGTGATGTTTTACAGTTAGGTTATGGAAGCACAGAAACTAGCCCCATTTCATTTCTGGGGTTTCCACAAGACAACGAGGAACTGAAGACAAACACTGTTGGATGCATCATGGGCCACACTGAGGTACGTCTCCTTTTTACAAAAACCCTTGTCGACGCATCTTCATGACGGCACTGTGACTCACAGTGTGACGGTGTGTACAGGCAAAAGTGGTGGACCCCACTACTGGGATGGTTGTTCCTCTGGGAGAATCAGGAGAGCTGATGACCAGAGGCGCTTTTGTCATGCACGGGTACTGGGACGATCCAGAAAAAACCAGAGAGGCGATTTCACAAGATCGCTGGTACAGGACTGGGTAAGATTAATGATCTCTGGTGACTTTCTTTCACTCACCAATCAATTATTATAATTATCACATGTATGTTTTTCCCCCCTGTGCTTTGACAAAGTGACACAGCCAGCCTGAACAGTCTGGGTTACTGCAGAATTGAAGGACGCATGAAAGACATGATCATCCGTGGAGGGGAGAACATCTATCCTGCTGAGATAGAGCAGTTTCTTTATAAACATCCCAAAGTACAGGAAGTTCAGGTGCGAGTCAAAACCACCATCCTCTTGTAGTGTTTGTTATTATAGTTTGTCTGTTTCCATGTGAGATCTAATCTGTTTTTTTCTAGATACATTTCATTGTTGTCACAATAGCCTCCCGTGTGTCTGTTTTTCCAAGGTGGTTGGGGTGAAAGACGAGAGGCTGGGTGAGCAGGTGTGTGCCTGCATCAGGCTGAAGGAGGGTGAGAGCTGCAGTGCAGAGGAGATTAGAGCGTTCTGTAAAGGACAGGTGAGAGGAGGTGATGAATTAAACACACTGAAGCTAAGAACACGGCTGTACGTGATGTTTTTTTTTTTGTTCGCCTTGTTTGTTTCATCTAGATTTCTCATTTCAAAATCCCACATTACGTGACGTACGTCGACAGCTACCCAGTCACTGTTTCTGGAAAGGTAACTTCTGGTCTAATAGTGACACAGAATACAAGAAAGTGATGATTAATCACAATGAATAATAAAATGACTGCTGCTTTTTGTCTTTATAGATCAAGAAGAATGTATTAAAGGACGATATGGAGAAGAAACTAGGCCTTTAACATGAAGGACATCTTGTGCACCTGCTGGAAAACGCAGGACATCTGCCAGGGGGACAGTGATGCATGTGTAGCTAAACTAGGGACTCTAAAAGTGATTTGCTTTTTATTTGTCCAACAATAAATACTTGAAGAGAGCAGACAGCCGATGAAGGCCCCAAAATGGGGTTAAAGGCTCCAGAAAACCTTTTGCTACAATCAAGTTTTTTGTCAAACCACATCATCCTTACCTAAACAATACACAGTATTTTTTTATCATCTCAGTCTTTATTTACTTAAACAATTTGGACAAACATTTTGATATCGTAGTCTTAAACCGCTGTGTGACAGTAAAACTCATATGAACACATGCCATACACAATCTGAAATAAATAGGACCTTATGCCAAATATAAGTATGTACAATGTGGTGTTGGGCAATATCACCATCCTTTACAGCCTATATACACGGATGGTGGAACACACTTTAGTAACAGACTCATAGTGCCTTCAAGTGACATCTGGTATTATTAAATTGCTATGAAGACTAAAGGCTTCAAGTATAATTTCCCGAAAAAAATTGATCTATGACAAGGAGAAATGTGTGGGCAAAACAGATTCAGACAAAAAAAAAATCTGGTTTATTAACCAGTATCTGGTAAAAAAAAAAAGAAAGAAAAAAAAAATCAATACCTCAAATTAGCAGGTAAGTAGAAAACCTGCTGCATGACACAAAGGCTTAACTTTACCATGAACTCACATGAACCAAAGTTAGCAGCCTCAAAAAGAACCCCTGTGTCAGTTTTTTTTACTCGTATTTAAATTCCACTGTGCCTTTAAATCAGGACGAGGTCAGCGAGCCTGTCACAAAACTCGACACAAACAAAACAATGTCAGTACAAACATTTAAACAAAAGGCAAAACGGTTCCCTCGGCTGATGCGCAACAGAGGAAAAGCTTGACTGCAGCGACTCCTGCGAGAAACGGTTTGTTTAGCTCAGAGACGCAGAACCAGCAGGGAGACCACTTCCATATGGATTTATCTCAAGTAGCCAGTAACACGAGGAAAGACCGCACTATAATACATGGCTTTGAACGATCAACATTCACTTCAGTCATTAACATGGGGTTTAACGACGCCCCTCGAAACCCCATTTTAAATACGCACACATGCAGGAAATAGGAAATCTTGCATTTTAAAGCATCCTGTGAGATAAATTAATTTCTATAAACACTTCCCTTTTTTTAAATACAATACATTCTAAATTAATATTAGTTTAACTGTGCAATTTAAGTGAAAATATAGGGACAACATAAGGTTAAGATGAAGCTGTAGTCTGTGAAGGACTTTTTGTCAGGGATAATAGTTTTCAGAGAAAACAGTGGAAAGTTTAAATCATAACCACTTCAGAGTTGAGAGCAACACATTCATATGAGCGCAGAACAGCGCAGCTTTAGGCACATGCAAGTGGGTAGGAACGTATGCACCTACTCACAGATGCATTTAGAGCTGCAAACTGGAGGCAGGTTAATTGTATAGTCAAAGCCTCGCTTCCATACGTCAAGTTCAAAAATGCACAATCCCCATACAAGCAAACACACACACATGCACACATCTTCCTTTCAATTGCACTCACACACATACACATACACACACACAAACACACAATGTGATGGTCTTTCAAGTGTCCTCTCTGTTCCCAAGTTGTGTCGGGCGGAAAGGCGTTTCAGTAGAGTCTGGGATATCTCACACACTCAAAGGCAGCATGCCTGGTGGAGACACAGCTCTGGACGCTGCCATGGAAGTCAAAGAGCTTGGGTCGAGTCCATTAACAGTCCTACAGTAAACAAGGACAAATGTATAGCATTAGCAAAACACAAACACAAACACAAACAAATTTTAAAAGGCAAAATCCAAGTGTCGGGTATGAGGTATAAAATACACATCAACACTGAAGTTGTACCAGATGGGGACACGAGCAGCTGCTGCCTCTTATAGTAAGTTTTGTGTCAGTTAGGTTAAATAAAATGAAGGATTTCTA
Organism: Microchirus variegatus; assembly: GCF_963457635.1. NCBI lineage: Eukaryota > Metazoa > Chordata > Actinopteri > Pleuronectiformes > Soleidae > Microchirus > Microchirus variegatus. Next base: position 17,128,380 of record NC_139811.1, on the reverse strand, counting down.
ACAAAAAAGCCACATGATATTTGAAGTTACTGATGGAGGCAGCAGTGGATTTACAACTTCAACGTGCAGTCAGGTCAAATTGTGGATTTTCTCTATGGAGTTTGGTGCACTTTCCACAGCAGACATATTCTAAAGATATTGCAAACATGTCGCCTAGAAGCCTTTATTAATGTGGCAAAAATCGGGTTTTCCATCTGCCCCTGCTGGCAGTCATGTTATCAGTGAGATTGAGTATCAGGCTCCCAGGCAGCTCATGGAAACAGTGGTTCAGCAAGGTCAGTGTTGATAATGTATCAGCACCTGATACTTCTTCACATACACTGCACACAAATTATTTTCTGCACATTCACGCCGTGTTTGTTACAAATTGTGAAGGACTCACGTTTTGTCAAAGTACGAGGTATGTAGAGAGTGAGAGAATTTGGTGGCGTTGCCGTTGATGACCGTGCTGTTGTCAGTGGAGAAATTTTTCCTCGCTGCCTGGTCTTTGGCAAAGTTCCTACATGCGGCGAGTTTGGACTCCAAGGCCTGGTGACAAAGTCGGAAAGAGAATCTATATTTAGCCTCAGTATAAACATCTTTCTGTTTGTTCTGTAGCAGATGAAACACTGTTCCTCGATCTTGACCTATTTAAAGCACCTTTTTGGTTAACTTCACTAGTCCTAAAACAGTTATAGATAAAACATTTTTTTAAGATTTTCATTTAAAAAGAAAAAAGAACACTTACGCCGACTTTTCTCAGGAGATCACCGACTATGTTCAGAGCCGAGATTCGAGCAGAGGGAGTTAGGGAGGAGCTGCCACAGCCATTGGTCAAAGCTAAATCATACAAGTTGATATTAGTAAGCATTGTAGTTCATTTTTCTAATTACAAAGTAAAAATAAAAGAGAATAATGCTCACCTTTTGGGCTGATGAAGGGGTGCTCTATGCTCTTTCCTATAGGTGTTGCTGGGAGGGACAGAGAGGCCTGTACTGCAGAATCTATCTTGTCAATGTCCAATGTGGGTGAGCTGGGTGCTGACATCCTGTCTGTGGTCCGCTCCCGGACTGCAAGCTCCTGTCTCAGGTCTGCAGGAGACAGAGTCAAACTCATATGAAGTACAACTCTGCTATAAAGATGACGTGCTAACTACAGAATGGCTTCAGTGCTTCATCTCTACCTCGTGCTTCATCTTTCAGTCGCTGCACGGATACAAGAAGGGACTCCTTCTCATCCAGCTCACTCTCCAGGAAGGCATTTCTCTCAATGGCCTGGTTTAAACGTCCCTCAAAGTCCTCGAGGGACACTATTGTAGCCCTGCACATAGACAATTAACTGTTAAAGCAGCTCAGGTTCACTAAACTTAAATACATGGAATAATGTCTTATTTGCAGAAACTGGTTATATAGTGGCTATATCAACATTTTCAGTTCTAAGAAACTACTAAGAAATAAACAAATAATTACAGTACAAAAACATGCTATGAATTAAATAAGTTTGTCTAATTAAAAATGGCAGAATAACAGATGTAAGTAGGCTACATCAATCTAAATGTGGAGCATCACGCTGACCTTTTGGCTCTCTCCAGGTCGTCGTTGGCCTGCTCGAGCTCACGGACGTATTTGTTGAGCTGCTCCTTGATGCTGCGGGTCTGACCCAGGTCGTCCTCTAGCATCGAAATCTGCTTATAACTCTGGGCGTATTGCTGCTCCAGCTTTTCCTATTAGAGATGGAAACGGCAAAGAAGATATAAAGAGTTTTGGAGTGAGTGCGTTTGTGTGTCGCTAAACAAGGACAGCAAAGTGACTTTCTGTTCCAGAAAACACCCGTTTTAATCACTTCTGATGAGGTGTGAAAGCACAATTTCGCATTTAAAAAAGCACAAAAGTCATCATCAACAGTAGGAAAACCTAATGACTCATGGGGTCATGACAGAGCAAGTAAAGACGCCTCCCTGTTCCCTTGATAAAGGCGCTGTGGCGGAATGCATGATTTGTCTCTTGGGCTCATTTTCACAGTTCATTTTTAGCATTAGCTGCTGGGAGCCCGCTCACATGTTGGACCATGTGAAAAATCACAACAATTTTCTGCTGAACACACAGTGGCCTCAGTATATATATATACACACACACACACCGTATGGTCATTTTCTCAAAAGGAGTCCAGTGAAAGTTTCTGGCTAACAATGCCTCGGCCCTTGTCATTTTCTACTTCCTTCGTCCTCAACCGGATATCAAATTAAGAAGTGCTGGAAGATTATGTAACACTAATCCTTAGTAACACTTACTTAACAAATTAGACATTGGAACTTATCCTTGGGATCCAGCAGAGCTCTTAAATAACGTTATGGCCGTCCTGACACACAGACCATAAAACCAACTGTTTCAAAACAACTGTTGGCAAGTCACCAGACATGATTACCTTGATATTGGCCATCTCATTCCTCAGTCTTTCATTTTCAATCTGTAGATCTCGAAGGCGGTGTTCTGCCTGGCTAAGCTGTGCTTCCAACTCGGCCTCCAGTTCACGGCTTCCCTCCTGGAACTCCTGCAGCTCCTCCTGTGCATTGAGGCAACTGGATGGTACAAAACAATCACTGTCAATTACCGGCCACCTTGTTCATTGTTCACCGTTCAACAGTGCAGAGATGACTGCCTGAATGAGCTCAAGACAAGCGTTTGGCTTTTGTCCTGTACGATCAGTCCAGGTCAGGCATGTCACAGCAGTTTTATCTCCACTGGCCAGAAATAAACCTGCATGAATCGGGGGTAACATGTTTTGAAGACATTTAACCTTCAATTCTGCTTCTGTCTCTGCCAAACAGGAAATAGTGCACGGCTCAGCATTGTCGAGTTAGGCATTCTAAATATACAGCTCTTAGGAGACAGCTGAACTGTGACAGTAGGTGGTTTTGGAAGAAGAGCAGAAAAACAGGCCTGCTGTCATGTGTCCTCAGTTGTAGAAGAGGTTAAAGGACAGTGAGTGAGAGGGCAAAAAAACAGGATGAGGACATTATGCAAAGAAACAGGAAGTATGTAAATGCTGGTCAGAGCAAAACACCCAGGATAATTTATGACCTTGTTTGGGTCATACTAAATATTCTACTGCAGAGCGGGAAAGAGAAAGACCCAGAGGGCAGTGATGATACAATCTCTAATGTCTTTTTGCCTGTTGTCAGTGACAATGTGGTTCACACTGTTCTGAGATCAGCTGACTTGTGCCAGAATAATGGCCTCTCAGTGGCTCTACACAGCAATGGCATCCATGAATCAGTTGTTGTGCGAGACTCGTTCCAGTCATACCAGTGTGACAGAGGCTGCTTCATCAGCACGCTGGGCTCCCATTACCTCCCAGTTTGACCACACACACACTTGTTCTCCCTCGAGCTCTTCACGGTTTAAAATGACCGACAATGCTTGACAAAGACAAGCATTAAATTACTGAATGTCTTTTACTGATGACGATACACCACGTTATGTCATTGTAGCCTGGTCAATTTCAAAATAAAACTAGGGAAATAACTTCTCAATAAGGCTGAGCAATTCAATAATTTTCATTAGAATTTGAAACAAAGTAAATTACAAAGATAATCTGTTTGTTTTCGATTGCTTAATGCCAATTAAATTAAAGTTTATTAAAGACATGGTGGAAACGACTAATATCTTAACTTGTCATCCTTGCATTAACTCATTGGCTTACAATGCCGTCTATAGAAGTCAATTCAAGTACAACCGTTAATGGATAACGGCTAATGACGTTGGCAGGATGGGGCTGAGTATAGTGGTTCATATTCTGATGGTATCATTTGGAAACTCTAAATTTCAAACTGAAGCTTTCCCTCAGCATTTACTTAAAAAAATCATATCAAAAATCAAATCCCACCATCCCAAATGAGATATTTTACCTCAAATCATTCAACCCCATTTCTAATAAACACAACACATTGGTGATGCGATTGCCTTAATCCTGAGAAAAAACACGCACAAAACATCAGTGACGAGTCGTGTCGAACTGTACACTTGATGTTATTTCTTCTATGAACTGATGTTGTAGCTCAACGGGCGTTTGCCAGAAAACCACCAGCGTTTAAACCCCCCCTCCATCCGGTTCCTCCACCAACAGAGAACAAAGAGAAAATGCACATGCACCAAGTTCAACAAAGATCTGACACGACATTAGTAAGCACCGTTGCAGCTTATACCCACATGTGCCGTGGTCGCTCTGTTCTTGAAATCAAAGATGGAGTCATTTCCTCCTACAGTAAGCCACAGCTGCTTGTGGGCACATGTTAAAAAGCTTGGTTTATTCGCCTTATATGGCAAACATACACACGCTGTTCTGGGATGAAACTTTTATTAAGATTATGGAAAAGACCAAAATACATATTCAGCAAATTCTTATCAGCCTATTATGTAATATTATCTTATCTCATTATCTGAGGTTAATGTTTCCTTCTCTATGTGGGATTTCTGCCATCTGACGAACTGGCACATTATTACATGACCCAATTTGAAAAAATAAGCTTGGCAGACAGCAATATTACAAACCATATGGTCTGAATGCATGTATTCATAAGCACAGACAGAGCATCCTGAATGATTCACATCAGCTCTCCTAGCAAAGAACCCAAGTGATTTACACATTAACTCACATTACATATGACAAATACACAATGTTGCTTACCTTTTCTTGTATTTGAGGGCTTGCGACTTCCAGTAATCAACTTCCTCGTCCTTTGTCAAAAATTTGGGAATCATCTCTGTGTCCATGTCAGGGCAACCTGAGGATTAAATTCAAATATTGATTAGCTATTACAATGTTCCATCAGCTACAGAAACGAGCCGGTGAGTCAAACATGGTACAGCACTTTCACTATGTTTGCATCCTTTCAGCATGTACAGTCAGATACAGTGCATTCCCTTCTAATCTCGGGTATGAAAAACCAAGATAGGAAATTTCCCTTGATCCTCAGTGGAGAACGGAACAAATCTCTTTATATATACAGAAACTGACAACCTTTAATTATTGAACAAAGCCTGACTGAATTATTATTTTTGTAACCCCCAACAGTTAAACCCATGATGACCACATGCCATATTCATTAGCGGCGAGCAATGTTAATTAAATGTGAAATAACGTGAGACTAATTGCCAACAGATCAAAGGCCTCTGTTGTGGGCATCTTGCTCTGGAGCATAAAAAAAGGTTTATCCACCTCCTGTTAACACTAACTGGTCAACTCTGCCTCAGTCTGTGATTTAGTTTCAGAAAATGATTAAACATATTCTGGGAAGAGCCCCTCTGTATGTTCTGTGTCAAAGGGGAACGCTCACTGTAGCCCACAGGAATGCCACTGCTGTGCCTCTAGAAATATTTATAATCCAACCTGATCTCACCGGGACTATCCTGCAGACAAGATATTTAAAAAGCTTTTTAATTTTGACATTATACTAGACTAAATTGGGCCTAGGCAAAATACTTTTTCCTGCCAAAAGAGAAACATCTCTATCCTCAGCGATGGAGACTTAGAGGAAGGGCTGTCTGCTCTATAGTTACACATTCCTCTGACATGGCGTCATCAACAACTTACTCATTGCAGACTCCTCACGTGTGTGTACACTACTCAGGAAATCTCAAAGGAACCTGGAAACCAATGTACCAAGTTTGGAGATGACGAAATGTTCCAAAGTTGACATAACATGTTGCTTTGTGTGTTAATCCCTCCAAAAAAACACCCAAAACATGTCTTCCAATTATAAGAAACACCCACAAATTCGAGCTAATCCAGTAGAAATCTATTATTATGATGACGAATGTGGTCTGTTACTCTCTAATCATCCATGAGACTCTCTTGGGATTTTCTTTCTGAGCAACAGGAAAGTGATTCAGATAAAACAAAAAGAAACCCACTCATAAACAAGGCATGACTGTATATTAGCTCACTGACAGGATTCTTAAATCAAATGGGCTAATCCACCCCCGACCAAAGCTATTTCACACATTCACCAATGACTGCCACTGTACCGGTAACTTAATACAACACTTATACGAGATGAAATGTGTGCGCTATTATTGCCATATCACATAACAGTTCAAGTGCTGAGACTTTTTTTTTGTTTTTGTCCTCTCTCTGATTACAACATCCTTTGGTGCAGTGACAGCTCGGCCCCGGGATCTATTCGTCAGTGGTAACAATGTCAGGACAGGCGGGGACACAGTGGACAAGGAATGGGCGACAGTCCACTTACACTGTGGAAACAGAGGGACTTTACAGACAAGGTAGTCATGAAGAGACAGTTTCCTTTCACCAGATTCTTGTTTCTACTTCCTCTTTTTTTTGCTGGAGATACTGAGAATTAGTGCTGACGCTGGTGTAGTCACATCTGTATATTTAGAAGTAGGCATGGGATGAGTTGTACATTTTCTATCATGATTATGCAGAAAAAAAAATAACAATCATGATGTTATTGCAATAACATAACTTTTTATCTAGGCATTATAATCGTAAACGAGCAGGGTTTTTTGTCCGTACTCTTCCTTAACTGTGTTTGGATCTGTTTAAAAAAAAATATGGGCAACTACCTTTACTTATGTTTGGGACAATGAATCGGAAAAAAAATCGAATTGTAAGATAAATTTTTATCTTACAATAAAATGTATATTAACATCTTAATATACACAAAAACACTAAATAAATAGAGATAAAAGGTGTTTGCTGACAGACTCCAGTTAATATCAACTCTTTATGATTTTGATCAACTTTTTCATGAATGACAGTTAAAAAGCAAAATGATATGTTGTACCAATAAAGAATCATATTGCACTGTCACACATAATTACAATTTTACTAAGCTCTACTAACGTTAAAACAAATAACTTATGTTGCCAAATAATATTGTATACATGTCCCACCCATATGTTAAGACCTTGGATGATGGAGGGATGAGGGAAAACAGATTTAATTTTGTCTTATACTGTTTTACAGTGTGTGGTGTCAATATTCCCCAGAACTGGGCACATATTTAGGTTATATAAGCAAGAGAATGTGCAGTTTTACTACAAAAAGGCTGTACATTTCGATTTAATTCATGAAAGCAACACTGAGATAAAGGTAACAGCTGCTATATAATATATAGTGGTTGGTCATCTTCAGCTTTAGTATGAATGTTTACAAAACATTATACATTGGAAATTCCCTTAAAATTACCGTAATATTCAGGACCAGACTGGCAGGTTGTCGTTCAGGCTAATTGAATAGCTGTTGTCAGTGAGTCGGTGTCGAGCTTTCTCTGTATTGTGTGGTTTGTCAGGCAGTAGAGAGGCTAAGCTAAACACCAACACGTTCTCTCGATGGCGTCGAACAATAAAAGATAAACATTAACCGTGTGAAATTATAAAGCTAAAAGAGCACAGCTGAAACCGAGCGTCGCCATAAAACGCAGACACAGGAGCTGCGGCTGAGGAGCTCCTACAACAGCACGACACTCACCAACATGTCCACCGTGAATAGAAGCGAACCGTTGAATGAAATCAACTACCTGCTCATGTCCAAATGTGTCCAACTGTCTTCAGTCTCAGCGGGTTGACGTCCTCAAACAGCCGGGAATACACATCCAGTCCAACACACAGTCTGCCGCTGCTCTGACCCACCCGGAGTGACGAGCTGTGTTTAGGAAACTGCCAACGCGACTCCCGGAAGCAACGTAAAATCCCAACTGAGGGAAACGTACGCGGTGACGTACTTTACGTTACGTCAGAAATGGGTAGGGCATTCATGGAAGCAGAAGTGATTTTACGTTTACGTCAGAAATGGGCAGGGCAGCGTTCATAGAGGCCGATGTAGAGACAGACAGACAGACAGACAGATAGACAGATAGACAGATAGATAGATAGATAGATAGATAGATAGATAGATAGATAGATAGATAGATAGATAGATAGATAGATAGATAGATAGATAGATAGATAGATAGATAGATAGATAGAAAGAAAGAAACTAAAGTTAAGTTACTAACACAATTATGGTGAGACATATTTTTTAATTTATTTGTTGCTCATTTGAAAAGAAAAAAGAGAAAATAAAAAAAAAAATATGCCGCACCTTTTTTTGTAGCAATTCATCACAGTGACCACAAGATGGCGAAAGATGTCAGGTAATAAAGAACCACACGGTTGGCACGTGGTTGACAAGTGTACCTCCAAAAGTTGTCTATTAATTATTGAATAATATGAACATAAATTATAGTTTCAAGATTAGTGCTATTTTTGGTGCTATTTTCAAAATGTAATTACTGAGAATAACTCATTAACTGGAGAAATATGTTGTAATAGATGAATTAGTTGGGGACTGGATATATATATATATATATATATATATATATATATATATATATATATGTATATATATATACATATCGGCTTTTGTAAATAAAAACAAATATAATCATGCATTATTGTTACCTACAATAGACAATTGTCCCCAACTAATTCATGTGTTACAACATATTTCTCCAGTTAATAAATTATTCTCAGTAATTACATTTTGAAAATAGCACCAAAAAAAGTCTTAAAACTATAATTTATGTTCAATTTCTTTTTGATCAAATGGGACAAATAAACTTTGCTCTTAATTGCACATGTGATTTTTATTTAAAAAAAAAAAAGATTCTTCATTAAGTTAAGACTTTTGTGAACAAGATGAAGTATGAACCAGCTTGGCCACTTAGTGCCAATAATGTTGCTCAGTGGACACAATCAGTGGCGTCGCCGCAGCCACAGGTGGCAGGCCCTGTTTTACAAGGATTCTCTCTCGCCTCCACCCACAGCCAAAAAAAGTGAGTAAAGTCATGCGCTGAGCAGAACGAAACCAGGAGAGGACACCACGTTAGATTTACTGCATAGTCTGGCTGAATAATAACCTTCAGCTCAGTAGCTGCTGTCGTTATGTTTCCTTCATTGTACAACGAGGACAGTAAGGAGGACGCACAAGAGTGTCCAGTGTGTTATGAGAGCCTGTCGGGCAGTGAGAGGACGCTGAGCTGTGGACATGTTTTCTGCCACGACTGTCTGGTCAAAACCCTGGTCAGCATCAACACCGGCGGGAACATCAGAGACACGATCGCGTGTCCTGTGTGCCGTCACCTGACATTCATCAAGAAACAAACGCAATCGCTGGTTTCCGTGGCGGTGGACAAGGATCCACATGAGGCGCAGACCCTCGAGGTTCCTCTCCCTCTGTCTCTGGAGCAGGTCCAGAGCGCACGGCGCACCTCCGGTGACACTTTGCCGTCGGGACTGAACTGGATCACTCGTTTCTTCGGGGACATCTCCGATCGTGTGCGCAGACAGAGGCTGGTAAGCCCCGGCAATAATGCATCTCAGATCTTTATCATAAGCGCTGAAGGGAGACCCATGGTCGAGGATGACGCGCTCAGTGTTGTGATGACTGTAGTTCAACCTCAGCGCAGGCGAAGGCTCAGAATCTGCACAACTGCACGGTGTCTGCTCGTATTGCTCTCTGCCTTTACTCTTCTCGCACTGGTGGCTGCTACTCTACCCTGGATTTTATTGGCATAATTGAAGAAAACATGCAATCTGGATTATGAAGTGCCAATATAACATGTACATTGAACTGATATTAGAGACTTTGAATTGTTTTTTTTTTTCATCACATATGCAATGAAGTGTGTGGCAAAGTCGATCATTTCGATGTGCAATCAATTGAAAATGTAATTTCCCTTCCTGAGTTGAAGGAAAAGTCAGGGAGTTTACAGACATACCCACCTCCTTTACGTGCATTACCAAGCAACAGTCGAAGGTGAAGTTTAGGAAAGGCTTGACAACCAAGCCTTTGTTCTGAATTCCTTTCTGCAACAAGTTTGACCTGTTTCATAACTGTAGCAACTACTGAGCACATCCAAAGTTGCATGGAGGTGGACATTTAAACAATTCAAAAATCCCAACAAAAACAGTTAATGTCAGAATCCGGGTGCTGTTACCCTGTAGTTTGATGACTGGTTTCCAAGCCGCAAACAAAAACTTTATTGGTAAACAACTGCACAATACAGACCTATACACAGCATCTACGCCACTGTCAGTGTTACTTTGTGTGTCTGCATATGTCGTCCTAAAAAGGGAGGTTGCAGTTTGGTATGACAAGCTTGATCTGTAGGAATTAATGTGTGATAATAATAATAATAATAATAAACACTTTAAAACATTCTAATATCCTGTTTCAGACTTCCTCTCTTCCTCCTTATGTCGCAAGGTGTCAGGAGGTGACAGAAAATCTTTTTCACCCATTTTATGCTTCAATCTCACTCATACCAACGGAACAGACACGTGTTTTATAGACTGAATGGAACTAGTGGTTGCATTAGGCCCTTGTGTAACACGCACTGCAGAATGTAAAAGCAATACGTTCTTTTATAGTGTGTACAAAGTCCCTGTAAGCAGAGTCACCTTTAAAGCATTCAGTAAGAAATTATTGATGCACCTTTGGCAGTCTGAAGGAGATAGACTTATAGCAGGGAGGGATGAGCTGAGCCTGGCTGATTACTGTAAGGAGATACGCTGCTGGACTGAGGAATTACATTACCACCGACTATTTAAGAAAACCCTGCGAGAAAGAAGAGACGAGTTAAAACAACGCTAAGTCACTTTTGCTGGACGTGCTGTCACTGTAGCAAACAGGTCACGATGAAAGCAGTGTTTTGTTTTGTCTTTTTAACTGACTTTCAGCTCAGCTTTACTGACTATCACACTTCACACAGTGTTCCTTGATTTTATAGTATAGGACAGAGGTCGAAGGTGACACTGCTTTCCCTAAAACAAGTCACTGACTCTTTTAAAGTGTTTCAAACTCTACTTTTTAAGTGGGCCAAAAGTCACACAGTGTTGATTTAATTTGACAGAGAGCTAAAAACATTATTTGAACCATGCATTACGTAGCCTAAAGTATGGAGGACGACGGGCGTCACTACCATCCTGTTACATCTGAACACTCCTAGTTTCCTCTATGTGAGACACCGCAGTCATCCTGCTGGGCCTGTCGTACAGGTTACACATTCGCTGAGGCTTCTGCTTCTCAGCCCTTCCTAGTTTCAGGTTTATTCATTTGATGATTCAGGTCTTCTTCTTTTTCCCCCCCATTTAAATCACCTTCTCTATGGCTTTTGTGTCAGTGCATAACAGCTGAAAAATAATAATATTAGGAGGTAATTGAGGTCAAAATATGACAGTATTTTTCCACAACGTGCTCATGCCATTCCTAAATTTTAAGGAGTGGAGGAAGAACCACTCGGATCTCCCTTATTTAAAGGTTCTGTATGTAAGAACTCATTATATGAAGATATAAGATATATAGATACAATGATATAGAAGATTCTCTGGTTTCCTCCCACAGTCCAAAAACATGCTGATTTGGGGATTAGGCAAATTGGACACTCTACATTGACCGTAGGTGTGGTGAGAGTGGATGGTTGTTTGTTTCTATGGCCCTGTGATGGACTGGCGACATGTCAGTTTGGCACCATGAACCCCCGCGACCCTCATGTGGAGGATAAAGCGGAAGAAGATCAGGTAGTGAGTGAGTCATTAAACTGGTTTATTTGTGTAATTCGCTGTGAATACCAAAGTGCAAATTAATATTACGTAACCTTTGTGATTTTACTGTCCCATAAGGTTGAAAAAACAACAACAGCCCCATAAAGGCTTGGACTGGTCATGTTTTGGCCTGCTGCGTCACCCACTGTTACCCACAAATTAAGACAACTCCTAGCACTTCAACACATGTGCTGCCCTTAAAAAGCAGGTAGGTGTAAAGGTCCCATATTATACCCTATTTCTCCAAGTTAAACTAGTTCCCTGGTGTCCTAATGAACAGGTTTGTGACATGCTTTGGTCAAAATGAAGCATCACAGCAGTTCAATCACCCTGCCAAAACAGCCCTTTTCCAGAACTCTCTGTTTAGTCGTATCTCATTTTCAAAAAAAATGAAATAAACATAAAGAAATAAAGTAAAATGAAACTTAAGGGACAGGCAATGACAACAGCCACAGAGGCTACTGGGAGCTAACAGTAGTTAGCATTTGGAAAATTGATCATTTGCAGGCTCTAGCAGGCACATTGCTGTCATATATAACATGTATCCACTGAGATAAATCCTCTGAGGCTGGAGGTTGTGTAGAACTCTGTGCTGCCCTGTGGAGCCAAGAATAGAAATTTTCGCGGACCCTCGCCAGCACTCTCGCGTGTTTTACAGACAAAGCGGAGCTCTGTGAGACAACATTTCCCGGAATTTAGCGCACTGTGACGTCCCGAAGAGCGCGGAAGTCAACATCGCGTTTCGTGTTTTATCATCAGTGGGCCATCTTTTTTCACACTTTGCCGACTGCTAGGGCCTCCAGAGTCCCACATATAAGGATTTAAATGATTAAAAAATTGATTTAGCATAATATGGGACCTTTAAATGTCAGAAATACAGAACAATATGAACATTAAAAGTCTCAGCATCTCCTCTCATGTCCCAACCAGAGGAGAAGAAAAACAACGGTCTGCAGTGGAGATGTGTTAAAATATCGGTGGTTGGAAGCGAAGAGTGAGTTGAGAATACTTCTCGCTATTGCACACACTTTGTTGGTGGATATTTAACACACATAACAATATAACAGTCCATTTCTGTCGCCTTGCCATCTCTTCTCATCATGTGTTAATTCTCTGCTCTAAAACAGTGTTCATATCGACATAAAACTGTATGTGTTTGTGCGTGAACACAGTGTGAAATAACAACATCCCTGGCCTGAAATGACTTCAAGTGGGATTGCAGTAAGAATCCCACTTGAAGTCATTCCCCTCCACCAACAGTAAAGGTTGTCATTGTACATTTTTTAATTACAAATACTCAATTTCATGATATAATGTGATGGACTGTTTCCCTCTGCTATAGGCTGCATTGGATTAAATCTCTGCCAAAAGAGTATAAATGTAAATGTGGACGTCCTAACCTAACCTCGAGTGTCAGTACAATATTATTGATGCCGACATTTTATCGTGAAGCTAGAGTTTGTTTAAATTCACTTTTTACACCAATGAAAATGAGAAGCTCAGACAAAAAAAAAAACAGTGTCTGAATATCAAACACAACACATTTTTATGTTTTATTTTCCCTTCAAAAGAGAGAGAGAGAGAAATAAACACACACGAACGAGGTGAGATTATTAAAAATGTAGAGTTTAATATATATATATTTATTTCTGACATTCTGATAAGGATTGCAGGTAGGCTTCACAGTACACACTGTGTTCCACTTGATATGCTAAGCAGAGGGGGGAGGAGGGCATGGTGGGCTTGACAAGCGGCAGGTTCTGTTTGTACACTAGTGATGAAAGCAGAAGGAGGCAGTACATCCACAGGCAACGTCCACTCCTCTACTGTATTGCTCAAAACCCCACAAAGGACCGCTTCATTGTGATCCACATTCTCTCCAGTCCTTCATTCAATTCATTTCCCCTCCAACAATCCCTAAAAAGACAGTGACTGACACAAAAACGTGGATTATCAAAATACTATCTAAGTGCATGCATGACTTTTTTTTCTGATTTTCCTGTATTTTTTTTTTCATTTTATCGTTTCAAATTCCCACTCCCCTCCACCAAATGTAAACAAATTGAGCTTTAATTTAGACCCACGTACTTGGTGGCAAGGTGACATTTGAAATGCAGGGTCTACATCATTTATTACACTTGATAAAACTAAATTAACAGTGCCTTATTAGGAGCAAAAGAAGTGGCTTCTGTCAATATTATATTGTAATAAAATAACATTTTGTGAAATCAGATTTGTGATGAAATCATGAGTGTTTTGGGGGAGGATACAGACATCTTTTTTTTTTTTCCTAATCAGCAGCATAAGAATAACACCTATAATGAATATGAATGCATGCTTTAAGGTGGCTGTAAGCTCCAGTTATGAAGCACAAAAGCATTACAGTAATACTGCCCTGTACATGCCAACAGGCCTGAATTAACCTTCATCCAAAAATTGTCTCTCACTGGCCTCTCTACGTCCAAATACAGGAACCCTGCCGTTTGAAATCTGAGCAAGTCACATTCAGAGATACGCCTGCCTCCTTGTATAAATTAATGGCTCCAATACAGACAATAAAACCTCTGGTACACATTAATTATGTCTATAGTTCCAAAATAACAACCAGTGTGAGGGCACTTGCAACTGTTTTCATATAAGCACCACAGCAATCAACGCAATTATCAACATCACCAAAGTCTTCATAAACATAGTCCATTGAGAACACACACTGAGGCATACCATGGATCACTTTTTTTTTTTTCTAAAGAGAAGTTAATCTAGAATTAATTGTTGTAAGGACACAACTCACAGGTAAAATACACAAAAAAAAACTGCTTTGTAATAAAACGAATGGCTTTTTTTCTGAAGGTCTGGGGAAGGTGACTTCTGACCACTTTTTGGACTGAGGTTGATCAGTAAACGCTGTAATTGCACTTAAATCGACAACAAAATATTGCCCTATTAGACATTCTGTAAGAAATTGAAAGAAAGCGACACTGCAGCAACTTTTACCGGATGGAATTTGAAATGTCACTAATTCGTTATATCAGCAGTGAGGATACCAAGGAAAGTACTCAAATTTAATGATACAGCAGTTGTGCCAAATTTCAAAACACGTCAGCTCGTCTGAAATGTAATTGTTTATCGTCAGTCCCACAATAATTATGTCTAACAACACTAAGACTTCATTTTGCCTTATTGTGAATTCATTAAATATACCACACAAACACTATTTACAAAGAAATTGATTGAATAAGTGATTTTTTTTTTTTTTAAAGAAGAAACAATAGGGCATTGGTGTGAATTTCATCAGCACGTCAAAGCTCAGGAGACAGATTTAGAGAGACGATAGATTTCGAGCAGAAATAAAATTCTGCACTTATGCTGCAGCATCATAGTAACCTGGTGTCAAAGTGAAGGATTACAAATCTACAATAGAACTGTTCATTGTGTGCGGGGGGGGGGACAAAAAAATAACATCACATTTTTAATCATTACACTTTCTACTCCAGATAAATATCAGCACATATATTATTATTATATATATCTATATAGATACATATAGATTTTTCCTCTCAGCTTTATATACATGAACATATGTACAGTGTGTATTTACAGGGTCACTGAACCTGAAGCACTTGAAACAAGGTTAAGAGGGTGAACCATGTGAAACCTAAAGGCAGTGTTGTCATCCATCCATTATATCACACTCTAACAGCACATCCCAATCCACTCTCCACGGACGACGACAACAGCGACAACTAAAATACACTCGCACAAAAATAAAACACTGCCACTTTAAAAAGGCCCTCGATCCAAAGCAGTCGGGATCATATTGACTTGTCATGCAAACACATATTGGTGCTTTTTTTTTTTTGTTCCTTAACTGACAGAATGCAAGCTCTGAAACTTGAAATTACAGTAACATTCTTCTCATACTGTGCTGGTATAAAGTGAGTTAAAGTGAATTTTACCAGTTTGAAAAAAAAAAAAAGAACTGCGGTTGTTATCGAGGGAGGAGGGTAATTCAAAATAGGGCGTTGGCGAAATAAAAAGAAAAAAAAATCAAACGGCATCAAATGTTTCGTCTTTCATGCCAAAGCTGTCGGGCTCAGCATGTTCCTAATGTGCAGCAAAGCTTGAATACCCTGTGAGCAATGTAACCAGATTACTCTCTTATACTCTGTCTCTCTGTTTTCACCCTGAGGATGGGCATTGTTCCTAACCATGTCAGGCTCTGAGTTTCCCTAACTAAAAGTTATACAACTCATGAATATCATATTGCAATTTGATTGCATGTTCTAATAAGGCAAAAAAAGAGGGAAAAAAGTGCAGAAATGTACAGAAAATTCAATACCACTGCATCTTACAACAAATACAAAGCAAAAAAAAGAAGATCCTTTTAAATATATAATACTCATCTATATTCCAGTCTTTCCACCGAAAGGCAACTGTTCGTCCACTATGGCATTTTGGTGTTTTCTTTTTTATTTGTGTGTAGTCACAATTATGTACTAGTGAGCAGCTGTGAGAGATGAGTTTCTTTGCAGCCAGTAGCAGATGTAAGGGAGGGTTTGAGCTCTGGTTTCAGGTGGGCATTGGTGAGGCCAATTGGTGTTTCCATCAGGCCTTGGCGGCGACAGTTAAAAGTATGTACAGCCATAGCGGTGCTGGTAAGCTGTGATGTCTTATGGTCATAGAGTGGTGCTCTGGGGCTCCTCGTCAGGCACAGTGTCTCCCTCTGGAGAGTCTGTCACTGCCA